>NW_027122706.1:7200000-8400000 GCF_030686945.1 Centruroides vittatus | reverse complement strand
AGGCAAAAGAAGGGTCCCAATTGTCAAATTTAATCATAAAATGGATTATTTGTTGAAAGAGCATTCAAAATAGTCTCGAAAAAAATTCATAAAGACACTTACATCACCGCGTGCGCTAACTCGCGCTTTCACAATTTCTAAATTCTCATTCATAAAACCACGTAATGAACCCGGAAACGAAACTATCTGAGCCATGGAGGACGCCATGTTGCTTTCCACCGTAAACTACTGCTACGAGCGACCGTTTTTGCCGTTCGATGGCGCGCACTTCGTTCCGCAGGAATTTTTAAACGGATGTCGCTCGCGTAGAGTTACGCGGAGGAATAAAAGAACACACCCCATGTTCATTTTTTATGATACAGTACGGTTATTTTATGCTGCGGAACGAATTAGATGTTTTAACATGTATTTCTATGGGAAAATGCGTTTCGTATAACGGACGTTTCACTTAACGGACGTGCACCTGGAACGGATTAAGTACGTTATATGAGGCACCACTGTATATGGCATAGTTCGTCGTATATGCTTCGTTATATATGAAAACACTATTTAGCTGCTTGTCAACTAGATAAACCTAACGTTTTAAAAAACTAGTAAGCAATTACTAGAAATTTTTTATATGTATAAATTAAACAAATAACCACTTATTTTAAGTAATTTCCGAACGTCGTTAATTTCACAAATTCCTGTTTTAAATAAATATGCACCTGCTTGCAATTTACGTATTCTTACTGTAGCTGTTTACAATTTTAAGTTAAAATTTAATAAGTGTGTTTAGGTAAATGATGTAATAAAACAGAGAAATTAAAATCAAATCTTTTATAGTACCGTATTCTAAAAAGTTTTGGCTTAATCTTGTCATTAAAAATTCTCTATTTTCCTAAATATTCACTGTTGTTATCTTTTTTCTTTGAAATCAATAGTTAAGAAAATTAAAAATTAGATAGAAAAACAAGTTTCATATAAAGATCAATAAGAAAAGAGCAATAATATTAAAGACTGACTACCGATGTAATTTTTATTAAATCATAACAAATTAAAAATAAAATTTTCGTATAGTAATATTCATATAGACCTACTCATTTTTGTGAAACTCTGAATTTCTTATTTGGATCAAATTTCCCTACAAAAAGTATAAATACTTAATTATTACATTATTCGGCCACTGATTAATTAATTATCCTCAACTAACGGTAAGAAAATAATAATACTAACATATAATAAAAATCTAGTAAAACTTTTCAAGAGATCACCTCGCTCGCTGCTAATCTAATACCAATAAAACTACTTAATAAAAGCATACGAATGAAGCATGAAATTTCTCTTTTCCAAAGAGTTTATATTAGAAGTCGTTGCTGGGACAACCGATGACATCATTTAAAATGTCACCAGAGAATGGCTGTCATGGTTACACAGTTATCTTTCCAAATATAGTCATTTCCAGAGAAGCAACAAAGAACATTAAGTCTCTCTAAAAATAACATGTTGTGGTTATGGTCAATCAATAATTAATAAAAGACAATGTTTCTTACATTAAAGTATATATATATATATCTTTAGGCAAACGTGTCAGAAATATATATAGATATCAAATCTTTTTATGTAATTAAAATTAAATGAAAAAACTATGAGTACGATTAATAATTTTTATTCAAAATGAGTTATCTTCTTTTTACATAAATTAGTTGTTTATATGGTATATTTATAGGAAAAAATTTTATCTAACAAAAAGTATATGATTAAGCCAATACCAGAATTTTAAAATAAAAAGAAATATTCATATAGAAAATTTAATATTAAAATTAAAAATAGATAAAACTTACGTAAATAGAAGATATAATTGCTTTTCTGTTCGATTTTTAAAAAATAAATTTTAAAAAATTTCAATTTTTTAAAAATTTGATGACTTGTAAATTCTAGCACAAATTAAAATTAAATAAAGTCTTAGTAGTTTTAACAGAGTAGTTTTAATATAAAAATAAATGAATAAACGTACTGCTCTTTTCATATAAAGTGGAATACGATATTTTAATGCAATTTTCTAAAAATAATTCAAAAGTTTCGACATTTCAATGTTAATTTTAAAACTTTGATGACAATTACAGGAAATTCGTCTTAAGAATCTATATAACTGCTAACACCTTTGTTTAACACATTAACTAGTTTAAATTCCATGATAAATATTTAATGAGTGTTAAATTTAATAGTTCGATTTCCCTTTATTCCGTTATTGCGTTATTCACTATTTATCAATGAACTGTTGATAAAATTTCATTCCTGGTGTATACATTTTCAAACGGAATCAATGTCAGATATATATTTTAAAAAAACAAACAAACGAGTATAGTTTGGAATAAATTTTCATATATAAAATATGAAGATCTCGAAACAGAATTTCATTTAAAAATTGATTTACTTATACTTTTTCATGAATTAAAATTTCTAGTTTGTTTTCTCGAAATTCTGGATTTTGTAAGATCAAAAATCTAATAAAAATTCATTAAATAACAACATTAATATTATAAAACATTTAAAAACTGGCAGAAAACACTCCTCTACCTTATTTTATATACAGTCATACCTTTAACAATGGCCATTTTTCAGAAAATGCATACAAAATAATCTCCAAACGGGCACCTCCAACAAAGTCGGTAATTCCCGTCAATGGCTGTTGTTCAGAGATTTGACTGTATTAATATTAGTTTTATTCAAGCACCTTTAATAGTCACTTCAAACACATTTTCACTAATTTAATTTTATCAAAACGCGTGTTTATGCGTATTTTGTAAATTTACACGAATATTACCTATGATGTTTATATGAGCATATCAAATCAATTTGCACTGATATGTTTGGTATATTTGGTATATAGAAATTCTTTGGTATATTTTATGTATAGGACCTGATATAACTTTTTATTCAAATGTTGAAATACATCCAAATATTCTCATTTTCACAATTTTGCTATAATTTTTTATATCATTAAATGGTTTTATATCTAATATAATTATAATATTGTATGACTGTATTAGAGAAGTTATGTAATAAATATGTTCTACATCATAACAAATTTATTTTAGTTACTTTCAAAATAGTTTTAAAAAACAAACTATAAAAATATCTCGTACAGAAAATATGAAAGCAATGACATTTTCTCTTACTAGAAATATTATAAGTATTTACTAATCACAAAAATTAATAAAAGAACACAAATATTCGAATTCAAATAAGAAAAAAAGTTTATTTACAGAGGTTATACCCGTATTTAATTTTTGATTTTACTTTAATGTCAAAATTTTATTATCACATTTGTCTGAATTTTACTCAGCCCTAAATTTTACAAAATTCAAATGTTAAAAAATTAAAAATGTAATTCCTCTCATTATTTTTATGGAAATTATATATGAAATAAAATTAGTTCAGTAAAACATCTTTTACTATAAAATGATTAAATTATAAATAAATAAATCCATTTTATTGGTAAAAAATTAAAATCTAATTATTAATGCTCAAAAACTTCAAAATTTTTCTGAATAAATAAAGTAAAATACGAACCTCATGAAATATTTAAAGAAGAGATTAAAATTTTTTTGATTTTTATATTTTTGAAATAAATTTTTAACTTATTTTAAATTATTTGTGAATATTTAATTATTCATAATACATTTCTCAGAAAAAAATAATAATTTGATAAATATTTAATAGGTTTTGAAAAATTTATTTATTTATTTCGAAACTCTTAAACTTTACGGATAAAAACTATTATAAAAATTAAATATAATAATTTTTATTACGAGTTCATATTTGGTATCTTATTTGACATTTCTACTGGAAGCTTATAAGTGGCATTAAAAACATTCAGCAATAATAAAGAATTAATGACAACAAACTAGAATTTTTTGTACAAAGACTCTAACTAGTTGACATTAATAAAGTCCTCAGAAAGAATAATTAATTAACAGATTTTAAACTTGCATCATCAAAAAATATATTTCATATAATGTATTTTGTAATGAAGCAAAAAAATAACAGCTTATTTTTGTGAAATACTTTTAAAACTTCTTATTTATTATTACCTATTATTTATAATTCTTATACAACTAAAAATTTAAAATAAAAATAATAATAAGACATCAATTCGATTTTTAAAATAATATTCAATTTGTAAATTAATTTTAAAAATTATTATTTATAAATCTTTCAATGTTACGCAATATTAGTGAAATTTAATTAATTATTATTAAAATTCCATCAAATATTTTAAGATAAAAAACAATTTTAATGGTGTATTTTTAATGGAAAAAGACAGAAGACAAAGAAACTGAACTAAAAAAAAATACTTAGAAAATTTCTGTTTGTTTTTAAAGTTATTTTTAAAACAATTGAAATAAATTTGATATAAAATAAAACATTTTTATTGAATAGTTTATTGCATTACTGCATATAATTATTGAATTATTGCATCTAATATAATTATATCAGATTTTAAACTATGTAATAACGTATGGAACTATAGCAGAAAAACGAAATAAAAAGTATTTGGAAGAATTTCAATATTTCAATAAAAAATGATATTACTGTATGTACAAAGTATAGCGTACGTTGGTACTAAAAAATCTCTTGCAAAGTTTTCTTTATTAACTCGAAAACAATTTTTTAATTTATAGTTTCTTAAAAATCCAATTATTAAAATATCCAGCTCATATAAAACCTGGAAACAAAACTAATTTGCAAAAGAGACAAGAAATAAAATATTAAATATTCGAAAATAACAAAATTTAAATTCTGCGTTCATTAAATTTAAAAAATTAAAAATACATTAATTATGACGATTGTATAATTAAACTAAAGGAGACAGTTTAAAAAATAGAAACTAATGACATCTTTTTACTTAAAGAAACAAGTTAATTACTAAAGTTCTATGCTCGTATACATCATTATTAATGGAACCAAATGCTAATTTCAGATAAATTAAACCAACATGTATAAATAATGTTGGTTTAATTTTATACAGGGTGTTTCGAAACTCATGGGCAAAAATTTAAGGGGTGATAGAAAACATCTAAACAAGCAATTTTTACCATACAATGCATGGGCGGAGAGCAAGCGGTGAACCGCTAGACGGCGCTGTAATGGAAAGCATAAAGCGCGCGTTTTCTTACACATCGTCCTTTCTACCGTGGATTTCAGAAGGCATGGCGACGTACGGTAATCAGAAAAAGGCGGACATGCATTTTATGTATGGTCTTGAGAATGGGAATGTTCTGGAAGCCGAAAGACTGTACAGGCAGCGTTTCCCAAGAAGACACGTGCTAGACCGAAAAATCGCAAGCGTAACGCCCACATTACCGCAGGCGGTCGCTTTTTTGAGAAGTTTCTGTAATTTTGCCACACATGCTGCCAATAAAATTATTTAGTACCTCCTCTATCCGTTTGGTATTTCGTTCTTACATGTGACAGTAACGAATATCTCATAGCGATTCACCGCTTGCTCCCGCCCATGCATTGTATGGTGAAAATTGCTTGTTTAGATGTTTTCTATCACCCCTTAAATTTTTGTCCATGAGTTTCGAAACAACCTGTATATAAGATGAAAGAAGATTTAAAACGTATAAAACGAAGAAAAACGAGCCTAAGTTCCAATTTAGCAATAAAATGCAATCATATTCAAAGGAAAAATATTATGTCTCTAGTGCAATTCTCATCTCATTTTTCTGTTTGCTTAGATGAAGAATAACAATGTTTTACCCCGAACAATTTAATTCTTTTTGTGTTCCAATCAGTTTCTTTTGTTCTACTTACTTGGATAACTAATTACTCATTTTGAAGATTTGTATCGTTTCCTACGCATTTTATCTCTTATTTATTCCATCTGAACTATTTTGTTTCTAAAATGTCTTAATTTTGATAACAAATGCATTAAATATAATTTTTTTAAATTATTTAATCATTTAACTAAGTTCCATTTCAACATTTTAACTAATTTTTTAATATATCCTTAGCTGAAATTACTATTATGCAAACCGTTAAGGAAAATACTAATTTCAACTATCGTGTTCATATACTTCTATTATTTCTCTATACAATTCGTTAATACTATTTTTTAAATTCTTTCTTTGTTTTGCAGTCAATTTTTAATTCTTAATTCATTTATCATAAACAACTCTATGTTACTTGAATTCTGTACAAAATATTGATACTATAATAACATGTAAAAATAATTTAACGCTTTGTGTCCTATTTTAAAGGAAGATATCTACTATGGTTTTATATCTCAATTTCAAATTATACTATTTATTTTCTTTTATTAACACTTTAACATAAATAATTATAAAATTTCTAATATTAATGATTGTCAACATAACGATTATATGAAATGACCCCTCTCAAGCATGATAGATACCTACATTGCAGAAAGGTCAACTTTAAACAACGAGTCTGATATTTTGTAAAGTTCTAACTTAAAAATAATCCTAAACATTTCGTGTTTAAATTTTACTTAAAGGTCTATGAAAAAATTACTTATTAATTCATTTTACTCAGCTCATATATACATTTTTATAATATTTTTACACTCATTTAATAAAGTAATATTAATTTCTGAAAATTATATATTTGTATAATATCTTCCGTTATGTCAAGCAGATTCAATAGTCTCTTTATCAGCCATTTTATTTTTCATGTCATTCTATCGTGAGAAGTTTCCATTTTTGAAAGTTTAAGTCGTTTACTTCTTAACCAATACTTTTTATCTTCTGTTTTTCTGGGATTTCTCAAATACAATTTTCAGAAATGGGTTATGTCAGTCACGAATAACTGTAATTTATAAACCATAAACATTTTCAAGCAGCCAGCGAATATGACAGTGTAAAATATTATTTTTTTATTTATCACTTTTAAAATCATTTATGAAATGGATTCACTCTTTTGCGATTTACCGGTATATTAATTTCAAATGATACTTTTAGTAATAAAAATTGAATTTGTGATCGCTATATGATTTCATACTTCACTTCGTTAACTACAAAATTTGTAATAATAATAATTATAATATAATTTTTGTATTTGAGTAGCTTAAAATATATATTTGTAATCTTAGAGTTGAATAGTTAAAAGATATCTTCACTATCTTCTATAAACATAAAATAATTTTATGTTTAAATTTTAATAAATATGTACCGTACATTTTATCTGTATAAAAACTGCAATGAATAAGTTATTTCATTTTTATATCGTATAACGTGCTTCAGGATATTAAGAAAATATTAAGGTAAGATAGAATCTTTTCTTTTTTAAAGGCAGGAAACATCATTAAAATTAAGATTTTCAGCTTATTTCTTCGTGTTGGGTTAAGAACAATGTAATTGCTAACCTAAATGGTTATTTAGGCCACTAATTAAGATTTTATTTGAGTTAAAATATTTATTCTCTAATACAAATCTCTTGTTAACAATTTTTCTCTTACTAAAACATTTAATTAAAATTTATAATTTCTAAGCTATTTCTTCCATCGTTGGTAAAGTTTATTGATCGTCAAAATGCATGCATCACTCTTAAGACAATAGAAATATTAAATGATTATATTAATAAATAGTAAAAATCAAACAATAAATATTTTCATCTGTATGAATGAGTTTTTTTTTCTACAAAATTTTCTAATTGTCACTGCTCTTGATAAATAAATGTTCCTTTAGATCAGTGATGACGAACCTATGACCCTCACGATTTCAAGGTACCCACATTGTATGTTTAGAAAGTATTCGGATTTTATAAATTATATATAATATATATATATATTTGATAGATTTCAAAATTTTGCAACGTTCTGTGAAAGCTGGATCCTGAAGCTGTCACGAAAAGTCATAAAGGCCACTAATTACGAACCTCAGATAGAAAGATTATCATCAAATAAACATCATCAGGTTTCCCATTAAGCAAAACATTTGTTTCCATTATAATCACATTATTAACTTTACACTTATATGACAAAAATAATAATAAATTCTATATAAATTAGATTAAAAAGTTAAATTAAAATTTGTGCATTTTTATTTGTTATTTTTAATTACTCAATTTAAATATTTGACCCGCGATTTGCAATTAATAAATGTTGAATTTAATTTGACTCATCTTTGTGGAAAAAGATTTGCCAAAACTGCTTTGAATCATCAGTTTCGATTTTATTAATAGAGGAAAAAATAGCCTACTTCATTCCGAAATATAAAATAATAATCAAGATAATGTCTAGCTAAAGTGACTCATTTAGAAACATATTAAATGAAATAGAAAACCTACAAAAAGATAATAAATAGATCATTTTTTTAACGTTTACAGTACATAAGTTTAATCTCACATTTTTCTTTATTCAAATTGGAGTAAATGTATTCAAAAAATAACAAGAAGGTTTTTTCAATATTTTTACATAATATAATAAATTTTTACAAAGTAAATTTAAATAAAATCATTCTATATTAATCTGTTTATTATTCTAATATATGAATAAAACGAGTTATGTGTACGTAAGTGGTATATATATCAAAAATAAATTCAATATAAACGCGTATTCTCTTGAGAGACAGAATAAAAATATTGAAGTAAATTCTGTTTTAATATATTTTTATTACATAATATGACAAACTTTTCTACACGTTCTGCTTCGGATGACGACAATCAATATCAAGTAAACATTAACCGTACATCAAGACAAAACAATGAAAACATTTTTTGTTTTTTTTTCGAAAATTCTCTTATTCTTGCCAAAAATAATTTATGAAACTTTTCAAAAATCCAGCCAAAACTTCTTGACATTTTTCTAGCAATAGTTTTTAACATTATAAAAGCATTTAAAAATAACAAAAAATATGAATAAAATAAAATACGTCAAGATTCATTATCAACAAAGTTACAGAAGAACCTGTATAATTAGCACTAAACTGTACGTTATTACTTTTATTACTTTATTACTTTTTCGAAATTATACGTAAATTCAATTTTTAATGGCTTTTTCGGAGTTTATAATTTAAATTTTTTAAATAAAGTCAAAGAAAATTATTTATTGCGATATCGTTACAAAACCTGGGTGTAATGTTTAATCACGTTTTAATTTAAAAATTAATTAGGGCCCTTAAGCTTTATATATCTGATGTCGATTTTCATCTAACTCCGTTCTCGAAATGAACGAATGACGGACGGACAGACGGTCAGACAGACGACAGTGGGAATATATATATCTACAATTTAAAAATTTCAGTCCAATTACGTAAACATTATTTTTATAATTAGTTATAATTACAGAAAAAGCTTGCCCATCCCTGCCTTAAAAGATTAAATCTTTGTTAGAATAACTGAAGTGCTTTTATGACACTAATTTTTTAAAATAACATTATTATTTTATCTAAGATATGTCATACTTTGAAGATATCAAAATAATTTTTGGAATTCAAGACACATAACTTAAATTTTTGTTAATTTTAGCGAAATTCATCTGTATATATATCGATTATATTCTCTAATATTATTGTTTCTTTTGAATTATTTTTCTGGAAAAAAATCTTTATTTCAGAAAACTGTTAACTCTTCAATGCTCTAATTATATTTTTAATTAGCAAATATATCCATCAAATTTAAGAGAGAAAGAAATATAATTGTCTAAAATTTTAAAAAATTATAAATATGTAATATCTACAATTTATTTATGGACAACCCCTTTGACTATCCATAAATTACGTAACACAGATATAAGTGAATGAATATGCAGGTAATCGTTACGATGAGTTACAAGAGGTTGGGATGTTTATAAAAACGTCACGTAATTCTAGAGTAACCCAATGAATCTCTTTTGTTTCTGACGAGTTGCAAAGCGAGCCGTACTGTTTATGTCACTGTTTTGTATGTTATATATGTAATTAATAAAATAACATAATGTTTAGTATTCCGTACTATATATTATTTCTTAGTATAATTACAGGGATTGATCGAGAATATCCGTTACGCAATTATGGAGATGGCATTACAGAATACTACAGGGAGTGGGAAAAGTGTAAGAATAACGTTACATGTCACATAATTTATGAAGATCCCAAACATGTAATTTCTGTGATAAAAACTGAAAAACTAAAAAACAATTTTTATTTAAAAAAATCTTAATCAGAGAAAAATCTTCGTCAATTTCGAAAGCTTTAAATTTTGTCTCTGGTTAATCATTTTCAGAAAGTATAATATTAAATACTAAAGACACTACGAAAATGAATGTATGTTGTATTATTATAAATACGTATATATTAATAAACAAAAATCTCATAATGACAATCAATAAATTGTGATTTCATCAAACAGTTTCTCTGACTTAAAAGTACTTGTAATATAAATAATTAAAATTTTAAAATATTGAAATAAAATTTTAAAAACAAAAAATTTATTGGCGAAACGAATATAATGATTTTTTAATACAAATGACACGATTACACGACAAAAACGCATAAGTTGAATAAATGCACGAATAGTTTATAGTTTATGATGGTTATTTATTCTTAATAGTGAACAAAAAGAAAGCCTTGCAAAAACAGAGTTATGAAAAAAGGAAAGTATTTAAGAATATCGTGACGAAAACATTCAGGCAGTATTATCTCTGAGTACCATGTAAAAAATAATTCATAAAATCTACGAAAACTGTTTAAAAGTACTTTAAGGAATAATAAGCAGATTACATTTGAGAACTATTAAATACCCGTGCATTAATCACGAAATTTAAGAATGAAAACGATTTAAAATGTTTGGAAAAATCAATGTACAGGTATTACAAGTAATTAAAAATCATATATTTTTTACACAAGCTAATTTTTAATAATTTACTTCTTATATTTATATAATTATTATAAGACACTACAATTAAACAAATTTTTCTGAACAATAATAAGTAGATATTATATCTAATATCTAATTATTTCGCCATCACAAGATTTTTTGCAATAATTTAAAAAAAAATTTTTCTTGGCCGCAAAATTAGGATAACTTAAATTTAAATTCAATGAGGGAGTATTCTGTTATCATTTAATTTAAAAACATTGATAGTTTTAATGTAGAGATCGCGCAAAATATTTATTATAATTTGGAAAAAAATATATTTGCGTAACGCATTGCAGAGAAAGAAACGTTATTCTAAAAAATAAACCATCTTAAATTGTATAATTCTCTGTCTAACAAAAGCATTAGTACAAATAATAAACTGTTTAGTATAATTCTTTTAATAATTCTCCTCACTCATGAAATAAATAGAGAAAAATCGTTATTTACACAAAATGTATTTACTCCATGTTGTTACGATTAAATTAACAGTCTTTTATATTTTAGTGCTTGTTTGTACAAAAGATTTATCTCCAACGTTTTTCTTTACTTCATAAATAAAGAACAAGTGCTTAATGTATTAACAGTTATATAAATAAATAAATAAAAGAGAACAGTGACTGATAAAAGCAGACATTTTACTGTTCGAAATGATATTAATACAGTATTTCGAAATTAAATTTATTATTTTATTATTTAATTTAAACATTACCTTGACATTTTTGTTTCATAATAAATAACACGGAGAAGAGATGCTTCAGTCCCACGTTAATACGACGTACGAGAGTTACAGAGAATGGTTTATCTGCAATACGGACAGTTTATTCAAAAATAAAGATATCTCTCCTGAAAACATCAATATTTCTAGATTCGAAAAAAACTTAGTTATGCAGTTATGCGATTTTTACAATTAAACGAGTGATATTTTTAGAATTTAAGCCAGAAAATTTTTTCATTATGAAGTCAAAAATATGTTATATTTTTTAGTTCAGCTAAAAAAATAAAATACATATTAAGGGATTTTATTTTTAATATCAACTTTTAACAAGAATGATTTTTCAATGTTTTATTTATAGTTTGAATATTTATCTTTAAAATAAATAGAAGAATATAAAGAAGTTAACGAGAAATATTCATTAAATAATAACCAAAAATAAAATTAATATAAAACTGACAAATAATAAAAGTACATGATGTAGTTCGAATAACATCTCAGTAACTAAAACTAATTATCTTAGAAGCTAAGATAAAATTTAAAAAGTTTTACGCTTTGAATTTGAAATGTGTTTTTAGTTTTATCTTTCCTGAAAGTAATTCTTTTCTTTTTAAACTGAAATAATTATTTGCAAAATAAGAAACCAAGTTCTGTTTGTAGTTTCTAATTCTCTAGTTTTTTTAAGGCGATACGACAGCAAAGACAGCAACAATCAATGACGAAAAGCAACTGCAGAGTATTAGTGTAGGAGAAATATTCATTAACTATTAGTATACTCAAGATTAAATAATAATGTGGACAAATTTACGTATAACAGCAAATATAATATATAAATAATATTTGATAAAAATAAAAAATATTTTTAAAATGAAAATATCATATTACTATATTTTTTTCCTACTGTTGTTTTCCAGTGTGTGATACGCGTACGCCCTGGGAGAGGGGCGAAGCAAAAAAAAAGGCTTCAGGAGTGCCTACCACTGATGAATAGAATCATTATTAATTAATAAAAAAAATACTGTAGTAACGAATTATTTTAAACATATATATTTTGTATGGTTTCTCCTACTCAAGTTGTGATGAGTGCTGCATTTGGATAGATTGCAAAAGATTGTTTTTGTTGAAAGATACTTAAGAAAACTTTAAAAAAAGTACACAGATGTTAAAACTTTCGGATCACTGCTTTAATAGATCTTTTCATTATGATGTTAAAAATAAACAAATGTACGGTTAAAATTTTATACTTGATAAATTTTAATAAGTCTAAAAAATATGTTTTTTTAAGTAGTTTTAAAAATTTTCAAAAAGCTAATTCCATATTTAATATATTCATGAAATAACGGAACAGCTGGCTTGTTAAACTACAAATAACAACCAATATAAAAATTCCTGTTTGTATAAACCATATGTTACTGGAAAAAAGATTGTATGATAGATACATCTGTATCTATAATCGTAGAAAAAATATATCTGGACACTTAATATAAGAATAAATTTTACAGTTATATATTGTATTTTTGTTTAGACAGCTATTGCCAACATTTAAAATTCAGATACAGTATCAGTTTATTAAAATATTTAATTTAATCAATAATTATAAAAGCTGTAATAAATTTTAAAATAAGAATAGAGTAGCATATATTTTCTACGATAGTATGTACCATCAGACAATTAACACAACATCTGCCGCTTTATAATGCTAGTCGATTAGTTCAAAACAAATAAATATAAATTTATATATTTCTCTACATATCTAATTTTTATTGCTAATGTTTTTAGAGGTTCATTTTGAGTCAGCACTTGTTCTGACTCAGAACGAACCTCTTAATCCTAACATATAATATTTTATGTTTAATCAATTACAATTACAGTATTTTATTATACTTTTAAATACGGTGACAATACGCAACGAATAAAAAGTAAAAATAATAAAGATGTAGGTAGTTATATTTATTTAAATAAATTCCAGATGTGTAAGATAATTATTAATGAAATCTTTACATTATCTCGAAGAGCAGGTGAAAAATGTTTACAACACTACTTAAACGTAAATTTAAAAATGTTATTAATTAAATTTTGTTAATATTTAAGTTGTTGAAAAAAGCTTTTATTATTATTAAAGAGATTTTTAATTAACTGATTATTAAATATTAATTTATATTTATATTATATTATTTATTTTATATAAATATTAATTAATAAAAATTAATATTAAACGTTTATACTTTAAAAATCACAAAGATTAAATAGTTTGCTTTTCTATAAACATTAGCTGAAAAAAATTATGTTGAATACTTTCTAGTACAGTATAAGAAATCAATAAGTAAAATTTACCGGTAACTTAAATTTCCTTAAAATCTCTTGACTTTTCAGAAGAAACATACAGAGAGAAATTTTAATATAAATTAAATATTTGTTAAAACAGAATATGTTGTTATGACATGCTGTTAGAAATGTTGTTAAAACATTTAATTTATATAGATTATAAATTAATATAAGGTAATATAATATATTATATTATATATTAATATAATATATTTATTCCAGCAAGAAAATTTTTCGAAAATATACTTAATATAATTTCTACACTCAAATGTTAATTTATATATACTTTTATATATATTATTATTAAACGATAAATTTACACATGATTATTCTCTACATTAATTTAATATTCCATTTTAGAATATAAACGTACAGAATTTTCTACTTTAGAAAATTGCCTTTCAACATTTTAACTTGCCGGTAACTTACCTTTAAGATCATTAAAAATTATGTTTTATTATTTATATCGTTGCATTTTACAATTTTTAATTGCTGTTTAAATATATTTATTTCGGTACAATTAGATTTATCAATTCTAATTTTATTTTTACGTTTAAATTTAGATCTACAAATTACAATATTTATTTGCAAAGTAAATGATAACGTATAGAATTTTTATTCTTGTTACTTAATTATAAATAATCGAAAACCTTATTCAAATTAAATACTACAAATTAATTTCATATACGTAGAAGGTGGATTAGCCGAATACCACAATAACCATCTGTTTTTCCAATAACAGTTGGCTAGCAGGGGGGTTAAAGACGGGTTAAGCGTTTCCCATGACAGTAGCATATAAAACAAAATGATGGATAAAAGCCTAGATTATGTATTGATTATCGAAAACTAAATATGTTCGTTCTAGCTGATAACTATCCATTTCTTAGAATTGAGGATATATAGTAATTGATATCTATATGATTTCCGAATATTTTATTACCCTAGATATAAATCCAGGTATTCTAACATATAAAAGTCAATCCTAAAAATGTCCACAAACTGCATTTGTCTCAACGAATAACCATTACTAATGGCTGGTCATGCCATTTAGCTTTCGTTCGCCAGTTGTATTTCAACGTATGCTGTTGGAACAGTATAATTTATACAGTTTCACTCACACTATTTTGACAATATCCTAATACACTCAAAGACTTATGAGCAACGTATGACTAATATTGAGCTGGTATTAAACGCCTTAGAAAAAAAATTGTAAAATTAAAACGGTCTTAATTCCATCAGATACCGTCAAATACTTAGACCACCTTATTTTGAAAAATTAATTTGGACTATTAAACGATAATATAAAGTAAATTAAAGTATTCCCTGTTCCAAAAAATATACAGCAAAACAGTTACACAATTCACTGTGGAAATTGATATACAGTACTATCACCAATTCATTCCTAATGCAACAAAACTGTTATCACCACTCTATCAACTGATTAAAAAGAGTATGAAGTTCCATTGGACAAAAAAGTATCAGGTCTCATTTGAAAGTGTTAAACAAAGGCTAAAATCAGCTACGACGCTTGCTATATACAATCCCAAAGAAGAGTATATCCTTTATATGAATACTAGCAATGTGAGTATTAGAGGAGTCTAGTAAAACGATGGCAAATTTCATTCTATAGGATAATTTTTGAGAAAATTACTACATTATCAAGCCAACTATGATATCACTGAACTTGAATGTCTGACCATTGTGGAGACTATCGAGTATTGGCACCGTTATTTGTATGGGATCAATATGTGCCAAAATGGCTTAAATCGACAAAAAACTGAATTATAGATTATTCAAATGGTCACTTAAACTTAGACAGTACAATTTCGAAATTAGATAT
The DNA here is from genome assembly GCF_030686945.1 of Centruroides vittatus. Classification (NCBI taxonomy): domain Eukaryota; kingdom Metazoa; phylum Arthropoda; class Arachnida; order Scorpiones; family Buthidae; genus Centruroides; species Centruroides vittatus. Next base: position 8,384,278 of record NW_027122706.1, on the reverse strand, counting down.
CAAGCAAGTAAGGACAATGGCTAGAAACAAAAGATAGCCGAGCAATAATATATAACTTCATGAATGTTCGAAAAGTGCTTTTGATAATAACTTTTTCTATACAGTGATAGTTATCAAATAGAATTTATAGGTCTAGTTGTCAGTGCCCACACAGCGGAAAGAATAAAAACGAAAATATCATGTAATAATTGATTATTTAGAGACATATGCAAGAACGAATGCATAAAAAATTTGAAAAAAGGCTGCATTACAAAATGCAAGCAAAATTTCCTTAACGTGCCTGTAAATAATTTTGATATCATTTTCAGTACAATTGTACCGAAGCATTACTATTTCCTTTTCTATCTTCAATGTTAATATCATATCCTTTACCATTTGATATTCGATTATTATTTAATATTTGCTTTATTTCAATGCTAATATTTATGCTCGTATTAAATATCGAAAACTACTTTATGATATTTTCGATCTATGTTTAAACGCTTGCCTTTTTAATGAAATTTAATAATTCTTTCTGTATATTTCGTTGTGAAAAAGTGTACAGTACATTACACTAGAAAATTATCTTTCTTTGATTGTTAACTGATCAATTACGCTTTCTGCAAATAATTACGAATAGTTTTATCAGGAAATATAGGCATGTCTTTCTTTACACATAGAAAAACACTTCTAAAAATGTAAAACATGAATTTTCGTACTTTTTCCTTTTACAGAATCGTGGTTTTATAATTGGGCTTCAATTTGAAAAAATTCTATACTTATAAATTCCCACTTTCATCTGTCTGGTGTTTGTCCATCCCTAATCTTGAGAATAGAGTTAGATAGATTAAAGCCGAGACCAGATATAGAAAGATTTGGGACAGGAGACCCCGATTTGAATATACGAAAGGACAGCAGGCCCGACAGGATATACAAATTTCTGGCTTGCATGTTATTTCAAATCAAAAATTTTCCCTTGATAAGAGTTAGATAGATAACCGGCACGACTCTATTGTTAATGGAAAAATATGATGTACAGGGGCAAGACACTACTAATTTTAGGTCGAGAACATATATTTTTAATTAAAAATTTATTAAAAATTGCAGCCCGGCACTGTGACGATGTCTCAACAAATAATTTCTCGTTTATAATGTATACTGTAGAGAATTTCGTGTTAGAAGCATACGTTTATTAGAAATAATAATAGTTATGAATTAACTCATTAAAGAAATAGAATTCGTATTAATATATATTATATCAATGCTGAATTAAAGATTTCTATTAAGAAAAATAATTTTGAATACTTTGGTAAATATAAAAAGTTTGACACAGAAACAAACAATTTTCTTGATACAAATATGGATATTTTGATATATCTATTTTAAATCAAATTGTTTTTAATTACGTTAAATGTTTAAAAATTTATAGCTTTTATATGATGAAATAAAAATAATCACATATTTAAAACATATCAAAAGTCGATACTGCAAAAAGCTATTTAACTCCTTTATTTAAAATTCAACTTTATACAATTGCCATATGTTAAATCGATAAATATATTAGTTTATTCATAATCACATTTTTAATTAGATAATATATTACTAATAACATATTACGTATTCGTTGATAATACAAATTAAATGCATCTTTATAAAAATAATATATGAATTAAAATATTTTATCAAGTTATAATAAGTGTAAACCTTTCGAAATATCACAAATTATACCTAGATCGATTAATAAAGTATACAAGTTGTGTTTAAACCTTTCAGAAATGGGCCAGAAAATTAAAACATATTAGTATATAAAGAAATTTATTTAATATTTTTCAAAATAATTACTGTGCTTTAAATACACTTTCTCCAATTTAGAAAAATCAGCTTCTTTTGGAGATCACAAAATTTTCTTCATCTTGTATGAGTTCTGTTGACTCAACCTTTTGAAGATTTTTTTCAACTTTGGATAAAGAAAAAGTCATTAGTAGAGTGGTTACAGAAGAATAGAAGTTCCAGCTTTATTTGTTAATTGCAAATTACAAAATAAGAAAAATCGATAATTCTTGTTTTCTGATTACTGATGTGCAAATAATGAAAAGTATGAATATTTTTATATTAGCTATATTTAAAGTAATTAGTAGGAGTTTGTTTTAATGAAATTCTATTTGCTTTAAGTTTTAACTAACCTTTAATGAATGTATTAATAATTTAGGGATATACAGTATCTTAACAACTCTTACATCTTAATATTGCCATCGTATGCTAGAGTTAAAGAACCCCAGGGAAGAGAGTTCTTATCACCATGGAAACTACATCTTCCGTGTATTTTCGGAATTTCTCTTTGACTAAAGAGGATTAAGACAAAAGAACAGGATATGAAGGAAAGAGAAATCTCATCTTTTTTTATTCTTTTATTCAGTTGAGTGTTTTTGAATAACTTGATAAAAATGAAAAGATTATACACTTTATTTTAATTACTAAAATCTTCTAGTTTGATTGCATCTTTAAACGTATCTAAACTATTTTATTTTTTGCAAAAATTTATCTCAGAATATTAATATGCAATTATATACAAAATGTAAACTTCTGTTTGTATTTTCCGAACCCGTGTTTCGTATTAGATGAATAAATATTACTTTTAATAAAATAATAATTTTATTTTTAAATATTGTTAAAATATTAACAACTTTACTGCTTTTAGGAATATTTGAATTACATACGCTAAAAAGTCGTAATCTAAGTATTTTCGGGTTAACTAGCACATCTTCAGAGGTTCTTGCTACGTTCCATTGAAATTAAAAGCATGAAGAAAGATATGACGGATGGAATGGGAGGAAGGCATGAAGGTCAACAAAATATTGTAGAATGATTGTTCGTATTTGATAGAGTCAAAGGACAGGAAAGTATTTGATAAGCTGAGCGTTTGAATTTATAAACAAGGTTTAAAAAAAAAGAGTAGTCAGCGTTAGGAATGCGGACTTCCTCTCGAATGCATAAAAGTGACACCAAGAAAAAAAATGCGGATAGAAGGTAAAAGTAAGCAGAGCGATTGCTAACGATGAGGATTAACAAGAGTTAAATTCTATTGTAATTGGGTTCTAAAAAGGAAAATTGTTAAATATTAATTTGCAACGAAACTTTAAATTAGAATTTTGCGTTTTGACTTTAAAGAAATCTTTAGTTGCAATTGCAGACTGAAACTTGTTTGATCATCCGGTTCTAAAACAATCGAAATAGAATACGAATATATATTATATTTAGAACTTTTAAATGTAATGAAACGTTGCTAGAGTCTCTGAAGATGAGCTAGTCAGCCCAAAAGTACTTAGATAGAAGATTTTTTAGTGTTTGTAATTCAAGTATTCCTAAAAGCGGTAAAGTTTTTGATTTTTTACTGATTTTGAAAAAGTGATTTATTTTATGTTAAAACAATTGCTTTCTGATATTATTTTGACTTCAATTTGCGTGTAATTTAATTAAAAATTTGACAAATATAAGAATTAATAAAATAATGGTTAGTTAAATGTACTTTATACACTTTGTAGCTGTAATTAAAATAAAAATTATTTTTAATTATATAAATCAATATGCAGATATAATAAACTTAAATAATTTATATAATATACATGTTTTAAAAGGACTAAATATACAACTCCAAATAAAAATCAATATTACTAAATAAAACTGCAAAAACATTTTACAAAAAATAAAACAAAATGCTACGATTCATTTTCTGTTAAGTTTATAACACAGATTATAGAAAGAAAATAAATTAATAAAACTTATTTAAATTTTAATCCAATTATAATTAAAATCCTTACTGCTAAAAAATTTTTAATTTTCAATTTTGCATTAATTTACAAACACTATACATAACAATGAAAATTTTATAAAGAAAAACACATCAATCATAACTAAACGATTTTATAAAATTGCTGAATTATTTGAATTTTCTATCATTCAGTGTTAATAAAATAAAACTGAATAATAGAAATTTAAATGAATTATTTGGCAATTCAATGGCAATTAATATTCGAAAATATTAATATTTGAAAGCTAAGACGAAAATAGTCGGAAAACTAATTACGATGAATATAACATCATAAAATTTATCATCAAGTCTTTGAAGGAGTTGAAGGTTACTCGACTTTCAATTGGATCTCTATATATTCTTTCTTCACTTACCCTTCAAAAGGCTATACTGTATTAATTCCCATTCACATACTGTACAAACATATCTTTCCAATAAGAGTTTACAAAATAATTCAATTATTAAACAAGCAATTATTTATTGTGACATCGTCACAATGCCGGGCTGGAATTTTTAATACTTTTTAAATGTATTTAATTTAAAATATATGTTTTCCACCTCAAATTAGTAGTGTCTTTCCCCTGTACATCATACTTTTCTTGTTAGTAATAGAGTCGTTCCCGTCATCTAACTAAATCCTTTCGGGGGATAATTTTTGAATTGAAATACGCAATTTTCAATTCATACAGGAAATTCTTATATATTTAATTGGGTCCTCCTGTCCCTAAGGTTTCCATATCTGTTCTCGGCTTTCATCTAACACTACTCTCGAGATTAAGGAAGGACAGACGAACAACAGTGGGCATTTATAAATCTACAATTTTTTTCAAATCGCTGCCCAATAAAAATTCGTTTCTTAGGTCTCATTTTATCGTATTAAAAAATTTTTCATTCATTTATTGCTTTTTCAATTTAATTTTACCATTTTATAAATATAAAATGTAATAATTTTAATCCCCTTTTTGTAAACATTTGCGAGAATTTTTAATCTAAATTCTTATATTCCTTCATCCATTATTAATCTATAAAATTTCTTATTGAATCTGTCTTTCTGGGAGAAAATAATGATAAGTTATTTGCGTGATTTAGTAACAGAATATAAAATACTGTATTTCAAAATAAACTGTAAGAAAAATGAATAATATTGTGATATTAAAAACAAAACGCCAAGCTGTGAAGTGTTATGAGCAAAAATATTACTTTGCGAGCCAAAACAGCTACTACATTTAACCGTCGCGTAAGTTAGGTTTTTACATAATTATTATTACCGTTACGCGGCATAATATTAATAATCTATAAATTTCAGAATAAATTTTTTTAAACTATTAATAAGAAATTTCATCGTTATACAGCCTGCTCGTGCGCTGAGTCAAAAATCTGTGCGCTAAGGGCTGCAAATTTAACGGGAATATTAATTATGAGGGATTTTTCATGTCCATTATTGGTTCGGCAAATTCTGAATAAGTGGGTGGCGAATAACGAAGTTCCAAGACGTTAGACCAAATCATTCATGAATATTTCTAACTAATCAATACGGATTCGAACTGATCCCTCAGGGCAGCACGAGAATTAAATGCCTCGGACATATGGTGATCTGTATATTTATAAAACAATAACTTTTTATAAGGTATCAAAACAGCAGCTCTAAAGCACTGAAATTTACAAATGATTATTTCATTTGTGCACACGTCATATGCTATAAATTATGCTGAAATCAGTTGCGAATCACGCGTGCTTGTGCATATTTAGAACCAAATCATTCTCAATTTCAGCATAATTTGCAATATATAATAAATGAATAAATAATCACTCATAAATTACATCACATCGTCACTTTCGGGAAGCTTTTAATTCAATAATTAATGTGCTATTAATGTTATCCACATTAAATATGATCTAAATAATTTATTATGTAGTTAACTAGTTAAAAAGTTTTATCTGTATTCTTGGTTTGTTTATGTTAATTTCGGTACGTAAAAAATCAAATCTCCAAATAAATTTGATTAATACGTAATTTAAATTGTGCAAATGTTAGCTGTAATTTGTTTAATAGATATATTTTATAGCATCTTTTATGCCACCATCATTAAAATATATCTTCACAAAATTATTTATAAGAATTTTATACAATGACCTAAATATAAAATGTAATATTTATTTTAATAATAATATATCAAAAAATAACTTACTATATTTTAAATTTAATAGTAGCATTTTAAAAAGTTAGAATTATAGTCAAATTGATTAAAACAGAGCTTATTTTGGAATTTATCCAAATTTTTCTGTTACATAATAATTTTTTTTAAAACATATATTTAGGTTAACATTCAATATTTTAAAAATTTCCATAACTTTATATTCATTTGATGAAATTGAATAATTTTATAAATAGATTTAATAAAATGTATAAAATATTTCAAAAAATTATAATAAATTAAATAATTAAAACATTATGCAGATTTAATATAAGTAATATACTGTAAACCGGGATTACTTTGTGATATCACACTAGAACAACTTATTTTGAATATGGCGGATCTACAAGTATGTCCATTTTAAAATTTATTTTACCTATAGTCTGAACCTGATGCTACAGCTGGAAGGAATAGGACGATTGATACTCCTTGTGATAGTGGTGTACGAAGTTGTGTTCAGTTTTAAAAAAAAAAACAAAAACAATTGATGTATTAAAAGTATGTTTAAGAATTACTCTTGCTTATAATTATTTATAAATATAATTAATTTTTATTAGTAGGTTTAGCAAACGTAAGTTACAGAAGTAAATTTCGTACAGTTAAGAGGTTATTTTGTGAAGATATATGAAAATCCGATTAAAATATAGGGAGTGAAATTGCAGAATTACAAGATGTAGATAGCGAAATAAAACACCCTATATAACGATGACTTAATCTAGAAAATAAGAATAAATTGATAATCACGTAATTGCAATTTTTGAAGAGTGGTACTACTCTGGATTTATAACAAAAGTGAAAAAAAAAATGGTGCACGTGTAAGTGCAATGGAGTCTGTTGGAAAATATTAGCAATGACCAGAAGAAAAAGACAAGAAACTCCTGATTGTTTTCTTGGTCATTTTATTCTATTGCTCTCTTATTCTTGAAAACGATTTTCTGCATTCAATATCACGTTGTCAACAAGTTTTAGTTTTATGGTTCTGGTAACAATAATAAAAATAAGATTTAGTGTTTATTGAAAGATTAAAAAATGTTTATATTAGTATTTCTAATGAATTATTTTTGTTTCCTCTTTTTTCTTTCTTACTAGCAGCTGCCGCGGGGTAACACTGTAATATGGAGTTCACTGTAGATTTATGCAGCAAAAAGGCTGTCACAGAGTAACCCCAACTGACGGAGTAACATTTGGACAAATATTTTTCACAATATTGTTTAAAACAATAAAATAACAATTAAGAACTTTGTGTGCAAAGAAAGGATAATGTTAAATCTTAAAATGACAACGACATGTTTGGTCCAATAATCCGGTAATTAACATTTAAAAATAACGTGAAAAGTATCACAAAGTAAACCCGTTTACCAGTTTAAATATCTATAGCAAAAGACTGATACATAGGGTGGTCTATTTATAATGTCAATTGCAAATATCTCCTGAATATACATTAAATTAAAAAAGTGTTTTATATGAAAGTGTATACAGTAGGGGTCTTTTGATTCACATAGAAATTATAAGCCACTCCCTTCCACTTTTAATGAGGCGGAGACTAACTTTCAATTTTCAAATGGTCCCTAATTAGTTTTGCACTTTTGGATACTTTATTAAAAAATAATAACATTTTATTCTAAACATTTTTTTCGATTAACGTTAATTTAAAAAGTTTTAGTACTTTTGAAAAATAAAGGTTATGAAATGTTTTTTTTTTTTATAATCTACTTTATTACAACTGAAAAATAATAAGAAAACCAAAAATAAACAATTTTCATTATAAATTTATATAAAACATTTGAAGTTTTTAGAAAAACATGTAGTGTTCATTTCAGCAAATTGTTTAAAGAGATGACCATTGACTTCAATGCATTTCTCAACACGTTTTCGGAAATTCCTTACAATGCTCTGTAAAATTTGTGCGTCAATTGAAGTACAAGTATCAATAATACTATACGGTGTTGCGTATTTTCACATGTCGCTGGACAGTACCTCATGATAGCATTTTTCTTTTAGCATTCCTCAGAGACAAAAATCTCGAGATGTCAGATCTGACGAACAAGCCAGACAACAGACTGGTCTTCCCCGTTCTATCCATTGGTTAGGTCCTATACAAAATTTGACGAGCTTGAATAATAATAAACTGGGAAACCGTCACGTTGAAACCATATTCAATAAATGTAAAGAGATTAACATTTATCATTCTGTAGCAATTGATATTGCGTTTGACAGATAGCAAATGATAAATGTTAATCTCTTTTAATCTCTTCAATAAACTTTTTTATTTCTATCACTTCTTTACAGTGAAGCCTTATTTTACAAAAATACTAAATATGCTAACAACTTTTTAAATTAACGTTAATCGAAAAAATTGTTTATAATAAAATATTATTTTTCAATAAAAAAATCCAAAACTGCAAAAATAATTAGGGATTCCCATTTAAAAATCGAAATTTAGCCCGCCCCATCCACAAGGGAGAGGGAAGTGGCTTAATTTCTATGTGGTTCGAGGTTCTTCAAAATAATAAACTTGCACATACGACACTTTCAATTTAATGTATATTTAATACGTTATTTAATACGTTGTATTTAATATTTTCTTTTTCAAATTCAAGTCGTATTCAATAATTTAATAACAAGGAATATATTATTAATTATAATAAAATTTATAATTGCTGAATAATAATTTATCACTTTGACGTCCTTATAAATCCTTGAATAAAATATCAATAGTATCTTTTAATTCTCATAAATCCACAGCATTAACATGTAAGAAATAAATAAGTATAACATTTAGTGTAATAATAAAATTGCATGTACCGTAATACTTTGTTGTTTTAGCATTTTTTACAGCTTAGTCAGCATTTCTATCTCATTAGCATAATTATCTGAAAACAATAATTCGTTAAACGTTTTTATATTTATAAATAGGAACTGTGAAAAGATTCATTAACATATACTAAATAAAAATATCATGAATATAAAGGCACTTAAATTAGGAATGTGCCTTTTATCAAAAATGCATTTTCAAGACATCATTGTCATTCAAAATCGCGAAAAAATTCTTATTAAATATTCAAGAAAAATAACAAACTGTGAATATACCTTGTATATTTAAAAAGTGAGTTATACATTATTTATTTGTAATTATTAATAGGTCAGATATTTTTAACCATATTTAAATTTTGATTTAAAGAAATATTGACAAACCAATTCACCATCAAGTACAATATATAATTAGTTTGTCATTTCAATTAGAGAAGATTTTAAAATATTCTGTTTATTATAATTTCTGAATTTAATTAATTGACCTGCCAACGAAAAGCAGTAACATATTAAACCCACAATTTCGCTCATTACAGGCAGATCTGACTCAATAGGATCGGACAGCATGGGTAACTGATAAGGAATAATGCTTCAATTCCACTATCTATGATAAATATAGGTTTTGAATCTGATTAAATCCACATACTCATAATGGTATCTTGACACTTTATCATAATGCCGTCAGCCAATTATAGATTCCGAGAATATTAATTAAAGAATAGTCAGGCACATAAAGAAGCTTGATCAATATAAAATTATGCAAAAGAATAATGTTATGTATTTGATTCCAGGCAATTTTAACTATCTAAATTAGAGATGGAGAACCTTTGGCACATGTGCCCAAAGTGGCAAGTCAGAAAAAAAATGTTTGGCACGCAACATATACGATTTAGTTTATTTTTTACGGTATAAATAAAAAATTATTTTCATTTCAGTTTTATGTTAAGCTCGATATAACATCATTCTTTTCTCAATCAACTTTTTAAAATTTATGCTAATTAAAGTATATTTACTTCATTTCACTAAAAGTAGTTGTTCTAAATCTAAAATTTGATAATTATGTCTACTAATTATTTAACACTGATCTAAACATTTCGTTGTGAAATCTTGATAAATAACATTAGAAGTTATTTATTTTAATCGTTAAAATAAAAATTAAAAATTCCGAATATAATATCAATTTGCATAGATAAAATTTAAAACAAAATGGTATAGCATACAAGCATACATAAATACATATACAGTATTCTTTGACTTACAAACAAAAGTTGTAAAAGAATAAAATATGTGTAAAATGTGTACAAAGGATTTTTTAAACTGATTTATCCATTGAATTAAATGTATTTAATTAAATTTAAAATTTTAGATTTTTTTCATAGGAATTAAAATAAATAGTTTCTAATGTTATTTACTAAGCTTTCTCAATATAATGCATAGACCAGAGATAACGAACCTTTTTAATCTTCCAAAGTAAGCATATGTGACTTAAAAAAAAAATATGCCTTGCTCAAAGATTTGAGTTCGAAAAAATATCTTTAAAAAATGAATTGAATATACGTTAACTAAAATTAATTACAAAAACTAAACCGAACTGGAAGTAAATCCAGAATTATAAACTGAAATCAGTCCACGTAATTCTAATGTCATTTATAAGATTTGATCAGAATGGCGTGTTTGAACTGACTTTGGACTATTTCATATTTAAGAGTTATAATAAGAGAATGGTGAAATTATTGTAGTATTCTATTAAGTGTGATTAACAATTATTATTTGAACTATAAAATAAAAATAATTTAAATGACATGTTGTGCGCCAAGCAAATTCTTGCTGCCTGCAATTTCAAGCAATTCCATATTTATCAAGCTTCTACATATATGTTACTATAGTCTTCGATCAAGATTCTAATATTTTATAATATTAATAAATGAAATTTAATAATAAACAAATTAATTTTATAATATTCTACTTATAAGTCAAAAGATTTTTTCTAAAGACTAATTACATGAATGGTAAACAGATAATAAGATGTTTACAATCTAATTGTAAATGAACAATAGTAAAATATCGCATAAAATAACTGTTTATTTTGATTTAATTACGAATAAAATAATTTAAGCCATTGATTAAGAAATGTTACTGTTAATGATACCCCCAACTCGCAATTTAATTGAGAACTTTAGTGTTTATCATTGTGAAATAAATCATTTCAATAAATTTAAATTAAGTCACAATCAATTAGTTAAATTAAAATATTTTAAACGATAAGAGAAAATTAATCAAATTGAAGACAAGTCTGCCCAAGAGGGACCACCATTTATTTTGCGCTCCAGACTAAAAACATACACATATGGCGACAGGCCTTCCTTTTTAGGCTTCATGTCGCCAAAGGTAAAAAGTCCTTTAAAAAACACAAACATCCAGTTAAAACTAGGAGTCGGTGACACACAGACGTCTTACTCTTCAACCATCCAGCCAGTGGGTGTTTCCGCTTTTTTATCTGCTGGAACAGGCGCTGGAAAATGCAAATTTTAAAGCTGCACCCTGGCGTCGGTATTTTAAAATTTCTTTTTGTCGATTTTTCTAGATTTTTTGATTAATAATAATCTCGCCATCGGTCGGAAAAATCGACAAAAAGAAATTTTAAAATACCGACGCCAGGGTGCAGCTTTAAAATTTGCATTTTCCAGCGCCTGTTCCAGCAGATAAAAAAGCGGAAACACCCACTGGCTGGATGGTTGAAGAGTAAGACGTCTGTGTGTCACCGACTCCTAGTTTTAACTGGATGTTTGTGTTTTTTAAAGGACTTTTTACCTTTGGCGACATGAAGCCTAAAAAGGAAGGCCTGTCGCCATATGTGTATGTTTTTAGTCTGGAGCGCAAAATAAATGGTGGTCCCTCTTGGGCAGACTTGTCTTCAATTTGATTAATAATAATCTCGCCATCGGTCGGAAAAATCGACGATAAGAGAAAATTGAAAATCTTTTAAAACTAATTTCGATAATTTGCATAGTTTATTGTTAAATCTTATTTACAGTATTCATTTAATTAAAGTACATTTTGTAAGAAAGATATGAATTATTATAAACAGATATCGACAGTCGTTAATATTAAATGCAATTCTAAATAAAAAAAATAAAAAGTATCTTACACAACAATTTCACTTATTTATTCAAAAAGGAAAATACAATACTTCAGTACAATATTTCAGTGGTTTCCAAACTTTCTGTACCTCCGCCCCCTCTTTTTCAAAAAAAGAAATGTGCGCCACTCAATTTTCGTAACAATCTAATTTCATAAATATTGTCTTTATAATTTATTTAATGGCCTACAAAACAATATACCTTATTAAATAAAGTACTGTATATTGTTCGCCAGGGGTCGACTCTTGTAGAGACATTTCGGAAGAGTGTGGATGGATTTTTAGCATTCGTACCCGAGTCGTTTGGACAAGAGTAGTGAATTAGGCATAACCATTTTGTTGATTTATTTTTTCGACATCGATTTGATTTTTTATTTTTTGTTTGTTTGTATTAAAAAGTGATAATTTGGTAGAAGCTGTGCTCCCCTTGCAACAGTTTGGAAAAAACTGCAATATTTTCTTACAAACGTTTTCAGTAAATCACATTTATCTTATCTATTGTTTGTATTTAGCAAATATTGTGGTTATTAATATAGCAATTAATAACAAACAATTGGTTTATCGATTATTTATAATGTAACAAACAATTCTACAAAAACGAGACTGTACCTATTTATTTAAAACTAAAATATTTTTAGCCAGAAAAGTACATTATTTATTTATTTATTTATATTTTAAAAGTCATAAACCTTAAAAAAACCATTACGTAGATAGAGAGAAAGATATAGTTTCAAAGACATTTATAGAATTGCAATTCTATAAAAAATAGGCTACGATATAATTTAGAAAATTAGATTATTATAAATTAACAAATTTTTAATAGAGTGTTAACGTAATAAATTTTAATATGCATTAAAATACCAAATTAATTGCAATAAATTAAAATATTTAAAACAACAAAAATTTAGAGTCAAGAGTCAAAACAAATATTTTAACATTTACTTAGAATTAATTGTCCAAGTTAAAAATGCTTATTTAAAAAATAAAATAACTATCTAATTACAAAAATAACTTTAGGAATAAATTATTTTTTATATTTTCAAATAATTAAATTAAAGGTAAGAAATTTTATTATTTTTCTTTTAACGAAATGAAAAAAGTAATTTCTGTATTGTTCAGGTCTTAAAATAGCACTTCCGATTTCATTTCTGCAAATCGATACTCCTTTTACTATTTTAAATAAATTGGATAAAGAGGAAACGAATCGCATCTAAGCTAGTAAATTACGAAATTCTAAACGTATTATCGTTAATTGAAATTTTTAAAAGTATTATCATGTTTCATTATAATTAGAAATTTTTATTCGACTGCCTCATTAATGTTTTAAAATATTAGAAAATAATGAAAATAATATACATTCAAACCTCTAAACAGCGCAATCATTAAGGCTGTTGTCTGAAGGTTATTTTGTATGCTATTTTGTTATTAAAAAAGTTTCTGAAATAATATGGCCGCTGTTTGGAGATGATCGTTGTAGGGTAATGGCCGTTATGGAAATTCGACTGGAATATAAAGAATTTCTTTATTGTTCAAAGAATAAATGAAATATTTCCAAAATATAAGAATAAATTACTCATTATAGAAATTTAATTAAATAAAATTCTGCAACATAGTTCATTTCAATATAAACTGAAAAACACAGCAGGAAGTTATTGGCAGTCTGCCAATAACTTCCTGCTTTTTATGATATAAAATTATCAGAAAATTCTGATAATAACATAAATAAAAAACTGTGTGACGAAATCATTGTATAAAATTTTAACTTCATCTGATATTTTATGAAACATATAATACGGAAATCGTCATTCATCTTCGACTATATCTGATTGATAAACTGTATAGTCTGATAAATTACTGATTTATTAATAAATAATTTTAACAATAGCCTATATAATGTAAAAACGTAGCCTATATCTTTCCGTTATATAATGTATATTGTTTTAATTATCGATATATTAATATCAGAAAAATGTGAATTAATTCACATGTGACATAATAAAAGTAAGGCATTTATAAATTATACATACATCCAAACATAGTTACACCATACAGTAAAAACTAAAATAAATAAACATTCGATTTTGCAACTATCACGTGAATTATAAAATTAAAGTAATGCTTCAATTTCATAATACATAAATATATACAGTAAAAGTCTGAAAATCTGTACAACCTGAGAATATGGACTTCTTAAATAGAAAACTTTGGTGAATTTTTAAGGTCTTATTTTTCCGCGTATTCGGGAAACTCAACAAAAATAGCCATGCATTATGGCAAATTCTTTAATCAATAAAGTAGGAGGAGGAAAAGTGCTGTAGTAGTTGATTATGTTCATTACGACGACTCTTAAAGTTTCTAAAATAAAAAATGATTATTGTACGTCTTAATGTTCGACACTCATCGTATACTATACAAAAAGTTTCATCTAACAGAGCATTTTTTTAAAGTAGATTGATTCTTTGAAAACAGCAACAAACAATTTAAAGTTTTTAATATAAATTAAAATGAAGCGCGTCAACATAAATGTTTCATCCCTTTCTACTTTATTTATTTGAATTCACTTAACTTATAGCTTTTATAAGTAATAAAATCATACAAATCAAGTTTACCGCAATCATTTTCAGTTGTTTTCTTTTCCTTCGCCCATTTTAAACTTGTATCTTAAACTGATCTCTAAGAACCTGGAAAATCGAGAAATCTTGGCCATCTAATTCCCGATTAATCCGGATTTTCGGACCGTTCGGTAATTGGAACTATTAAAATTTTTAAATTAATATACTGTATAGGAAAAACTTTGTTTTTCTTATTCTTTTCGAACAAAACCGAAAAAAAATAATAATCAGATTATTTATTTCAATAATATATTGAATGAAGAATTTTTATCGTCATGATAGCAATAACAAAAACTAAAAATAATCTGTTAATCATGACTGTTGGTTATGTGTTCTAAATAAATAATAAAAATCAAGATTTGTTTTCATTTAAAATATATATATATATATAATATATATATATATATATATATATATATATATATGAAAAAAGAAATCCAATTTAACACCATTTAACATTAACCAAAATGGTAAAATTTACAATTAAACAAATTTTTTTGCTTAAAATTTTTTTACATATAAAAAAAGATTTCCTTGACCTTTCTGATACTATCGTAAATCGTTAATTTCCATTTTAAATACAACCTTACGTCAACCTGGAATTTCCCAAAGAAAAAATTCCAGTTAATCCTTCGTAATCTTTCTAATAGAAGTATTCGCAATACTATCAATTAATAGTGGAATTTTTAAGAATTTTTTGGCTTTTTATTTGGAATTTTTCATTACGTTATTAGTTTGTTTATACACTTTTTTATGAATATTATGATATTTTTATTTTCTTATTTTTCTCTAATGATAATTTTTAACCGCTATTTTCCTCGAGATAAATACACATCTTAAAAAAACTATTTATCTAGGTAATTGAAATTTAATTTGAGTTTATATACCTTTCTTTATAACAAAGACGTAAATACGTACAATTTTAAACTATTCACACAAAATTCGAAAATATCATCTATGAAAAATTTTATCAAATCAAAAAACAAAGATATATTTAATAAATATTTGGATATATTTTTCTTTTTTATTAAAATAAAATTAATAAAAAGGATTCATAATTATTACTAAAACAACTAATTAATTCTATCAAAAGTAATAAAATAAAAATTGATTTTTCTTACAATAAATTTTAAAAAATTTTAATTATGTTTGTAATCTAATACTGAAAAATAATTCAACTGTTTAATTCAATAAATTATAACACGATAAGCAGAAGAAAAATGTTCATTATTTTTAATAGCAACATTCTTTTAATAATGAATGCTTACTAAAACAATAAAAATCAAGAAAAATATAGTTTACAGGAAGATTCAAAATCTTTTATTCGATATATTTTTATTCTTATAAAAATTTATTACAGATTCGGTGAGTGAAAACAATAAAATATAGACAATATGAGAAAATAATGTAAATATTATATATATATAACTTCCACAATGTACAAAAATAATACATTATATGGAAAATTCAATTTTGTAATTAGTTATGTACATTACTCTAAAACCTATAAATAATAATACATTTTGAAAATTAGCAAATAACTTTATAAATATTAATTATAACAATTATATACACAGTACTTCCAAAAGAGAATTTTCATAAGATTAAAAATTCTTAAAATTCTTAATAAATTATTAATAGATGCATCTATAATTTATACAGACCTGCAGAACATTGATAAAGCATAATAATTCATAAAAATTAAGAGACGGATTATTTCTTTTTCTAAAAATTTAAAGAAACTTTTTAACTCAGTTTTCTAAAAAAGGTTAGTTTAATTATTAATTTATAAAACTATTTTAGATTCTAACGTTTTCAAACATCACAAACTAGAAAGCAACAGTCCTAGGAAATTAGGGAGTCAATCTATTACTTTGAAGAACCTGGGATCGAACCCCAGGAATTTTTCATGACGGGCCCCCGTCCCTCCCCACTCAGTTGCACTATTGTAAACCTGGTCGAACCCAAGATGGACATGGCTCTTGGTGCTTAAAGGACAGAAAGAGCCAAAAAATATAATTTTCTAGATTTCTATTAATTATATTTTTCTTGTATCTATATCGCAATCAAACATCAAGAATTAGAAGTTAACCAATTATCGTTCACTTACTAAAAGTAAAGTGAATAGTAATTGGTTAATTCTTGGATCTTTTGTTTGAATATGGCCATTAATATTACAAGTTATGCGTATTTTTAATAATGGAGTAGAATGATTTTCGAATGGTTAATTATTTTCGTTAGTTATAATTTTGCATATAAATAAAAACATATCTGAACTTACAACGTAAATATGAAGGAAACAATCAGCCTATCATACATGTACCGTACATTATTTTTAAAAATGTTAACTACAAAGTTAATAACATACAATTATCAGATGACTGTTAGCCAATTACTATAAAGATTCGGATCTTTGTATTATTTTATTTTGTTTGTTGCTTAAATGATCACCTGTTACGAAATCAGCCTTTACGTACGAAAGATCTGAAATTAAATGGGAATCGTAGTTCGCATCGGAGCGTCGTTCTCTAACACACAATCACAATAGCCGACTTCATTACTGATCATTCCCACCCATAGTGCCGAGACTATAATAACTGTAATACCAATGCAACAGACTAAATAATCTGCTTTTGCTGAATATTTAGTTAATGAGTCGAATCAATATAAGAAAATTCTAATTTAATCCGATTTAGTCTATTTTTTCCTCAATGTAGAGGTTAATTTTAATCTGTCAATCTGTTCTCGCCCGTAATGAATCCAATATCTATTTTCTAATCCCAATTATGTTTGATATTTTGTACTTTATAGAAATTTTAAGGTAAAACGAGCAAGTATTTATTGTGACATCGTCACAATGCCGGGCTGCAATTTTTAATCATATTTTTAATTTATTTAATTTAAAATGTATGTTCATCTCAAGTTAGTAGTGTCCTTCCCCTGTACATCATACTCTGCCTGCTAGCAATATAGTTATGCCGGTCATCTAACTCCTTTCGGGGGAAAATATGTGAAATTGACTTCTGGTTTGAAGTATTGAAATATGTGACTTCTGGTTTGCATCGAAAGTTCATATATAGTTAATTGTGGTCTTCTCTTCTACCCCTAAGATTTCCATATCTGGCGTCGTCTTTCATCTAACTCCGTTCTCGAAATTAAGGAAGGACAGACGGGCAGACAAACGAAAGTGGGAATTAATAGGTCTAAAATTTTTCAAATTGCAGCCCAATAAATTCTGCTACTTAAAAACAACTTTCACAATTTGACATGTTGAGATATCGCCAGCCGAATATAAAAGTTGTAGAAAATAATTCAAATTATCGTATCAATTTTTATTAATTTTGGATTAAAAAATAAACAAACTACAATATATTCCAAATTATTAAATAACTCAATTTTTCTAAAAAGTATTTATCAAAATCTCATAATGAGTAAAAAAGTTTTATGATTTTCCATGGAAATATAAAATTTCCTATAAATTTTTGGTTTTCTAGGTAAAACGTCATTTTGTCGTTATCTTTTCGCATAAATTGAAAACAACGTGTCCTATTTATTTTGAATTTAATTCGAAAAATTGTAGATCAATTTTTAATCAATATTTTAATTACCACAGAACTATATACAGTATCCTATATATTTTTCAATTTCAACTAGTGCTGTATGTTTAATAATAAATTAGCCGTTACATGTTACGTGAATACTTTCAAACAAACTATAAATAACATTGTAATTAATTTTCAACAGAAGTTCAGGAAAGCAACTCATATCAAATAATATTTGGTAAATAATCTACACATATAAAACCACTAATATTTTCGTTTACGTGTTTTTGTTAACCTATTCTTCCATATAAATAATTTTTAAAAAAACAATTTGAAATTTATATTTAAAATATTCGACCTGGTGTAATATTATTTTCAGAAATTCTTCTTTAATTTATTATAAACATAACATTCGATATTACTGAAAAACCATTAGGACCTACAACATATCAACTA
The DNA here is from genome assembly GCF_030686945.1 of Centruroides vittatus. NCBI lineage: Eukaryota > Metazoa > Arthropoda > Arachnida > Scorpiones > Buthidae > Centruroides > Centruroides vittatus. Next base: position 8,365,736 of record NW_027122706.1, on the reverse strand, counting down.
AAGTATGATAAATTGGATCTTATGAACGCCTGATTGTTTTTTAATATTCGTAAACTATAGATATAATTTTACTTCATTATATAGGCCGTTTTAGTTCTCATATAAGTAAATACTTTCTTTGATAATTATATATTTAAAAATAGTTCTAAAAACCAATATCGAATTGCATTCTTAAAGCTTTGTTAACTTGAATCCATAGAATCTGAACAATCTTGAAAACTTATTAATCACAGGCTATCCTTAATTTTTACAAATCTGAAATCCCGAATTCTTACAAAATTCACTTCGGATGTATATCAGGTCTTCAGTTGTTGTAGAGTCTCCAAGTTACAATACTATTAAGAAAAAAGGAACTTTACAACGGAAGAGTGTAACACCCAAAATGCATTTTGTAATAATTTGGAATTTGATATTTGTAAAAATTAAGGATAATTGTCTTAAAATAAATTTTTGCATTGAGGGTTTTTTGATTAAATCTTAGTCAAAATAAATAAATTTCCAAGATTAAATTGTTCAGATTCTATTATTTCAAATTAACAGATGTTTTAAAAAATCGTTTTTTCGAATTTTTTTTAAACATTATTATTGAATAGTATAGGAATTATATTTTTTCGCTGTTCTATAAATCTCACATGTCTATATATAATGCTAATTTACTAATACTACTCTATTAAGCTATGCTCGCTATTATATTCAAATTCGATTACATATCAAATATGAATAAAATAGTTCGATTTGCCGTTTTTAGAACAAATGTAGTCATTAAAAAGGTTAATGATTCTTTATATTAACTAAAACTAATCTTCCAGAAACAATATAGTTTCCATTAATATAGTATGGTTTTCTATATTATATAGGCCTACATTTCTTACTCTTGCGGAAAAATATAATTCAAGAATATAAAAATCTGTGGAATAAACATGCCCATAGAAACATTTATATTATTTTATGGCTAACGTTAACAATTTATGACGTTTATGTAAATAAGATTTTCAAAATTATCCAAACCTTTAATTTTTTGTGTTATGTTCAACGGTTTTCCGGTTTGTTTAGTTTATTATTAATTGAACAATTCTTATGATAAATTTTAATAACGCAAAAATTTAAATTATATTTAAAAACTAAAACTACAACCATTTTTATCACTCGAAAGCATCATCTACAATTTTTAACGGCATTGGTTAGAATCAACTTCTCTTTAATGAAAATTTATAGAGTTAAATAAATCATCTCTACTATTTTTTTAATTTTAGAAAAAATGTAATATTTTATAATAAATAGTTATAAAATAGAAATTTATAACTCATAATCAAACAAAACATCAACATTCTAGAAAGAATATTGAATAATTAAACAGAAATGTTGAAGTTATTTCAATTTTAGCACTTTGCAAACTTTTGAATCCAAATGACCTTTCCTGTGTTCATTATTTGTGTAAATCTTAACGTTTTTGGATATATTCAAAGAAATTTACGTGTTATTTTTAGGTAGATGAATTCTTGTAAATTTCTTTTGCAACAACAAAACAATAAAGGTTATGATTTTTATAGCAACATAAATCCAAAAAATTTTCATAAATTTGTGGATTTTATCAAGCTTTGTATTAACTTTATTTAACCTAAAAAGGACTTAAATCCAGATAATGAAAACCGGGTATGAAATGAAACGAAACTTAGATTTTATTTGTCAGACGGCGTAATCGGCATACATACTCGCCGAAGATCTGACACATTCTATTCTATCAGTCGAATGGTTATCCAACAGCTTGAAAAATGGATGCAATAAAGTTTCGTATCATGTTGTGTCACATTTGACAAGTAGATGCCACAATTTTAAAGTCACAAAACTAGCACTTAGCAGAAAATCTAATGGACTGAAGTTCGATCAGGAAATTTCCAATTGAGAGTTAGAAAGTTATTGTAATTGGATTTTTTTTTTTTTAAATGTATAAATTTACTTTATTGATTTTTGTCAAATTTAATATTATAAAAAGCATTAATGTTATTTAAACATTAAATTTGTTCTAAACAGAAACCACTATACCAAACCATCAATCTCCGTCATTTTATTAAACAATGACAGATAATCATTAAATTATTCATATGGAAAGTAAAGAATTGCTAAATTTAATAATTAAAATATTAGAAAATCAAAAGTATCCGATAAATTTCTTTTTAATAATAAAAGCGAATAAATTATTTTAAAAATAATTGATTGGTAACTACAAATGTATAAAAAGTTGCCTTAGATTAGAAAACTATTTTTTTAATTAAACAGGCATGTTTATAAAAGAAATATTATAATATTAATTATCAGTAACAAAAATCAGCATATTAAGAAACATATTCTTTGCAAATTTGTATATAAAATCTTTCTAAAGTAGATGTTTATAGTGTTATTGTAAAAATTGATGTAAGCTAATAAATATTTACTGTAAAGTCTGTAATTTAAGAGCATAATCTTTAAAATATTATACTTTAAGGTAAGAAAAAACACCTTATCCACATAATTCTTACGAAATAATAATAATAATAATATACTATGTTTATACTTCTTTAAAATGGAATTATAGAATAAAATGGAAATATAATTAACTGTTTTACGTTATATTAGAATTTTATCAATATTTTTTATTTTTATCAATATATTTAGAATGATATAATACTGTATTATAATAAATTTAGAACGATCATTTTGTTCCCAATTGTATAATTAGGAACAAATGTCACTGCCTACCACTTACCTACTAAAAATATGGCCAGCCATAATGAACAAAATTGAACTGGTCATGTGCTGATGTCTGGCATTAACATATCACATAAAATCAAAAATATAATGCATTTTAAGTTTATCTTTTATCGTTTTCTTAATACACAAAAGTTTTAATTGAAATTTGTAATCTTAAAAATAAGTTTATTTTTATTAATTTTTCGTATGTTTTACGTAAAGTCATGTTATAAAGCTATTATATTTAATTTTGTAAAATTATGGAACATTAACAAATTACGAAAACACGTCTTTCACACATTTTCTTCTTAATATATAATCCTCTTCGTAATATACTTCATCCTAATAAACTTATAAAATTTATTTTTCTTATTCATATTCTATAAGACTATGACTAAAAAACTTTATATATGTTTTACATAAAGTCACAAGACTGCATTTTCTCTAGCATAAATATTAGGAGAATATTTCTTTGAACCCTGTTAAATTCTTTAGAACAAAATCTACTTCATAAATCTTTCAATTTATGAATTTTTTAGTTCACATTCTTAGTTCATTAAAATAAATAGGTAAATAAACGCATTTTAAAAGTGATCAAATTATATTTAAGGCTTCTCGAGATGTACTTATAATTAAATCCAGATACTAAATAACGTAAAATTACATACTGTATGGTGAAAGTAACTTCCGGAACATCTCTTATTATACAAAAAATAAATTATATTTGTATTGCATAGTATTTTTAAAATATCAATTATTATTTATTTTGTGTCCACCACAGGTCTCCAATACATCAATATAGAAATTTTTCATTTACATCATTCAAATCTAATATAAAATGTTACAAATACAATATAGAAATTTTTCATTTACATCATTCAAATCTAATATACTGTATTTGTAACATTTTCTATTATCGAGATTTAAATTCAAGCAAAAATAAAATTAATAAAAATTTGCTTGAATGACGCATTAAAATGCTAAAAAGAAAACTAAATATATTAATAGTAAATGTAGAATAAACCAACATCTAATTGAAGGACGTAGCTGTTACGTTGAAGAAAAAACTAAATACTTTGTCAATGAAAAATAAAAGTTTATCAATAGAATTCGTACCGTAATTTTCCATAGATCGAAATATCAAGAATAGTAATTAAAATTATACCTCAAGAGAATAAGAATAGATAAATACGCTCTAAATCTGAATCGTTTCCAAGGAACAAATTGACATTTACTAATTTATTAGTTTTTGTGGAAAACAACTGAAAAAACAAACTATATTAAATGTTACTTTTAACACTTTTAAACTTTTAAAATTAATAATTAAATCGATGAAGTTCGATAGAGGAAAATAAACATTTTAACGTTTGCTTGTCTTTGTTACCAATGATGCTATTATTTTTTCATTAGAGCTGATTCATCTATTAAAAATAAATTTCATCACTAATATTGATAAATTCACTTTATTATTTCGTTTACATTACATAATAGGCTATTAGTTTATAATATAAAAATACATGATAATTCACTAAAAAGTTATTGATTTTAATAAAAATTTCACTCTAGGAAAGTTTCTATTAAGAATATTTCGCGACCGATGCTTTATTTCTTATTCACGCTTTTTTTCTTTTTAATGAAATTTTAACTATTTTACACGCTTGTAAGAACGGTTTGTATTATCCGAAAACTTAACCTTCATAAGACTATTCACTTCCAATAGACTACACAGTATAGTCTATCGAAATAGCCTACTACGAATAGTTATAAAGTGTTATCAACATATTTTTGTAAGAATATATATATTCGTACAAAAATATGTTGATAACCTACCCGCCATCAAATCCGTAAGACTTGTTACAAAAATATGTTGATAACACTTTATATATATATATCTTTTTCTTACAAAAGTTATACAGATGAAGCATTTAAAAATTCTAATTGATAATTATTTGAATACGAGTTGATAACACAAATCTGATCTCTGATGGGGAATCCAATGGAAGTAGAAATATGCCATTTTAAATGATAAAAGTTCTCTATCTAAGGGGTTTATTTATGCAAAAAAAAGCAAATGTTTTTAGTTGTGTCACTACCAAAGCAGCACTGTTTTCCCCCTATATGTATCAATTTTTCTCGCTGTTACTCTTAAATAGAATAACAACGAAAAAATCATTCTTTGTTTAATTCACTTGTTATTGTTAAATTCGAAAAACAAAATTCAAATTAATTTCTGAATGTAAATACATGGGCATGCATCTTTTATGACAATTGAATAAGAAATTTTGTTTTTTGTTTCACTTTTAAATTCAGTTTAAATATGATATTGTTATAAAAATTCAAGCTTGTAATTTTTGAAAATATGAATATTCTAATACTCAGTTTCTGTGGCAATAGGCTATATGTTAAACGTCTGAAAAGAATTGTTTTGAAAAGAAGTGAATTATGAAATAATCGAATAACTTAGCAAGCGAATAAAAAAACTAAAAAAATCAAAGAAAATTATTTATTTCGAAATATATTTTTCCTAAGCTATGAATTTTCATTATAAAATAATAAACTTTAACAAAATATGATGATTAATTGTGTTTTTAGTTTAATAAGAACAATCAGACTATTTCTGTAATGGAAAAATATATATATATAAATGTAATAGTGATATTACACATTGTTATTTGCAATATTTTTGACATTCTTACGTAATTATTAGTCTGAAATAAATGCTTACTAAAAAGATTTAAATAGAAAAACTGTAAGCAAAAGACGAATAAAAATTGTTTGAAAAATAAAAATAATGCAAATTATGTTTGAAACAGTAATACAATATATTATAAACTTTCGTAATTTTATTTTCCATGTAGGTATAAAATATAGATTGAAAAGTTTGAATATTTTTTTAAATTTACAAATAATACAACGATAAACATGTCAGCATTATAAATTATTGTGTAAAAGATAGATATGATTTATCTGATAACGATTAATAAATTTTAAAATTTTTACTCGTATAAGTTTTCCTAATTGCTATTATTATTGTTTTTTTTTAATTATTATTAGAGAATTTCTACAACTGGTATTAATATATACTTTTTCTCTGATCCTTTATTTTTCTCTTTATATAATTCCTCAAAATTAACTTTATGCTAATCTTTCTGTATTAAAAGTTATTTTTGATTAAGTATTGTTGAGTGAAGTCCCAGAAAACCACCGAATACAGGTCTCCAATACATCATTATAGGAATTTTTCATTTACACCATTCAAATGTAATATACTGTATTTGTAACATTTTCTATTATCGAGATTTAAATAACTTTTACTTTTAAACAAGCGATGTCCATATAACGAAGCGAAACAAATAAATTACTCAAAAGCTTTCACGCTAATGTAATTCCAACTATATATATCTTCAAGCAGTGAACGAACTATTTTTAATGGTAATAAAAACATGTTATAGAATGGAGAAAAATAAAGCTTTTTGTTATTTTTGTAATTAATCGATTAATTAATCAACGCTAGACACTAGTACATTAAGGTTACAAGGCAGGCTAATAGTTATATCTAACGGACGGGTCAACCAATTTGGAAAAATGGAGAACGATGGTCTGATCCATATTAACCATGATAAATTACGGTGGGACTGAAGTAGATTTGAGCATGGATCATCCACCGTAAAATACTGACATTTACCGTGCAATCACCTGGCCAGCTTCAAAATTAATTAATATAATAGAAAAATATTTTTATTTAATTTATAACACTAGTGTTACTGTTTATCAACAATATCACGATAAATACGTTTAAATTAAATTTCATATATAATATTTAAATTTCTTATTCGATACGATGTTATCCTGATTCTTACTATCAACAGTTAGATCTAACCTGTAATAGAATTAAAATACAGATTAAGAATCAGAAAAAAAAATTCACCCAAAGAAGAAAAATATTTAATTTATCATTACATCTAAATTTACATGACAGAAACATTGCATCAAACTTAACCTATAAATTACGTTTAAAATCCGATAAACAATGTGCCTACAGTAAAATATTTGCTATTATCTTTGATCAATTAAAATTATCATGCTACTTTGAGAATAGAAATATTCATGACTAATAATTAAACATAAATAAATAATATTCTATTATCATTCTCCGTACTTTTAATTGTCTTTTTCTATGGTTACATAACTCTGGATATCTTCTATTTGAAAGTAAAGACAATGACGAAAATAAATGTCTTTTTCTAGTAAGAAAATTAATTTACAATTAAAAGACTGCATATTTTTCTTGATTCTTGATTAAATCGATATACTCGTATGTTTAATTTTTATTTCCAATTAATATATATAAGCCCACCATAGGTCCACCACCCACCGCCATATATATATTACTCCATATATAAAAAATATTTGTAGATTATATGACACATTAAATAACAAGAAAAAGCAAATCCGTAACAAATGATGGACTTATACATTGCAGAATTGTTTATGTTACAGAATCAACTTCTAAGAAAAACATAATTTGAATAACTAACAAATTAATAATAAATACAATTCGATTTTCTTACAATTATTTCTTAAATTTATTAATATCTTATATTGATTAAGATGAAGAAATAACTAATAAAAATAATATAATTTGTTGAAATAATTGAGCATATCTGAAATTTAAGATAATTTTCATATATGAAGAAAATAGAAAAATATATTTATAAATAATAATAATTTTGTATTAATTTATAAGTAATAAACATTCTATCATTTTTTCAGAACTCCATTATTTTGATTTATTCGTCTTTTTTCATTAATAGTTAAATTCATTCATTTACTGAACGAAACAAAAAGTTCAAGCTAATTCTTATATGTGATTCATGAAACTTCGTAATAAGATTAATAAAAATATTTTTATAATTAATCTTCTTTATTAATTAATTAGTGTAATCTATTTATACTAACTAATTTTAATTAATCTAATAGTCAATTACATAATTATTTAATATACAAAATACTAATCTTATCTTATCCTAATTAAACGATGAAAGTTTCCAATGATATCTGTTAGAAACAGTACTGTGAATAGGATGGATGGATTGATGGAATAAGGCAACGCAACACTTGTGCTAAGAGAGGATGCCTCCGGAAGGAATTTCTATGGAAAGTTGGCCCATTTTTAGATGTTAGATACGTGAAGAAAACGGGAAAACTCCATGTGGCAAAACGCCCGTTGGCGAGAAGCGAACCAGTATTCAGTGGTTTTATCTACTCGACCACTGGCGGACGATATAACATAAAACTACATTGTCTTATATATGCTGTACTACCTCAACATAGTCTTCTGTAATAACAGAATATTCATAAAGCATTTAAATTTTAACTTTATAATTATATATAATTAAAATTTTGGCGAATCGAAGGCCATGTAAAAGCATTCATATCTATGAGGTATAATAACTACAATGTCCAACTATAGAAATTTTATGCAATGTAATTACCGTATGTTATTTTGTAATAGTTAATATTTATTTTATAAAATTACTTACGGTACAAAAAATACGTTATTTGAAACATCTGAATTACGTATGACAGCTGACTGCAATTCAATAATGATAAGGTTCGCGATTTAGAAACATAACATTGCGATGAAATAAGTGTTTAAGTATAAATTTTAATAAGCAATTTTCGAAATATATTACAAAGAAGACCAAAACTTCAATTTAAAGAATAAGCATTGTGTTTCAGTGGAAAAAATATTTGAAGCCTGTAATATTCTTACAGCAATCTAATAGAGATTGCAATTGTAGAGATAGATATTAATTTCTTGAAACTCTTTCATTGTTTATTCCTGCATAAAACTTTTTAATAAATGTTCTGCCATATTCATTAAAATTACACTTTAAAATATTAAAATATATTTAATTAATGTCATTATTTACAATATGTGATCTCAACTAATTTAAAAACATTTTGCTCAAATCCATACTAAAGTATCACACAAATTTTCACACATATTTTTTGTTGCTTATAATTTGTTCAAGACTTTTAACTTATTAATAAGTAATTGTAAAAACTACTAAATTAAGGAAACCAAATCGCTATTTATTAATACTGTAACATTTTCGATTCAGCTTGAGCCAACTTCAACATATTAAAATATTTTTTTAAAAAAATACAAGATTGGATTGCAATTGTGAATATATACTTTTAAGAGTATAGAATGTTAAAATATTTTTAAAATGTTAATTTGTGAAATTTGAAAAATTAAATATTAAAATTTATGCTTATTAAAAATCTGATTTGTTTCTGATATAATGATCTATGCTATAGATCAACATCAAAAATTACATCTCAATTCTTTTTATTAGGAATTAGATTTACTAAATACATTTAAACTAGAGTAGGGTTTTATTTTATACAGTATTGATCTATGTGGATTTGTTTTTACAAAAGGAGATGGTTATGTTAACCCACTTATAGTACTACTGAAGTCATCAAACAGTACTACTCCATCTTCTGACATTCTGAACAAGGAGAACTGAATGCTACTCTGTGGTGAATATTCTGGTTTGTATGTATTTTTCAAGTAATGATGTACTCTATAATAAAATTTTGCTCTGTATATTCAGAGATATCAGACTAAAATGTTATTTATTACAGTAAAAAAGTTAAAATGTCTTAAACATATTTAACTTTTTCTGTTAATTTTAAATTGTTGTATAAGTCTCTAGGTAATCACTTGGTACTATTTGAGGTGGAGCAGAAATTTACGAGGAATTTCGTCTTACGCGGTACCTGCTGACACGCAACTTTCCCATTAAACAAGGGTATACTGTACTTATCCTAAGATATCTTTTTTATTGTATTTATCAAACGTTGTCTTCAATTTTGTCTTCCTCGGGTCACGAACGTTCAAAAACAATTCCAAAATAGTCCTAGGTCTTGAATTTTTAAATTGTTTTGAATGTTTATAATTTTAGAATTTTGAAACCTAAATCAGATATTTTCAAAATTTTTTTTGTTATTTAGTATATATAGCAATATAAATAGTTTAAATAGAGACAAATAGTTTAAATCGATTACTAAGTAGATGTATTATTGTGAACTGATTTTATAACGCGTCATAAGTGCATTGTAAGCAAGATGGCCGTCTCTTTGCTCATTAAGAGTCCATCTGATCTACAGTTGGGTAAACTAGGATGATGCCTAAACAGAATAACATAAGTAAAATATAAAGTCCTGATTGGTTTTAATTAGATGTCTTATGCTTATAGAATGATAACACATCGTGCATTCGACAGTCTGAACATTGCAATGTAAAATATTAATAATAATCAATATAAATACCTACTATTAAATAAATAAGCCACTTGAAATAATTCTTCAGGAGATTTGCCCTTCCTCTAGAAAACGATTCGGGGGAGGTATTCACTAAAATGCCGATTGTTGCAAAATTTGCGACATCAGCATATCTCCTTCACAAATATACTATATATTTTTATAGTGAGTTATATTTATAAAATTGGAAGTTTTTCTCTTGGTAAGTTTATCTTCCGTATTATATAAAACTTCTTTTAAATTAATAGTAATTTATTTTAAATCGTAAATGTTTTTATTTTAAAAGTTGTGGTGTTTATCAAAAATCTTATTAATTTCAGTATATCGCTAATCCAAAAAGGTACACTGCTCTATATGATTCTCCTTAATAATCTTATAATTAAAAATAAATTTAAAAAAAAAACGTTGCACGTTGCACAAAAGCGCGGTTGCCGAACTACTGCACGTGTACAAACTCAGGAGAGGAAAGAAAAATATGCAAGAAAGTTCAACCTGTTAAAACTTTCTCGCGTATTTTTCTTTCCTCTCCTATTTTTCTTCCCTTGTCCTCGAAAACTCCGTTTTCCCTTTTTTGCATAAACGGCATCACGAGTGCGAATTCTGATTCCAAAAGTTCTCTTTCGCCTGTTTTTTCCTCTTCTTGCATCTACATAAACGCAGCCTTAAATCTTGCCAACAGTCAATTTAGAACATTGAATCATTATACGGTATATTATCATAAAACTCAATGTATTTATAGAAAAATGTTGTTTTAAGAATATCTTTCAGAACATCGTCTTTTTAGTATTTAAGATATGTAACATTTTATGATCTCACGACCACGAAATGTTATTATCTAAAATGATAGGAAGACAATTTATAACATTTACTTAGATTAGACTATATGTTTGTTAATTACGATTCAAAAATAATATTAAACTTCATTAAATTAAAAATTATTACTTTGATATCCTAGTAGAGTGATATTTCATAATGATGTTCATTCTCTATGCTCTTTAGAACAGTCGTTCTCAATTCGTATGTAGCGGCACACAGGTAGACAATGAGACGTTGTAACTGAGCCGCGAGATAAATTAAAAAATTAAAACGACAAGTGTACTTCTATGCATTATCAACTATACTTCAAAAATTTGTATCAGTCAGCTCTCGTTAAAAAGGAATTATGAACTCCGAACTCCTGGTCCTGTAATATTTAGCAATAAAGTGTGCCGCAATCTTTGCATGATTGTTCAAGTATATCTCAAGATGCATATAAATAAAAGAACTAATTTAAGAAAACTGCATCAGGTCACAACAATAAAAATTCTGTGAAAGCTTTATATAAAATGTTTCTATTTATATTGAAAAGAGAAAAACTGCACACAACAAGTGAAGAATTGATATTACAGGTGACTTTCTCATATCAAATGAAATATACTGATTGAAATGCGTAGGAATCAGCACACGTAAAGAGCATGCAATTGCAATGTTTGAAAGACATTCATAATTGGAAAGACTTATTAGACTCATAGTAGATTTGATGGATCATAAAATAGTTGTGTGTCAAAAAGACATCAGAAGAACTGAAACGCATCTTGAATAAAGCGATTAAAATAGTCAATTTCATCAAGGCTCAGTAATTAAATTCAAGAATGAACAACTTATGTTAATTCATGGATAATGAATATCAATACTTTTGTTGCTTACTAAATTCCGTTGGCTTTCCCACAGAAAAGTGATATTTCTTCTTTCAATTTAAAAAATTGAGACATGATTGTTTTTAATGGCTCTGAATTCTCCATTTGCGTTAAACGACTGTTGGAATGATTTGTCTTGGTTAACTAGATTGGTGTATTTGTCAGACTTGTCGTCACACTTAAATGCACTCAAATAGTGTCTCAAAAAGCAAATGGAGTATTTTTCAGTGTTGAAGACTGAAACAACAGCAAAACAAGCTGAAATTGTGGGGACGCTTAACTAAACAGAAATTGCGATTAATTTTCGAACCTCTAAATCAGCTTTGACACAAATGAGAAATTATCTAACGAGATTTTTAAAGCTTTGCTCAGCATTTACAAGATCTGCAAGGCAGTTTCCGCGATTATTTTTCCGTTCCAGATACAAGTATAAATCGAATTCGTAAAAATTAATGAAATTGCGGGACTAATAACAAGAGAAGAAAAAACTTCATAAATTCTTCATAGACAGTGGCATTCAGTTCAATCCATTCAATTTAAATTCTCTTGTAAATTTTTGGTATTTGTCCAGAATTATCGGACAGAGTAATAAAAATTTTAATGCCATTCCCAAAAAAGTGCTTTTTTAAAAACTTTATTAGGTTTAGTTCATATAAAAAATAAGTATAAATCATTTGAAAAATCTTGAATCAGTATTAACATGTATTCAACCAAATATTTCCAAACTTGTTGAGATATAACACCAACTTTTCTATTAATTAATTTTAGAACAAATTTTCTATTTCAAGTTTTTGTACTTCTCGGTTTTATTTATAATTTTTAATATTTTAGATTCGTCATAATAAATATTTTGAATTTTATTAATGACTTTTTATTTCAGCTTGTCATTCAAATAATAATTCTAGCTTTTAGCCTCAGCTTTTCGATACTGATAAAGAGCCTGCGGTTTCCAGATATATTTGAATGGCGGTACACGAAAGACGAGAGATTAAGAACTGCTGCTGTATGAAAACAGACATCCACTTGGAATTTGGAAAACTATTTTTTGTTTCATTTTACAAATTTATAACAATTTAAAATATTTAACTGTTATGATTTAATTTCGTTTATATTATTTTCTTTTTGTTCAAAACTTTATTTTTATTGTATAACATAATTAAGTCGATTTCTTACTTCACAATTATACTGTACATGATTTTTATAGATTTATAATATACAGTACATACGCCTGTATATGTCCATACAACTGTTACATAATTCTTTTGAAAAATACAAAAATATCATCTATCTAATTATAATTCTATTAGTTTTTCATACTTTATATCGCAATAAACATTTTTTATAATAATATAACTAGATAATTGCCATAAATTACTTTGTTACTAAAATAAATTCTTAACTTCTAAAACAACTAAACATTTTAAATCGAAATAAACTATAATTCTCATTCCACGACTAATTACAGCTCTCTAAATTATGAATGCACTTGAAAACTCCTCCTTGTAAGTAATAACTATGACTCAAAATTAATGTATTCAGAATGCCTTCAATTACCTATTTTAACAGAGCATGGACAGAAAGTTTCAAGCTTTCTCTATAAAAAAAAAGTAAGAAAAATGGATCTAGCACGTGAGAAAAAAAAAGTATACATTTTGGATATAAAAATTGAAATTTTCATTTTGTCATAAAAATTAAATACAAACTTTAAATTATAAACTTTCCTTTATAAAGTAAGAAATATAAAAACAAAACAGTATTAAAATTTAAATATAAATCACAAATAAAAATTTATTTTGCCTCCTCTCTTTTTTCTGCTAACTTCCTTAAGGGTTTCATTCTTTTATTGATAGCCTAACAACTTAAGCTACAATTCTGAGATAATTCCGAGGGTATTAATTCTTCATTCTGATATACTGTATCAATACATTGATTTTTCAATATGATATATTTACCATAGAAACAATTCCATCGTATTGAGTAATTTCACCAATATATGTTACGGTATATATGTATTGGTAAAATTACAATTATTAATGCATTAGTTATATTTGTATATACAGCTATTACACTCAAACCTGTTTTTGTGCGGTCTATTTTTGTGCGATTTCTTATTTGTGCGATTTGTTTTGTGTGATTTTTTGTGTGCGGTATATGAATTTCAATCAAATTGGTATACTGCACAAAATAATTGCACAAAACACATTGCACGTATAAAAAATCGCACAAAAAAAGACCGCACAAACAACGAGGTTTTGAGTGTATATATTTGTTGTTTTTTATTTTTATTTGTATACTTAAAATCATAAACATTTTTTCCATATGTCTAAAAATACAGAATTTTATTCTTGTTTCACAAAGATGTTTTTGGTTTTTATTTGATAGATATTATATGAAATATTGATATCATTAAATTTATTTATATTTTTACTCATATACAGAAAATCAAAATATCATATTACTGACGTAGTAAATTTTAGTGTTTACATAGTTTTAAAAATTTTGATCATTCAGAAATAAAATTTGAAATTTTATAACTATCCTAAAACATTGTATAAAGTAATTTTAAAGAAAATTTCTATTTTTATTCGATATGATCAATCATATAACTACGTTACAATATAATTATCAATATATTACAACGAATGAAATTCTTAACCTAGAAGCATATAAATTGGTAACTGAAAGAAATATTTTCAAATCAATGATTGAACCAAAGACGATTTTCCATATTTCAATTGCAATTGCAAAGCTATTTTCATACAGATGTAATCAGTTCCGAAATAAGATTCCTAAAAATAAATCACAGCTTTTTTTTATCAATTGTAAAATCAATTCCCTCTTTTTGTGTGCTTAAGAACACGAAACCGATCTTCCATTAAAAACGACGGAATGAATTATCATTCACTATTTTCAATCCTTAAAAATAAAATTTAAATTATTAGATTCGTTTTTTGTTAAGCATTCTAAACGATAGAAAATACCAATCTTGTGCATAACTGAAATAAGTTTATAATGATTAAGTAAATAAATGAATGTAATAGACAATTTATTTTACGTATTAAACTGAATAAGAATATTTAAAAAGTAATTCGATAACATTTAAATAATACTGATAATAACAACACTGAAACTATTCATGTAATACTATGTGCTGATATTGTTTTTTACTGTATATACTGTATTTAACCGTACCAATCTCCAATTTAAGAGGTTAAATATAAAACTTTTGTACAAAGAAATGATCACTACACAAGAAAAATAATTGAAACATAACAAGTTCAATTATTTTAATTGTAATATCCGCTTCTAGCACATTCATAAAAAATAGCACTTTTTTAAAAAATAGTTCTGCATATTAGTTTAACATCATTAGAATAAACAAACTTTTTCTTAAAACATCTAAAAATATGCCTAGAAAAACTGCATGCCAATATACCACACCCATGTTTTTCAAACTGTGGTACGCGTACCAATGCTGGTACACCTACAAATACGAAGTGGTACGCGAGGCTTGGCTCGATCTAGCAAAATCATAACTTGCTGTAAACGTGAGTTGCCTCACTCATTAATTTTTACACAGGAAAACGGTAAAAATTGGAGTTGGTAGTGTCACTGCAAATGCAAGGATCCCAGTCGGGCGAATCACTCTTGCAGCGACACTGCCACTCATATCGACGTGATGTGATTGTCCAGTAAGAAGCAGAAACCAACGTCAGACCTGTAATACTTTGTCAGCAGCCGCGATTCCCACTGCCATCATTTCCGGGTTTGGCTGCTTTCTGTCAAATTGAGCTACTAATTTTCTATTCGGCGGATAAAAATGTTGTCTCTTTTGTTACTTTTTTGGCTACCAAATTTTTTGTCTACATTTTCAGTTATTTACTGCTAACTAATAAAAAGAAAATTTTGCAATTATTTTTAATATATATTAATAGATTGCGAAAAAGTGGAAAATTCTTCATTGAACACTTGCTTACTAAGTTATCATAACGAAATATATTTTGGCAGTTTTATTTGGCTGAGAGAACCAGGTAGGAACGGGATGCGCCTTTCTGCATTTAAAATTCAGCCCTAGCGAACACCGAAAGAATCACTTAAGCCATTTTTGGTAACAACAAAAAAGAGATTTATAGACGAGTAAACAAATTCGTGATGTCCTTCTAATCCGACATTTACAAGAAGTCAAGAACCATTCAGAAAACAATTTTAACTCACGAAATTGATTGTCGAGAGGAAATGTCTCCACAAGGCTTTTTGAACTTCGAGATGAAGTACTGTATATCTTTGAGGAAAAGATAAGACACCTCTTGCAGAAAAGTTCGAAAACGTATCGTGGTTTCCCGCCTTGCATACCTTGCGGACATAGCTCAGGAAACTAAACGAACTGAATCTGTCTCTGCAAGGATATGGATACAACAATTTTACAATGGAAGAAAAAATTTCGGCATTTCACAAGAAACTTTTGCTGGCAGAATCATGTTACACATAGAAATCTAGACGCGTTTCATATTTTGTCCGAATTTCTTGAACTGAATTCAATCACTGTCACTTATAGGAATGAAATACAAGCTGTAATTGTGGAACATATGCAGATGCTGCCCTCTGAGTATTTGTCGTACTTCTCTTTCTTATGTAAGGGAAGAGAGTCGCTAGGTTATGTCGCCATTTGTGATGGACAATATGGTGCAATCCAAGCTTTCCGTCCAGCAGCAAGAAACACTGATAGACATGGCATCAGATCATCATATGCATGAACTTTTCCAAGAAAAATCACTAACACAATTATGAAGTGAAACTAAAATACACGTATTCTTCAGTTTCAAGCAAAGCATTTGCACCTCTCCATTTGGATCATCATACTTGTCTGGGAAAGCATTTTCCACCATAGCTAATATAAAGACTAAAACCCAGGAGCTGCCTTAATCATTAGAAACCAAAACCTTGAACCGAATTTAATCGTGTCTGCGAGCACCCTTTCACCAAAGATGTGGATCTTAATGTCGAATAAAAGGCACACGTTTTCCACTAAAATCGGCTAGCTGGGAAGTTATATTTCAGCTGAAATGTCTTATTTGCATCTTATCTTATGTTTGCTGAAACGTTAGGGCCACTGTCGTCATTGATTTATTGGACAGATGGATGTCATGCAGTTAATGGTACGCTAGGCTCTGTCTTCAGCAACTGGTACTTATTAGAAAAAGTGTAAAAGCCCCTATTCTACACAATTTCTATTTCAAAGAAAATCAGCATAAAAATACAAACTTCTTCATGTAGAGATAATCATAACTTATAAACATAAGCGGAATCAAGCTTTATTGAAATTCGAATTCGAAAGTAATTATTTTGATAATTAAAAACAATAATTGAAGTTTTAAAAATTATTTAAATGTTTTCAAATTATTGTTTAGAGATAAAATCAGATCTATTACTCAACAGACTATTTGGAGTTCAAATCGAGATTTTAAATAAACTTTACAGGTGCTATTTTCTAGCCGTTTTCAAAATGTTTGCTTCATGGTATGATAGGTTATCTATTGAATATTTGTTTTTCTTGTTTGACAAGTCTTTAATTAAATTTTCTACATCATCTTATATAACATCATACATCATACTTTTCATCTTATATAACATCATACATACTTTTATTACATCATATTTATATAAGAATCGCTATTCACTATCTGATGAATCTAAAAATAATAACGTTTCGATGGGTCATATAATATTTTAATGAGCCAGCATTCTAGATTAAATTGATTGTTACATTTCTTTGTGCAATTCTAGCATAACTAAAAGATAAATTCCTTAAAGAACCACATTTCTTATTTCGGGATATTATAGTTTCTATACGCATTCAGAATCGATTACAGTGTTTTATTTCACAATATGTTAAAATTAATTGCAATTCCAAATCAAAACTTTATTTTCGGTTCGTTAATTAAACGAAAATTAAACAAAAGCTTAGCTTTTAATTGCTATTTTGTACATGTTTTCATATTTCATCTATATACAGAATCTGTATGTGAATGGGAATTTATTTTAGTAATCAATTATTACAGGAAACATAATAATAATAATTCTTAATTAAGATTTTCGTTTAGATAAAAATATTTCGTATTGTTACATTTAAATATAAAATAATTTTACGATATACATAAATTTATATATAAAATTTAAAATGTGATGTTTTTTATGGTTCATTAAAATTAATTTTAGGAACTATAGATAATTAAATACATATAGTTCTAGATGTGAATAAAAAGCATGCGAACTAGAAGTTATTCTAACATTAAACTCATAAAATAATGAAATTTAGTCCCTTATGTGATTTTTTTTTAATAATTACTCAGTTAGTTACTCAGTTAATATTAAATTTTGGTTAAGTTTAAGTAAAAACATGTTCAATAGATTTAAATGTGAATGTGAATTTTAGTTTTTTACGAAAGACTGAAATTCAAATTAAAAGTTACTAAATAAATACTTATCAAATTTTCAATAAATCGAATATCAGAATAAAGAAGAAAGATATAAAATCAACAATTGCAACTATTTATGCTACATACATCAATGTTCGAGAAAGGACTACTAATCACTAACACTGATGCAATATTGGTATAAAAAATTCATCAACACCGGATAAGGATTACCAATCACCAGTTGTCCTTGGCGTTGGAATTTTCTTCCATGATCTTGTCTAGTCTCTGTCCTTCATCTTGTATCCTATTTATTTGCAGCGTGAGTGGAATCTATTGGAGATTTTTCTTTTTCGACAAGTAAAACTTCCTGAAATATTCTGATAATCGATTATTTGTTTATTTACGAGAAACAAAAGCTATATAATCGTGTCGTCCATGATGATAGAAAATGAAATATTTAATAGTCAACTGGATTAGAAGATTAGAAAGACCGAGTAAAATGTAAAAAATTGCTATAATATCGGGGATATCAATTAAAAACTATATATATACATACGATATAGACATTAAATAACAAAATAACTAACTCAACTTCTTTGATGAAGAAATGAAATTACATCTAAATAAAACGAGAAATTGTTTTAAATGTACAAAACTAAAGATTCTCGAACTGAATCATGAATTGCGAATATACCGAAAATATTAGAACATCACTAAATATTTATTAATTAAATTTTTAAAAATTACTTCGGTTAAAATATATTAATTTATATACGGTAAAATCACTTCAATTACATAAATAAGAAAACAAATTTTAAAATTTACACTTAAATTTATCACTATTTGAAATGACGACGTATTCTGATTTAGGTAATCCTATTCTAGTTTAACTTACACTAATATATAGGGGATTTCTATATTATTTCATTTACTCTTAATATATAGAAATTTAATTTCAAATCCAGGACCTTTACCTCGATCTCCGCAACAAATGAACCAATGGATATGCAAAGAAAGGGACGGGGGACCACGCAAGGATAATGCTAAAGGGAAAGAAAAACAACTAAAGGACTTAATTAGTGAAGATTATTATCAAATAGAGAAAGAGGTCAGTAGGAGTAGTCCTAAGACATTGAGAACAACAAGAATTTATGATTATTTTGATACATTAAGAGATTCAGAACCAAAAGTACGGGAGGAGACTCGGTACACATTAAAATCGATATACGATCCGATACAGGACAAATTTACACAGCTCCATATCGAAATACAAGGAATTAAAACTGAGGTCAATTCATTGAAAAAGGAAAATAAATATTTTCATGGGGAGTTGACAAAACTGTCCCAAAGAATAGATGGAAGAAACATCCAAGAACAATGGCCAAATAAAAGGTATGTTGGAGTTCGAAATAGACAATCTGGTTAACGAGAAGAATAAAAAATATCATAGTTATAAATTTCCCGTTTAACTTGCCTGATTACGCAAAGGAAATTAAACAGTTCGTAAATAAAGAATTGAGTATAACTAACAGCTATATTGAAAGTTTGGTAAGACTAACTAATAATGAAATAAAACCGATAGTGAAAATTTCATTAGAGTCCCTACATGATAGAAATTTGATTCGTAAAGAATTTTGGAAAAAAAAAGGTAATTTTAGTAATGAGGAGAGAAATAAAATAATTTTAACTGTAGATTTATGCAAGAGATCAAGATGGAGAAGGAAGAAATTACATGCAATAATTAAACAAGAAAAACTCAATGGAAATACAATAATTATAAAAGATGACTATTATATAAAGGATAATCAAAAATACACATATGATGTTAATCTGGATAAAGTGGTTCAACTGAGTGGTTTTGTGAGAAGGAACTGATTAACATTTCGGATTAATGCCAATGGATTGTTAGAAACAATAGATATTTGAAAGGTTAAAACTAGGAAAATAGAAAATTTAGAAACAGATATATTTGTTTATTCTGGCGGTGATACTTATCAATAGTATTTTACGACAGGAAACTGAAAAAAAAACATCAACGGTATTATTGAAATGATTATATTGAAAGTTAATTACCGCTAGGGATCGTTCTTGGTATTTACCTGTCTTAGGATATCACTGATTGTTATATTTAAAAATTCTGTGCGGTATAACCTAATTTCAGAATACTCATATTGGTGGTTACTAATTGCTGATTTCTTGGTCTAAGGGTTTTTTTTTTTTTTTTTTTTTTTTTTGTCAAAAATTCACATGGTGTAAATTTTGTAAGGAGGCATCTAGAGTTAGGAGATAGATACAACCTCCGTGCATCGGTTAAGTTTGTCAATCAAAATATCATCTACTTATTTTTTCCATATAGTAAAATGATAATGGATAATGAGACAAGTGTTTGTTTGTAATGGTGTAAGATGTGATATAGTTTTAAATAATTAAGTTTATAATATTAAAATTGCATATTTAAGTTAACGAGAATAAACACTATGGAATATTGGATATTGAAATAAATGTTTGAATAAATGTTATATAAGAATATATTGGAATAATATATATTGGAATAAATGTTAAATAAGGCAAAGCCAACCGTGGTTGGTTTTCATCTGTATCACCCCTCTGTAACAGATGTAAATCTATTACGAATAAACATTATTTACTTACTTAAATAAATTTTTCAATTTGCATGTGCGGATAAAATTTTTAAAAAAGAGCGTTATCTTAAAAAATAAGTGTATAACACGCATTAAAAACACTTTAAAAAGAAGTTTTAAAAACGATGTTATTGTTTGAATGACTTTCTGTAGAAAGATACAAAGCATCTCATCCATTTTCAAATACTTCGTGACAAACAGTTTATATTTGAAGAGATTTTCGTGTAAAAATAAAAAATACAGTAAAAGAAAAATTGAGTTTCGGTCTTGGTTCGGTTTATGCTTTCTCAAATAATAAAATACATAGTGATAAGAATTCCTTTCTATATTTTGCAATATGAGAAAAGAAAACATTTACGTCCTTCCTTTTATTATTATTAATATTAAAATTTTACTACACTATTGACAAATATTAAAAATTTAAAATGAGAATTTTATATAATCTTACTATATAAACACTATAATAAAATCCACAATGTTCAACTTTCACGCCATATATTATATAAACAGGACTTCATAAAATATCGTAAACAACGTATTTTATCGTAAAAAATTGTTTAATCATTATTTTTTATTCGTTTATTTTTTAGAAGATAAAAAATTGCAAAATTTGTTGTTAGTGACAGTTAATAAAAAAGACGATATACATTCTTTCAATTTTTTATGAAGTAAAGAATAACGTTTCAAATAGAGTACATTCTCTAAATTAAGAATTGTTTAAGATTTATAGGGATACAGTTTTTGGGAACAACAATATATTATAACGTTAAAAACTATACACACAGCCTTTCAAGCTTTAAATTTTTATAATTTGCTCTCTTTTTTTATTTAAATTTAATATTAATTGTGAAACAAAAATGTTAAATAAGTTGCCATTTTAAAAACTTTAATTAAATTAGTTTATTTATAAATTCTAATTTTAAAATTAATAAAACAGCTATAAAATTTATAACAGCTATTTATAGCTATAAATTTCGTAAAATAAAATTATACTGTATATATAAATAGAAAATAAATTTACTCGATATCTAGTGAAAAAATATAAATTTACAGAATATTTTATTTTATTTATTATTTTTATTTTTATTAAACGAAAGCAAAAATTATAGATATTTTCTTATTTATTGCTTTAATGTTATCTGTCAATTTATATTTCTTTTACTGAATTTTAAAACAGAGGCTCATATGTTAACTAAGAAAATAATATCAAAAATCTGTTTATACGAAAATAATTTTCTTCTGTATAAATATGTTTTTAATTTATATATTTTTCCCAAGGAAAATATTACAATGTATATCGCACACTCATTTTAAATGTAACAGACAAATTTACCGTATATTTTAAATATTAAATCTGTCAACGTCACAAATTCATATTTTAAATTAGTCTGCAAAATCTAAAACACGAATTTATTACGTAATAAAAATATAAAGTTAAATTTTGATGGTTCCACAATTGTTTTGTCTTATAGTCTACTTTTTAATTAGTAATCGCTATAATACCGAAACACGTTTGTTACCAATGTCAAAATGCGGCAACGGAAAAATCAATATTACAGACAAAATGCATGCGGGGGTGTATATAGTCAGAGGCTCTGAAAATTTCGCTTAGATTACTCCCTTTAGATCTGAAATATACTATTCTTCAATTTATATATTCTTTTACGGAAGTAAGCAATAAAAAATTCACTGCAGTTTAAAGTTATGTGAATCAAAAAAAATTAATAGTTTTTTGAATCGTTAGTATTTATACAGTATAGCATAAATATTTTTAAAACATCCTATGCTAATTAATTAATGATAAAAATAGTTTTTTTAAGTAAAAACAACGATGAAATTCTTTATAATACATAAAAATTGTATGTTATATATTTTGTAACACCTACAGATTTATTTCTATTATAATATATTCAATTATAGTGCATAGTGTAAAGGAAAGGTTTCTTTTTCATTAAATTTTCATTTCTTAAGATCGTAAACGAAATCTTTAAAGGTTTCGTTTACGATCACTTCATGAAATTCAGAAAAAAAGTACATAAATCTTGTAAGGAAGTAAACTGTTTTTAAAAACTGATAAACTATTAATGGATCTATTTTTACTAATTCAAATATATCGTGAATAATTCTGCAATATTGTATGATTTCCTTGTAAAAAATAGATTTTTTTTATTGAGTTCATAGTAACAAAATATACTTTTTAAATATGTACGTTAAAAATCGAAAAATATTCTAGTTTTTATTTAAAAATTTTTATATTTACGAAAATTAATTAAGATTCTATATATATATATATATAGAATCTTAATTATATATATATATATATATATAATATTAATAGCTATATATATATTTGTTTTTTTTTCTAAATACCGTAAATCCTAATAGAACCATGACGACTATGTGGGCGTTAATAAATATCACCTATACTTAGACACAGTAGATTACTGAAATAGAGTGCATATAATACATGAAAAAAATCGTACTTTATCTAATCTTGAATATTTTTTTTATCAGAAATATAAAAATAGACATTATTTGATTTTATACAATACGTAGCTGAAATTTATAAAATGCTGCATTGAAAATATTTAAAACAACGCTCGAAAAATCTAGGATTAAAAATGATTAAAATATTCAATATATGACGTTTTATGAGTTATTTCCGCATTAAGACACGAATGAATTAATTAAGCATTAATATACGAAAAGTTATTAAGGATATATTAAATTTTCGGAGATTCAGGTAATGAATTATTAATCGTCTGAATTATTTTAAAAAGAGAAATGTGATACAGCCAAATACAGATGTTTAAGTAGAACCTGCATAAACTAATAACGACAAAAACAGAAATCGATTTTAGAGGTCAGTTTATAAAAAATGGTTTTATTATTATTTTTCTTCTGTTAGTATAATTTCATTAAAAATAGTATTAAATATACGATCGAATAAAACTAATTCAGGCGATTTTAAAAGGGAAGGTTTAAAGCGTAAAAATCTGTCAAGTGATAACAAAACATAAATAATCACGTGCGTGAATATAAAACCTTGAAATCTTGACTCACCTTCGTTTATATCTGATTTGATAGGTGGATGAATTTTAGGCTGATTCTATGTAGGACTGTTCCTATATAGGAAGAAATGTCTTGCTTATTATTGGTCGACTCTGCCGTAGAGTTAGGCGCTGGATATCGATTCTCTGACAGGAAGGTTTCAGTTCTGCGCCAAATACATTACATCTGTGATCACGTGACACACCTATGGTTTAATTTTTGCGGCCACTTACTGCCATCTAGTGAAAATAATAATTATTTTCTTTACATATTATTTTATCATTCTCCATTTATTATTAATTAATTTTTTTAAAGCAATCGATAATCTTAAAACGAATTTTCCAGATAATTAAAATAAAGAATTCTACTAAAATTAATTTGGTAATTAATTTTAAAAATAATAATACTAAAAAAACTGTAATATATTGATATGATAATGTACTGTACATTTGTATTTTAAATGGTTAAAAACTGTTTGAATTAAATAGTTGTCATTGTTTAAAAGCATTTAAATATTAATTTATTTTAATAATTTTTTTATTAAATAAAAAAAATGTTTTAATGCAGTACGTATGCTGATTTTTCTCCTCTACTGTACTATGTATAGTATGATCTACTTAATCAATGAAAATTTTATAAACATTAAAATACATCTAAAATAATATTCTTAGTTAAATATTTTTATAGCTTATCTATATTAATAACATATTTTGAACATTTTGTATATAGCTTATTTATAATAATAAATTTATCATAAATATTATCACAAAATTTATCACTACCAAGATAACATTTTGTTTTAATTCTTACGTCCACATGCAAATAGAAGAGTTAAATTTAAAATATATTAATCTATTAAATATTTTTAAAATTACAAATTTTTATTAAATTTTTTAATTAATATATTTAAAATCCTGAAATTAATTAATGTAAAATAATAACCTACGTAAATATGTCTAAAGTAA
Source organism: Centruroides vittatus (assembly GCF_030686945.1). NCBI lineage: Eukaryota > Metazoa > Arthropoda > Arachnida > Scorpiones > Buthidae > Centruroides > Centruroides vittatus. Next base: position 8,340,924 of record NW_027122706.1, on the reverse strand, counting down.
CAGTTTTTACATAAAAGCATACTTTCATATCCATTGTTTTCCTTATCAAAAGAATTTGTTATTCATCAACAAAATTTAAGGAAATTTGAAACTAGAATAGTAGTTATTAATAACTTGCTGTCAAAGAAAAATAGATAGAAGTGAAGAATAACTATATATTTTTAGTTAATATACGCTTATATCTTATATAATTCATATATATATATATATATATATATATATATATTTTTTTTTTAATAAATTATATATTAAAATATTTATTGAGTCGTCATGTTAGCATTTAAAAATAAAAGCGTATTTAGCAGTAGTTTTATATTAAATAATGCTATTTGATAAAATTTATTCGAATTTTAAACTATTATAGATTTACCTTCGCATATTATTTACGGATATTTATAATCTATGATCGATAAAAGAAAAATACAGCCAACCCCGATATAACGCCCACATCTGTTCGTGTGTATTTTTCAGCATATGCGAGGGTGGCGCTATTTCGAAAAGTGCATTGTAAATGCACTTTTCGAAATAGCGCCACCCCGAAATAGCGGTTCTCAAATGAAAAGTGCATTGTAAATGCACTTTTCATTTGAGAACCGCGTAACCTACGTTTGGTACTATAGTTTCTGGCAAAACTTTGCGTTTACTCCGAAAGCTTATATATTCTCGTAATGAAAACGCGTGTCTTTTTTACAACAGAGACGAAAGAATATCGTTGATTATATTGTAACATTGCTTTAAATAAACTTGCACATTTATAAAATTATGATGTCTTGTTTATTTAAAATGTTTTCTTCTTTCTGTTATTTTATCCACAGTATCCGTTAAAGTAAACAAATTACGCATCATATTAACATCATACGAACATGCTTCTAAAAAGATCTTTATTTGATTTGGATTGTATTACACTTGCTTTGTTGAAGACGCTAATTCTTCTTCATTAGCACTAACTACATCTTCTAAATTTGATTCATCATAGAAAACCATTTAGAGTCGTCCGATTTTCATCTTTGAGTGAGTGAGATAATTTCCACTATCTCATTTACGTTCATTTCTTCAGAGATGAAGATTTCTTCGGTTTAATGTCCGGAATTCTTTCATTGTTAACAGATGATTTATTGAAACAAGGGTTTGGAGATTGGATAATTGTTTTGACAGGTCTTCTGTTATATTATCCTCATCAGTAAGATTTCAGAGTGGAATTAAATCAATGCGGTTCCAGCAGTTTAGTGTTGTTTGCGAAGTCGATTCATCCCACAATCGTTTGATAATAAAGAAAGCAACTCCCAGTGAAACGTCTACAGTGGCACGTTAGTCTATGGCAAAAGGGCAATTACCTGGGGCTCTCACTAATAGGGCCCCAGGCAATTGGTGTCCAAACAAAAACGTCTAGCTGCAGTAACTACATTGGCTGAGACCGACCAAGGCGCTACGGTCGGTCTCAGCCAAGATTCTGAAGAGTATTTGATTTTATGTTTCATTTTAGCTACTCTATGTCCACATAGAAAGGAATGATGTTTTCTATTGGTTGATTCCATTCCGTGAAACATTTTACGCAGTTCAGAGGAATCGTTCTGTCGGAAGTTTAGACAATTCCAGTTTCAGAAGTGGAACTGGATTGTCCACGTCTAGTATTTATGTTTTGTGGCTTCTTATGGGCGTAATGTGGGTTTAGAAGGCTTTAGAAATAAAATTCAAACTAAAAAAATTGTCTTAATCAACAAATCTAAAATTACATTTCATTAACAAATAATTCGATACCAATCAATTAGTTCATTTATTATTATTAAAAAATGAATGCTCGGTTATCGATCGCTTACTTATACTACGTGACTGTGGATTATTCTAGATGAAAGATCATAGTTCGGATATCAAGTTTGTTCTCGAAGTTTACTTCTAGAATCTAGATGTATCGAACATTCTAGAACATTTGTCAGAAGGGTATGCAAGGGCAACAAGAAATAAGGGGCGCTTAATTTTTCTTCATTTTGATTGTACATTTTAGAACATCTTTCAAAATCACACCAAAGCAAAATCTTAAAATGGTGCCATCTCACTGATCGTACATCGGTATACTAGTAGGCGCGTGGCACAATCACGCCTCTTATACATTATATACATCGTAGTATGTATTAAATTCCTTTTATGTATCAATGCGAATTGTATGTTTTCATGTTATATTTTATAAGGATATGTAGTGAAAAATTTATATAACGTAAAAATGTTAATTATAAATTACTTTAAAAATTTAAGAAAGTAAACTCTGAAAGGGAGAATATGTCGACATTGTAATGGAACCGGATGCGCCGTCATTATTATCTTCCGGAATGGAAATTGTTTTGCCCCAAACACGAAACTAATTAAGAAAGTATTTAATAAATATATTACTGCTGTCAAAATATATGCAGATTACGAAAAACTTTTACAAGGTATTTTGATGATTAGATGAAATAGATCATAGATATTTTAATTTAAATCAAAATGTACTATGTAAAATACTTGAAATCGAAGTCGAAGCGTGAAACAAATAATGGCGGCACATTAGATTCACTGAAAAGCGAAGTTAAACTCGTATGGTTGACAGATTGTAGATCATATCATGGATAAAATGGTTATGTCTGACATACTTTTTGATGCCTTTTCCGTTATATGAAATTTGATGAAGAAAGCTTCAAGCAATTTAACAATAAAACAAACGTTTAATAATTACGTGAAAAGACAACTTACAATAACTAAATTTAAGTAACTGATTGGCTCTACATATACAACACGACTCTGAAGACGGACGGCAACCTAGGCCTAGAAAGCCTCTTCTACTGTATTTCTTTGTTTTCTCTCTTTTCTTCTTTCTTTTCCTTTTTGTTCTTTTTTCAGATCTGCCAGTCCTAGCCTTTTTATTCACGTCTTGAATAATATGGAATGGAATATGGTTCTTAATTAATGTTAAGAACCACATTCCATTGGCTGATCGGCAGGTGATCGGCTTCTGGTCGCAAGCAGACAAGGAAGGGAAAAAAGCAAAACAACAGTAAAAATTTTTTAAAATTTAAATTAATGTTGATCCACATATATTATATGGATTTTCATTAATTAATAACTAAGCAGAAATGCCATTTTAGAAATTTTAAATAGCATTATTATATTCCCCAAGAAAAAGTTACATCTGTTAGATCCGTTTTCTGCCCAGCAGATAGTTTTTCTTTAATTTCTATACCGGACAAAAAAATAAACATTCAGAAAAATATATATAATATAGATAGACAGATGGATACTGTTTTGATTAGTGTTGGCAACAAACCGGTTTTCGGTAAAAACCGATTACAGAGATTTTTAGAAAACACTGAAAATCTGTTTTCAAGTGACGATGAAATTGGTATCATTGTATTTACTTTTCTTTTTTAACTTTTAGTCGGCAGTAACGTATACTTAGATTTAAATATATTCCATACAACTGATGTACTATCAGAATATTTCAGTGTAACATTACAATTTGTACTTTTAATCATGTAAATAATTTATTTAATAACTATGTAATAAAAATCGAGACATTATTGGCGATTTCATTTTTATTTAAGGTGCTGCAGTTTCTCAGTACTCAACACCAGCCGTTGCTGCTTGGCGATAACAATGTAATTTGCAACGATCAGCATTTTATTCATTCACAGCTACTGAAAGATTCTCTATTTAATATTTACGAACATAAATATTCATTAGCTCTTTACGATAACGCGTATTTAGGAGGTCGCTACAACGAAGTCGTATTTTACAATATTATTCATACATTTGTATTAAAGTCATGGTTCAGTACAATAGCGATTTTAACATTGACCCTACAAACTTATAATCGCTCAACGCGAAGTCGGAAATAATGTTTAATTTTGGGCATTGCCCAGCTTGTAATATTACCTATAATTAAACTCCGGATTTTCCGGATCCATAAAAGTGGAGTTTCGAATTCGAAATCGGATCGAAAATATCGCGTTTCGTATTTATTATTGGAACAAAAATATAATAAAAATAAAACAAAATTCTCAAATTTTCTTCAGTTATCTATTTATTAATTAATGCAGTAAACAATATTATAAACTGTTTGAATATGACTATGCATACACAAGAAATCTATTAATATTTCTTCTGTCAGACTGTGTCGGCGGTCAATGAGAATGTTTTTATACAATGAAAAACTTCTCTCCGCCTCGACCAGTCACAGGATAGTATTTCAGCAAGCCCTACATCCTCAGAGATCTCCGACGATTTTCCGACTAGACACCTATTAACTTGTCGAAGCAGACGGCCGGATGGCCGAGCGGTCAAGGTGACAGCCTACCGCTCTGGGGGACCCGGAATCGAATCCGAACGGGTCGAATAATCCCCAGGAATTTTTCGGGGGGTGGTCCGTTCGGATATGTCGGGCCCCGTCCCTCACCACCCGGTCGCCCCATTGTGGGCCTGGTCGAACCCATAATGGGCCTACTAAAAGAGGCCCTCTTAGTGCCCACAGGGCGGAAAGAGTTAAAAAAAAAAAAAAAAAAAAAAAAACTTGGCGAAGCACAGAAAAACCACTGTTCTCCAAAACCGCCGCCAGCTTCGTGCCAAGTTTGCCTCCACATAAACCAGGAAGATTTTGTATAGAATCCTCTACTGTTTGAAAATTTTTTAGAGATTATTTAAGTGACAACCCTCTTGCTTCTAATACCTCAATGATATCCGGAAAATTTAACAAATGGGAACGGATGTAAACTAGAGAAGTGGTTAATGAGAACAATAATTCTTTTATTCTCAGCAACTACAACATTTGGTAATATATAATACAAAATTTAATTTTTGAAAAACTTTTTAAAAACTAGAAAATTTAATATTTTAAAATTATATGTAAAAGTAGGCCTACCATCTTGCCCCACCCATGAGAAAAGATGGGGATATTATTTTTATATACAAGAAAGACAAATTAAAATGGTTAAACTGTCGTTTTCTTCGATATTGACACAAGAACAGTGTGCCCATTTATCACAACGGCTACATTTACCGGTATTATTATTTTCCGAATAAATAAATATAAAAGTTTGAACTTACTCGTATTTACTTTACCAGACGATACTGTCACTTCGCGCATGCTCAGTTTCGCTATTTTGTAAGCAGACGATATTTTTGTCGTGGAAAAAGTTTTTATTTCGATTGTTATCTCACATTTTATTTCTTGTTAAAGATAGTATTTAAATTAAAAAAATGTTTTCATAAATAAAATAAAACGTAAAAACATAAATAATAAAGTAATACAGTATATACTGTATAAATTTATTACAGTTAGATATGATTTAAAAGTGGAATATTTCATTTTCTATAAAAAGATCATTTTTAAAATTATTATTTTATATATTCGAAAAGGTGATATGGAATTATCAATGACAACGAATTTAAAACTAGTTCACTGCACTATATTGGAGTGCCTCTAGCCAGCAGCAGAATTCATGGCCAACCTTGGAGCAAGATGGGATACCCCATCTTGCCTCCACCATCTTGCCCCAACGGGCACTTTTCATACTGACTGCAAACACGGGTCAACTTTATTTCAAAACTAAACAATTTCAGTCTTAAAGGTTACTTTGAATACCATAATATCTTCATCTAAAAGGTAACGTAAAAGTTCACAATACTTATTTTGTAGAAACTTTGTAGCGGGCGTAAAATTAGATGAAGTATTGCTGAAACATGGAAAACTGTCTTACCTCCAAACAAAGAGAGCGATTCGGACGTTCTCTCGTCCCGTGATCCCTTTTGAGATTGACATTTAGTTCCGCAAATAACAACTAGATGAAAGCGCTTTAACCACGAATAAACAGACGTCTTCGTCTTACTCCATGGTCCCATCTTGCACCACCTTCCCCTATATAAAAAAAGAGGCTTCGAAATGCGTATAGCAACCTTCATGTATGCTGCGCCGTCTGTTAAGCATGACTAGAACTTTTTCAGTATTCTGGAGAAATCGATCTTGCCACAATAACATTCGACCTTTCTCGACAAATCTTGCTATCGCCTCTGCATTCGTCCTCTCCAGAAATTTGCATAAAAGAAGATGAATTTTAGCGCAGTCTTTTCCGTCGAGTTTTCCTACTACCATTGAAGCAACATATCGTCCGCATGCGTCTGTAGTTTCATCTACAGTAAACCATATAGCATTGTCACTAATTTCTTTGCGGATTTCTTCTATATTGCATCCTATAAAGGTTCTTGCTGTATCTAAGAAAAATATATTTCCTTGATCCTGGGATTCCATTTGTGTGAGCAGCATCTGAGATATTCGATCTTTCCGACGTACTGCTTGCACGTATCTTGCAGAACGCACATGATCTCAAAATGTGATTTCTTCATGCACACAAATGCATTTTGACATACCTGGCAGAACACTTTTGAGTCATTCACTGTGAAGTCTATCTCGGCTAACTTCGCTTCCCTCACCCACTTCAGCAGAAGTTGAGACAGAACTTTTATGCTTACCTATTAAATTTCCTAGTCTATAGTTGAATATAAAACCTTGAGGCTGCGAACACTTCTGTACTTCATACTGTTGCAGATCTTAAGAGAAAATGTCACCAATAATTTATTAAAAAGTAGCTAAAAATTATCGAATAAATTAGCTCAAAAGATAGCCAAAACGCTAATAATTTTTATTTTCGTCAATTAAAAAACACTGAATTTGGCATAAAGTAATTGTTTACAAAACGACGTCTGGAAGTGTGTCTGCTTTTCTTCTGAAATCGAAATGGATTTTTTGGTACCTACAAAGCAGTGGAGTGCCGTCATTGGAAGCGATGGAAGCGCCGCTTCCACCTTCCAATGACCTTCCCTTGTATTTTATAAAATATAAATTTTCATATGTTAACGTACTTTGAATTAATTAAAATTAATATTTTATTATAACTGCATTATGTATCTTTTACAAATTTCTATACTACATATGAAAAAAAACGATAAGATTGCTATAGTATATTCGAATAATTCATGCGGAAGGAATGTCAAAACCGGGTCAGTTTCCAATCAGCCAGATTATATAGGCATTGGCACGTGCGGTTTACAGAGCACCAATCTCACCCGGTTTAGCTGGTAGAAGCAACACACGCGTAAAGCGTCCAATTTTATATCCCGGACCGGTTGTGGGCTGTTAGCCGCCTGCCTGCTAGATATTCGGCCGCCCTCGCCCGATTATGTGAATCATGAGCAGACTAGATCAACGACGGGCAATCCCCGGCCCGCGGGCCAGCTACGGCTCGCGAAAAGTTTCTATCCGCCCCGCGAGATCTTTAATAGATTATTAAATTGGAAAAATAACTAATTAATAGTTATTTTCCAATTCTTTGTAATTTTCGAAAACGATAAGAAAAATAAATGTAGTAATTAAGTTTTTATTTATTTATTTCATATTTGCAGACTAAAAAAATTACAAGTCACAAGAAGGCGTCAATTAACTACTACGACCCGCGGAAAAAACATAAAATTTATTCTGGCCCATGTTATAAAAAAGGTTGCCCACCCTAGACTAGATTTATAACTTAACCCAACCGATAGAAGTTTACTGGCATGTTTTTATGATACTTCTGTATAGTTGACAGGAGTTTTAAAAAAAAATCCATTAAAATATTTGATATATTTATTCTGCGTTTATTCTGCTCTCCCATCTTATATTACTTACGGATTTCAATGTTAAACCGGTGATATTACGATTTAGTATGTCTCATCTGTAAGGGGATGCAGAAAAAACGTGTACAATTCTTGTACAATGTTAAAAAAATTAATGGTTACTTTGTCATCATCTTTACAACCAAATTTAATGAATGAAACGCACAAGGTACAAAAAAGCTCTAGAATTTATTTTCCTTAAATTTACGATTTATGTATCGGTTGTCATAAAAATTTCTTTCCACTTCTTTCCCAAGACTACAGACATTCAAGTACAAAGAAACCGGTTTCGACTTATTTCTATTTAAGAAGTAGTTAAATAATTAAGCAATTAGGGAATTAGTAACATAAATAAAACCCTGATGAAAGAGCCGAAATTTTACTTAAACAGAAGCTTAACCGAACCAATCTCTTGCCGAGTACAGTGGGGTCTGATCTCTTCACAATATTAGATGTAATAAAGACAGAAATTTTTCCAGTTCAATGAGAGTAACCGAAAAGTTGTAAATTTTGGAAATTTCCGCGAACACTTGGTCCTAAAACGAATTAGTTAGAAAACGAACAACGGACAATCTGTTAAGTTTAACATATTTAGATTTTTACAGTTATGGTGAGAAACGTTTAAAATCTACAACAACCCAGTGGCGTCCTTTGAGATATACTAGTGACGCGACAAAAGAGGCATTTGACATTGACCGGTATCGGCACCCTCGGGATTTGGCACGGATACACCTACCTGGACCGTCTCTGATTCCATTCATTAGCCACTCGTAGGGAGCTACAGTATTTCACTAAGTGGATTGTTTTAAGATTTAAAAAGTAAAGAATATTTTGTTATTTTTATGTACGTTTCTTCACAAAGTTATATTTAATTATAAGTTTCTTTAAAAGTATATTCATACAATTGAAGAATGTTTTGTACTAGGTATGTATATATTCATCACACATTTTGTTTTATCAAGTAAGTTTTTTATAATTTTAATTTTAGCCCTTATATCGTGGCTAGTGATTCAAAAATTTATTTTAAAAAAGTTTTGGCTCGAGACCATATAATGAAAAAGAAAACATCATTAAAAGAGAAAGACCAATGCCTAAATTAAATATAAATACGTCGACAAAAAAATTTCGACATTTTGACGATAAAATTCATGACGAATGACGATTCTTTCGTAAAATTGAAGCAATTTGGAAATCAAAATAAAATAGAATTTAACATTGGTAGTTAATATAAAATAAATATTGAAAATTATAACAAGATAATTACAATTAATAGATATATCTAAATTAATAGACGTTATATATTTTTTCTCAAAGCGAGAATTGGCATTTAGAGGGCATGGGGAATTTATTGAATCTAATAACGGAGGTAATTATATTGAACTTTCTTATTTATTAAGTACGTCAGATAATCTATTAAAAATACATTTAAAGAAGTATACGGTTTTTACTGGCTTATCGAACAAACGAAAACGAACGGGCCCTGACGCGCAATTAATTGATTGCCCCTGTAAGTCGGCTTCTTACAGAAACACAGCTTCCCTATCATCAAATGTCACGGCACGCCACTGCTACAAAGACATCAGTGACCGCACACATGACAGTATTTTTCCAAAAATTATGAATGTATTTTTAAAAAATCCAAGAAAATCCAATAAATCAAGCATTTTTGCTGATTTCAATTGAAAAAATGTAAAATTCGTTTTCGTCAGTGAAAGCAAAATGTCTCTTTCGAAACTCTCCTCGGATTATCGGATAAATCCGGAAAATTCGGAGACTATTTATAATAATTCATTAAGTAGAATAAAATATTTTATATAAAATAATCTTTCAAGAAATTATTATTTACATTTAATATAATAATTATTTTTCAATTAATTAGCTCAAACATGTTCGTGAAAACAAGTTTGAAATATTCGATTACTTCAATTTTAAATCTAATATTCCAAATTATTTTTTCGAACTGTGTTACAGTGACATTGCGATCACTTCAAAGAGATTTTGGAAAATAACCATTTTCATGTCTATATAAAATTTTAGAAAATACATTCTGTAACGAGTGGATCGGGACAGACGTTTGCCAAGGTCTATAAACACTTGGTCAGAACATCAATGTTCCCTATGGAACCGCCATATTGGGTCCTTAATTTCAAGGTCACGGTATAGATTTCATGCTATGTATGTGCAGTAAATTGCACTTTCCTTCCAGTTCGAGCCACGGAATTCCTTTTATAATTTTAAATGGAGGAGTATCTTTTTATTTAGAGGTTACTCTTACATATAATTAAAGGCTTTAACTAAATAGGTTTCAAAATAAAAAGCTATGTTAATAGTTCGTATGATACAGTACATGAATAAATTTATTTAATTTTGAAATGCAAAATTAGAGAAGGAATTTGGAGATACTTGTTAAAATAAGAATACATTTGATTTTCTATATTCACATGCATTACACAAACTGCAAACAGGAACTTACAGTAAAAATTTTTATAAATTAAAATTAGATCAAGAGAAAAGTATAAACTTTATACAGTGGAACCTCGCTTAACGAGCATAATTCGTTTCAGAGTCGTACTCGTAATGCGAAACACTCATTAAGCGAAACAATTTTTCCCATAGAAATTAATGTAAAATACGATAATGCGTTCCACGCCGAAAAAATACTTCATGTATAATGTTTATTTAAAGAAATTTATACAATAAACCTTGTTAAAAAGCGTGAATCATCATCATCTTTTCTTCTAGCGCAAAATGAATCAACCTGGAATGAGAATTCAATTTGCAGAAGACAAAAAAAAATCATAGATAATATGTTTGATAAACACTCCAAATGATATGCCAAATCCTTGGGCTACGTAAAGGCTATAATTAAATAATAATTAATTAATTTGACTAGACGCAGTTATGCTTCCATCTCGTATTAAATTTAATAATTATAAATAGTTAATTTTTAATTCAGACATTTCTAAAATTTAATACGAGATGGCAGCATAACTGCCTACCTTCAGTCAAATTAATTAATTTTTATTATTAAACTATAGCCTTTACATAGCCTAAGAATTTGGCATATCGTTTGGGGTGTTTATTATATAACGGGCTTTGGTTGTTGATGTTTATAAGTAATATGTGTGAACACAAGTTTGGAAAAATATGTGATCACAAGCGACAGTAAGATGCTAGCAGAACGAGTGCTAAACACAGACTGATGGAGCATGCGCACAATTCGGGACTTTCCCCTCTCCTCGTCACTCGTTATGCAAAACATCGCTCGTTAAGTGAGGCAATTTTTACAATTTGTTTTGCTCATTATGCGAAATACTCGTTGTGCGAGGTGCTCGTTAAGCGAGGTTCTACTGTATATTATGTAAAGTAAACCTTCAAAAGTGTTTGCAAGAGATAATAAGAAGAGATAATAAGAGATAATAAGAATTCCTAAATGAAGGAAGTTATTCATATAAACTAAATTTATTTATTTTTATAGAGAATTAAATAAGTATATTTATAAAAATTTATTAAACAGTAGACAATACCAACAAATAGAAATATCAACTTCAACTTTATTTATTGTTTATTTTACAATAAAATGATTATTAAACAACAATTATTTATTAGACTATGCAATTTGTACTATGTTACATTACTCTCAATTATTATGAAATATTAATTTAAATGACTGAAAGTTTTAATTTCAATTATTATATTTTATTTTATATTTTAAAGGGTGTTTTCAGTCCACAAACAACATATAACATTTATTCTGTGTAATAAGTTACACAATGCTGTTTTACAACCTGTCAGAAAAGTAAAACTTTACCACAAACAGCGTATGGACTAGTACTGATCTGAGAACCATGTTTTAATGTAATTTAAAAAGGGCTAATTAAAAACACTTTAATGATGCATACTACAAACATTTTAGAACAAGTGTTAAATATTAAAGCAGTTTATATAAGTTTATAAACTGGATTTTTGTTTTCATCTAACAACATAAAATATTTAAAAGAAGTCTCTATTGTAACCCGATACTGTATTTTTCAATTTCACTAAAACTGTTACTTCAGGAAATGCAACACGTTTACACTAAAAGACAGTATATGCAGCAAATAGCATTTGTATCAAAATATGAATTTATAAAAGAAACGTGCAATTATTTATTGTAGTCGTCACAATGCCGGGCTGCAATTTTTAATCATATTTTTAATTTATTTAATTTAAAATATATGTTCTCCACTTTAAATTAGTAGCGGCTTGTTCCTGTACATCATACTTTTCCTGTTAGCAATTGAGTCGTCTAACTCAGTGGTCCTTAACCTTTTTATACTCGCGGCCCACCAAATATTTCATAATTTTTTGTGACCCCGATTTTTTTAATAATAATTTATATTTGTTAAATTATCTATAATAAATTGATTTTTTATTATTGCTTTATTTTTTATATAATAAATGTAAATCATAACTTTATTATTTCATTATCTATTTAAATAATTTTGTTTAACAAAATGGTTGAAATAGTTCTTTACAAATATTAAACATGGCAGGTTTTAATAATTCTTCGGATATTGTAAATGGTTTTTATGCTTTAGCAACGTGAAGAGCTGCAATAAATGAAGCTTTTAATAATTCTTTACTTTTAGTAGTTGTCACATTTACGAGCGTCTTTTGATTTTTTAATTCGTCTTTTTTTCTTATAAAAAATCCCGCGTTTTGTTTTTATATTGTTCGTGCTTAGAATTTAAATGCCTCAACAATTTATTTGGTTTCATTGCTTCATTGGAGAGAACTGCACCGCAAATGACGCATTGTGGTTTTGTAATTTCTTGAACTTCTATGCTTACGAACCCATATTTGATATAATCACGATTGTATTTTCTAACTTTAATGTTACTACCTTTAGTTTTAGGACTTGTGGTTTTTTCCGTTGCATTTTTCACTGTATCATCATCAGAACTTTCACTAGTATTTTCTTCACTATATTTTCTTTTTGAAGGTCCCGGTCCGCGATTACTTACATTAAAAAAATTTTTCTAACGTTCCTTTCTGTTTTTTGCTCATTTTTATGGGTTAATTATAAATAATTAAAACTAAACACACAATATAAGAAAAAAATACACTATTATTCGATCCAAAGTCGATGCTAAAACTAAACTAAAACTAAAACACCCACAACTTGTGTAAAGATTTTGCATATCTTTTGCAAAAATATTTAAATTTTCAAAGCCAACTACTAACATAAACAAACGTCAACAGCCAACCTGATATATTAAAGCAATAAACCAACCAAAGGTTGGTTTATTGCCAACTACTAAGCCCACTATTTTCCTAATTATTTTTAAAATTCCAAGCATTAATAGTTTCTTAGAATTACTTTGGAATAAAAGAAGTAAATACTGCAGTGTAAGTAGCATATTTGCATTTATTTCTTTTGTACTAACAAAGTTGTTCGTAGGAAGAAATAAGAAATAAATAAAAAAAACTAAATAGAAAAACTTTATCTTTCTTATTTCACTTTTCAATACGATATTCGGTTATGCATCAATTTTCTTTTTATGATATTCTGAAGGAAATTTCACATAATTTGGCGGTTCCCGGCAAACTTCTTATGGACCCCGAGGGGGCCGCGGCCCCCCTGTTAAGAATCACTGGTCTAACTCCTTTCAGGAGAAAAATTTATACATATAAATACAGTATATTCATAATGACAAAAATCCATGCTGTCATGTTGAGAGTATGGTTCCTTTAAAAGTATAGTTAACATGTCCATTTACGAAATATATATTCGATAATTAAAGAATAATTAATTTTATCATGAATTTACCAATGTTTACCCTACATGGGTGGATTTTACAGAGAAACAAATACATCATCAGTGTTTTCATAAACAGTAATGTTATCATCAATTTAAGACAACTGTTAATGGAAGTTTTATCACAAATTTAAAATTTATCAAATATAATAATTATAATATAATTTAAAAATAAAGGGATATCGACATTTATATATGATATTTACAATAATTTACACATTTATTTTTATGATCAACAGCAATAATTTTCTCTCGCCCGCTCTTTTAACTTCAAATTGTGACTCCTCAAAATGTATCTAAAAAATTCAGTTACATTATATTGCAAAAGTTAATGCAAACACTTCGTAAATTTATATTTTAAACATTATTTATTCACTAACCTCATGCAGCCTCAAATTCTCAGTTGTTTTTTTTTTTTTTTTACACTTGGCTCTTCTGGTTTTGTCAGCGAGAACGGAACAATCTTACGCCTTTTTCTGACGAAATTTTACAATTCGGTGCCTAACATCAAACCATTTAAAATAAAAATAGATAACAAGAAATCCGATTAATTTGTTTTCTTTCTTTCTCCCATCGGACTAGCAGAAATTCAAATTTCGGCAAAAACATTTTGAATAATTTTGATCTTGAATGCGATTAATGTTATATTCCTGTTAATTTTAGCTTAAAATTAATCCTGTAAAAAAGTTGAAATCGGTTATAAAATAAATGTCAAAGTAGGAGAATTTCAAAAACCCCCAGCAACAAATTTCACTGAAGGTACACTGTATGCGAAATTTACCTGGAATAGAATTTGATTATGTTCAATTAATGTTATTTACATTTAAAGCCTGCTACTAAGAAATATAGAAATTATGATAACGTTTAACTGAATTTGGGAAAGTTGGAAAAGGGCTAATGATATCAGGTTTTCTGCCACATAAATAAAAATTATTAAAAACAGTCCATAATGCTAAGCTAAATACTGACGACGTGAGCTGATTGATAAAATCTTTAGTGCAGAAATTTTTGATAATCTGGACATTTTTGCATTCTGAAAACACAGATCTGTAGTTAACTGAAATTTATATTAAATACCGTATTTATTACCGTATTTATTCTATATTTGATCATTGTTACAAACTTTTGTGAGTTCCCAGACGAGGTCCGAAATCATGTAAATCGCAGAAATCTTGTGTTAAATTATAACAATAGGTTATATAGAAGAGAGAGAAAAAAACTCTTGATCTAAACAATGCGACACAAAATGTAAACAACGAGTGTCAGAACAGACTCCAACACGTGTAAAAAAAACGATCTGTCAACGTCAAACCGAAGGGTAGAATTCTGACACAAGCGCTCATAAATTGGTAGAATTCTGACTCGAGTGCTCGTAAATAGTCAATGTAGGAAAACAATTTCAGAAAGGAGGGAAAGATATAATGGATTGAAAAACATCGCGAATGATCATAAAAGTTCCTAGATAACAGAAATCTCAATTAACGGACTAAATTATAAGCTCGAGTCTTGTGGTTCTATCAACGATCTTCGAACACTAGACAAAAGGGCGCCAGATGGATACCCCGAATCGGACCTTTCCCGTGACCCAAGTTAGTCCCGATTTTCGCCTGAAAACAAAGGAGAGACCAATCGGAAAGCGGCGATGGGGATGAGTGGCCAATCGGAAATAAGAATAGTGAGAGAAAAATTATAAAAATAGGAATTTCAAGGTCGAAAGACGTGCTCTGTATATTGTGTTGTGCTACCGCCGATCACCTAGAACGCCGCAGCACCATCTCACCGATCATCTGCATCGTCCAGCGATTCTGTCTCGTCCGCCCCGGGGCTACGACCAAGTTTTCTCCACGCGGAAGGACTATAAAGAAGCGAAACGGTCAATTGTTGATGTAAGCATAAATGTTACCAAATAAACGGTTTTCCTTTTGTAAAACACTTGTCATCAATTGCCTTCTCCGCCACACTCACATGCAAACTTCCCTTAGGTCCATCCTGACGCGGGATTAACTGATCTTCACCTAAAAGACGGCAATCTTATGTTGGTGCCGAGGAGTGGGCTTTCAAATTCCTTATCTCCACCGGTCGGCAACCTTACACTTTAAATGTAAAATATTAAATTTAAATTTAAAATATTACATTAATACAAATGCAATATTTACATATTTCGTAAATACTGTATGTTTCTTTGGCAGATATATCGGTATTTGCTTCTAAATTTTGTGGCCGTGTGGATAATTATTTATTGTGCATATATGCACAATATATTTAATGTGCCGAGCAATTATTTATTGTGACATTGTCACAACACCGGCCTGAAATTTTTAATTTATTTAATTTAAAATTCCTCCTCAAATTCGTACTGTGGTGTCTTTTCCCGGTTGTGCCCAAACACTAATAGAGACGGAATTTTGAAAGCTCCAACAGAGGGCACTGAAGTAAGATGCAAACGTCCACTCGTGTTCTGTGAACTTGGTATGTGGCGTTATCTGGTGGTAAATTTATTAACTACGATATTAAATTTCGAAGATTTAAAATAATTTCATCCAATTATAAAATAAAATTGATTACAATTATAATTATTATTAAATTAATTTTATTTTCAAGCCGTGTTAATATTTTATTTAAGATCACGTTTATGACTTTTTATTATTTTGTAAGCCAGTTTTTTTTATTAAAATTTGTCTTAGATATAATTATCTAAAATCACTTAAGTTTAAAAATATTAATCAATTTTTATTCTAGTTTTGCTTATTCAATAATAAAAACTCAGCATGATTAATTAATAATTTCGTTTCTAGTTATTTTTATTATAACCAGGAAATTGGAATTTAATACTAATAATAATAATTCACTATTTAATAAGCATTTATATATATATTTTCTGTATTTATTATTCACACGAAGTAATTTTTCTTATAGAGTATTTATTTTTTCATCATTAACTTTTATATTCAATGTACAAAAATGATATAACATAATATAATTTACGATTATGTCCTCATAATAACAGCTATTATAATAGTTTTGATGAAGTATCTTGAGAATTTATTCGCTATTATAGTTATAAAATATTCAAGAAAAAATAAAAGTTATGAAATAAAATAAATAAAACAAGAACCAATTACTGAATTAAAAATCGTAATAAAATGTTTCAAACCTCGTGAATACAAAGGTAAACGAAGGCCTCCGAGAAGATCGAACAGGCCACTTTTAGGATGATAATGAATGAATTTTTAAATAGTAACCTTTCATAAATAATTAATTGCTTTATATAATGACTCATATAAATATTACATATTTAATCACTGTGAATATTAAAATGTCAATGGTTTCTTTTATGTAATCTCTAAGTTTTATTTAATGGATCTTTTTAGTGAAAAAATGAGTGAGAGAATTGCTTAAATTTCGAAGCAGATTGGTTTTTTTTAATTCCAATCTTTTCTGCTAGTAAAGCTTTAACTTGTTATTCTGTCTGAGAAATTCAATATTTAAATCTGATCATTGTGTTGCAAATAAATTACAAACATGTAATTGCAATCGATAACAGCGATTGGTAGAAAATTGGGATTTTCGAAAACTCATTTGTAATGAAAATTTTCTAATATATACTGGCTGTTTCTATTAAACAATTACAATATTTAACCTTAGAAAGGAATATTTTATCTTCTTTATATTCTGGATGATCAATGTTAATTTTATTAATATTTTTACGAAGTAATTAGATCTATCGCTTAACATCAATAAAGATAATTTAGAATTATTTGGACTGGCTTAATTTCGTGACGATTATTAAACTTTATTTAATACTAAAAAGGAAAGAACACATAAATAAATAGAGAAATAAATAGAGGCGCCTAAAATATATATCGAATTACGAAGTTATTTTCATTCCTCTTCAATTCTTGATGACATTCTAACAACATTTTGATTTTCTTGGCTTTGAAATGCTGATGCGAATTTATTAAAATGCTGACATATGATGAAATATTTAAACATGCTTATATGAAATATTATATAAATCAACAAATCTGTTGGTTTATTTATGAAAACACGAGGAAAAATTTCTTATTATTTATGAGGTTATGTGAGACTAGTCAGATATTTTATACAATTAATATATTTACATGCAATTTATATGAAACTGTTTATATTTTAATTTTAATTATTAAAATCAGCAGTGATGTTATTGTGTAAATATTCAAATATAATTGTTTATATATTTTCAATAGGCCTATAATTAAATCTAAACTATAATAACATTTTAATGAATCTGCAAACCAAAAACTTAAATTTGAAAATATAAATTGAAAATTATATATATAAATAAATATATTATTAAGTCACTTTATAAAACTTATAGCTTAATTATTCATCATCTTCATGAAATAAAAAACAATTTAATGAATAGAAAATGATATTATTTACTGTATTAATAATGAAATAGTTCATTTTAAATAGAAGGTCAATGAACCTCTTACAGTCAATTACGGTAATACAGTCAAACCTCTGAACAATGGCCGCTATTGGGAGGTGGCCGTTATTAGAGGTTCGATTGTATATATAGTAGTTTCTTTTCAATAATTTTAATTCATAATATTTAAGACAAAATGCAAATAATTTCTGATTTCACAACATTAATAATGTAATAAAAATATCATTTACTAGAAATAATGATTTTTGATATTCGAAATGACGATAAATATATCAAATTATAGAAATTACGATGAAAAAATAGTAAGATAGTTAAGCGTTCATCGTACTAATGTCGTTATCGAATGTGAGTCAATTTTAAACGAGCAATGTCATCACTAAGAGATTAAGATGAAACATGTATTTGCCATATCTCGGATGATCGCAACTTACTACTTTTGGCTTAACATCAGAAAAGTGTCATTACTAACTACATTCCTGATTCGTTGCAATTTTAGGAAGGTGTATTTTAACCGTGCCGGAAAATTTCACTAAATTCTCATAATCGTGCCATTTCTAAGTTAATCGCTAGCGAAAAAGAAATATATTTAAAAAATAACAATAATTTTAATACAAAATTATTCAATAGCCTCCTTTAGAGATGTCGTATAATTAACTTTACTTAAAGAATCTTTTCTATTGTGGCATTCTTAAAAAAAAAAAAAAAAAAAATATTGAAGTATTTCCAATCAATTGATTTGTTGGCAGGCGAAAACAACTATCAATAGATTATCTTTCAATAGAAATCGGGATCACACTCATCTTCGATTGATGATGAGTATTCTACTGATACTCAATATAATACCCATCATCAATTTCACTAATGGTATTTGGTTGTTTTTTTCCTTAACCGAATAATTACGAAAATGAAAGAATGTCATTTCAAGTACTTTTTCCTTTCTACGTTGTATAGCCTATATATAATACATATTATATATATATATCCGAGGTCCCGGAAGTTTCCTTTGAAAAACGCGATAGTCCCTCCTAGGGTCTGAGGGAGCACCACGTCACGACCGAAAGTTTTTAGCTACTATTCACTGGAAAGGAAAATAATAATAAGGGCTTATAGGGACAATCGAACAAAAGGACAATATTTAATAATGAAGAGTGAGTTGGGATCACGCCTCTCTAAAAAAATAAGTTTTATATATAATATATATATATATATTATATGTAAAATGGTTTTGTATGGTCATAATTAATGTTATTGTAGTTACGTTCATGAGTTTTAGTTTAGTTTATTAGTTTACTAATACTACGCTAGTCATAATTATGAAATATTTGACAAAGCTATAGGCTACATTTTCTTCGAACGTAATTTATTTGAAGTTATTTAAAATAATCTCTATAGAGTGATACATAACTTAACTGAATTTGTCGTTCTGAATATATAAATGACAACGTAAACAAGATTATAAACTATCTTGTATTTAAAAAGAAAAATTATTCTTTCTATAGTGAAGGTAATTTTTAAAAATTTCACTAGCGATTTAATATTTATGCTCAGCGATAATTGTATAATAATTTCTCCAAAACTCATTAAAATTCTTTTCGGAATGTTTTTTGTGTTATTTATTGAAATTACGAAAAATTAAAGGCGTTTCAATTTCTTAACATTTTATATAAATATTTGAAAAAAAAACATTAAGTTATTTAAAGATTATCGAAAACTTTTATGAAATTAATTTTATGTAAATTTTGTAACTTTTTTCAAATTTTAAAATATCCTATTGGGTAAACAGAAAACATTTTTTGTATCAAATTTCCTCTTTTCTTTCCGATGTTTTTAAATAAAATAATAACTGCGACATTATATGACAAAGAATAAATTTAAATGATTCTTACTACTGTATTTATTAACCGTTTCACTAATTTTGAAAAACCACTGAACAATGGTACTTGGTTCACGGGTTCACGCCTCACCAACGGACTGGTCACGTGGAATTTTCCAGGTTTTCTTGACTTGTGTAACACCTAAATAGGGGCCAGTTTTCCAAAGCCCTCCAGGGGGGCATCCCCTCTTGGCAGATCGCCCATGTGTTGTGTTGCCGTGTCCCATCAAATTAATCACCAGCCTATGTCCGTAGTTAGTTATAAAAAAAAACTTATGTTTTTTATTTGAAATTTATGAGTTAACTTTATCACGAAACGTGAAAGTGTAGCTATTATGAAGACGCGTGGAAATATTATCTTTTATAAACTAAAATTTTAAATTATATATGATATAATAAGAGAAAATATTTCTTTATAATTATATTTCTTAATATTTTAATAAAATATAAAATGTTTTCAGATTTTATGCTATTCGTAATTACACAATTGAAATAATTAAGATAAAGTATCTCATAAACCATTTACAACTTTAACTACAGCAAATTTTCTGAATTCCAATTTTTCTCTCAATGGGATTTTATCTTATAAATTCAAAAAAAGAAGTAAAGGGAAACGTCGTCACTACAGTTTTCACACAGCTAAGAATGTAAAAATTTAATGATACAAGACTTGATGTTTAGAGAATTTCGTCTATTTATTTTATGTCGCTAATTTACTTTATTTTCGCCTTTTATTTTATTGCAATTCACAGATTAGTAAGCTTTAATGAAATTTATTCCAAAACATCTTTGTGAAACTAATTCTTTCATTATATTTCTACATAGAATAAGAGAAAATTATCCCTTAGAAGACAATCAACTTTACCACTTTCTACCTGCTTAAATATTTTATAAAGCATGACTTAAGTTGTTTTTAATTTTAAATAAATGAACATTTTTATTATCATCATCATCATATTGGATCAAGCGTGCTTCCTATTATTCCTGCATATCCTATTGCAAATATATTACATTATATTTCCTATTACATTATATTTTAAAATGTGTTCATTTGCATGTAATTAATTCTAACATTTCCTATTTCAGAAATTAATTTTTTATGTTTATTTATCTTTAAAGTGACAAATTTGTAAAAAATAATATTATGAAATTATAAAATTAATTAATTTTTAAAAATCTTACTTTAAAGTATGATTTTAGAATTTATTTTTAGGTGCTCAAAGAATAAAATACATAAATATTTGCTCTAATCTCTTTATAAATAAATTTATTCATTTATTAGTTTATATATACATTGAGATATTTTGACGTTATAAAAGTATAGAAGATTATTATTAAATTTAAATAAAATGTATCTTTAAAGAGACACGTGGCCTATATAATGTAATTTAGCTAGAAAAGAAATGAAATTTTTATTCTTTAGATAAAATGTACAATAAAATAATTTATGTAATGAAGTAATTTATTTTAGAAAATATATAAAATATTTTTCCAGATGAAATTGTTTGAATTTTTTCAATATCATTGTTTATTTATTTTTAAGATTTTTATTACTTTTAAGACAATATTTACAGCAAATATGCAAATTGTATAAAAATTTTAAGTATTTTTAAACAGTTCTTTTGATATTCATTTTGATATATCTACATTCTCAATTATCAGAATTAATCTGAAAATAGCTTTAATTTCTTAAATTATTTTTTATATTTTAAAATTAAATTTAAAATTTTTCTTAATATAGGCGTATTTTATGTTTTAAATACTGTATACGTATTTTTAAGTAAAAATTTTTAGTTTTAGTTAGAGAAAATCATTTCATTGCAATAAATTTTTCAATCACATCTCAAATGGAATTTTGAATGATTGGATTTAAAAATATCAATTATTTTCTGTACTAAAGAAATGTAAATGAATATTTCTTAATATAAAATAAATAATCTTAACAACAGAATACAACTAATATTTTTTTACGATAACAAATATTTCTTAATGTAAAGATACTTAAAAAATTAAAGTATAATAATTATTATTATTAATTCAGTTTTAGTAGCTATTATCTGTTGTATCTTCATAGGCCTCAGCTTAATTTATTAAAAAAATATACTACTTTTAATTTGATATTTCTTCAATATATTTAAATAAATAAATTTTAAAAAATTACTTAATATTTATTATAAAGTTATGGATATTATTAAGATATAAACTTGTTATAGTGCTGCTCTCTCTCTCTCGTTATATCTAAACATTATGTCAAGAAGCCGTCTATTCATAATTAACTCGTTATAAACAAATATGGTAAAGTTTGATAGTGCTTTATACAAACTAATACATTATATTATAAATGATTTATCTCAGAATATTAGTGATAAAATTTTGAATAAAACTTAAGATAAATATATAGCAAAAATTATTAATTTTTATATAATAAACTAATATTTAATTACGTTTAGTAAATAATTTAATTCTTATATATAATAAGCGCGTATATTGATTTCTTTGTAATAAATTTCACAGAGATGAATTATTTATTATGAATTACTTGGAAATGTTTCGATATATAAATAATGTAATTAAAAATAATTTGTTTCGCAAGATGTGCTCGGTTAAGGGTTTTAATTTTTAACTCGTTTCTTTCAAGATTATAATTAATAATGGCGAACCTTTCTTGAAGTTCCGATTGAATGCCGTATTTTTCATCAATATAAAAATAATTATAAAGAAATAATGACAGTTAAACTTAATTTATAACTTAATATAATTTGCTATTTTCGAATTAACGAATTATTTATTTTTGATTATTACAAACAGAAGAAACTGATGTTTATGAATAATTTAAATAAATTTTAACGTGGAAATGAATCAATTTTTTAATATATTTTTGTACGAAAAATATATCTTTAGGACTGGCGTCAGGATTGACATTTCAATTGACATTTGCGAATGATTTAAAAATTCCCCCCCCCCCTCTTCTTTTAAAGAATCGTTTATTTCTTTTTATTCACCGTTATACTTCGGTATTTTACTTATTGTGAATTTGACGTTCGTACTCGATGCCCTTTCACATTCGTAAACCATGACCGTAGTGTCACCTCATGCACGACACCAGGCTATTGTTATATTCTGTTATATAGCTTTGTGACAATGGAGTCATGAAGAGGATGAAATTGTCGAAAAGTGCACTAGGTTCTTCCTGGATTTTTTCAGCATATTTGTGCTTTTTTCAATCACGCAATTTATTCTCTAAAAGCATCATTTATCAATTGATCATCTATCAATTGATCTTTCATCCTGGTTGTTCACGAGTTAATAATGCTTTTATAAAAGTATCTATTGCGATGTTGACATCGCTGATATTTCTCTTTTGAGAGAATAATTTTGATGAATTGTGAATTTAATTTTTAAAAGTAACTTTTATTAGCAATTTTTTTTATGGCAAATAGACTTAAAATGGAAATTTTAAAATGACCTTTAAGTAAAACTTTGCATTATTAAAATGAGATTTAAATTATTAGTGCTAATAAAAATCAAAGAAATTACACATTAATCATAATAGTTCGTTTAATTATGATTAAATTTTTATTATTGTTATTATTTCTAATGAAAAATATAATACAATTATTTTTATAATTGCATTAAAAGTGCTTATTTCTTTTGTATTCAATATAATTAATATTTTCTATTAATTTTTTCTTACATTTTCTCAAAAATTAAAGTTTGAAAGTATTTTACTTCAAAGACTTAAGAAAAAAACGTTAAGTTACTAGGTAATAAACTTTAAAAATAAAATCTGTCTTTGGATGTGTTTAATTATTGAGAAGTTGCGGAAAGAAGTTCAATTAAAGATATTGGCTTTGTAGTTCAATCTCGTTTCTCTTGAGACTGGAATGTCAGGAGAAATAAAGTTGAGATGGAAGCTTAAATGTAATTTGTCACTTAAAGTATAAAAATGAAAGACCTGTAATCAATTTTATTTAAAAAATATTTAGTATAAATAAGAAAAGAACAATTTTAAAACAAGTAGTCATTGTTATAAATTGCATAGCTTTTATTTTTATATTGGTTTAATACGCTCAAATAAGTTTTTAAATTAAATTTATAGTAACATAACATTCAAGTAAAATATCGTTTTTTTTTCCTGTTTAATATTGTTATAGTATTTGTCTATAGAATTTTTTCATCTATTCTTAGTATTTATTCTAACTGTGTATCATATGTAAAATCAACAATTGCTGATTTCGACGATTTTAAGTATATTTATAGAATTATTTTTTCCTCTTTAACCAAAAAATACCGTAAAAATGTAAAGAAAAACATAACAAAAATAGAAATATCTTTTCTTTCTGATATACGCTGTATATATAGATATATACACACATTTGTTAAATATAGCAAACAAGCAAACAATAGAAGTATGTTTATAAAATATATAACGTATTGTATATATATATATATATATATATATATATATATATATATTAGGTATGTTATATGTTTTATCTATCTACAGCAGTCGACATATATTTGTATAGTTAGATAAGAAATATACTATATATAACATGAATTTTAAAATAGTTTAAAATTATAAACAATTTCGAAAGTAATTTTATTCGCAAAATTATATGCACACAAATGAACATTCTGATGTCCATTTACGATTATACAGTCAAACCTGTTTTTATGCGGGGGATAGGGACCGCATTAAAAAAAACGCACAAAAAAAAATCTCACGAAACTTCACGAATGGCTGTAAATAATAGTTTTCGCAACACAATTAAAAAATATTTTTTTTTATGCGGTCAACAGGGACCGCATAAAAAAGTCTCACATAGAAAATAACTCAAAACCGTACGAAATAGAATTTATTGACAACAGATGTCAGCACTTGACTGCATCGTCTGGTCTATCGTCTGTTTTACATATTTTTGTCCAGGTGGTGTTTTGTTGACTTAAAAAGTAAATTATTTCATTTTTCGCATATTCATGCAATAATATTACTATAATAAGTGCATTTATGCTATAATAAGTTTATTTAGCTATAATAAGTCAACGTAAGACATGACGAATCGCACGAGACTAGTCGCCAACTATACCGCACAAATTAAAAATTCGCATTAAAAAAATCGCACAAATAAAAATCGCACATAAAAAGAGCGCATAAAAACAGGTTTGACTGTACGTAAAAACCAATATCACGAGTTTCTTATTTATAGCAAGCGATTTTCAGATAAAAAGTAGTGTTTTAATTATTAATTAGCATCTTTAATGTTTATGTTATTTATAAAATATTGTTTAAAACAATTAGTAGTACAGTATATAATAAAATATTGTGTTCAATTAAATGTGTTACATTAAACATCAAGAGAGAAACTAAGGCTATGTTTTACCTTTGCAACAGGCAATTGTTAGATAAATATAAATAATAAAATCATTAAAATTAAATTACTTTTTAATACATTAGTGTATTTCTTATAATCATTTTGGAAATTTGCCATTATAAAATTATATGAGATTTCGATACAAAAAGATACGAAGATATAAAACTGTTTTCAATCAAAACTGAACGTAAACAAGGATATTTTCCTTATAAATTTGAATTCAGATGAACGGAAGTACTAATTAAACATTCAATAAATGAATTGACAGGATATCCTGCAACAAAAAAATAACTATATAATATGAGTCACTAATACCAACTTCATTCAAAAAGAATGGTAATTCAAGGTCACCGTAATAATAAAATTATATTCTCGTACACATAAACAAAAAGCTCCATGAAAAAAAAATTCGAATAATTATATATTTCATTCTGTTAGACGATTATTTTTGTGATTAATTGTATAAACGTGTGATCTACTGAGTAAAAATATTAAATTTTATAATTGTATTTTGTAGTGTATAGTTTTATTAATTTTTATTGATAAAAATGAATTTTCTGCAGTTAATTGAAATACATAAAAAGCATTGATTCATTTTTATCTTCAAAATGAAATTTGTCCCGGAAAGGATATTTTGGTTATTTTTGTAATTTAACCCACAGAACCAAATCCTGAGTGTTTTCGACAAATACACCCAGACTGCCAAAAACATTCTGCCAAGTGTTGACATTATTGCATCACCTCTGAATCGCTTCAGAACTATTCCTTGCTCACATCCAAGGATTTTCACCTTTCTTGACCATTCTTGAAGTATTTTCCAATACGTTAATCAGAAAAATAGTAGATTTTAAATATTGATACAGTAATTACTTTGATCAAGTAATAAAACAATAATAATACTTGGAAATCTTAATATGTTTTATCACGTAAATTATTTTTGTAAACAGTCATAGAATTTTACTTTAAAAATATCAAAAATGACGTATTAATTGGATCATGTTTTTGTAATTTAAAAATTTTGGAGTAACTGAATGGTTCATTTTCATTTTAGTACGTTTATTATAGTTATACACCTATATTATGTTACTAAATATAAATTATAAATGTTAATATTACGTATATGTATGCGTGTATGTATATGTATATATGTGCTTCAAACAATATAACTTTAACTTGTAATGCAATCTGGAATAATGTAATATCAACGTATGTACTGTATAGTACGTATATATTAGCCCAAATTACATCTAAATTTAAGCTAAACATATATTTATATTTTAATTTTAATAAATATTGATTAAATGTCTTAATATATACATGCGAACAATTTTTAAGTTTTCAAAAATTTTCAGATTGCGAAGGAATTAAAAACAATATTACACATAGATATCCAATAAAGTTAATATTAAGCGTAATCAGTTATTTGACAGCGTAATCGAATATTAACAAGTATTTTATGCTTAATTTGCTTTTATTGATCACATGGTGGTGTGACTTTTTCTAAGTAGATATTACTTGGCGATTAGGTACAGTAACCCTGGCAGAATTTACCTTCCATTGTCTTCCAGAATACTATCCAATCCAAAATGGTGATTGGACGGTTTCCAGCCTAGACTATGTTCTTGTGACCTTTGAGAAAGAACACGCTCAATCAGACGTTTTGCCTTCTTCTGGCGTCAATTGTAAAGCATAGCAACAGTATGTATCTCATTAACTATTTTATAAATGACATCATTCGTCTTAATATATTAAAAATTTATTTTGAAAGTTTACTTTAAATTTTGATTATTGCGATCTGAAATTCCATTATATATTTATTTATAAGCGAGTAATTTTTTCATGATTCTTAATCTTTTTTTACCTCTTAATATAGCTTCCTCATTAAATTCTGGTGAATCACAAAACTAACTTTTATTATTTAGTTTACCGCTGTTTGTTTATACAAGAAAAAAGGTTGTAACCTAAAAGAAAACTAATGAAAACTATATTAAGAAATTATTTTTAGTCCAAACGAGTTTAACACGATGTAAAGGAATGTTATGTACAAGTTCTTTGCATAATAAAGAAAATTAGATTGTTATAGGGCCTATATGTATCATTAAGAGCCATTGAAAGAGGTTACGTTGTCGAGGAAAATTACTTAAATATTTTAGTTCGTAATTTTGTAATAATTAATTCTAAATTCTTAAAATATTTTTAAAATTAGATATTATACATACTTCATTTTTATCTTAAAAAATAAATTAAATAATGTTTTGTAATCAGTTTTTCGTCTTTTCCTCATTACAATAATACGTTAAGGGAAAGCTTTATTTACAGGAAACATTTTGTTAAAGGAAATTAATAAAATTAATAATTTTAAACGTTCCGATAAAACTTTTTAAAAATATTTTAACATTAGAAAAATTGCAAATATATGTAGTAAATATACGCATCCTACACTAGGATCGATAAAGCGTCAACTAACGACGAATATAGTAAAATCATGTATTCTACGGCCTCTAAAAGTGGTAGTGCATGGGTCAGCGATTCAGAGAAAGCCAGGCATCGACACGACAGAAGTCAGTAATGTGACAAGCATCGTGCTTGGAGCTCTTTTATTCCCGCGAGACTTGCTCCATAGGGAAGTAACTATTTGATAGAAGACTGCCCTAGTCTCCAGAGTCACCAGAAAAACCCACGACAATTCCATCACCAGATTCGATTCTTTAATCTTTCTTGCTAGTAATAGACATTGGATGACTGAATCATCACAGTTCATAACGATGATAAATTAAAATATTAAAGTTTATTCACATAATATAATATAGAAATCTTTCATACGTAAAGCTTAAATATAGGTATTGTCATCTATAAGAATTACTTATATATCAAATAAGATAGATTAAAATTAATGAACTTTTCTTGCTTCTAATGTTTTCTTATAGTGTATATTTGTACGTTATATATATATAATATAAATTAATGTGCTATATACATTTGAAATATGTTTGTTATATTTCAAAATAAATTTTTCAGATCAAATGCAATTTTTTTGATGCTTCAAGTATCTATTAAATCTTTGTTTTATTGCTAACGTCAGAAAATATTATATGGCTGTATTTCAAGTTATATTTACTTCTAAATTAATATAGATGGCGATTTTTCTTAAGAATTTTCTTTCTGAGATTTTATATTTTTTGAACGTGGTAAGATGCAATTATAAAGAATATTAAATATGATTTAATTGTAAAACTAAGTAACTTTCCAATATATTTTAAGGTCTAATTTACTTCTCTCTCAATATTTCATTAGTAATAACTGATGTATCATTTTTCCATTCTTCCATTTTTTGAAATAAAATCTGATGTATTTTGTTAAAATTGTTTCGTGATAAATAGCTTAATTTATATCGCTGTCAGATGAAACTGAATTAGTTATTTTAATATTGTTTTTGTCGCCGTACGTCATCATATAAAATATATAGGATTATTGTTAAGTGGAGAATTTTGTCACGTCATTTATAATAATTAATATTTATTTTCTAGTAAAAGATAGTATATTTGACATGTAATAATGATGAACATTTCTTTAGAAAAGCAATAAAATAATTTAAGTGTTAATTTATAGCTATGTAACTGATGCCGTGTGAATCATTCTTCTGTGAGTCATTCTTATGGGCATGCTAATCGTGACACAAATACCAATTTTATCAAAATTCCTACCCGAATTAGACTGAGCCATTATCTGTTAATGAGAGGTTATTGGTATCTGATGTTCAAATCTGTACAAACTGCTTTACAACAATTGTGAAAAATCTAAATTGATACTTAATTGTCTCCAATGCTTTACATTATAATCCGAATGGTGGCATGGAAGAGAATCGGAAAGCTGCTGGTTTGCGACTAGTATAGAAGCTACCGTTTTTATCTCTTGGATAGTGTTCTCTTAGTTATTCATACATGAATTGAAATTACTACAGAATATATTTGCTATATCGCCGTTTGGATGACAATATAAATACTTTTCACTACCAATCATGCGGCTGTATCATTCTGATTTGGTTTCGAATATTATTTTTGAGATTTTTTTTTTATCATAAGAACAGTAGGAAAATATTTTACATTGTTCTACAATTTCCTAAAATATATAATTTTTAATTGAAAAGCACTAATATATCTATTATTAATGTTGAAAGCATTAATACGGATAAAGGAATGAGTTCTGAATCATTCATAAATATTTTCTATGATTTGAAGGAAAGATTTGATATTTTTAGAATTGCCAAATTTTTAAAAATTAGACCTGTATTTCAAAACATTTAAAATGAAAATATATATATATGCTGTAAAATAATAAGGATAGAATAGTTGAAACGAGTGATTATTTATTGTGAGATCGTCACAATGCCGGGCTGCAATTTTTAATTTATTTTATTTAAAATATATGCTCTCCACCTGAAATTAGTGGTATCTTTCCCCTGTACATCATACTTTTTCCTTTAAGAATAGAGTCGTGCCGTTCATCTATTAACTACTTTCAGGGGAAAACTTTTGAATTGAAATAACGTAACTTCTGGTGCAAACCAGAAATTTATATACAGTTAATCGCGGCTTGCTATCCCTACAGTTTTTATTTCTTATTCGGATTTTAACTGTTTAATTTTGTTCTTGAGATTAAGGAAAGACAGACGGACGGGCGGACGACAGTTGGAATTTATAGATCTACACTGTTTTCAAATTGCAGCCTAATAAGGCAGCTGCAACACAGGATGATTCACCAAGGGGAGGTCCCTCCCGGGATGACTTTCTATGGGAAATTGGCTCTTATTTAGGTATTAGACACGTGAAGAAACCTTGGAAAGCTCCATGCGGCCTGGCCTATAGGTGAGGCGAAAAGCTGCGATCAACTACCAGTGGTTCTATTCACGCGGCCATGGTTGTCCGCATAAAATTTTCCAGGGGAGGACAAAGCTTACAAATAATTACATCAATAAATTTTTATTTAATTATTTGATTTTCGGAGGTTTTCATAAGAAGATTATTGAATACAGTATTGCATCAAAGCGTCCTATGGTCGAGGGTTAAGGTTACAAGCGTTGTGGTCGAGGGTTCTACAAAATGCTTATAAAATCAGTGTTTTTAATAAAAGTAACAATGTAAAAGAAAAAAAATTCGATTCGAAAATATTCATCCAGTGAAAAATGACGTCCTATTCCGCAGAATAATCAGAAAAGTTATAAACATCCGTTGTTACAGACCTTATAAATATTCAAAATCCGTCAATCCATTATAAAAGATCAATAGGGCTTTCCTCGTTATTTTCAAACTTATTGTAGATAATCAGAAACACAGCATGTCAATATTTCATATAAAGATAATTTTAAATCAGCGTACGAACAATGAACAAAATAGGCGAAGATGAACTGAAAAGATTTGTTTGTATAGATAGATACAGAGACAAAAAAATGGAAATTTTTTACAGTTATACTGCATTAATCAAAAAGTGAAAAGTTGAGATAACCGAAAATTTATCATGAGATTCTTTCTCTCGGTCTATTCGATTCTCTTAATGTATTTCGTTGAATGCTACTTAATTATAACAAAAACAAATCATCGTTTACTTTTTGGTCTAATTTTAAATGTTTCTCGTGAATTGTTTATTTTTTAATAACATATTCGTTAAATTGCACAATCACGAATAATATTTTTAATATTTTTGATTTACTTATTGATCACAGACAATATTTGTCATAATGATTTTTTCATTTTGATGTTTACTACATGAAAATAAGTTCTTAGTGCTAATTTTTTTTTCTTTTGGTATATTTAAATTTAATTCTGTGTGTTCGAAAAATAAGCATTCGAATAAAATAAAAGTATAGACTGATTTCATCAGTGTTTTTCATTCATTTCTAGTCAGCTAACGTCCGAGTTGAATTCATCAGATTAAGACAAGAAACATTATCCAGTGACTTTTCCACTAAATTTCAATGACGCTACAGGAAATATTCTCCGAATTGTCTTATTTGAAATGTGTCTAAACTATTGTTTGATACAGTACAGATTTTATTATCGATCAAGGTACGATACCGAGATCGTAATGGTTTTTCATACGTTGTCAACGTCTTTATTTGAATGAACGTGACAAAATAAAAAACAAAATAATGATGAATAAAACACGTGTTACTGTAACTATTGGGCAACTTCACGGACAATAGTGACGTGACAGTTAACAAATACTAATGGATAATCGAGTGATGAATAAAGGATATTTTACTGTATTTGTGACTATTTATGGAAGAGTGCTGTTGAATATCTCGATATTGCCATATTGGAATATTTAAATTCATAAAAGGCATTTAATTCCGCAAATATGAAAAATATTCAATTTACTATGTATAATTATCGCCGACTAAATGAAAATATTTGCTTATAAACTAAGATAATGTTCACCATTCCTTTAATAAAAGAAAAATAATTGCGGTTAAAGTACTAAGTGAATTTCTCACACACAAAGAATCCAATAAAGATAAGATCTTATGCATGTCCATAACAGAATTGACGGATGAGGAGCTAGGTATTTTTCCCTGAACCCAGAGAGATATGTAATGGTTTCTATTCCTATAAATTCACGTTATTTTACAAATAGAAAATAAAATCTTAAAGACTGCTATTTACTAATTTTCTAAAATTTGTTAATAATAAATCACCATGTGTTTTAACTTGTACTGACCGAATTAGCGGATTAAATTAACAGATAATAATCATTGAATATTTTAAATAGAGCAATAAATCCTTAGCTTAGTTATTTTTATAAATACATAGTGAATATCTATTATTTCAAAATCGGATAAATTTTTTATGTATTTCTTTAATAATCTTGCAAGTTTTTTAAACTTATTATGGCGCTTCAGCATATCTTAAGTTTACACAATATCTGAAGAATCACGTTCAACTCAACAATCATTTTCGGAATTACCTAATTTCTTTGTTTATGTAACGAATATTTAATAAAATCCAGATACAAGGATATAAATTTGCGGAGTGACGGGCAATGAGCATTCCCATATATGACGACACATTCGCAGTTGAATAAGCTCGTATTCTGCTAAAAGATTTCTACGTTTTAGTTTAATTATCGTGCAATTTATTAAATTAAAACGTTTTGTAAATATTCGTAAATTTGTCTTATAATCTGTGTTTAATCTTTGTCATTCCACTGAATACAATATCATTTGATGGTGGATTTTGAAATTATTTTTTCTCCTGCGCTTTCCTATAAATGCTTAAAAAATTAATATTTTAAAAATTATTCCCGCAACAAATATATGAGTTAATTTATATAATTTATTATCTTTCACCATGTTATATAATTTTCGTATTTCTTTAAATTTTATATTAATAAAATACATTTAAAAACGACTAAAACGTTATTATAATAAAATTATTCATAATAACAACATTTCATATTAAAACAAAATACGAATCTTAAATATATTGCGAAGAGATATTTAAATATTTAAAGTTATTTTATTAACTTATGTCAATAATAATTAACAAAGATATTTAAAAAAACAAAATTTTATAATGAATTTATATTAAATTAATTCAAATATTATCATAATCTACTTAAACGTTTCTCTTTGCATCGTATTAAATAAAATAATATTTGTTAATTATAATTTATATTGGATTAACTATCAATAGTTATATATTTTAAAATTTATTGTATGTATTTATTATTATACTGTCATTAAGTTATATGATCATTAATATTATACTTGCAATTTTTTAAACTTTTTTTTCTTTTTGTACAAATTAAAATAGATGCTCCAAACTGAAGTATTAATGAAAAATCACCACAATTCTCTTTCGGAGCTAGCATATTTTATCTAATCCCTTATACTAAATTACGAATAGAATAATCCAAATGGATAAATGAATTCGTTTAATCTACTTTATAAGTAATAAATTAAATTATATATTCAAATCTCTATAAATACTTTATATTAATATTTAGTAATTACTTTTAAAATTGTTTATTGATAAATTTACTTCATAAAATTCTTTATAAGCCGAATTAATATATTTTATTAAAACTCTTATGTTTAATGATTTAATTTATAAATTTAGGGTGTTATTTTAAATTTTATAAAAATTTAAAAAATAGTAATTTTTTAACAATTTTTTAAAATATTTTTGAAACAGTTTGAATTATATACAAGCATTTAAAAAATTCTTATCAAATTGAAGAGACGTATAATGCAATATCAGCATTAATAATAATCAATGCTTTTGTAGGCAGTTAAATGAGTCCAGAGATTATGTTTTTCTTATATAAAGTTAATAACCTAATTCTGTTTTATTTTTAATAAACATAAATCATTTAATTGATGTTTAAATTTTTTTCAGTATTTTTGGAGCAAACAATCATTAAGTTAAAAACAGTTTATATCAATAACGAAAAAATGTATTAAAAGTTTTATTTTAAAATTTAAATATCAGATTTCAATTTTTTTAACAAAATGACTTAAAAATTTACATATATATATAATACATATATTAATGCATTCAGATTTATTCATTTAGATTTTAATATTTGATAAATCGATATTTCGGGTAGATCATATTAAAATTTATCATTAGCATTGTTAAATATAGACATAACATCATTAAATGCAAATATAATTTAGACATTTCAATTGTAATGCCATTTAATTAGTTTAGAATTAACGATCTGTAATTAATGTTTAACATGTTGCTAATATCGATACTTTAATTTATTATGATTAATTATAAACTTAAAAATATTTTTAAAGTTTTTGTTAATTTATATACCGTATATCTCTTTAAAAACTGTTTAAAAGTTTAAACAACTTTTAAAAAGAAGATAATAGACTTTAGTATAATTATTTGCTTAATTAAACTACTAAATATTTATTACAAACTAATGTTTAAATTTAAACAAATCAATACACAACACTTATTTATTTTGATTAAGAAGTTTAATTATCTTATAGGATACAGTGGGTTATTTTACATTTAAAATCAAATATAAACAGAAAGTAACCATACAATATTAAAATTTCAAAAAGTTTAATAAAGTTTCATTAATCTTAATTTTTTTATAAATTTCTTAAATTAGAATGGATTTTAATAAACATTTTTCTTTTTTGTTACATATTTGCTGAATCTATTCTAATGATTAAAAATCTACCAATTATAAATATTAAATCGCATTCTATATTACATCGGCAGTATAAATTTCCAATATAAAAGATCTTGATAATGTTAAAAATTGGAAAATTAAATATCAACTTAAATAAAATTCTATTTATGCACTTTAATTAAAAATTTATAAGCCAAGTACTTTTAGGAAATAATTCTTATGTCATTAAATCAAAATACATTTTGGTTTTGAATAATTTATGACATTTGATTTCAATTGATTAAAGAAATCAATTGAAAGCAAATTACACATTTCATCATCATCTTGTACCGATTTACATAATAATGTTCTATTAGTTTTAAACTATGTCATAGACTTATTTTATTTTTCATGTTTTAATGAAAGCGTATGATTCGATTCGCAAAATATAATCATTTAATATTAACACATTAACACTTATTTCCGTCCTCGTTATTTTGATTTTCAAACTAATTTCACTAATTACAATAATCGATCGAATTTTATTTATTTACTTCATTCGTTTTTCAATGTTTTATATCTTTGATATTATTTCTGTCGCCTGCCTGTCTGTCTCTCTGTATGCAGTAATTATTTTTTTGTTTTTTTATTCGAATTTATAAATCTAATTTTTCCGGGAAATCAAATGTTCAAGATATGTTCTAGTTGTGAAATTGCTAAAATTAAGCCCAGATCATAATGAATAATGAATGTCATAATTACATTGATGATAGCACTATAATCGACGATATTAGGATATATGAGCGTAATGATTAATATTATATGAAAATATAAATAATTTTTTCTTCACTAGTAAACAAACATTCAACACAAACTTGCCTCTACATAGAATTTAACTTCTATAGATTAAAGTTTTTATAATGATGTAAATCAATAAGAGTTTAAATAGATTTCAACAAAGCCTGAGTTTTTTCTTAAATTTATTAAAAAATAATAATAAATTTGTAATTTAGTAACGTATTATTAATAAAAATAAAATAATAGCAACTTCAATTTTTTTATATTGACATAATTCGAAACCTTTTGAATCATACTAAATTAATATGTACTTGGTGTATGATGCTTTACTTCAATATCTCATATAGGTATAAACAAACAACATTGTTCGATCTTTATATTAAATAAAATATCGACATTTGTAAACATTTAAACTTATTTTTACAAAATTAATTTAAATAAAATAAATCTCTTTTAATTAATTTTTCTTCTTCT
This sequence comes from Centruroides vittatus, assembly GCF_030686945.1. NCBI lineage: Eukaryota > Metazoa > Arthropoda > Arachnida > Scorpiones > Buthidae > Centruroides > Centruroides vittatus. The sequence goes on along the minus strand of NW_027122706.1, from coordinate 8,305,375 downwards.
TATAATCCTCTTAGTAGAGGATTAATTATCAGCCCTCTTATTAAATTTTCGTGATAGTTTTTGTATAAACAAATTTTGTTTTTAATATAAAAAAGAAAAGAAAATAGATTTAATAGCAACTTTAAAATATTTAATTATGTAAACATTTAATATAATAATTATTCCATTAAAATTTATAATGAAATTAAATTGAATCCGTGAATAAATTATAAGTTTATAAATAAAATAGGTTTAAATACGTATAAATAATTTACTGTAATGCTTAATTAGAATTATTTATATATTTAAATAAGTTTACTTCTAAAAATAAATAAACTGTTTTATGTCTTTTGTTACAGTTTTATATCAATGAAACAACTAGCAGATGGTTTAGATATTCGATACGCTTGATTGATGATAATGATTCTTGAATAATAAATGCTTTTATTATTCAAAAGAGTTAGCGCGAGACTAGAAAATCTGTTATCTTTTTTTTTAATTTTTAATTTTATTTTTGAATTTCAGAGCAGGTGCTTATTTTTAAAGTGTATCTAAATACTTATGACCTTGGTATACTTTTGCCTTTAGTAAGAAAAAAATAAATGAATATTTAATGCGAGAAATTGTTATGATGGACTAGCTTAAATCATAAATAATTAATATTTTTTTAAAAAGAAATAAATTAACTTTAAAACTAAAGAAAAAAACAAAATTTTAATCTATTTTGTATCAAAAATATGTTTTATTTTAAACATTTTATTCGTATGTTTCTCTTTTTTTATCACTTCAATAATGTTATTTTTCTGGAAATTCAAATATAAAATGTACTGAAAAAATTTATATTTAAATTTTATAACGAAAATTATTATTTAAAAATTGAATTTGAATAAATTAATTTTGATAAGTATTTTAGAATAATTAATTTTGAGACAGAAAAGGAGATCACAGCCTTTGTCGAACAGAAGAAGTGAATTCGTCGTTCAAAAATTACATGTAGTTAAGGGGCTCCATTTTCCATTGGACCAATTTCCTCGTACAGGGCTTGCCTTCAGGAATTTACAAGTGACTGGTAACGAAAGCAATATTAGGTCAGTCTGGTATTAGACCTAGATTCAGTCATAGTTTAACTATTCGGGTCATCAAAAAGTGAATCTCCGTCACCTGCAATCTTAGCCATGAGAGCGAGGTTGATTTCATTGTTATTGGGACCATCAATGTTGATCTATGGTTGTTGCGTGAGAAACTAGATTTTTCTTCAATAATAAGCAACATGTTATGAAATATTTTGATTACTGATGTAAGTGTTGAATATTCCTTATTGATATATATGAAAAAATTATACCAGAGGCTAATTTTTCCAACGAAAATCTTTAATATAAAAAAAACTTTAAAAAAACACACATTTAGACATGGTCTTAATTTAACAAAGTCAAATATCTTAATGTTTTTTATTATTTTATTATAAATGCAATCTATAAAACATTAAGAGGAAATTTTTTAACATGTGGCCTACATTTAATTGATTTTCAATAAATTAATTTTATAAATAGATATTCATAGAAAATTATATTATTAATTTTTTTTCTTTTGTAAAATAATATGAATCAAATGTGTTCTTCATGTATACAGTATTACATTTCGTTGACCTTGTTATAAGAAGTAATTCAATAAAACTCCTTTAGCAGTAAGAAGATTTATCTCTCTTGCTTAAGTGTAATAGAATTTTAACAAGTAGCTAAACCTGTAGAATTTCTATATAGTTTATTTTTTAAAGTAAAATTTTGTTTATTCTTATAAATATGTTCAATCCGTAACTGCTCAACAAATATAATATTGCCTAATATCAACTGGGTGGAGGATAGCTGCTCATCCGTAACATTAAGAGCCGTCTAAGCTTCCTGTTCCTATGTTGACCTCGTTTTTTTCCCCCGAGGACGTCTACTTTCCATGACTAGTTTTTATGATAAACATAACAGATTTTGATCATTATTGTTCGGGAATGGCGAATGGTGTCAGTGTGACATCATCTCCGTGAAACTATATGTTAAAAGATATATTACATAAATCAACCATTTTTGTACAAAACTCTCGGTTAAGTTACTTATAAAGATGTTAGAAATAATTTATAATATATAGAGGATTTTTTTTTAAAAAAACTTATTTACAAACGTCATATTTTTGAGATAAGTAAGTAATATTTAAAATTTTACTTCAAAAATAACTGAATGAAGACATAAAAGAGTATTTAAATAAATAATTTTTGTGTATTCAACATAGAGTTTGTAATGAAAGAGTAATTTGTAATGCACTAATTAGCATAAATGTATAAATAATTTAAAAATTTTCATTCAAATATCTTTGCTTTTTAATTTAAATACAAATTCCTAATGAACTTAATTATTATATTTTTTTAAAAAATGTTTTTAAAAGTTTTGATATTAAAATTACAACAATTTAAAAAATGTGCATTTTTAAATTCAGAATAATTAGCAAAATTTAGGAAAACTTCAGTGCACAAGAATGATTTTAATTACTATTATAAAAGTAATTTTATTTTAATATATTAATATTGATTAAACTTATATGTAAAACATTATATTAATAGTTAATTAAACACATTCATAATTTAATATAAAAAAATTAATTTAGCGACAAGAATATTCAATTTAATTTCTTAAAATGACTATAATATTTTAACTAATAATAATAATAATAATAAATTGAAACATCGATTTTTAGAATTGTAAAGATGTCAAAATGATATAAAAAGTAGAAATAAGATATTATTCTTTGTAAATAAAAAAAATTCCTTCAGTTAAAAACGTATAACAAATAAACTAGTGGCTTTCTTCCAGGATAAATTGAGAAAAATGAAAGGTTAAAAGAAAATGTCGGCGTCAAAAATGATTTTGTTTCATAGTAGCGAACTAAAGCCAATTGCACAAACATAAACTGCCAAATATAAGATCTTTTTTTTCTTCTTCTTTCATTAAAAACAGAAAATTAAACTGTCTAATTGGATGCATTATCCACAATAATACGTATTTATTTTGTTTTATTCGAATTTGTAATAAAAAAAAGTATTTTATAACAGAAAATCAGAATTTCTTCTTGCGGTAAATAACTACTTTTTACATGCTTTACTCAATTCAGGTTAAATAAAAATAAAAATATAATTAAAGCTATTTATTTTAAGTAATTTTTGTCAATTATTAAGATGCTCTTAGATAAAATGATATTTGATTAATTTCTTAAGTGTACAATTGGTATAATATATTTTTATAATATTTAGTTTGATAAATAAAAGCAACAACTTTGTTTTTTATAAATGTTTTATTTATCGAAACTCGATTCTTGCACAAGATTCCTTTTAATCTCCATTTTTATTCGGCAAAGTAATCTTGTTGCTTCGTTAAACGGTTGACTTGGTGTGATTTATATTGCTGAAAACATCTGGTAGTTTCACTTTTTACTATATTAAATTTTATTCTTACGTAGAAAAACAATAATTATTTAGTTCAATTAGACGTAAACGCTTTGCCGTATTTATTAATAAATTATATAAAGTTTGTTAAATTAACTTTTTATTTCCTTTTTAATCAAAAAGAAAAAAAAACATTAATTTGTTTATGTATGAAAAAAATATTTTTATTTAATAATTAGTAAGTCAGAAATACTTCTAAATTAATTAAAATATTATTTATCCATAAAACAATTCTTATTGAAATATTTTATTAATTTAAAGATTAATGAAATTATATTGAAAATTAAAAAAAAATATATGATATGATGTTGTAGAAATAAGAAAATCTTTTGAATTACGTTAACATTTTTGTATTATAAAATATATTTCCTGTGTATTAAGAAAATAAATATTAAATTCATACTTCTATTTATTTATACATTAAAAGACAATACTTATATTCTTCATTTGATATTATTATTTCATTTTTTCAGTGTTTCTTTGATATTATATCTAATAGTCTATCTGCAAACTGCTCTGCTGTACTAATACAGGTTGATTTAACCTGTTTTCTTTTTGTTCGTTCTATTATATTATACTTTGCCTCTTTTACATCTGTTTAATTTCATTCTTTTCTTTTCGAAATAGATGAAAACTTATTATTTTAATATTCTTTGCTTCTTTTACAAACTAGAAAATATCAGCGAAAATTCGCTTAGGAACAAGGAAAATATTACAGTTTTTATTTACTTATTTTCTTTCTTTTACAAATTATAAAATTTTTACGTCGAGCTAAACTTTTGTAGCTAATTTATCACATTAAAAATGTGATTTTTTTCTATTAATTTATGAACTAATAAAATTAAAAGCGTGACTTTCATTTCATACGATTTTAGATTATTGATATTCTATAACTGACCTTATTTTGTTCTACTTTAATGTACTAATACTACATTAAAATGATCTTTTGGATAAATATGTTATCACGTTTCATGAAATTATAGAATAACTAGCATGTATCGAATAAATCATGATTGAAATTATTACAAGATTCAATAACGATATTCAACTTTAATTTTTATTATATAAGATGAGATCGAAAAAATTAAAACGAATAAAATTACAAAAATAAAATATTAATCTTTTGTTTACCCACTCATATGTGACGTTTCATTTTTCATTATAATATAAAAATATCGTTTATTTATGATTGTTATTATTTGATTAATTTTTATATTTATAATACAGTATAAACACGCTATTTTGAAGTAATTTTATCGCAGAAATGCTTATATGAAGCATTGTCTAATGTAGATTAATTGCGTTTTTGGTTGAAGGAACTTTGAAAACGTCTTTATTACATGTTTTGCAAAGAAATAATTACTTTTAATACATTAAAATTTTAATTTTTACGATTAGTCTCAGGAATTTGTGATTCATTAGCTGTTGTGTAAAATTACATACAATTCATCATCATTTAATAAATTAACATTTGAAGTTATCTTACAGCTAGTTAAGATTTAAAACCAATGTTCACTATAATGTAAAAACTATGTCAGAATAATTAAGTTACGATATGCAACAGTTATATTTAAATTAGTTAACAAATTAATCGCTAACTAAAGTTTTATTTTTTGTGTGTTAAAAAAAAGGAAATATTATATATAATTTACAATCATTATTAGTAACGTGTAACCTTTAAAAAATATAAATTCATTTTATAAAATATATACAGTGCAATGAAAAATAAAAATATCCAGCAACGAGTTGCTTAACTTTCCCGGAAACATTTGGTGACGCCATCTGTCATTATATTTTATTAAAAACCTTTTTATATTTTTAACTATTATAAAATGGCAAACTGCTTAATTTTGAGAGTAGGGATGGATTTTATTTTTTTTTAAAAATTGTAAATGCTGGTAACGAGTAAAATCGTCATTAAGTCACCCTGCTGGAGATACACACGACCCCCTTTATCTCCCCACCCCCTCGACCTTTAATCGCCAAAATTTAACAGCATCAATCCTCCTAATAATCAAACCACCCTACAAAATTTCAGAGATTTTTGACAAAGAGCACAGGAGTTATTACGCTTCAAAGAGGGTGAACAAAATCGTGCCCCCACACAAACTAAAATTTATATATAAAGAAATTACGCCCGAATTTTTTTTGCATTTCTCGACGTTTCAAGGTGTCCTAAGTCTAAAAATGTAAAAATCTGGGGGGTCATTTTTTGACCGATCACCATACTTTCTTTCCCTCTATTATATAAAACAGCCAGGAAAGTAAAAATAAATAAATAAATTTTCGATTTATTTCCACATAATCTGTCACCAACACCTACATAATTTATGTAAAAATCTCAAGTAAGAGGGAAAAAAATCAAAATCCAAATAAATTTGTAATGTATGATTTTCAAGTTTTCGTGCTAGAATTTTTATATTTCATATTTCATACGAAAGAAATGTTATAAATTTCATTATTACAAATTGCAGTTTACGATTTAAAAAAACATGAGTTAGAATCGGTTTTAAAAAAAGTATTAAATTCTTCAAATGTTCCTGAAAGCCTTGATTTTTATGTAAGGATTTACAATGTAATTGTACCAGTGTCGAAACGATTTCCAGTTTTTAATTTAAAAATATTTGTGTTGACAATTGCAAATAAAAAAAATTTATTGGTGATTTCTTTGACACAAAGAAAGTCATTTAATTGAAATTTGCGAACATTACAAGTTCTTTAAAATACAGTTTTTCTCACGATTAAAATACTAAACATTTTTGTCACAATTCAACCAAATATTCTTCAAAGAAAATAATGAAAATAATGAAAATAACAGAAAATTGCTATTTTAATACCTAAGTTTTATTTCATTCTGGGCTTATTTTGCCCAAAATAAATGAGATTTATTTCTTTTATAATAAATTATTTACACACATATGAGAAGCTATAAAAATGTTAAAAACATTATTAAATAATATTTTAAGGGAATTATTTATTTCAAACAAATAGTAAACATTTCGTAGAATGAATATTTTATAATTTGTTTTAATGTTTTTTTAATCAAACAATATTAATTCTGCTTGAAAATAAAAAAATTTATCACTTTGTTATATATATTATATTATTATTTTAATAAATAACATAATCAAATTTGTTTTAATAAAAAATATAATTAAATTTATACCATAAAATGAATTTATACATGATAATTATATAATAAAATTTTAAAAACTTAACGGTAAATAAATTGTTAAAAATTTTAATACGATTTTTACTCTTACTTTATTCTTTATTTCCATATACATTAATTAAATAATATATATAGGCCTATATAAAGCCACTCGGTCCTCCATTGTGGTCCAAATCTGAATAAGTACTCTCAGGCCTCGCACGAATATTTATTCAGATTTGGCAGGTTTCCGTTTTGAACAGGATTCTTTTAACACAGAAAATCGCTTTTTCCGTTTAGGCAGGTTTCCGTTTTTTTGAGGTTCCATTTTGAACAGGTTTTACTATATATATTCCGTCCTAATAGCACTAAGAGGACCTATCGTGAGTTCAACCAGGCCCACAATGGTGGGTCACTGGGTGGTGAGGGACGAGACCCACATATCCGATAAGACCATGCCAATGGGGTTTTTCGTCTTGCCCGAATTCGATTCCGGTTCCCCAGGGGGTGTAGGCTGACGCCATAACCATCTCGGTCATCCGGCCGGCAATATCTATATGTTGAAATTCTAGAATGTTATTAATAATTTAATTAATAATTATTGATAATGCCATTATAAAATTTAAAGAAAAAAATTTGAAACTGATAGCAAAATTAATTAAAATTTAAAAGAAATTTATAATTTTCCAATTTATTTTCTGAAAAATAAAAATAATCCTATATACTATATTGAAATTCAATAACATATTTTTAATTTTTAAGGTATGGAAAATTAATTAAGTTCCTAATGAAAGTAAAAAATAATAACGTGGAAATGTGTTTACAGTTTCTTTTTGATTTGGTGGGATATATTTTTAACTTTCCTTAGTGCAAAGACCAAATCAAATCCCAGTAGTGTGGTCTGTCACGTGATTTTTAGGGACTATTAATCGCACGCAATCTTGTAAAAATCAAATAAGAATGAACAACTAATTAGAATAAGTCATAAAATTAAATTAAAATGATTTTCCAGATCAGTTTTTAATTAAATTTAATTAAATAAAAAAATAAAAATGAAAAATTCAATTTTTTTTATTTATAAATTAGAATTAAAATTAATTATTACAGTAAAAATTAGGGGGGAATGTGAAATTAAGTAAAAACGTAAAAAATAAAAAAGTAAAGATAAATATTAGAAGATAGATTTAGGAACATTTCCGAGTAAAAGAAAGCTGCTGATTATTTTTGACACTTAGCTATTGAACCTGATTTACAATTTTAATCAATAATTTTTCATTATTGTTTAATATATTTAAAATAAATTATTTTTAAGCTACGAATACTTGAGAAATTTGGTTTTTCATTTTCGTTTATTAATTTTTATTTTTTTTAATTTGTAAAGATAAAAATTAATAAATGAATGCATATTATATAACTGCAATATCGTCTTTAATTAAGCATAGATTTTAATATAGAACTTATCATACATTATGCAAATTACTTGTACAAGTTAAATATATTTTTAGTATGTAAATTTTATTAAAGAATTTATATATGTCGAAATTATTCAAATTCACTTTAAAAATATCACAATAAAGGATATTCTCCATAGTTTTCTTTATGGCAGTAGTTAAACGTAAATATAAATTTAAGTCACTTTAGATACAAAAACTGTTGAGAATCAGAAGCAGCACAGATTTAAATGATATAATTTATTATATTATCTAATTTATAACTAAATTAAGCAATATAAATAATAAATTAAATAATTTAATATTTGCAGATTAAACGATAAATTAATATTTTATTATTTTATATAATAAAATAATATATTTAACTTGTACAAGTAATTTGCATAATGTATGATATCTTATATAATTTATTAAAAAATTAATCTATCGTTGTTACAAACTTTCTCATTAAACAATATTCGACTAAGAGAGTAATTGGTTTTTGGACCTAAAACCTCATTTCCTATGGTGCTTCAAATCTTACAAAATAATATTTTAATAGCATAACATTTTAAAAAGTTATCTAGAACAAGTTATATTGCACATCGAGAATTTTATAATCATAAATTGATAAAAATGGCCGGATGGTTGATGCGTCAGTCTACTGCTCAGGGGGTCCGGGATCGATTTGGCTGAATACCTCTGGAATTTTCGATGAGGTCAGTTCCTTACAATCCGGCCACCCCCATTGTAGGCCAGGCCCAACCCACAATAAATAAGGAAAAAACAGGCCCTCTTAATGACCAGAAGAATTGAAAATGTCATTGAGTGTTATTAATTTACATTTATATAGAGTATATGTTAAAGGGTCGTTCATTTCAATGTTTAATTTTATCACAGTTTATTTTATAAATTTGTCTACAGAATTATAAAAAAAAATTTACATTAAACATTATAAAAGATTAATTATTAATATTTAATGAACATTCTTTCAATAAAAACAGGTAAATTTAAAGGAGACGTGGAAATTAGATAGAGAATATTTTAATAAGATTTTTCTTGCTTAATTAATAATACATTATATTTATAATACAGAAATTTATATTTTAATGAATATTCACTAACGCTAACGTTTTAATTATTTTGATAAAAAATTCATAATTAATTAAGTAGCACTTTTAAAATATATTTAAAATATTTTAAAACTTTTTAAGTTTAGTGATATTAATTAAATTTTTATTTAAAAAATATATAAATAAGTTTAGAAATGCAAGTACTTAAATTTGCAAATATTTACTAGCAAAATTATATACTTTATAAACTATCATTTTTATAAATAAAAAATTTCTCTCTCGAAAAGAAAATTTTAAATTTTAAAGAAAGAATGTTTGTAAGAAATTGAATTTGTAATAATAATAATTATTATTATTATGTAAGAAGAAGAAAAAAATAGGACATTTGAAATCAATTGCGACAAATTAAACGTCTCAAACAGTTTCAAGAATAAAAATGTTTTACATAAGAAATATATTACTTTATTTCCGTAAAATATCAGACGAATATAGGAAAATTTGTGGAACAAGGAGGTAAATAAACGAGGTTGGCATTCTTTAAGGAAAGTTTTATTATAGTAAAATGTATTAGATGTGAAATAAAGGAGAAATATAAATGATACTTGTGAAAGCAATAGAGACTAAATAATGAAACTGTTTAAGAATATTGTTATTTATTACAGAATATTATAAATATTATATAAACGCGTGCTTAAGTTATACAAAGTAGTTTTTATGAAGTCAAGCATAAATGTTTACGAAAATTATACTTTAGGAAATGAATTCCATTATTTATCAAAATTTTATTCGAATTAAATTAAATAGTGCCATTTACTAATAAAATAAATGCGATTATCTAAATTAGTTTATAGAGATAATAAGAAATAAATTGTCGAAACATTATTATTATTGTTTTTTGAACTGATGTTAATTGATTTGAAGTATAGAGCGGAAGAATGTTTATTTATTTATATTAGAGATAAGCTATATAAATACAATTTGATGTTGTTTTAATCATCATACTAACTCACATTAAGAAAAATGTAAAATCAATTATTAAATTCGATTATAGAGAATATTAATAGAGAAATCGTAATATTATTTATCTAATTATATTTTAGAATTAGATTCTTTATTAGGCAAAAAATCAAGAAAGTAGGAAATATGGCATGAAAAACATACAAATTAACACTGCAATTGGGCAATTAAAAGGATGCAATATATTAAGTAACATTTTTTATTTCAGTAAAAAACAAAAAACGAAAAAAAAAATAGAATCAGAGGAGAAGACTGTTCAAATTATCGATCTATTACAGAATTTCAAGAATTCTTTTTCAGAGACAAAGCGTGTGATTCTTACTTGAACAAAAAGTAAATAAATTCATGTTACATTTACTATCTAAGCTCAATCACACGAAAACTGAACTTGTAACGTTAGTAACTTATATTTAATTTAATTGAAAATTTTAATTACAAATTGCATGGAAAATTTTGTTGTAAGGTCTTATATATATATATATATATATAGTTGGAATTGATATATAAATATCTACAGTATCTATACATATAAGCTAAAATATAATCTGTCACTTAAGCTATAAAAGAGATTTACTTCTAGTAAATGATCATTACATAGATATATATTATCGGTTTAAACTTTTATGAAATAGTAAATAAACTTATCGAAATATTTGCTAAAAGATTAATTACGTATATGTATAAATTTATATTAATATAAAGATTTAAACAATTAATATAATTTAAAATTAATTTAAATAGCAATCCGAAGTGTTATTGATTTATTCATTTCGAAATTAATTCAACGATAGTTTATTACAATTTTAAAATTATAAACATTTAAATAAAACTGTTTATCTTTCGAGATTAATTGTTCCTTAATTAAATTTATAATAGAATTATTTAAAATGCATTAATTTTAATATTTCCATTATAATATAGAGTTTTGGAAAATCTAAAAGTTTAAAATATTATAGTTTTATATAAAAAATATATATGTATATAAATTCCCATTAGGTTGGATATAAAGGGAAAATCCTTATTTGTCTGAAGTTTGTTATCTTATGAATTACTAAGCGTAAAAAAACAATTAAATTAAAAAGTTTTTACTTTGTTCATTCCATATTATAATTTACTTTAGAAATTACTTTAAGCAAATATTTACTTAAAAACTGTGAAGTCTTGGGTATTAAAAGTATTATTATTTATATATTGGTAGCCTATAATAATTTAAGAATGAATTAAATATATATAAATTAAATATTTAAATAAATAAATATTTAATTTACGTATATTTAATATTTTATTAATTTTAGTACAGTAATATTTTAGTACAGTCTGTAATATTTAATCGATATTTAATCTTAAAGAAAAAATATAAAGAAAACTTTTTATTTACGACTAATATTTATTATTTCAAAATACATTAATATCAGAAAAAATATTTTAAGATTTTAATTTTTTTATGTTTATTAATAATGTTTAAAATATAATACTTAATGTCATTGGCTATATTATAAATAAATCGACATATTTAAGTAATTTTATTCTCTATCATTTGAGCCAAACTAAACTGAGCCAAACTGTTTATTCGAAAATCAAAAAAAGCGAATTCCAATTGTAGAAGATTATTAAAGTTAAGACTCAAATTAAAAAATAAATAAATCAAACTTTCAAGTTTTTTGCTTAAAGCAAAACAGAATTGACTCATAAAATAATAAATCAGACATGAAACTATAGATATTATTACAATTCTATTTATTTCCTGATGATAACCTGTATGTTTACTAAGATAAAATACACTGATTTGATTTTTTCAGAGTATTCTTATACAGGAAACAAGTACATTTTCCTTTTACTTATAAAGCAAAATATATACTATTCCTGATTTTCTAATTTTAAATTTCTAATAATATATATATAATGTGTATTATACGCATTAATAAAGTTATTTATATTTAATTATCCTTGTTAAAAAAATGTTCTGTAGTTAGAAGTTTCTTCGGCATTAGTTAGTTAATTTATCTCTATTATTTACCATTCTGCATTTGGAAGCAAATCATTCTGTAGCTCCAAATCCTTTCTCATTTAGTTTACCAAAGAAAGCAAATATTTATCTTGCTGCATTTATTTCGTCTTTTTTTACCATAAGCGATCGTTTAAAAGTTATTTCCTTTGCTAAAAGCACTGATTTATTATTCAGTTAGACTCTGTCTCGTCTGTGTAACACAAGATCCACACAAATAGTTTACCAAGTAGTCTAATTCTTCCGAAACAAAATCTCAATCATAATGTTAAAATATTTATGTAGTTCGGTTGATTATATGATTATTGATATATCCTCCATTTAGATGAATGATAATTTTGCTATATGAAACCACTTTAATATTTCGTTAAAAAGTCATGCATGCCATTTTATTAGGCCAATGAGATTTCCTTCTTGAAAATATTTGGTATATCCTGATTGTTACGAATAAAAGAGAACGGCTGTAATCCTCAAATTTAATTCGCTATAAAAATGTATTACTTAATGATTATAATTATAAGTTTTAAACTAAACCATAACGTGTTTTCAAAGGAAGTTTTGATATGCTTCATTAAAAAGTTTTTATTGCCTATTTTCAAAAACTTTTTCAAAGCAAATTATTCAGATTTTTAAAATATAAATAGAAAGATTTGGTAAATTAAAAATAACAATCTAAATATTGGGAATAATAATAATAAAGATGATAGTAACATAGATATCGTATTAATTAAAAATAGTATCAATTAAAAATAGTATCAATTTCTAAATCAAAGAAATAAGGGTGATATAAATTTTCCTATCTTAAAGTAATAAAGCATACTAATCAAGCCAAAATAGTATAACATTCATATAATTTGTCTGACGTAAAACCTGATGTTTTTAATAGAGATAGTTTTATTCAGAAAAAAAGGAATGCAACATTTTATTTTGCTTCAGAAATTTTTTTTGAAATACTATTTTTTTTTTTTTTTTTTTTTGAAACAAACTGTAGTGTGTCAATAACTAATTTTGATTCAATAGGCAATAGTTACGAACATTGGAAAAACATTAGATTATTGCAAGGAACATAAAAATTGCGTGAAACAAAAACTACCTACAACATAAAACTCTAATGCAAGTATGAAGCACTTATAAGGATAGTGTGCAGCATGGTAGGCTAATGTGATTGAACAATTACACTAACAAAATGGGATTTCAAATGAAAAAATACGAAAATGTCTAAGATGATCATTAACATTAGGAAATTCCTGAATAAACGAGACTTCCTTTCGAAGACGTTTCGAAAATGATTTGCAATGATAGAGAAAAATTTTTGAAGTATTTTCAACTGATTAAAACATTTGATTCATTTCTTGAAATTTATAAACTATTCAAAAATGTTACTTATATTTTGCCATACTTTTATGCAGAAGAAATAACGAGTTACAGTATATTTTCAAAGAATTAAACTAACGAGACGTTTTCATTTTTAAAATAGACAATCATTATTTTAATTTCATGTTCTAACATCATGTGTATGATACGTTAATTTATATTAAATTCAGTACAGAGCATTACTTTACATTCATTGGATTACAAATTCTGACATAGATTCAATTATAGAAGCTTTACAGACTTATTTATTAACGAAGATTAAGTAAGTCAGTAAGGTTTGTTCGTAATAGAATATACCTGTTGCAAAAGGGGGTTATAGATGATAACCAACCTCAGTTGGTTTTGTGATATTATAACATTTTAATTAGAATATATTTGACATCTTGTCTATTTACATTTACATAAATATTTAATATTAAAAACTAAGTTAAACTCACATGTCATTATTACATCTTTACAACAAAATTTTTTTAGCGAGTTATATAAATTATCAATCGTTACAACTTTCCTATGTAGGAAAATAAGACCATGATATTTACATTGCTAATCTTAGCCAACGCACGGAAGTAATAGCTGTTTCGTTACTCTAGTTCCTCTTTACAAAAAAACCAAAACATATGAATTTTGGAAAAAATCTTCACATCTCTGATAACAACAATTGGAAACTTCGTAAATGATTTTAATTAATTATCATCCTCTTTTGTTTACTTTAAGCCGCATGAGGACTTTTCTATTGAAGGATAAACTCATGAGCATATAACCATTAATATATGAGTATTCTAAAATTGTATTATACCGCACAGGATTTTGGTTGTATTATCATTGATACCTGTCTTTAGACAGGTAGTATTCCAAAAGCATTTTATAACAATTAAGAACTTTTACTATAATAATCTCAAAAGTATTATTGATCCTTTATCACATTTTCCTGTCATAAGGAAAAAATTTAATAAATATTCCCGTTAGGAATGAGCATAGTTTAAATCCGTTTCTAAATCGTCTTCTTTCTTATTATTAACATTTCGAATATCTTTTACTTCCCTTTATTATTAAGTCCAACATATTAATCAGTTCCTTCTTAAAAAATCAATTCCATTATTCATTCAATTGGACCACTTTATCCAGATTAATAACTCATGTAAATTTTTTGTTATCCTTTATCTCTAATAATTATTGCATTCCATTGCATCTGTTGTAAATATTAATTTTTTCCTCACTTTACCGAAATTACCTTTCTTTTTCCAAAATCCTCTAAGAATCAAATTTCTATCGTGTAAATACTAACACAATTTTCACTATAGGTTTAGTATCACCGTTGGTTAGTCTAACCAAACTTTCTCTATTACTGTTAATTATTCTCAGATTTTTTTTTAAGAACTGATTAATTTCCTTTACATAATCAGGTGACTTAAACGGGAAATTTATAACTACAATATTTCTGTAATTCCTCTCGTTAACCAGGTTGTCTATTTCGAATTCCAATATATCTTTTATTTGGTCGTTGTTCTTGAATATTTCCTTCATTTCTTCTATTTTTTGGGACAATTTTGTCAATTCTCTATGCAAATATGTATTCTCCTCTTTCAGTGAATTGATCTCACTTTTAATTCCTTGTAGTTCAATGTGGAGTTGTGAGAATTTATCCTGTATTAATTCGTATAATGATTTTAATGTATATTGGGATTCCTCCTGTCTATCTCTTACAGTTCCAAAATAATCGTAAATTTTCGCAGTTCTCAGAATCTCAAGACTGCTTTTACAGCAATCTTCTTCTAATTGATAATAATCTTCACTAATTAATTCATTCAGTTGTTTTTCTTTTTCCTTTTCTTTGGTATTATCCTTACGTAGTCTACCACACCACCTTGTTTTGGCTCATTTGTTGCGGAGATTGAAGTAAAGGTCCTGGATTTGATTCAATTCTAGCAATTATTAATAAACACATAATTAAATTCAGGGATAATCTATTTACAAATCTCCACTTCTCTGAATCCATCATGTTTCAACAACTTATGGTTTTTCAATTACCAATACGCAATTACCGAGCTCTACCGTAAAGTTCACCAACACCTCGACCAGGACACACCCCGCACGAAGATTAAATAATGTAAAATATATGGGTCGAAAATTCTGCAATACAATTTAATGAGAAATGTTAATAATGACATGCAAATAAAATTCCGGAAATATAATACGGAACTATTTAGCCTATATATATTGCTATGCACCCGAACCCAACTTGCTACTTTTTCATATATGCAAATCAATTTTACAAGTTGAAACTTTAATATAACTGTTTATACACTTTTAAATTTTATCAACAGTAAAAACTCAATATTTAAATAAAATTAAAAATGGTGAATTAATATAATTGTCTGATATTTGTTGGTTGTATCGAATTCGTTCTATCAATACTATAATAAATTATTCAGTCATTTTACAATATACTCTTACAGAATGTAACCCCGTAGCAGCTTGTTGTCAATTAGCAAAACTTCAAAGATTAAATACCATACTTTAGTTTTAGTATTAGGACATCTTCTCAGTGGAAGTTTAACATAAAATATTACAAAATAAAGATATTAATTTGACACAACAGTAGAACGTAAAAGTGCATTAGCTTTTACACTGTAAGTAATGACTACTGATGAAAAAGTTTTATGGAATACCTTTGTTACTTCTTCATATAATAAAAAGAAATAATAGAAAAGTATTCAACAAATAATAATCATAAAAACACTGGACTTAAAAAGATTTGTTTACAATCAATAACTTAAAAATAAAATTACATTATTAAAAAAAAACAAATATAACGTATGTTTAGAGTTTCAAACATTGAAAGTTCAAAAAGTTTTTTGACTGCTGATTTATCTGTATTGTCTAAATATTACAACATACGTTGTACTCCAAAAACCAAAAAATTAATTACTAGATGGATCAATTGAATATAGATTGTATTTATCAGTTAATAGATCCACTAATATTTTCGATGCTATCCAAATTAATAACAATAGTTCTATAGTCAATCCAGTTAATAGTTGTGGAAGGTCCTGTAGTGCATTAAGATTATATATATACAGTAGTTCAGAAGTACTTTGAAACAGCTATTTGACTCGAATACATTGTTGTTTTCTCTATAAAAACGTTATTGATATCATTTTTCAAAGAAAAATAATTACCTATTTACAAAAACTACAGAAAAAAAATGAAGTTTTAACAGTTATTGCCATCCACTATAGATCTACAGTGGATATATATCCGCTATATATTATAAATATGTAATAAATTATATACAGTATTTATTATAAAAATAATTATTAGTTTTGATATAACCAGTTATGTATGTATTATCATAATTGAAAATTATTTCCATTACAGTTCATTAGAAAATATGCATTCGTTTTTATTCAGGCGTTTCGAAATTTTATTTTTGTACCTCAATTCTTTTCTTATTCTAACGTCGTCTCTGGCAATCCTTATTGCTATTTTCTTTTGTCCAAAAGCTTTTATCATACAATAAAATGTTTGTATTAATCTTTCAGATCAATTTTACATATCTATATACTGTACGTAATCTCATTAACACATGAAAATCTCGCAAGATTTTAACGTATATTAATGAGAATGATTATCATATAAATAAATCGTATTAGTCTTCAAATTAAAGAGAATAAAAGAGAATTAATTATATATATATATATATATTTAGATAAATTCCGATGACAATTAGTTTGTAAGTAGGCACAGAAAAAGATTTTGTAGATAAGTTTTATAATGAACAAAATAAGTGATTAAACAATTGACTCCGATATTATTAAATACTTACTTGGTTAGTTATTATTAACAAAATTTCTACTTTTGAAGAAAACAATTAAAAGACAAATATATTCTATATAATGCTTTCAATTCAATGCGAATATACCTCTGTGAGTATAAATTTAAAAGAACCGTTAACGACAACGAAACATTATATTTTAATATAAGTTAAATGTAGTAATAGAAAGTATATAATTTTATAAATATAAGAATTTTAATTTATATTTTGCAAAAAAATTTATAATACATGAATAATAAAAATAAAACATTTTGTTTAACTTGATCACAATTACAGATAATTCCATATAAAATTTATTATATTTTTAAGCACATTCCCACTATGGGCAATAAGAGAATTTTATATCAAATTTTTCGATTTTATCATATAATCATGATGTTTACATATTCTTAAGCTTTATTTATAAATGTTGTTTGTTTATTTTATTACAATTCTTTGTTTATCAATCAACATTTTCTATTCATAAAATTGCTCATTTTCTAAAGCAATACTGCTAATTAATCAGAAGACGGTAATCTATTATTTAAATTAATTAAACACATCTAAAAATTACATAAATTAATGAAATTATATAAGACTTAAGAGAGATTAAATATCTAAAGTAAATCAAATGAAAGTATAACTTCAGTAAATACAGTAGAAAGTTTAAACAATACAATAAATTAACGTAATTGATAAATTCTATGGATAAGAATCGGAATAATTTCTTTAAATCAGACGGATAAATAAATTTAAACAATTTAATTAAATTATAGAATCAATTAATTAATTAAAAATACGGAAAATTAAATTAGAAAAGATTTTGAAATAATTAAATTAGGCAAACTAATGAAAATTATAATTTAATTTAAATGAATCTAAAAACGAAATCAAAGTTCGAGTTTCAAAAATTATTGAAGAGCTTATGTTTTTGATTCATATTTTGCACTTTTATTTTTTATGTTATAATTTTTGAAATATTTCGTAAAAGATTTATAATATTTATATTTTAAATATTACTTTTGTTTAAAAGATATTTTCTTCAAATAAATTATTATTTGAACAAAATAGAACGGAAAAAATGAAAACCGGAATTCCGATACTTACTTTCAATTAAAAATATGTTTATTTTATAACTTATATATTTGACCAAGAGAATTAAATACTGAACTATGTAATGGACATTTCATTTTATGCATGGTGTTATTTTGTCTGTTATATCACTATTATATTGTGTAATTTAAAAAGTTTTTGTTGCACTTCCAACGAAATGGCTTCCTTAAATAGTAATTGATTTATTTTGAACTTTGTTAATAACTTGATCAACTTATATTTTAATATAAATTAATTATTTTGCAATATTTAATTAATATGTTTGAGCAATAATTGATATAAAATCGTCAGAATAGAAAACAATCTTTAATTTGTTATTAGCCTCTGCCTCTGCTTGTTATTAATTAACTCTTGTTAAATTTGCTAAAATGAAGGAAAAGCCACAGTTTACATTAAAATATAAACTTGAAAAATTGTCAGGAAAAAAATATAAAAATTAAAATGAAATAAGCATTTTGAATGTAAAAAAATGTCAGAATTTTGAAAGAAAATATAAATAAAAACTAAAAAATTCCGGATTTTTTCGTGTTAAAGTTGCATAGAATAACCGTATAACGAATAAGATTTTCGAAAATATTTGTTGTGAGATTTGGTAGATGCAATAGAGCCTCAGGTGTAATATGATAAAAAAGAAAAGAAAAAAGGAACACAGATATCAAAGATCAATAATAAAAATATCTTGCTACTAATACTACTGAAAATGTGAATGCATCACTCTTGATGTTTCATTCGGTATTTTGGAAATTATTAATTATTATTAATTATTCTAAAAACAATATGAGAGATAACAAGGCAGAAATTATGTGCATTCAGAGCAAAAGGTTCTATATACTAAATTATTTTACTCACTTAGAAGGCAGCAATGATATTACTATTGATTTAGATGTAAAATATTTCGTTTAGCCGTAACAATCGAAAATATTTCATAGGAAACGTTTCATAAAAAACTGTGGAAATTATCAGAGTACGTCAACAGTCTTCATGAGCAAAAGACAAACAGGTTAATTATGCGTATTTGCAGATAACAATTTAAAAAACAGTCTTTACAAATCTAAAAACATCATGTATTAAGCAAGAGAAAAATACCAATGTTTAAATGTCACAGAACAAACAATAGTTGCCCAAACGCAAACAACTTTCGTATATAATTTATAATCTCCATCCACTTTAAATATAATGAGCCAGCAGATTAACTTCAAAAACATCAGATAATACACAAACAATAACTGACAGTGAGATAATAGCTAATGCTCTAAATTCTGGTCCAAACTAGAACCGTTTAGAGCAAAAAACAGATTACTGTGCCATCAAATTTAGAAAACACATACTGTTGGAACTTAAGTTCAACATGGCATTAGCACAATTGTTGGCATTGACCTCCAAAGACATACCATTCTTGAATATTAGAACAGCTCTGAGATATATTTTCTTTAAGATAGGCAGATAAGTTGTGAAAATGAATAATACATTTCGTTGACATGCACATTATTTTTATTGTAGAGATGTAGCAGAGATTAAAAAAATGCAATGGTTCAACATTAAAAGATCAGATAAAAACAGTTCAGCACAAACACGAAACTTATATGGGAAAATTGTCTTCAGGAAAACATTGAATAAACTTGAACAAATTTAATCATTCTAAGTAATATTATGATGCAATATTAACATTGTAAGAAAAAATTATTTAAATATTGATAAACTTTTTATAATTGAAAATATGCATCAATAATAGATAACATGAGACTATGCTATTGTATGAACACTGAAACACTTATATCGAAGAAATTAGAAAAATACATCGTAATATCTTCTAAAATACTAAAACTAAAGCTAGTAGGCCAATTTATTCATAAAGAAAGAAAAAGAGAGAACTTGTAGAAATGAACAACATACATCACAAACAAACATATTAAGAGGATATTTACTTTTCAAATAACTCTGTTTTTGGATTAACTATTAAATGTTTTTATGGCAAAAAATACATTTTATTTATTGCTCATATTACAAATGGCATTAAACGTATAGTTATAGATTTAAAAAAACAAACATTTTAACCGGGACAAAAAATAATAATAATATGAATAACTTTTTTCAAGATGTTTAATAGGCTCTACTTAAAACAAGAATATCATGTTCTTTGTTATCTAAAGAGAAACGGAGAGATCCATAATTTACGATTAAGTCTGTAAATAAAAAACAAAAAATGTTTTTGTAGTTAGTCTGTATGTTTTATCATATTTCTAAAGACCTTAAGCACTATATTAAAAACTAAGTATTAATATCAAAAACAGAATAATTAGAGAATTTTAACATTATAGGCCTACTAGATTATGATTTACAAAGGCCAATATATAATTCTAATGAATATTTTTATGAAATGTATTTATTTCTTCTGTTTTAATTACAACCATATTCCAAATAGTGTCTTATAAAATGGAATAACAAACTAAATGGAAGATCAATAGTGTTAAGTCTAAAACTAGTCATAATACTGTGGATAACATAGTGAATGATTGATAAAGAACACGAAGTAATGTACTTCACTGCCATAGTTGTTTTAATAAGTAGCAGCCATTACAAAAATCAACAACTTAAACATTTATAAATAAAAAATAATAATTAATGAAATGTACAAAATTAAATATTTTAATTATACATTATTTGTAATATTTTGCCCAAGACACTTGATCTATCTAAGAAAACTTATCTATATTGTATTCAATTATAAAGTACAATTTCGAAACTTGCAACGTATTGAGAATATTTTAAACATCATGCATTTTTACTAATACATAAAAAATATTTTTATCTTTGTAAAAATTATACATGTAAGTATATAACGAACGCACCATTAAAATTCATAAAACAAATATTTTTATCATTCAGTTAATGAATGTTTAAGTACGTTATTCAAATACATATAAATTTCTACTTTTTATTAATAAAATAAAGATTAAATTATGCATTAAGAATGTATAGTAATGAAGTTGTAAAGTACGAGTAATGTCGAGGACTGAGGAAATAATTAGCAGATCGAACAAAGATAGTGGCTCCTCTTAAAAAACTTAATGTGTTTTTTATTCTTATGTAAACTATAACTTTTTAAAAATTTCAGATTTCTTTTAATGTTGTTATCTAAAAGATCATTAACTTTTTCATTTTCAATCTTTTTAATTCTGTTTAAAAACTGGCTTATTGTATTTTTGAATACAGTAAGACAGTTTTTTTAGCAGAAACTTGCAGAAATTCCTGCCACTTAATTAAAAGCCGATTTTTTTTCATTTTTACAATTGTTGCAATGTTATCAGTGTTGCGAAATGCAAATTTTATCCATTTTGAACAGCAAACAGTATGCATCTAATGTGCACACACACAATATACTCGTATATGGGAAACATAAATATGTATGTATGTAATTTGTACATGTCAAAGAACAGTATTTTGTGAATTATATACATATATAATTTATACAATATTGCAACCCAGAGTTTCGGTCCCAAAAAATATATACACTGTATATTTTTTGGGACCGAAACTCTGTTTTATACATATATTTTTAGAGCGCCGAAACTCTGAGTCATCATGAGTCAATACTCAATTAAAATTAATATCATTAATATACTACTAATAAAATTACAATTAAAAACAAATTCTAGAAATGAATACGATGTATTACGATTCCGTTATAATTTTTGAAATTTGATTATTCCTAATATAGATAAATTACATATCATAAACACCACAAAGATTTATTGGGACAAGAATAATTACGGGTGAACAATGATGATTAAAATTCAATTGTCTTTTCTGCAATTGACACTATTTCCAGAATTTTGCATAATAACAAAGACCCAAAACTTGTTCATGACCACCGTACTGAATTATATATTGCAATAGTTTTAGGTAATTTTGTATCTATCTGGAGATAAAAAAGATTGAAATGTTAACATTTTTACTATTTTAAATTACACATATTCTATTTATAAAATTACATTCCAAGATTTCCTTATAACTTCAGTTCAAATTAATGATTAAACGGATTCCAAATACCATTAATATTTTCGAAATTTCAATTGATATTTATAAAAATAAGTGGAACGAATCGAGATTTTATTTATAAAAATCTTGTCAATGCGAATTTTGGTTAATAGGAATTTTTACTATTCTTAATTCTGTGATAGGTCTAGTAAACAATAAAATAACTGGAACGAGTCCTTTTGCCCTAAAAATTGAATACAACGATGCCATGTAAATATTCTGTTCATTAAACAAATATCTTCCTTATCAATTTTCCAAGAATAATTTCCTAAAAAAGAAAACAAAATTTACCCAACCCTTCCTGCTTTGTAAACGAAACTAAGAACCAAAGTAGAAAACAAAAACGAAATTAAAAACATTAACTAATTGTAATGAAAGATTAGCATTGTGTCAGATTAAATTGCGAGGTCAAATTTCCATTTTATTCTAAATCCAAAATACTAATTAATATAATTAACTAAAATAAATAAAAGTAAACTAAAACAATAGAATTAAAATAAAAAAAAATTAATTCGATGAATTAGCTAAAATCTCGAAATTCCTTCACAAACTTTCGACCGAAGAAGAAAACTTGTTTAAAATAAAACTTCATTAAAAGATTAATGCTCAAGAGGAGGAATTATATCAGATCAACGCTATATAAAATAAAACAAAAATATTTATGAAATGAAAACGAAAAAAGTAGCAACACCGTTTTAAAAATTTAACTTTAAATTCAGAAAATCGTTAGTTGTAATGGTTAAAAGATCAATATTACATATGTTGTTTACAAGGTTGAAATCGCGTAAAGAGAGCTCAAATTTCTAATGAAAATATGAAATATAATTATCACCAATAATTTAATTTAAATCAGTAGGATTTAATTAATTATCTAAAAACAGACAAAGAGTATTTTTATTGATCCGAAAAAATCACTATATGAAGATGAATTTTACCTGTTTAAGTTTCGTATAAATGATTTGTAAAATTTTATATTTTGTAACGAAATCTTCAATTACATCACTATTGAAACATTTCCTAGAGATATTTATTTCTTTAATAAATGAGAGTAAGTAGGTATTTCGCTAATTCTGATGTATTGAAAGTAGGCCATAATGTCATCATCATCAACAACGAAAGCTGAAATATTTCATCAATAGAAAAAACCTTATTTCTTGATATTTTAAATTATTAATGTTGTTTTGCTTTGGTAATAATACGATTAAAATATTTTACTTCTTTAAAATTAATAACTTACTTTTATCATCGATAAGTTATAGAACTAAAATAGTCTGAAATGATCAATATAAAAATTTTTTTACTTCAGTTAAAACTATTTACACTTTATTTAGGCCATTGCCTTTGATCTCTGTGATATGTAATTGAGATTATTATTATTATTATTATTATTATTTGTAAGATAAAAAATTATCTGATTTTTAACAATTCGTTTAAAAATTTACTTTTCTAAAAAAAAAAATATTTAAAGGAAACCTTCAAGGATCGATAATTTCGATATAGAGCTATCAGTTCGACATATTGATAAGTGTATGTACATGTAGGATATTCCCATCTGAGTATACTATACACGTACATAGTCTTATCGATTTCAAATAAAGTAAAATCTTTTCGACTTCCACCAGACTTTTGGCTGTTTTCCAGCCTCTACATTCATAAAAGACATTTCCCTCGATGTCGGTTCATGACCTCTTTTTCAGTTTTCTGTCTCGTCTCTAATATTTTTATCATCCAGTTATTTCCAGACTGACGACTAGGAGGAAGTGGTTTCTTCCGTTTCAAATGATAATATCTACTACCTGTTTTTAGTTTTATTTAAAAGAAATATATAAATGTAGTTTAATAAACTAAGATAATGATTTCTTTGTTAGAATACAGCACTTAAGTTTAATAATACTCCAAATTTATATTAAAATACAAACATTATAAAATTGACATTTCATTATTAGTTTAGTGTATCCAGATAATGGCATTAAAACTTGAAAAATATGCTGCCTCATAACACCTAAGTAATTTGCTCAATAGAATTAATTAATCATTTTAATTAATGTCTCGTAAGTAAATTTAGAACTTTTAATTAAAATATAACCTCAGTAATGAGATTCAGAACTCTAAAATTTTGAAATTATGAATACTGCTAACTAAAAATCCTTTCTATAATCAAAACAACTTATGTGTATTAACCAATTAAATATTGATAGCCATAGAAAACATTTAGTTCGAATAGCACATTAAATTTGATTAAATTCTAAAACTTAAAATTTTTTTTTTAATTTTTAAAAGTTTGAATTATCCTATTTTAATTAAAATAAGTAGCCTATTCAGATCTAATTTCCTGTATCAAATATCTTATTTTAATTCTGTAATTATCATCGTAAATTTAAAAAAATTATTTAAAAATAGCCTTTTTACTATATTTAATGCATTAAAAAATAAAATAACAAATAGAAAAAACAAATATATTGTGTGAAAAACAAGTAAAGAAATTATAAAAAAATTTAATTAAATAATACACAGAAGAAATCTGTAGACAGCGGCGATTTACACAATAATTTTTAACGCACGGTTAGTTTTAACACAGCGATTTAAATATGTGTATGCTGTATGTATCGTATATTTTAATATACACAGTACATAACAAAGACACTGTGTATATTATACGTATACAGATTAGAAAATATATTAAATTATTAATTTAAATTTTATTATATATTTATAAAGATATATATAATAATAATAATAAAAATCTTTCTTCGAATTACAGCCTACCCTATATTACGTTCCGGTCCGGAAAGAATTCCGGACATGTGCTTTCTGAGTAACGGCATCAGGTGTACAGGACATTGCATTTGGCATACATCCAGGAAGTTTCTAGAACTGTTCTGTGCTAGGACACTGGCTCCGCATCACACTTATCATTAAATAACCATATCGCTTTTTTGTTTTTACTAAGATCATCATCAGTCAATTATGCATTTCATTCTTTTACATATAAATTTTTACAGTATATTTATTGGTTTGCTAAAAATCAAATCATACAGCCGTCTCTATCCCTTTGCGACAATATTGATTTAATGTAGATGCAAGTACGCGCTTATTTAAAAAGATATCGTTTTAAAAATGCGCCGACTAAACTTAGAAATAAATATTTATTAATATTCAATTTTTAAACGATCCTATAATCAAAAATAATTATCTCTAATCGTTTTAAATATTAAATATTATAAATTTTATTAATAAAATATCTTGTAATTGAACATATTTCTTACTTATTTACTGGTTTTTTTTAAATTAATTTTCTTCTTTCATGTTTAAACACACAGCAAAAGAGGTTATTAGGTTATTTCATAAATTCAAAATATTCTTATAAATTTAATAAAATTAAATGTAATTTCGTTTTTAAAAATCTATACTCATTTACGATATCGGATTTGTTCCCATTATTGTACAAATCTACAAATTTTAATTTTTAATGAGTCATATAACATGGAAAAACAATGATTAAAAAAAATTTAAGTTATATCTGTTGAAGTCCTATAATTTTGAAAAAAAAAAATTGATTTCATAATTATTTTTTAACAAGAATGAGCTAAAAATACAAGCGGAAATGAGAAATAAGGGAATTTAGTTAAAGAAAGCTTTTCAAGTTTTTTTTTGTCAATAAATTTAGTTGACTATTGTAATTTATTTTAAAATAATAATAAATCTCAAGAATAAGTTTAAAATAATGCATAGCTATGGGTGATAATACATTATATGAACACAGATGAAAAAATATCAAAGGATAATTATTTTAAAGCAATAATAAATTTTACAAATAAAAAAGAAAAGATTTAAAAAATGGGTTTTTTTTTCGTTGCATAATTATTTTTCTTTTATTTTTAATTGAATTAATTTTTTTGTGCAATTTAACTTAATTAGTTAAATTATTTCTTTTTCGTTCAGAAATGTTATTTTTATCAATTACCTGTTGAAAATTTAAAATAATGAATATTAATAGATTTTAGATGATAAATAGGTCTCATATTGAAACGACACATATGCCATTTAATATGCGACCTTCCAACAGTTTAATAATAACTACCGACATTAAATTGCTACGTCTAAACAATTATTAAAAATACTTTAAATAAATTCTTATTAAGAAATATTCATAAGAAATAATTATTTTTTCTGTTCATTTAAAACTTACAATTAAACTTCTATTAAAAAATTACAAATTGTTATATAAACTAATATTTAATATTAAATATATTTTTATTTTTGATTAAATATTTTGTTTTCTAATATATTCAGTGTTGAATTAAAATGAATTAAATCAAAGTTAAGATAACATAAGTTTATTAATACAAAAATAAACCACAGTAAACAAATCAGGATTCTAAAAATAAGTAAATCTCAATGCAAATGTGAGAAAAATATAATGATAATAATAATAATAATTGTGTATATCTCACTTAACCCAACGTAATAATAAAAGTAAATTATAACACATATAAAGTTAATCTAGCATCCAATTCAAAAATCAAAGTTTTTCATTAAAAAAATTATCATCAATAAATTGAATTATACTTTATCATCATCATCTTTAATGTGATGATGATTTAGAGAGCATACTATAAAATTATTATCTCCTATTTATAAATTTCTGGTGAAATTCTATTAGAGAATATTAACATAAAAATTAATCAAAATATAGAAAACGTTCAGTTAAATAAATTACTCGAATAATTACTGTTTGTTCTTGTTGATGGTCTTCTAGAAATACAACTTTATTACACTTTCAATTAGGAAATGCCCAGAGTACATTTAAAAATAACAAATTCTATGAAGCTATTAAATTGTAAATTGAGGAAGTTTTCTAAAAGAACCAAATTAAAATTTTTATTTACAGTGGGATGTTCTAAAGTGCGGTATGCGTAACACTGGTATGTATTAAAGAATTTTATATGATACACAAAAATTTTTCAAAAAATTCTAACTACTATAAAATAATATTCTGTGTAATTTTCGTCTTGTTTGGCATCGATGTTTTTATTTTTTAATTTTGTAAGTTCATCTAAACACTTATAAAAATTATGTTTAATTCACAGTTCTTCCTATGTAATTAAATAACCTGTATCGAAAAAGCTTGTCGAAAAAATTATATTAAAATATTTAGAAATTGAATCTTTATTGAAATAAATATTCGTATTTTATTTATTTATTATTAGACCTAGCATAAACAAGAGATATATTATTATCATCTTATCTCTTCTTGGGATAGATCTATAAGAGTTAGATTACGTGGATAAAAATACAAAAATAAAATAACAAAAAGAAGAGAGGAAAAAATTAATAAAAATATAACAAATATGAAGAATTTCCAATACATAATTTACATAATTCAAGTAAATAATATAAAACTTCTATAAGCCACCCTGAAATATTGAATATTTCAGGGTGGCTTATAGAAGTATACAGGATGGCCTATACAATGTAAATAACTTGAAAATTGTAATAACTCAGTATATTTTATTAATTTTTAGTATATAATATTTCAAATGTTGAAAGAAAAAAAAAATACAAAATTAGAAATTAAAAATTTCTAAAATAGGAAATTCTAATCTATCCTCTTGAAGACTGCTTGGTTGGTGGAGTGTGTAAAGCCTATATCGGAATTTTCTGTTTATGTTCCTCAGACCGAAAACCACATTACTTGGTGACGGTTTTATTACGATCGACTTCCATTATCCAGATATCCTTCAGTTACCTTGGTTCGACGTAAGACCTGTTTTCGAATTGTGAAAAATAGGAAGTTTCCTCGAGACCCGTCATTTAACGTTTTGCTGAACCAAATCCTGCATAGTTTTGAAAATTAGTATGATACTAAGATTTAATAGACCATAGCTACCGAAATTAAAAGTATTGCCCAATTTAAATAATTTGGAGGTTTGTATAAATTACCTTTTTCTTTAATAATTATAGCCTGTATTGTATTTTATGTTAACTATTTATTTTTAACACTATATTACATTATATATTTCATTAATTAATAAAGTTATATTAAATACTTTTAAAATTAGTTTTATTTTAGTATTCTATTAATTATAACTGCTAAAATTTATAATAAGTTATCAGATTTAATTTTAATTATTTTGTATATTTTGATATATAGGCTATATATACACAGTATTATTAATTTTTATGGGTAAAATATATATAAAATATATATTATTATATATTATCTATAAAACGTTAAAATATATTAAAATATAATTTAAAAATATATATATATATACACAGTACTCATTATTTATATTTATATTAGCGAAAAAATGCAAACTTAAATTTTCTGAAATATGCATTTTTAATATTTTAGTTTCCTTTGGACGTCGCATAGGTCACATCGTCATTCATTGTTTACGCTTCGTGACAGAAGGATATGGAATATTACATTATCCCTAACGTTACATAACAACTATAGCAGTTATATACTGTAGAAGGTGTTACGAGGTGACATATCATATTATTCAATCCAAATTTTGATTATAAAAGAGAATTCAGTTCTGATTCATTTCAAAATGTAAGTTACACTATCAATTATTTTAATTTTATATTTCTACAACTAATTAATAGTGATTATTCAGTTTAATTCCATTTTTAAATCAAATTAATTCGGAACTCTCTTATTTAGTTAAGCTCTTCTGTTTCCTATGATAAAAGTCAGCAAATCAAAAAAGTTTAAGCCTGCTAATAGGCCTAAAATATAATTATATCATATTTATTAACAATATTAAATTATACATCAACTAATTCCCCAAATATCGGTAACTTCATGTTTTTTTTCCTATTTTAATTTATTTCCATATTATATTTAATAATCTTGATCAAATAATGTTAATGAAATTATTGTAATAATTAATTTCGACAATAAAAACAAATTTATTCGCAATTTGAATGATGTATTATGTTTAGAGAACAGTTTGCTTCATGAAGTTTATGCGATGAAAAAGATAAAAGAGGAAGAACGTTGTCTATAGGATCATTGTTCATTATTGCTTTATGAGGGGGGAAAACATTCTTCTTAGTTAATCGAACTTCTTGCTTTTCTCCTGCTTTTCTTTTTATAAAAATAGCAATTTTGGGGGAAAAAAGAATATAGCTCGCCTGTTTATTAAATAAATTGTATTGCATTTGACATTAACTGCTCCTGACTGCTGGTGATTTATGGCGGCGAAACTGTTAAAATTCCTGTTATTTAATCTGAGATTATCGACTTTATGTAGCAAGATCATAAAATAAAAACAATCCTAATTTGTTACAGGATCTATTCCTGCTAATATTGAAAAACTTACAGTTAAACCGTAGATAAAAAAAGTAGTCTTTACATTCTTTATAACTATATTTAAAATTATAATTATGATTAAATAACATTTTCGGATATTTATGTAAGAATTTACTAAGATGAAATTTATCAAGTACGTTTCTAGGTCAGCTTCTTTTACAAATTTGGACATAAAAACAATGACAAGTTTTGTTTCGTTATCATTAAATGTAGGACAAAGCTTTCATTTTGGAAAGAAGATAGAGTAATTTCGTTAATAATATACATTTATAATGTTTTGTGCCTATTTAAATATATGTAAATATTTACTAAATAATGCTGTAATTTTATATAATTATTTACTTCTTATTCTATGTTTAATTAATATACTTTCACTGTAGGACTTACTCGTTCTAAGCTGGAAATGATCTAAACATTAAGTTTTCAATTTATTTCTGATGTAACCCACACCTGGTCTCTGTCGTAACTTATTTCTGAACTTGTAATGGAGACTTGCATCATGACTGTTACTTGTAAATGATGGTAATTAGGATGCTGAGTAGGATCAATATATTCACTAATCATATAATTTTACCAATCATATCACATTGTAAAGTTCAGTTTAATATTAAAATTTAATTAAGTAAATAATTTTTATAAATCAAGTTCTATGTAATATAATAGACTGGTGAAAATTGTTAATAAACATTATTAATTATTTTTTAACTTTTAAATAAAATTGGTTTATAAATTGAAAAATAATTTTAGCAATAGCCTATAAATTAAACGTGTTTTTTTAATTTAAAAAAGCTAAAATTAATATTGTAAACATGGAGGATTTTCGTAATTATATTTTACTATAATAAATATTATTATTATATAAATTTTACATATATTCTGATATCCGTAGCTTTTCTATGTATGATACAATAGAAATAAAAACTTTAATTGAATATTATTGATTTACGGATACTTAATTCTATAATTAATGCTAATTTTAGAATAGGTATTTACTAACAAGAATGAATTTAATTGAACTTAATTTCTCAATTTTATACTCTTTTGGAGAGAAAAAACTCATTCAAATAATGTGAAATCAATACGTAAGAAAGATGTGAAAATAATTTTAACAAATTTCCTGATAATAAGTCTAAATAAAACATTAAGTTTATTTTTTCATCTTAACCTAGTTTTAAATTTTCCCGATAGACTTTCAACAAAATAAAAATAAAGACTTTTATAAAAGCAAGGACTGAAATTGAATTCATCATCAAAGGAAATCTACGAATAGTATTTTCTTGTCTCGTTTATTCTCCGACTTTGATCGCAAAACTATAAAGTTCACAAATATCTTGGATAAAAGCTGATTTGTGCGAAGATAAAAAAATATTTTTTGCATACGAAAATATATTTTTGTTATTGCTGAAGATCCGCCTTTCGTATTACGTCGTGCCATCAGAAAAAAAACAAGAAAAATACTTTTGACAACTGATCTATATCATAAAGAAATATTGAGTTGTTCAATATAAAGGTATAAACAGACGTCAAAAATCAATCTGTCTGTTTGTACCTTTATTACACGTACTCTCTTATAACATTTTATTGTCAGATAGATCGATATAGACAGACACAGAAAGAATCATCGAATTCTTTATATTTAGATTATTTTTCAGAGTAATTTATGATGTTAATACTTTCCTCAATAGATAACGTAGATTATCACCGTTTTTATTGATACGTGTAGGAATTTTTTATATCAAAAAATACAGTAGTATACACATTAATCATTCTTTAAATCCTTCAATATATATATATTTATATTTTTTTTATTTTTGTGAAATTAATCAATCAAATGAATAAACCAGTAAATTCATGATGAGAATTAAAACGGTCTGCAACTTGCTGGTTTTTTAGAAAAAGACAGTTTATTGAAATTTCTTACAGAAGTAAATGTGATCCTGTGCAAAGTTACGAAAGCTATCGATGAAAATAAAACCAGAATAGTTATGGGTGAATAACTTCAGAGATATCGTCCTAATGTAGCAATTGATTACTTTATTTTTATATGAACAACAAACAAGAGATAACGAGACAAATAACTTTGATTTTAGAGACAATCTAGATCTAACAACCAATTTGGTTTAAATTTACTGTAAAGTAATTTAAGAATTAAATAAGAGTGATTTAAAGCGTTAGTCTAGAGGATAATTATCTGACATTATAATTTAAATCTTAAAATACATTTTGAAACAGTCTCAATTTAAATAATAGAGCTTACATTTACGAAAGTGTCTATGATTCCGTAATCATTTTTCTTTTAGAAAATTTTAAAATTACTTACATACTAATGCAGTTTTTATTTATGAGATTTTAAAAAGAAACATTTAAATCAAAGTATTTTAAAAAAATAAATAAAAGTACCGTTTCATCGAAAGGGCTGACCGGAAATTGGAAAAATTCTAACAAAAACTTTCAATGTTTTTCTAAATTATAAAATACCACTATTAGATAAGGAAAAAAATCGGCAAAGAATTTAATTTGAAAAGATTATTTTTTATTGATTTTAGGAAGAGGAATTCTGCTAGTTTATCATCCATCTTGTTTGATTCTCCATATAGAATAAGAATAAAGAATATTTTTCGTGAACTACAAAATATAATTTTCCTAAATTAATGACCGAATAATGCATTAGTGGCATACAGATGGTACTTTTCTTAGAAACTTTTTAAAAGGATTCGCAATTATACAGTAGCCTATCAATTTTTTTTTTTTTTTTTCCTCTTTACAGCATAATACTCAGGTTGTGATTAATAGTTTGTATAGTCAAAATAAACAAATCTTGCATTTTTTTAAAGTGTAGTTAACTATTTTTAATTTTAAAATAATTTTTTTATAAATATAGAATATTAATTATGTGAAAATTTATTTGTATACTCCTTAAGCTAATGCTAAAATTATAAAAAAAAATATGTCAATGATTTAAAAAGTTTTGAGATAAATTTTAATTTTAAAAATTAAGAAAGCAATTTTTTGAATATAATTTTAAGCATTTTTTTTAAATTATAGACTTAAAATATAAAATCAACTATTACATGAACAATATAAATTCATATTTAAGGAGAGGAAATTATACACTATCCATTTGTAAAAGTTTATTCACAACAATTAACATTGATAATCCTGTACTTAGTTTTTATCTTTTAAATTATTATCAATTAAGAATAAGCAAATTAATTTTAAAAATTTACCGTGTACATTTTATAATTTTTAATATTTTAGTGTAGCACAATCATAATTTATTCTATAAATTTGTTCTTTGTGCTATAACCATAATACTGATTGTTCTGCTAAAAATTTTCACAGGAAAAAATACAAGCTATCTAAACTTAATTTTAAAAATTAAATTATATCATGGGTTTAAACAAAAATAAATTAAATTTACAATATATGGCAAAATAAATTCAATTACATAATTTGTTCTGTATAAAATTTCAATTTTATTATAGTCTCAAATAAAAATCAAATAAAGCATCCTATAATATAAAATTTGATAATTTTATTCACAATTTATAAAATAAAAAGAGCAATCTACTTAAAATATAGTATATTAAATCAATTTTATACCATTAATAAACTTTTTACTTTAATTTATAATGATAATAAGGCTTTGAGGCATGAAACATGCCTTTTAACTATAGATTTTTTCCTTAAAATTTCTAAAAATTTCTATAATTTGTTTTGACAAATAAAAGTCTTTATGAAATTGCGATTTTTTTTCAATTTACAAAACATATTACAAATCATGTTTTATGTAAATCAAATTATCTATATTTGTGAATTGCTAAGCAGATATGAACAAAATTTAGAATTTCAAAATCTTGACACTAAGCAGACTACTCAGCATATCTAATTCATGATAAATATATATAATTTGTCAATATCAAATTTAAAAGATAAACTCAAGATTAAATGTACTGAATGTAATGATAAATTCAGTTATTACAAAATAAAATGAAATTTTCAATTGGTACAATAATTAAAGGTTAAAGACCAAAGAATGTTATTATCCTTAAAATCTAACAACCCTCCTTAGAATATGATGATAATATATCAATAAATTACTGTATCTAAGGTTTTAAACTTTACTAAGCTTTAAATATTAATGATAGCATGTATAATAAAACTTTTTTATAAAATAAAATTATGATTTTAATCATTTCCAAGTTAAGTATTAGTTATGTATGAATGCAATACATAATAAATGTTTAGAAAATAAACTGCGTTATCAATTTTATAAAATGTGGAAAACATTTTAAATATATTAAAATATATTCATAAATATTTTATAAAAATAAAGTAATATTTAAAATAAACAAATACAGTATTTAACAATTTATAAATTATGGATATTGAAAACCATTTTCTATTTCTTTATTCCGTTGCAAAATAGATAATTTACAAAATTAAGCTTTTATGGAATCAAATATCTACTCAACGAGATAAATTTTCTTTAAATATATTCAATTTTCCAAACCAGACATTAAGATATGTTGTTTTATTGGTTTTCTATAATACGAAATTCATTTAAAAGTAATTCTTTTTTAATTACTTGATCTATTTGGACATTAAAAGCGACAGTTTTGTACCTTCAATTTATATTTCCAATATAATTTATTTTCCTGTTGAACAACCACTTTTTGATCATACTGGCAGGCTTGATAGAATCTTAATAAGTCTCCAAGCTCGACAATTCAAAGGTAGGAGGAGGAAAAAAAGAATTCTCGTGGTAGAAACAAGAT
This sequence comes from Centruroides vittatus, assembly GCF_030686945.1. Taxonomy (NCBI): domain Eukaryota; kingdom Metazoa; phylum Arthropoda; class Arachnida; order Scorpiones; family Buthidae; genus Centruroides; species Centruroides vittatus. The sequence continues at coordinate 8,270,795 of NW_027122706.1, read as the reverse complement.
TTCGTGTGGTTTGAGAGTTCTTTCTCTCTTAAAAAAAATATTGATATATTTCCTGTTTGTAATTCATTACTTTCAGTTTTATTAAAGACATAAATTTGATTAACTTTATCCAATAACTATTCATTTAATATTCACAAAAAAATTTCCTCTTGTTAAGAACTGAAGTTGTCATCAAGTTAAGCAATAAATTTTTCCTTTTATTTAAAAAAATTAAACTAAAAATAAATATTTTAGATTAATATCTTTAATAAATATTAATGAAAAATTAAAACATTAAAAATTTTTTCTTAAAAACTTAAAATTCGTGTCGTTTAAACTATTTTTAAACACATTTTAATCATTTTATGTATAACAACATTATGGAGTTTTTTCTGATAAAGATTTATAAAAAGGAATTTAAATTATTATTATTATTGACTTTATCAATTTTCACAATTTGCATAAAATTATTTACCAGTTTTAAAATAATTTTTTTAAATAAAATAAATAAGTCAAAAGCCTATAACAAAATTGATATAAATATTTATTCTTATCGCTTTATATTTTAATTGAGATAAGAAACTCCATTAAGTATTTTGATAAATTAAATACAGCAAATGACGGAGGAAAAAAACTAAAAATGTTAATTCTATTTAAAATGTTTAATATTTAAAATAATCTTATTTAATTTTGTTCTTGAATTAATGAGAATCTTAATTAACAAATTACCATTTATAATTTTGTATTTAATTTGTTTTTACTCATTTTGAAAACAAATCGATATTTAATGCATAAAGAAAAATGCTAAACATAACTTGAAAATAAATTTCTTACAAGTTTAAGTTCTATTAAATAATTTAATAGAAATAAATTTGTATCTGTTGTTTAAATAACAAGTTTTAATGTTTATATTTAGACTGATCAACGTTTTAATTTTCTAGAATATATTGATTTTCCTCACTAAACATTGTATTTTTTAATCATCTTTATATAAATCAATGTAAATAAGTTTTGATTGTTATATATACAGTATATATAGCCTAAGATTATATATATAGAGAGAGAATAAATTATATTTAAATAATTCGATACTTTGAGAATCATTTAATTAGTTTTTACAATTCACAAGTCAGCTAAGAAGAATTATTATCTATTTAATCTGCTAGACATTTCGATAAGAGAAAATGCATCGTCATTCTCTTCTATTCTTTGATATTTTTCAGGGTTGAATATTACAGCTGTATTATCATCCTATAAATATTCTACAGCTGTACATTAAGTTGCATGGGATAAATACATCTAATATTCACATAAACAATGTATAGCCTTAAATTTACGAAACTGGAATTGAAATCCAAATTTTAATCGTCGAATTGTAAAAGTAATAGTAATTTTTCCTTTTAATAAAAACTTTCTTTTAGGCGACAGTGTACATCCTAAGGGCCTACCTTTAGAAGAGACCCATAAAAGTTTAATGCACAAAACGTCGAATCCTCAATTTAAAATACATTTTCGTAGTTAGATACTAGTTTGGACTATCCTAGGTACGATACGGTTTCAAAAAAATTCTTTGCTTTCTTTAACACACTGCAGCTAACTGACGTCTTTAACAAGGTAGGAGAAGGAAAGTGACGTCACGCCCACGTTGTCATGACAACAGAGATGCACAGACTCGACACCCTTGCCTGATTGGGTAGGTCTCGTACGACGCATGCGGGACGTCACCGAGTAGGAAATTCACTGCACTACAGCGACATCAGCCACTGCTTCTGCAGTATTGTTAGTGCAGGGTGGTTTAATTTCGCAGTTGGAAATAATCATTTCTAATCTTAACTCATTGGGATTTTTTCGAGTGAAAATTTATTTTTCTTGTGTGAGTTGAGTGCCGTTTTACACTCCGCTAATCCAAAGTTTGTTAAGATGGTATCGAATATCAAAGAATTACCCTTCATGCAGGTAGGTGATGTTTCACATTAATAAAAATTCCATTTCCTTGATTGTACTGATAAAGACGATACCATGCAGAAAATAACTTCTAACTTTTCACTTTTAAATATTAAATTGTATTTTATTTTGTTTCGTATTTAAATTATATTATTATTTAACAGATAAGTACTTTACGAGAAGTAACATATTTCTTACTTTGCATTATTTAAGAATGAAAATTGTTAAGATTCTATTTGCGTTAAATGAATATTATTTCGATTACAACAATAGGAAAAGGTATAAGATCGGTATTAGGCGATCGATTCGTTTCTTTAATATAAATATCATCGATTTTGCCTTTGCAATTGGATACCTGGCTCTTAATGTTTCAACCTCGTGTGTGCAAAGTTACATTGGATAAGAACTAACATTAACCACTTTTATTCACTCGAAAGATTCGGGCCGTAGAATTTCTCTTCCGTGCAATAGCGTAATTAGAATCTTAACAATTTAAAACTTTAGAATATTTAATAATTTTTGTTAAATTGTTAATCTTATTATTTAACTAATTATTTAAAAAATTTGAATAAATATATGAGAACCCGGCTGACACATTAACGTCGTGTGGGGCACGATAATGAACCTTGCGAGTTAAGTGGGTTAAAGGTGATTCTAAGTAGGGTGTAGAAAAATATCAAGGTCGTCTGATTGGATAAGAGTCTACCAGATGATTTCCATATCGCTGCACACTTTTGACTGAACCGCTACATAGCATAAACTTTCCTGTTTAATAAAGGGGGGAGAAAAAGGAAAAACTGAATCGATTTCTAAGAATAAGCGCTTTAATATATACAAAAATGTGCCATGCTAACTTTATTAATTTAAGCAACGATGTGCAATACATTCGAATGTAATATTTAAGCGTAATTTTTAAGAAAATTCATTAGTAAGACTAATTCTTTCCGTATTGATCTCGTGTTCTCTTCCCAATACGGAGTCAAAAGCTGATGTGTTGTGCTCACCGGCTATATATAGTTCTGGAATGTTCCGTCTTCGTTCTCTATCAGCGTCCATATTCGCCGGGTAGATGGTACGGGACTTACTGGCGCCAGTGACGTCATAGCCATTAGGACATTTATGTAACGATACTCGCATGTTTGTTTTCCGTATTATTGCAACTAATTATCCCATACTTTCGTTTATTAAAGCGGCTAGAGATGGGTTGACCGTATTAACTTTGCTGATTCCGAATGGTCTAGAAATTAACATTTTAAAATGGGGTTGCAACTGAATGAGTGGAACGAAATCGGTAACTACGAACAGTTGCTTCTTAAAGTGTAGTAAGATTTTTATTTTGCAAATAAGTTACATCAACTTTCCTTTTTGATATTCGGGACGAATACGCATTATAATGAATGCTCGTTTTAGATTTAAATCGGTCATCGAGAGGTGAAAACTAGCGAAACTTAAGTTTAAATGCCAGTACACCCCGCAATTAAAATCTGAAATATAACACTGCACTTCCTATTAGTAAAGATTTAAGATTTTCAAATATTAATTTCGGTTCCGCCATTTTCTCCAGTTCAGCGACCCTAGAGTATCACACAACTTAGCGCCATCTGTTATGTAATTTTAGGACACTAATTTATGTACATAATCTCAGAAAAATTTTAAGACATCTTAACTGTTCTTTTCTTTTTGATAGAAAAATCAATATGTTTAGCATTTCATGGCCAATATGGATTATATAATTTGAAATTAGAATGATATATAGATGTATATTAAACTAGCTCGTCTATTTAACTTATTAATGTGATTATAGTGATTGCATTTTATTCTCATTCTCTTATAGAATAAAGCTGATATATTCCCATAAAACAAATGAAAAATATTATTTCGAAATGACCTGCGAATAGCCTAAATCTTAACTGCAAACATATCCGGCCATCATTACGTCATGTCTGTGATTAAAAAAGTTAGCATAAAACATTAATAAATACAATGTTTAATTGTAGATCCTAAAGACTATTTTATTATTTATGAAATAAAGAAGAATGCATAAAAATTAGAATTTTTTAAAATTTTTTACGTTGCAATATACGAAACAATAAGACGTATTGATGTCAGATGTGTTCGCAGCGCCCGCACGGTACTCACTTTATCTTCACATTCGCTTTGAGTTAGTATATACGGAAAACAGACTCGCTAGTGTGAGCAACCAAGAGTGACTAATGGACTTCTAACGTTCTTTTCTTTCTTTACATTTCACCTACGTCACTAGTCGTAGCGTTGACAGCTTGAACGCAGCGCACTCTAGAGAAGTTACGTGACTAGCCTCAGAAGATAAGCGCTGATCACGCGGCATAGCCTGGCGGTGCCAAAGAATGTTGTGCTTAGAGAATTTCGGCGATAAAGCGTTTATAAGTCTGAATTTTGAATTTATAAGCGTGACAATTAAAACATTTTATAAATAAAATATCCTTATTAAATATAACTTGCAAAATTTATACTAAAGACTATGCGTGCTATACATACTGCTAAGTTATATTAGTTTATGGAATTGTTAGAATTTAAAACGTGCAGTTAGTAAGGGTGACTGTCAGCCATATTCGGTAGTTACAAATGCAGGTAAGCCCTACCTAATGAAGTGGCTGGTGACCGAGGACGAAATGAAAGCGACGAACTGCTTTCAGTCACTGCCTGCACTTGTTACTTCCCCAATTGACGTCAGAAATGTTGCTAGGCAACTGCGCCGGCCGAATGACTCCTATCTAGGCCGTATCCGTGTGCTTATGGAAGAAAATAGGTCTGGCTAACCACTCACGAAGTGTGCGCGCTCGCTTCAACACCATTCCAGTTGCTGCGAGACGACCACTTTCTACCCACCAGAGAACGCAAACAGGCTAGTGCGGAAGGATACTAGCTAGGGTGCGAGGCCCGGCAGCTATAGGTGTACAGCTGTGCCAGTCGGGTGTCATAACAGCGTAGGGCTGTGTACAAGTAGGAATTCACTGATTTTTGTATTCTTTCTCCTCATAGTCCGGCAAGCTGGACATCGAACCTGAACAACTCCGTCAGCGACTGAACATGGCGACCTTCGACACCAGTACGGGTGACGGGCAGAGATTCGCTGTGCTCAGCTACGAACAAGTGAAAAGACTCGATCAAGTAATGGACGAAGTAGTTCCGATCCATGGCCGCGGCAACTTTCCAACACTAGAAATTAAGTTAAAGGATCTGGTACAAGTTGTCAGAGGCAAATTGGAGAAAGATTGTGTGACAGTGAAAGACATTCGTCTAAACGGCGGTGCAGCGAGTCATTCCTTAGCGTCTGACAGTTCGCCCTACAACGATCTCGATCTCATATTTGCTGTCGACCTTTCTACGCAACGTAACTTCGAAAAAATTAAATCCGCAGTTTTGGATTCTCTGCTTGATTTTTTGCCAGACGGTGTAAACAAGAAGAGGATCAGCACCTGCAGTCTGAAAGAGGCTTACGTGCATAAGATGGTCAAAGTGACCAACGGTGATCGCTGGAGTTTGATATCTCTCAGCAACAATCGAGGACGTAACGTAGAATTGAAATTCGTTGATATTATGAGAAGACAATTCGAATTTAGCGTGGATTCGTTCCAAATCATACTGGATTCGCTTCTTTTATTTTACGAATGCTCGGAAATGCCGATGAACGAAAATTTTTATCCCACTGTCGTCGGTGAAAGCGTTTACGGCGACTTTCAGGAAGCATTGTACCATTTGCACAAAAAATTGATCGCCACACGAAATCCAGAAGAAATCCGAGGCGGCGGATTGTTAAAGTATTGCAACTTGTTAGTGCGTGATTATAAACCAGCTCGTCCCGAGGAAATCAAAACATTGGAAAGGTATATGTGTTCGCGTTTTTTCATCGACTTTAGCGATATCAATCAGCAAAGAGCAAAATTGGAAAGTTACCTAGCTAATCACTTCATCGGAGACGAGCACAGTAAATATGAATACTTGATGATTCTACACCGTGTTGTGGACGAAAGTACTGTGTGTTTGATGGGCCACGAGCGCAGACAATCGCTCTGCCTGATCGACGAACTTGCGTGTCAAGTGTATTTCGAAGAACAACAGTCGCTGTTTGCCAAACATCATCAATTACAACAGTACGATGTGACGACAGTAGGACACCAGCCGCATCTGCTTTTCGGCGGCGCAAATTACTTCTACACACCATACTTATCAGCCCAGCCTTCCGGATTCACTCCCTGCCCATGTGGATGGATGCAGTGCGCGTGATGGCCAAATCGTGTCGTCGGGTGATGGGTTCCGTTTGACTGTCATTGTAAGGGTTTCTTGGTTCTTCGACAACGCAACTCGAGACAAGACTGTGCTACGACGTTGCACTCGTTTATGTTTAACCGATCTTAATATTTCTTCAGTGTCTTCTCGATTAAAAACTCGATTTTTAATGGATTCATATCAATGCCTGGACCAAGCTACAGGAACACGGCAAGGAGTACTTCTTTCTTTTAAGATTTGTAACTAGAGGAGATGTGTTCTAAATGCTAACGAGGCAAAAAAACAAAAAAAAAAAAGATCAGTTCTTTCCAAAAATACTTATGCGTGTTCATGCATTCTGGTGTTTCTTGTATAGTTTGTATCCAAACATTTAATCCACTCAAGTCTATTTTGTATTGTAATGTAAGTAATTTAATCAGAAATGCATGAAACATGTGTTTTTAGTTTATTTTTTGCGAGAATCGGAGTGTAAGGGTTCTGCATATCTAATTGTACCTTGCTTGTCATTGCTTTTCCTTTAAAAAATTAGCAAGTTAGCTGCCAAAGAGATCAGAAAGACAAGTATGACGATATTATGTATGAACCTCTGTTCCAATTATATCGGGAACGAAATGCCCCGAGCATGAACGTTTGAATGATATTAGTTTTTTTCTATACATATATTTTTTCGTGAACGATGAAACATTCCTGTATGCAACAAACTGTTTATTAGTGAAAAAAAAAGATATATATAATATTAAAACAAATAGTCATTGGGTGACGGATAACCCTTTTCAAGTATACTTGACATTCTTCGCCCTGTTAAATTCAAACTTCCAAAGTGAAGTTTTAAGCTCAGCGCGTTCCTTTATTGTTAATAAATTGTAAAAAAAAACAAAAGAAAAATAATAAAATATCGAAACACTTAAATTATAGTATTATCTTTTTAGTGTTTTATGCTCACAAATCAGATTTTTTTTTACATACAATTCGTTCGAAAACATTTAGAACAATTATGGTTTTAAAAATAATTATTATTTTTTTATTTTTTACTTTTTTACAGATACTTATGTCAATATTTACAGACGTTTATAAAGATGTTATTTCATCCAATGGTCAGAAATTTAAACGGTTTCGGTAATTTAATATACTGCTTGCTTTCATTTACAGTTTTATTGCGATTCTTTTACCACCCACTTGAATTTATCAAGTGATCCACGTTTTAATTTTAAAATTTAGCACATTTCTATCTAATTCTCATTTTAAAATTCATCCTAGCACATGGTCCTATTTAATGAAGATTCATATAACAGCGAAACTATCATGTTTACATTATATGGGTCACTTCCTGGTTGCTGACCTCTGTTCGACCTTGAAATTTATAGACAAATTTTTACCGTTAAACGAAAATAAGATCGTAAAATGAAAGCATCCACAAGTGTTACAAATATAAGTTAAATTTATTCGAGTATCCAAGGTCATTTCAACCAATCTTCAAGGTTGCTTATCGCATTTCCATTAACTTCCGCTTACTTGTCAGTTGTAGTGCGGTGAAGTTTTTTTTCCTTCCAACGGAGTAGTGTGTAAAATTTTTCCTATTTAAGGGATCAGAATACACGGTTTATAAACTTAACAGTTGACATCTTGTAATGTGTATGATGTAACGAAAAAAACACGAAAGCATTTTCTTTCTGGTCTTTATTATTTTTTAAGATAACGTTATGACCCGAGTTAGAATTGTTTTTTAATGAATTTGTTTATCTACCAAAGAACACACCAAAGAAATTTGATAACTAGAGAAAACATGAAACTAAATTGTGTTTAAATTATTTTTAATGAGTATAAACAAACTTTCAGAAATTAAATTTAAAGATATGCAAGTTATACATATTTTCCCGTGTTTTACTTCTAATTCTTCAATTTTTTTTTTTACATTTAAATATTCGTCAGGTAATTTATTTTGAAAATAAACTTATTTACTGAATTATTAGGTGAAAGATAATTCAATATTACACAATATGACAATTTTAAACAGTAATTTGCTTTCATTTTCTTTTTATATTACTAAATATGATATAAAATTTTAAAAAATATATAATTATGAATCTATTAATAAATTGCTCCAAAAAGTCATAACCTCACTACATTAATGACATCTCAGATTATCCAAGTAACTGAAAAGAAGGGTGTTCCTTACAAAAGATACGAAGGAAATTATTATAAAATAGACCTTACATTTTTCCCCTATTATTGAGTGTTTCTGTCGCGGAAACTTGCACAATGTTAGCTACTTCACTTTTAATTACCAAGAAGTTATCTCAAAGAAAATAATAGAATTGCTCTTTTGTTGAAAATACAATCTCCATTACATGATTTAACTATAAAATGAGGTTTTGCATACTTTTGATAAAGTTATCCAAGATTTAAGTCTGTACTGACGATTTTCAGCATAAATGCGAAAAAACCAGGATGTCCCACACATTTTCTATCGAGTGAGATCCGGAGATCAGGGTAGATGTTGCATAGCTGGGATGTTTAGACCTTCCAGCCAGTTTCCTGTGCTTGTGTAGATGGATGCTTTATCGTGTATGGATGTCTTGAAATATCATCATCATCTAGAAAAGGGATTAACGACCCTTACATCACTTCCTGATAGACTTTAATTTTCATTCTACTTACCACAAATGCCAGCCGCAACTTCCCCCGAGCAATGAAGACTCCCGAACCGTCAGATTGCCACTTTCAAAGTTTCTTCTGGAAAAAGTAGCGTGGCTCTTTTCGTATGTCCTGCTAATATGACTTGAATCCATTCGGCTCCTAGGTTTCACTTGTTTGTATTGCTCCAGATAATCTATTGCACAATTATTTAAGTATTACAAATACCTACAGTATAACAATTCCTAAAAAGACTCACCTTTGTCCAATCTGTTTCCTTGTGTTGTTGTCCAAATTCGAGTCGTTTTGTCTTGTCTTGGCTGCAGTAATGACTGGTGCTTCGTTTTTTTCCAAATCATCTTTAAATTGTCATTCAAGACGTTTCTCATTGTTTCGCGGTGGACTTCCAACCGGAGTTCACCGAAAGTTTGGTGCTTTGCTCACAATGTTTGCGTTTGTCTATCTTCTTTTTGCATCCAGTACTTTTCTTTGTGCCCTATTCTGATGGATTTTTAAAGTAATTATTGATAACGCGTGGAGATTGGCCTGATTTTCGAGCGATTACGCGACCTCTCTTTCCATTTTTGTGTAATGTTTCAATTTCTTATCTGAAAGCTTAGCATCCCGTGGCATTTTTTCTCCAAGTAACAGAACTAGTTAAAAATTGCAAAACAACAGAAAGAGTATAAAAATTTTAACTACAAAATAACGCGAATAGTTTCCTTGATGTTATAATTCCTTGTCAAATGCAACTAGTACATTCTGTTTTTATACAATTTTTCGCAGAATACTTATTTAAAAAAACAAATAGATTTCTTTCAAAACAAAAGAAAACAAATAGGTATGCTTTCTAATCATTTTCTGCATAACTTTATCACAGAAACTTTTTAAGTAATTTGGATAATCTAAGATATATCGTTAATGTAGTGAGGTTTAAATTTCTTAGTGGTTGGAATATGTATATATATATAATTTAAAAAAATATGTTAGTCGTAATTAGAGAAAAAAAAAACTGGATAAAAATCGATATTGAATAGGTCGAAGAACATCTCAATGATTTCTCATTACAACGTAAACTTTATTTTAAAATATAACGAACATAGTATTATATTGAAAATGATATTACAATTTACTAAACTTTAAAAAATTAACGCTATATTAATAAAATTGTGAATTAAAAAAGAAAAAAAAATTATTTTGACATGAAACATTCAAAGCCAGTTTTAGTACTTTCGAAGGCTTTTCATCTTTTATAAGTAACAGCGTTTGTAGAATAATTAGCAACTACTTACATAAATATATCAAATGAAGGCATGAAAAAAGGGAAATTTTTTAAAAGTTATTTCTGTTGCTTAGAGAATAAACAGCCGTGGCCTCCAAACTATCGAAACTCAGTTTAGATAATTTGAAAACATCGAAACCTTCACTTGAGGGTGTAACATCACATAGTACTTGATGATTTGGGTGGGATTTGGGGGAAATCCGTGTCGATTATTTTTGAATGAATATCAACTATTAATTTGAATTCATATTAGCACCCGGATCTGAATTATGCAACGGGAAAGACCTCAGTTTGTAGATGATGAAAGTTCTTATTCAAGAAAGTAATAAAAAGATTCAATTAACATTTTAGTGTAGATGAATTGCTTACAAGTGAGATTTTAAACTTTTTTGTAGGATAATACTAATTTTAATTCATGGTTAAAGAATGTGTAATATGAGACTGTGTTAAATTTTATCAATAGTTTTTTTTTATAAATAAGCAAAAATAAATTGTTTTAATATTAAAAAACGACTTTAATTTCCGTTGTAGACAATGAAAACAGTTGAAACAAAACAATTATAAGAAAATTAAATGAATGAATTTTAAGAAATGCGAAATCGGATCGATCAGTTCTTTAAATATTTTAAACATTGATCCTTCTCAAGTTAAAATCGATATATTTGCAAATATAGAAATAATTAAAATATTATAATCATTATTTTAATTTAGTAACTAACTTTATCAAAATATTTTCGTAAAAGCAAAATATAAAATATACAGATTTTCATAAGAAAAAAATCAAAGTTGCATTGCGAAATTTTCATGTTATCACTGTTCCTTTAATAATTTTAAAGGAAGTAAGTTAAAATTTAAATAAAAAAAAACATTTAACGTATTTTTTAAATTAAAATTATTTTTAAATACGTGCAATTTTTTAAACATTAAAATTTATTTAAATAATGTGTATTTTGTTTAATTTATCGTGGAAAATTTGGAAGTTTTTGGCTTTTATTCAAGAAAAATATGCAAACATAAAATTATTTCATGAAATATGCAAACATAAAATTTCATCTTTATACTCTATAAATTTAATAAATTTGTTGAATATTGTATTATTTTAAATAAAGATATTTTTTAAAATCCTTGAATAAGGACTTAATTAGTCTAAATAAGGACTTATTTAGTCTAATACTTAAATTTAATTTTATATTATAATATATATTTTAATTTTAACTTCATTAATTTTATATTATAGTTTTCTAAACTAGAAAACAGCAAAAGTTAAATTATAATTCAAAATTACTATGATTTAACTTTGTCAACGTCTTTGACGTCAATATATAATGTACTAATTTCTATATATTTATCCATTCGATTTTGTAATATCAAATATATCATAAAATTATATAAAGTATTAAATTAGGAAAATTGGTTATTTTTTAATTTATATTTTACTTTCGCAGCATACGTAGATACATTAATTTTAAAAGAATAGCCATAAATTAAAAAATTTAGCGCATAAAAAATTGTAACATGTAAAAGTTAAAATTAAATAATGTTTAATATTTATTAAATTCTCTTATTTTAATTAAAATATCAAATACTTTATTAATTTAATCTATATTTAATTCATAAAAATGAAACTAGCTTAAAGATTAATATAATTTTTAATGAATAAAATGTTTATTTCATAAATTTTTAAGAAAAAAATAGCGATGAGAAGTGCATAATTAATGGAAAATTGTGAAAATTAAAGTTATTTTTTTTAAATTATAATTTGAAAGTTTTAATCAAGTAAAACTTGGAGTTTTTTTTACAATTTAAACTGTTTTTGACGTCGAAAACATGCCTTAAAGCTTTTTAAAGAAGTAAAACAATATACGAATATAGTCATTGTGTTTTGTACGATTATAAACTAGAACGTTGTCACTAAAAGTAATTTTAAAAATAGAAAATCAGTATTTTGAGTTAAAGAAAAACAGTTTTATAATATGAATAGTTCTTCCTGTTCATCTACATTTATTCGAGATTAGTTTTTTTTTTATATATATATAAACCTGTAAAACAGGAGATTCTTGAAAGTCGTTTAACTTTAATGTTATGTAATTAAAGTTAAATGAGTAATATTATCATTAGTTAATTTATCAAGTTTTATAATTAGTTAAATACTAACAACTAAAACATTTGATCAAGAATTAGAAAATAATTGCCCTATGAGTTGACTTAATTCTCAACTAAGGATTTAAAAATTAGAAAAAAAAGTCGATTAAAATTTAATATCGATAAAATTCTCAGAAATATTAAATTTCACTTTGTATAAAGTTTCGATTTAAAAATTAAATGTTTTTCGATTATATAAATTACAATTCTGTGAAAGTTTTATTTAAATTGCATTATTTTTCATACAGGTAAAACAAATTTTACATTTTATACAGAATGTAACCATAACGTTTCTAGCAATAATTACTATTCTATAATTAAATTATATAGCTTAAGGGCAAAATTCACTTATTTCAAAATGAAATAAACGTAATTTTTCTGAAAGTAGCTCAAAGCAATTCAAATTTTTCACACTTTACTAAAAAATACATTTTGTTTCATTGTTTAAATTTATTTTTCTCCCGAAGACAAACTTTCTTTTTTAAACAGATATATGGAAGTAGAAAAAGTATTATACATTTTCATTTAGAACGATTGATATAATTAGAAGGGAATCTAAAAGGTTGTTTTGTTGTTTTGTCAAGATAGGCAGTCACATAGAGAGCTTATTTGGGGGTAGAGCTTGACCCCTTTTGTTTTTTAGCGGATCATTTTGCCATTTTTTTACACAAATGAAATACATAGAATGTTTAAGACTGGTTTTTATTAATAAAGAAATAAAGATTTTATTTTGTTAGTAAAAATAATAATTTCTAGAGATTGGTACCACTACGGGTCTTTTAAGTTTTCTCCGGATCCGGAGAAAAATCCCTATCTTTCCCTCTCGATAGTTCTAGTCACAGGGATTCAAAGAAAAGTCATCAGCATACCATTGGTTATTTCCTTTCTAAAATTTCCTTTAAGGATTTTCACTGTAAAGTAGCCTAATTTAAAAATGTGTAGTTAAAAAAGTGATTAAATTATATTAGTTTAAATATTTAATATGAATAATTGAAATGTGAAAATAATTTAATAAAACTTAACGATTTAAACTGTTAATACAATAAAAATTAAATTAATTTTTGATATGAAACAATTTTTAAAATATTTAATATATTTTTAAATGTATAAAACACATTTTACATATTCTCTCAGAATTATGCGAACGTTATAATAAGAACAATGAGAATATTCACTATTTATCTAAGAAGAATAGCATCTAATTTACATAATAGTTACAATATACATATAGATTTAAGATACAAAATTATAATCAAATGGAAATTTAAACCAGTTATCGAACATTATGTTTGAAATTATTATTAAATTGTCTCAGATAATAAAGGAATTAATTAGAAAACAATAGAAACAATTTATTTATAACAAAAGATTAAAAATGTTTTTCAAAAATCCGATTTAACGGTCAATTATCTATAATAATTAATCATTTATGACCCGTTCGAATTCATTAAAAATTCTAGAAATTATGAATCTACAAATAACACTAAGATTATTTTTATATAATTATAATAATTATAAGCATAATAATATAATTTTGGATATGTTATGGAAGTTCAAAGTCTTAGTAAGATAATCAAAAGATGGAAATATTTATTTAGTTGTAGGCGGTTTCTGCATTACTGTAAATATAACTGTGTGGGTTGAATCACCAGTCCAGATGGGAATGAAAATTGATATAACATGCACCTGGCACTTTGAATATTGTTAAGAAAATCTTTATTGTGCTTCAAGTTGGCATAAAATTATATAAAGTGACTTACAGGATTATTCTTTAGCTGTTTTTAAATCATTTTAGGATTTAGAATACTTAAACAGGTAGAAGAGCAGTTAAATACAGCTTGTTTTCTAGAATATTCTGCCTTATCTTGCTTACGTTATAAATATACTTCTATATAATTAGAGTTATAATGAAACTACAGATATATATTTCATATATTCTTCCTTTTTTTAAATTAAATTGTCGTTATTTAAACTTTTTATTTAAAGATTTTAGTAAAGATAATTTTCTGTTTTAAAATCATTTATTGTATATTAAATATAATTTTAAATCCGATTTTTCTGTCGAAATTTAATTATTTAGTATCTTTTTCGTTTATTGATTTTGATTAGAGAAATAAAATGTTATTAAAACTAGTGACGAATTACCCACTAGACCGTGATTAGGGCCAGGGTCTCGGAGGCCCTAGAAATTGGAAAAAAATAATAAGAAAATAATTTTACCGTTGAAATTGTATATTATAGTTTATAAATAATTCTATAGCGTCAATTGGAAGTATTAGTTTATGATGTAAAATTGTTCAGAGGGCCCAATCTTCAGTGCCTAGGGGATTTCGAAATATCCTAATCTGCCATTGATTAAAATAATATTCTAATAATTTTTAGTATTTTAAAAATATTTTAAACTCTTAATAAGAAAGTACTTAATTTATATAACAGTATTTATACTCATATGTCTACAGATAAATTTCTAGTGATTATTTAGTAAAATTTCATTAATTCTGAAAAATGTTTTCTGTAGAAAAATTAATTTAAAAAATGTTAAAAGAGAAAATTAATTAAAGAGCTGTTTTAATTTTAAAAAATCGTTTAATTCAGGTTAATTAGAAAAATCTGCAACACATTATTATATAATTTTAACTTTATTATTAGTCCATGTGGTTATCATCAAAATAATTTAAATACCTATGCAGTTTGGCAATATATTTGTATAATTAAAATTTTAAACTCTTAGATTAATTACATTTTTTAAATATAATTTTAAAATAAATATCAATAAAGACATCAAACTTTTCTAAATGCGTTTTTTCAGTCATTTAATGTAATGAGTAAACACAAATTAATGTAATATTAAAAATATGCTTTTTAAGTTAATGATTGCAATTAAAAAGATGTAATTAAACTTGTTGAAATATATCGATGATAACATATTTAAAGTACATATTTTTAATGTAAAGGTTAAAAACAATAATTTAATAAATAAATTATTTTTAAAAAAATTCATCATAAGCGGATTTGATTCAGAAATAAAAAAATGCAATTACATTATTATTATTATTATTATTTTTAATTCTATAAGAATTTTTATAAAAGCTTATTAACTAATATAGGCCTATTATAATGTAGAATTTAGCTCGGATAATTAGCATTAAATTATTTAATCTGCACTTAATTAAATTATTTGTGTCACTTTTAAAGTTTATGATCGATGTTTGCACTACATATAAAAGGGCACACAGCTAATCCTATTATTAAGTAACTTTATTTATTTTAAATGAGTTTTAACGAAAGAAAATGTTAAAAAAATCAAGTAAACTTTGAACAGCTTTTCCTACTTTTATTAAAAATGTTTACGGCGTTATTGCACGAATACATTAATAATCAATTTATTAATAATTATAGATAAAAATCATAATAAGGAAAATAATTACATGCATATAATTAATGTAAACGTTTTAATTATTTAATTTTTTGCATTGTTTTGTTTGTACTTAATCCAAATTTATAATAATTTATTAAATTTTTTTAAAAAAATTAATTCGTACGTTAAAATTTAAATTTGTATTTAAAGTTCAAATACGAGTAATAGTAAATATGCTGATTCATTGTTCGTATTATAATTGTGCATGGAAATAACTATAAGTTATTACCAGTTATAGATGACGGATCACGCTCAAGGTTATAACTGATCACAGTAAGAAAGATCATAGACGACAACTTATTATTTCCGAGTTTTCATCGCTTCTTCATTTATTTAATTATTTTAACATCAATGTCTTAATATAATAATGCTGATCAATGATTTGTTTTAAAGAAATTTTTAATATGCTCGGTCGAAATAACATGCAAATTAATTAATCGTTTCCTTAATAAAAATAAACTGCCAAACACTTGAAAGAACGTTGCGAAATTTAATGTCAATATTGGGTTAAGAAGTTATCAATTACTAAATATTTTAATATAATTATTGGTAGGCGAAGTACGGATACATAAAATGTAAAATAAGTATTTTAAAATAATATTTATAATTTTGTAAAACTGGAAACTTTATTGAATAGATGATCCTTTTGTTATCGAGTTTTGTAATTAAGTTTAAGGATGTTAATACATAATAAACACATTTGATTAATAAGCCATAAAATTTTCAAACAAAACTTCGTGATTCAAATAATAATCACACAATGCAAAACACCAAACACCTGCAAGCGAATATCCTCGATTGGAATTTTTTTTTTTTTTTTAACTTTCTATTGGTGGAAATAAGGAGAAATTTGTTGTCTGTTCTACTTAAACAAGTTTGAGACGGCGCTTCTAAAATAAGGTCATTCGAGATCAACAATATAGTAATATCTCCAGGGTTTGATGCGAATTATATCATGTATAACGTTACGCAATACCCCTTAGAGAATTATGCTATTACGTTAATTATCAATCACTAAAATTAGCTTTTATTGCCTAATTAATGTACAACTCAAGATCACATTATTACGCAATTTCTATTTATATAATTTAAAAATTAACTTCATAATTGAAGATAAATAAAAAGAATTGAAGAGAGAATAATATTTAATAATGCTTATTATATTACGATGAGAAATGTATAAATTTTTCTTCTTTATTGTTTATTTTAAAAGATAATGATGTCAACTGGGTATGATACTTTATTTATAATCGGTTTCGATGTTTTAAGAGTTCTTTTAAATTGAAGAAATTCTAATTATTTGAAAATATCAACGAGATTGATTCATAATATATATTATAATATCTGAGAAAAATGATATATCCAGCAATGATCATTCACTATAAACATGAATACTTTTACAAATATGCTTAATATTACATGCGATTTAAAACTTTATAACCAAATTAGAATTTTACAGATAAAAAAGAAACGAAATAAACTTAAACACGATGGAAAACGAATGAATCATTCTTTAAATTGTTATCGCTAACTTTATATTGAACATCTACGTAATCTGGTTCTGCTATTTCTGAAACCAGTAATCTCCGGGATGTACTTATGGGAATTTCTTCATTTTACCAATGAAACGAGATCTTTTTCGCTAAATTAGATATTTTCCATGAATTTTTCACTTGATCTTAAACGCATTTGATATAAGAAGAAGGGGGAAAATACATTATCACGAAGATTTCGAAATGCACAGTACTTACATAAAAGCAGCACTGGGGAACAATTTGACTTTACAAGAAAAGAATTAATGATCGTTTTGTAATTATGCTTAACAATCTATTTTTATTTATAAGAACTGTTAAAAAAAAAGTGTAAGAGTTTGAACCAAAAATTTTTATTTTGATAGTTCTATATCTTGTCATTAAAATATACGAATTAATTATGTAAATTATCAAACACAGTACAGCATATAATTACTTTGAATAATTATAATATTAATTAAATAACTATCCTTAAAATTAATGAAGAGAAAATACAGACATAGAACATTTTAAAATTTAGTTTTAAGTTTATTAATTTCCATCTCTTATCTAATTATTTTAATACTTATTTATAATTTTAAATTTATATAAATTTTAAAAACAATTAAGAACATTTTGATCTTCAAATTTTAAATTCATTTATAATTATATCAAATAGTTTTAAACATTTTCACAGAATAAATTTAAAAAACACTTATTGAAGTTAAGTTAATTGCAAAGCTTTACGAATTGATTAAATAATCAATCTATGTGTAATCTTGCAATTTAGTGAAAGAGAAGAGAGAGTTCAAAACCTAATTTTTATAGTAATTTAAAACTTTCTATAAATAGTATTGATCTGTTAGCAAAATGTTATCGAATGACAATTCATTTTGAATAAGAATCGACATTTTCTGTTCCTTGTCAAAGTAAAACACAATTTTCTTTCAAAGCATTAAACAATTATGAGTAATTTAATTATGAAATTTAATTTGTTTTTTTAATAATTTCTAAATATAATGCTGTATTTATAAGTTATTTTCTTTTATGATTGTGTTTTCATCATATTTGCATTATCACCCATCTTAAATCATTTATTTTTTTTAAATATTATGCTTCAATCATTGAGAATAAAAGTTTATATACTTCAAATACGGTTTGATATTTAAAAACAATCAAATCTGCATTTGTTAAGATATAAGTCCATACCAATTTAGTCAGCAATTTCTACCAAATAATTAGTAATTACTCAAATATTTACTTAATAAAAATTTAAATACGTATGTATGTTCTCGATAATCTAAACCTTTGTAAATATTTTGAATTTATTTCATAAAAATATATACCTTTTATATTAAGTCATTTAAAATTATAAAAAATAAAAATTTATTTTTGATATTAAAAAAAATCATTCATATTAAACAACTTCTTTTGATATCTTGAGAAACTGTTGACTTATCTTTCAGTATATTTTGTTCATTTATTCTGTAAATATTTCTACAGCAGATTTAACAAATTTTTTATAAAAATTTCATTAAAACTCATTCGAAAAATGTTTCTTAATATCATAGATACAGTAGGTACAATATTAATTTTATAATTTAAATTATAATAAATAATTAATCTAAATAGAATTTTCTTATATATATACATACATACATAAAGTAAAAATTTAATTTTTATTAATTAAAAACAGCCTATTTAATTCATCATTAATAAAGTCAATAAAATAGAGTTATCTTAGAATAATGATTTTCGAACTATTCACAGCTTTTAACTACCCAATGGAAAGTAAAAAAAAATAAATATAAATATATGCACGATACATATATATTTTTTTTAATAAAGATGTTTATATTTAAATATCATAAACACTATTTTAAACAACAAGTCTTTGTAATCTATTCCACGAAATAAAATTGTAGCACTTGGCTTTACATTACACACAAAGGAAGTTGCTGTACAGCTGTGCAAAACTAAATATAAATGCACAACATCAACTCTCATGAATAAATACTATTTCATAATATGTAAATGTCAACAATAAGTAAAATAGAATTTAAATATTAAACTTTACGAAAATTTTATTTTTAGACGTTGCTAAATGCGGACCGGTTAAATTATTTCGATGAATTCTATTTTAAAAACTTAGTTTTGAATCTTTCAAAACAAAGTTTTGAAAGATTCAAATGTTTGTGTTCAACGTAAATGAAATATATTTATGTTGTTTGTTAGAAGAAATTTTGTTACCATAAAGTTTTATATGGAAAAAACGTTTAAGCAAACAATATATAACAATTATGTAATGTTTATGAATATAAAATGGAAACGATGTTATCAAAACTTATAAAGTCTCTACTTTTTAATATAGGCCTGGTTTGAAAAACAAGTTTAAAACAATGTATTTAAACTAGTAATATATATATAAAGAAAAAAAAAGTATGTAAAGTCCTACATATATAAGAAAAACCATTGTTAGAAAATACAGAAAATGAGAATGTGTTATAAATTGCTATGGTATGCGATAATTAGGTAAATTAAACAAAATACACAAATGATGACAGTTAGAACTACACATAAAATGTTGTAATATGTATATGTAAAATGTTATATATGTAAAATGTATAATATATGTAAATATATGTAAAATATATGTAATAATATATGTAAAATGTTGTAATACAGCTTAATATATGTGAAATAAATGATGTAATATAAATTTTTGAAGATAAAATATAATTTTTAAGTAGATAGCACAATGAGTTTTTTGGGAAATTTTAAAATAAGAAACTAATCGAGAATACAATTCCTTTTGAATTCAGAGGATAGAAAAACGTATAGAGATTTCTATGTGTAATAATCCTTAAATAACATTTTTTCATGATAATCACTGTAAATAAAGAAAAAAAAATTAGTTTTGTGTTGTAAAAAACATATTTTTTCAATCTAATTAATAATATCCAAGACAGGGCCGTCGAAAGTTTGATACAGGGTCCGAGAGAAGAGCGGACTTCTTTTGTCTTTTTTTTATGAACAAAAGAATTTCGTGGAATTTTTATTAATAAAAAGCAGTGTTAAAGATTTTATATTTTGTTAGTAAAAATAATATTAATTTATAGGGGTAAATTTTCTCCAGGCTCGAGGAAAAATCCCCAGCTCCCCCGCCCTCTCGACGGCCCTGACCCAAGCTATAAGACTCAATGTATGAATAACACAAACAGTAAAACCACAAAAGATTTTCTGTTCCGAAAACAAAGCAACGTAATAGTTAAAGTAACGTAAGGTATCACTATTACGTTGAAATAGTCTGTACAGAGATGTAATGATTCTTGTTAATGGAACTCTTAATTTTACTGCATAAACAGTTAATTTTAATCAAGTTATATATTTAGTTAGTTCTAATTATATGAAGTGGGATGATGTAGTTAAAAATTAATCTTTTAACTTATAAAGTTTTTAAAAATAAAAGTTTAGTAAAATTGCTTTTCATTGATCTGTATAGACATTTGTTAAAAGATACAATGTAGTATTTGTATAATGGTTAAAATCTATAAAACTCTACTTATTTTATACGGTTTCCTCTCTGCTTTTATAGATGATATGGCGTTTCTATGACTCATTCAAGATCGTATTAAATCTCATTTTAGTGTAGATAACGTGCAATAAAAGACAGCAATTTATTCGAAACATACCAACTGCGTTCTATGCAGCTATCTAGCACTTGACTAACCTGTTATTTGAACATTTACTGGTTCCGTATATGAACTAAAATTCTTTTATATCGCTTTAAATTTGACTTCAGTTCAGAAAACATTGAATAATACGTTATTTATTTCTTTATCATTGAAAACTTTTCAAAAAATTTCAATTTAAAGTTAGGAAAAGGCTTGAATAGTGATTCTTCCCACTTAACTCTATGGAAGCACTTTGAAAGATTGTATATAAAAGACGTGTTTAGGATAAATTACTTATTTCAAGTTGAAAAAAATTAGAACTGATTAAATATGATTGTTAAAAGTTTACATTTTGAAAAATAAAATGAAATTTTAAAAAATATTAGCGTATAAAATGTAGCTAAATTAAAATTTTGGTAGTTTTGTATATAAATATAAAAGTATTAAAAGTAAAGATTTTAAAGATTTACATATTATTAATGTTTAAAACCTGTAAATTAATTTATTATTGAATTTTATATTATAATAATATATATATATATATATTTTAAAATTGAAATAGAAGACACTGTGAAAAAAATTAATGTTTTCTATGATTTATAAAACTCGTACTTGACGCCGGATGGCCGAGGCGGTTAAGGCGTCAGCCTACCGTTGTAAAGGACCGGAATGGAATCCGGGCGGTCGAAAAACCCAGAAATTTTTCAAGGAAGTTTTCATAGTCCTTCCTGTATATGTCGGGCCCCTTCCCTCTCCACCCAGTCGCCCCGTTGTACGCATGACCAAACCCACGATGGGTATGAAAAAAGGCTCTCTTAATGCCCACAAGACTGAAAAAGTTTTTTAAATAATAATAATAATAATTAACTTGTAATTGACTGTGGGTTATACTCATTTAATTTTTGAAAATACTAACTTCAATACATTTTCTTCGACAAATTTATATAGATCATTTTTTAACTAAAAAAAAAACTTATTAATTTCCTGTTTTTAAACCAAATTAATAATTTATTACTATGAAATTGTTATGTATTTTTTTCTCGAAAGAAATTAGAAGTGATTAAATATGATTGTTAAAAGTTTACAACTTGTTTTTAGAAAACTTTCAAAGCAAAACCTATTATTGATTAAAAAATGATCTGAACATCTGCTCTGTATACTTTTAACTCATACACAGTATGCTTCATCATGAATCGATTGATGAGATTAAGGTTTTCTCTTATCACGTTTATCTTTATCTTTTTTCATTCATTATTTAGTATTTTTCTGTCACCGGATTTGTATAGGGCATATCATATTAGTCCTTATCGGATCAATAATCAGGAAAGAATGAAAGCGTACAAGTGTATATAAAAAGAAAAATTTTCTAAATTAATAAATAGATTTATGTATTGAATTTGTATTCAAAACATTCACCCTAGTTCTGAGAATATAAAAAACAATTTGTATTTGATGTAAAGCTGTTACGTAAACAAAAAAAATTAAAAAAGTAATTAGAATGTTACGTAAAAAATAGAATTTGTTTGGCTAATGGAATGGAATCTTGATGTGAAAAACAGGCTTTCCCTTGTAAAGAAAAAAAAAAGAGAAAGACCTTGTTGAGTTTACATATTTTTTTCTTTAATTATTGATGGGTCTTTGGCCGTACTTTCGATATCTGTTAGAATATGATCCTCAAGGACAAAATCGTCATTATAAAAACTACCCTTGATTATATAGCAAACATAATGTAATATATTTTATAATATTTATTAAGTTATTTATAAGACAGGGGGAAAACGTTCATAATTTTCGGTATAATTCAAAAAATAAATATTGTAGATTTTTTGATTATTATTGTTACACGAAAAGAAATCCCCTTAATAACTAAAAGAGATTTTAATGGTCTTTACAAAATATTTTTTGTATATAAAACCTAATGGAGTATTTAGAATATTAACTATAAAAATTATAATTCGTTTTTCAAGCATATTAGAGACAAGGTCATTTTTTCTTGCAGAAAGATTAAAAAAAAAAAAAAAAACTCAGAAAACAAGAGAATTTTTCGAAAATTTCCCACTATTCTAATACAGCTATAAGTCATTGGTGTTAAATCGACCCAACCCCTACAAGTCGATCTAGGGATCTAGGGTAATTATGTTGCATGATAAATTTCATAGAAGGTCAGGGAGAAACGAAAAGGTCATTCGACAATCGAGGTCATCGTACAAGTCCTGCCCAACCCTTGGGGTTGAATATTCGGCAGGTCACCGCCCATCTAATACTTTTGTGTTTCTGTTATTGTAAAATCTACTTAGTTGTTCCACATTTTTGACAGTTTTTACGAAATATTATCATTAACTTGATTGTCTATAGATGATCTTATCTATTTCGATCCATCTTCAAAATCGATTGATTGATTTGGATAAATATCGTGTTAATTATAAAGGAACTTATAGATACAAATTTAAATTGTGTACATATATTATAACCTTTGTAGAATATATTTAGAATTATTTCACACTATGCTGATCACTTTGTATTTAAATTGATCCATCTATCACATGTTACAGTTGTTGACGTATATTTGAATATATTGTTCTCTAACAGAATAGGGTGGAGTTATATGAACCAATTTATGATTCTTAACGCATTTTACACAGCTAAAGAGAATGGATAGTTAAAATATTTGCTGTTATTGTTAGTATAACAATAGAGAAGTTAGTGAAGTTACGAAAACTTCTGTGTTCAGCAGAAAGTTATTTATGGAAGAAGAATAACAAAAATTTTATTCTAGTTATATTTTCAAAATTATATTGATTAAAGCTCTTTTTACGTTTAAATAAAAAGCCTCAAATTAGTTTATATATATATAGACTATTTTTAGATTTTTAGGCCTACATCATAAATATAACTTATATATAAGCTATATTTATATCTAACTTATTTATGTTATATTTATGTCTTATATATAAGTTAAATTTATGTCTGTAGGCCTACGCGATAGTAAATTGTACATAACCTATCTATGAACAGTTAATTATCTTAATTTATTCGTGGAGAAACTCACTCAAATAAAGAAAATTAGAAGAAACATAAATCAAAAGAACAATGCTATTATGTCGTGGAAATACGCAAAGATATTTGGCAAGTAAATAGAGCGAATCAAAGAAATTCATTTTTACTGCTTTGAAAATATATTCATATTTGCACAGTTAAAATAAATAAATAAATAAAAATTCATATAAAAATAAAAGATAAATATTATTAAAATAATAAGTAACTAACTTAAATAAGCATAAAAATAAATTATGTAAATGATTTTTTTAAATCTTATTTATGACTTACGTTCTGAATTAAAAGAATTTAGAACATGTTTCTAAATAGTTGGGAATGAATAATTTTCTCGCTATTCAAATATTTTAAAATAAAATTGAATAAGGTTTTAAAAATGAGTAATTGTCTAAATCATAATTACTGTAAAAATACTAAATAATTGCTATAAAGACTTTGTAAGCGGGGTGGAAAATTATGCAAGGCAAATATTTTTCGTATAATTTTCTGCATTGTAAAATAATAAATTGAAGTATTCTGATAGAATTGAGTAAGTTATTATCTTTAAAAATAATAAGTGATTAGTTACATATTTTACTTATTTTTATTGACTTGAATAATGTTAATTGCATTAAAGCAATTGAGCAATTAATACAATTTAAATCTTTCAAAATAAATTAGGAATAAAACAATATATAAATATAAGTACTGTATATTTGACAAATAGAGTGCATATAAAATATAGAAAAATATTTAACAAATTTTATATAAAATAAAATAAAATATCTACTATATTTTGCGAGTTCCTTTCAAGTATGTTAATTAAGAAATTATTTTCCAATACTTTACTAACATATTTTATGCTTAAACTATTAGAAATGCTTTATTTTCCGGAGGCCTTTAGGATTTATGTGGTCATATATAAATATGAATTTGCGAGACACCTTTTATTTTATATTTATTTGAAGTAAAACTTCTATCACGAATTCCTGGTGTTACATAAAGTCTAACGTTCTAATACTGGATTCTGATTATTAAACAAACATCAAGTGTATATTTGTGCATGTATGAGGCATATAAAAGTGTGAAACCCTAGACAATAGAAGATCCAGCAGAGGGGTGCAGAAAGGAAATAATATACCTTACAAAATTTTTTACTACATGAGATACCCGGTTTTACTCTGGAAAAATCCCCGCAAATTCAGGGTTTTTACCCTGCATTTTACGGAAATTTTTACACTGAAGTTTTTCCCTGAGCATCCCTCGTAAATCCTCACCTGGTCCTAAATATAAGTATACATAGGCCTATACCCGAACTTAAAACTGTCATTTGCATATAGCAATTGATTCTTGAGAAAGATAAAATTTCTTAACTTCTAAAATTCTAAAATTTCTAAATATTAAACAATAAATTTAATATGAAATTTAAAAATTGTTATATTTTATTTGAATATTATAAATTTTTTGGAAGTGAAAACTGAAATTTAAACTTAAATAATTAAAATGCAAATTACAGAGCTTTCATAATCATCTGATGAAACACTTCGTAATTTCATTATGTAAATTGTCTAAATAAAAATAATCTATTTTTAGACAATTTACATAATTGCATTTTTACAATTTAATATTGTAAAAATAGCAAGTCATTTTTACAATATTAAATTGTTTTAAATTACATTTGCTCTATAAGAATTAAACTTTTGACTTTTGTTGTGTTGCTTCCTTCATGCTATTTATATTAATTATATATTTTTTTAATATATTAATAGGATTTATATATATTAGTAATAAAAGTAAATATCCTAAATTTAAAATTAATTTTTAGAAATTCATCAAATTTAATAAAATTTTTAAATTTATAACAAAATCATTTTATATAAAAAAATCAATTTACAAGAATATAAAAATTTAATTTCTATAAATTTTTAAAAATTAATAAACTAAATATTAAATCTGGAGAAAAATAACAATTCTTGAGTTAATATCTTATGAAGAAATGAAATATGAATAAAGAAATACGATCGTGTATTGTAAAAGATTAATAATTTCTTCGGGTGGTTTTAGAAATAACGGCTTAATAAAATATATTCTATCTTATTTCTAAAACCACACGAAGAAATTATTAACTTTTTCTATAGTATAGAATTTATTATCAAAATAATAAATATATTATAAGTTATATACTGTACATTAATAAAATTTTTATAAATACGAATTGAAAAAGGAAAATTTAATTGTAATTATTATCATACAGTCTATTAGAATTTGCTATTTAAAAAATTTGCATTAAGAAATTCGTAAGTTTTAAAGGAATTACATATTATTATAAGATTCGGAGATACGAAGTTAATATATTAAAACATTTTCCTTCCTATATTTTGTTAAAATATGACAAATAACAATAAAAACGTTGTTTATAGTTCTCTTAAGAGAATTGAATTTTTTAAAAATGAAGAAATATTGTTATTTTTTAAAATATTATAAAAATTGTTTTCTTATTTTATAAAAGAAAAAAATTTATTATTATTATTATTTTGCTGTACTTGAATATCAAGAAAATTTATGGAGAAAATATTACAATTTAGCAATCTTATAATTGCCTACTATAATAATATATCAGACCGACGGCCGGACAGCCGAGACGGTTAAGGCGTCAGCCTACTGCTTTGGGGGATCCGGAATGGAATCCTGGAATGTTTCATGGGCGATCTGACCCGGATATGTCGGGCCCCCTCCCTCACTATCCGCCGCTCCTTTGTGGGCCTAGCCGAATAGATATGGAAAAAGGGCCTTTTAAGCGTTAAGAGTTTAATATATATCAGACCTGTATAACTTAATGTATTAAAAAATCATTACATTAATCTGGATTCATAAATGTCTCATATAATTTATATTTAATGCGTTTTTCTTTATAATTTCCATTATTATTCTTAATATTATGTTATTACTTAATACAATTTAAACGGGTATAAGGAGTTTTCGCTACGAAAATCAAGAAAAATTATTTAATAAAACTGTCATTTAATTTTGATATGTTTTTTTATTTAATGTTAATAAGCAATGTTGAATGTATCTCGAAGAAAAAACTCATTGAAATGAATTATAATGTTGTTATTACGGTGTATTTTATAATGTAATATGTTATGAAACGATGTTATCAAAGGAAAAATAGTGTAATAAAATGCAAACTACATCTGACAGTTATCTTTTTTTGATGTCTTATACCTTGATAGATTTATCCTTTATTATTTAAAATCAATTTTTCCTTATATCTTTCTAGTCACGCTTCAAAATATACACGTCCAATTATCGATTACAAAACAACTCGAGGAAAAAATTGTTTCACTAACTGATTTTCAGAATTTATGAATGAAACGTGAAAATGTAGGCCTAACAAAATATATATATATATTTTCTTTAAACAACGAATACAAATTTTCCTCTTTTGTTTTCCATTTATTGTAGGTTATATATTTTTCTTTTTTTTGTTGTAAATTTTTGTTATATGCTCTATGTATTTCAATTTATATTATTATAAGTTTACTTGATTTTTAGGATATAAATAGTCTTTCTGTTAGCTGACGTTCAAATGGAATTTTTCGCTGATTTAACAACAAACTCACGAATCTTATGACGTTTATCGCAGATTTTAGATATGATACATGTACCATATATTCGTTTAAAGAGAAAAAGAGAAATTTTTTCCAGGATTTAGAATCCAATAAAAATTTTTCTGTATCCATAAGAGGCGTTTCTATCGTGCAATACACAATACAATTATGTCTAGTATTGTTCTGTGCCACGTGAGAATCAAAATGGAAAGTGTGCCACCATCACCTAGGCAACAGAATGTGTTGGACACATAGATGGCGCCTTATTTCCGATGTCATAGAGAAAACAAGCAAGACTGTTTGTGTTTCTAGACGGCTTCGATGTCTCGTCAGAATGGCGACAAATGTGTTTCCGATCATCGTCCTTGTAGTCTCGGGATTATAGACTATATTCACTTTGCTACGAAATGCATTAATTTAGATTGAAATGCAATTGACGGTGATCAGGTTTTATTGCGTCGTCAATGCCTAGTAAACCCAGTAAACTAATTATCTAATCACAATCTCGTAAATAATTCTTTGTTATTTATTTCGGGTTCGGAAACAATCATAACACGTAGGCTCTTCTCGTCTCACGTTGCTTCTCTGCCTTGCAACTGAGCCGATAGGTAAAACTCGCTCCTTTCTTTTATTTTATATCTAAATAAATTTATAAATTCCCTGTTGTGTCATAACATTTGAAGTAAAACGTGAATAAAAAATTTTTATATATAGCAAAAGCTTATCTTGTCTCAGTAATTTATCAATTCATACGAAAGTTTTAAACTTCAAAAAAAAATAAAAATAATCGAATGCAATAGAAGAAAAGTATGTAAATATTGTTAAAAACATAAAGAAATTTCACATACTTAATTTATTTTTAAAATAATTTAAAGAAAAAAGTGTTTTAAATTGACACAATTTTAATTTTAAGTTGCAATTAATATTTATTAGAGGCAGTAAATCATAATTAACCCATTTTCAAGCGTCAATCTTTATTTTGTTTCAATATTTAAAATAGTTTCTTACAATTTAAGTAGATATTTTTGAATTTTGAAATAGAATTTGAGACACTTAATTTCGTTTTTTAAGTTAAGTTTTAATCAACAAAACCATGACAAAATTCTAATTTCTGCATGTTGTTATCAAAGTATATGTAATTGGAGAACACACTAAAAAATTAACTTCATGTAGAGGTTAATAGGGTGAAAATATATCCAACATCGACTTCAGTTAACGACCGTCAAAACTGAAATTATGCGTGAAGAACACTTAGGCCAATGGGATTGTATAGAGTTTCTCGTTGCGGAATTATACACCAACCTGTTTCATTTTATTCATAAACAAAATACTTTATCAGTGAAAGTATTCCAAAAACTATGCCGATTTTATTCTAATTTTTTTAAAATATAAAAACCATCTCAACGATATCTAAGTAGGAGATCTTATTAAGTCAGTTTCTTCAGAATTATTTGTTATCAGGAAGGCTAAACAATACTTCATTAATTTAATTAAAAGGAAAGAAATATCAGAAACATCAAGTAGATGGTGTAATTTAATACATAATAGAAAGGCAACAAGAAGGAAGATATTGAAACTAATGTAATTTTTTTTTTCTTTATCATTTTAACTTGGTGTCAATGTCGGTTCATCAACAACTCCTCCGCTGAAGTGGGTCAGAACTAACATAAAGTAGGTTGGCATGAAAATAAGCGTAATTACTACTACTATCATCGTCACGCTTTCTACTCGCAGCCTTCGTGTAGGTTTATGCGAAATCCAAATGGACAAACCCTCAGATATTTTCACTCTCCTTTCAAGAATTTCGGAGAAACTCGAATAACAACTATGTAAGAATATGCAATTTTAAAACTCCAATACGTCTTATTATCATAGATGATATTTTTTTTCAAAGCTCTTTTCTTTTTTATAATTGAGACATTAAATATTTAAAATTTTTCCAATAAAATGTATTTTCTTTAACATTAAGCCGATGACATACAAAACTAATATTCGAAAAGGGTATAGAAAGCGAATTAATAATGACATAACTGTTTAATTATAATAAAAGTACAAGATTTTATGTTTTTAACGAATTTATACACTGGTATTTAATATACTTTGTATGCTCTATAAATACCAAAAACTCACATAATACAGTAAGGACTATTCAAACTATTATAAATTTTTATACTTCTCAAGTAACGTAATAAGATAAATAAAATAGTTAATAAATACACCAATAGTATTAAATTATTAACATTTTATTTTTAATTTTCAAAGGTCTTTCGTTGTACTTAGATCACGAACTTCTCTACGAACTGATATCAAGCAACAGTTTTAGTATATTATCAGTAAAAATACCACGAAGATTATTTTAGTCGTTAAAATATCATGTAATATATAAAAACAAAATGAGATCATCGTTAAAATAAAGTCACGTTTATTTCCTTTTAGCCGCATTTCTTATTTTCACAATTTTATTTTAATTTTTATAAAACTTTTTAATGTAAAAGATTGAATGAAAAATAACTGTATAAAATTACTTTTTAAATTAAAAATAAATTTATGAAATGATGAAAATACGATAATTTATTTTTGAAATAAAGATATTTTATTAAAATATTTTTAAAATTTGTATTAAATCTTAAATTTGCTACTTTTTCCTCATAAGATTAGTTTGGTGATAGAGAACGTGTTTTACTTTAAAGCGACATGAAGTCTAATTCATATATTTTGAGAATTACAGCAGTTTAAGAATAATTTCACGAAGTGATAATATTCTGAATGGCTGTTGGAAGGTAAAAATGGGGCAAGTGTAGGTATGTGAGTTAAGAATGAACGTTCACTCTTGCACCACACTTTTATTTATAACTTTTTAACTGCTTGAACGCATAAATGACACGCTCCTAGAAGAAAACGGTAGTAAAGAATGTTGCAACAATAAAGATAAAACTCGAAGAAAACCAATTCTCCGCTCCAAATAAAAAAAAAATAATAAAAATAATAGAAATCATGAAGAACAAGGCGTTTATGATACCAGTTTTGTGGATTTTGTAACAAATTTGTAAAATTTTAAAATTGATTTCCGATGTAATAAAAAAATAAACCTGTATTTTATCGGTTTTAATTGTATTTTATAAACTAATTAATTGAATGATAAATGTTTAATTTTTAATTTATCAAAACTAAAATTTAGACATTTTTAAAACAAAAAATTACACCTTATTTTTAATTTTAGGAATAATTTCAATATGAGTCTAGGACATCTAGGCACTAAAAATTATATAGTTTTAAAAATTACATATATAAAATGCATAGCTTAAAATCGTCACGAATTGTTTGAATAAGTGAGCGAATTCCCACTTGTAAATTGTAAGTTTCGATGCAACAGTTTTTTTTTAAATTTTAAATAATTAAAATTTAAAATGACGAATTAAAGTCGAATGTTTTCAATGTATATAAAAGAAATGTATACCTTGTAGTGTATAAATGTATACTATGTAAATTAATGAGGACGTAACAATGTGTAAGCTATGGTATGATTCTGTTTAACACACAATTGCGTATATGTTTCGTTATTTGCATATTAATTAACTAAAATAAAATCTTAAGATCTTACTCTAGCTTTAGTTTTTTAATAAGATATTACTATAAGGTAAGTAAATTTAAACGGGAAAACAAATTAAAACTTTAATTTAAAACATTAAACGTAAAATCTTTTGCAAGAATCATTTATAAAACGTTTATAAAACAATACTTGAATATAATCTACAATAAACTTATCCATAAATTCACTGTTCCTCTTTGATCGTATCATTAAGTATATTTAAAAAACGTAAAATTGAATTTATAAACATGTCAATCGGAAGTAAGTTTCGCTAACGATACATTCCAACATCACACATATAGCAACAAGTTTGACCTTTGACCACACCATCTCTAGGTATTTAGAGATGGCACTCTACTCGTAACAAATAAAATCTTGTCTAACTAGAAAGAGGAGGAATATTTAAGGATTTTAACACGCGTAGGTCAAGGACTACTTGTATCTCGTAAGAACTTATTTGAGTTTAAGCCGTTATGTTCGATCCCAGAAATTGGTATTAGTATTGATAGCGGATGCGCCAACACAACCAGCATCTGCATCTGGTTGCGTGGGCGAATCTTATAGCAGAACAGATGGCTGTGATCTTATGACTAAAATAAAAAGAAAACTGATTGAAATAATGTGTTTTAGTGTTTCAAGTTGCTCTTAGGAATCTGTTTTTATTCACCATTTTGTACCGTCACTTGATTAAACATTTCTTCACCCTTCATCATTTTTTCGTTAATAACTATTCCTCTTCTGCTGTTTAGTTGCAGATTTTATAACTTAAAAAAATAATTATTAAATTTCTTAAACTTTTAATAGGACTATTAAAAAATAAATAAATATGATAAAGAAATGAATCATATATTTTTATAGTTAAAACTTTCATGTGACCTCGTAAATTTGCATGCAGCCATATTTTAATTTTGTTTTGTTTTATTTTATTTTAACTTCATTGTATTAATTCTATTAACATTTAAATTTTTTAATCAGTGAACTCGAATAGTTTTCAATATGATTTAGTAAAGAGTACTTTAATAAAAAATGGTTCATTTTAAATTAATTTTATATCATTATTTAAAAGGATTTTTATGTCTTCTGATTTAATTATAAGCAGAAAAAATCACAATAGACGACAATTCCTGTATTGTTATTGTAAACGAAATAATGTAAAGTAATGACGATGAGAGGATTAATAAAATGAAATTGATCATCTCATAAAATAACCTACAAAAGACATTCAGTTATATAAATTAGAATTAACAGCAGGATTACGACCTTAAACAACAATAAAGCATTTATTGAATCTGTGCCAATCTCGTAATGTTATTGCCCGCGGCAATAATATAAATATTTTTAAAATATTAAAAGAAAAATAGGATTTTATCGCTTAAAAGAAGCTCAACCAAGCTTAGGAAAAGTAAAAAACATTGACGCCTCCATTATTTAGAAAGTGAAAAATCATCAGATCGTGCGTGATGCATCCCGGTTGCGATAAAGACGGTAACTTTGTTTCCCACACACTTTAATTAATTCAGGAAAATGAATGCTTGATTTGGATTATTTTTGATAAATTCCCATGAAAAATAAGTTTATTTTTCGATATACAGCATCCAAAAACTTACTTAACAAGTTGTCAAACAGTGTATAGATATACGGCGTCAGAAAAAAAGGGTTGGTTTCATGAAGAGTTGATGTCGGGACAAATAGATCAAGGCCAACAACATGGACCTTACGACGTTTTGTCGTGTAGTATTAGGAATGTTACCGTAGAAGTAACAACTGCGAATATTATTAAGTTAACGGTAACTCGAAATCCTTGAACGTTAATGTTTTTTTGCTTTAAATTAATCGTCTTGAATTTAATAATAGTAAATTATGAAAAGAAAATATGTATAATAAATTTTCGAATTGTTTAAATATAATTATATAATATAATTTTATGCTTTTCTTTAAAAAAATAATTTTAAATAATTATCTTCAAATTTTATTCTGACTAATTAAATAGCACTCGAAAGAGAACATTTCTTAATGAGAAAAAGTACTTATAAATATTTTGAAAATGATAGTGTTGGAGTTAAAGATAATAAATTTGAATACAACATTAAAATACTTCGCATTCTTATACGGTTTAAAAAAGCGAGTTGGATGTTGTCACGATCACGTGACAAAGTGATCACGCAAGAAAACCAAGAAACATCTGTTTTATAAACAGGAAGAGAAGAAGCCATAAGACAAAATTGATTCTGTAAGTGATAGCTCTGGCTTCCGTGTACATCATTTCAAGATTCCAAAAAAAGTTCAAAATTACAAAAAACTTGTCTTAATATTTATTTTATAAAAGTTTTTAAGGTAATTTATTTTATAATTTTCTCTTTTCAACACAATTATACGCAACAAATCTTTTATTACACTTGTAAGATGGTTTTATTTCGAATAAAATTGATGTTTTTGCTTTACACTTCTATAGGTTACTACAATAACTTCATTTTTAAAGTAAATAATTCTCATAATTTTATTTATGCATCGAACAGTTTCTATTTTAATTCTGATTTATTGCACAATTTGTGTGTTTAACTGAAATTATATAATTAAAATTATATGTTTATTTTACGTTATTTTCAACTAAACTTAAAAAAAAGAATTATACAGAGATTTAAATCTTGTCATAATCAACGTTTCAACGTCTTCAATGCTTTGATAACGAAATTTCTGCAAATATGCTACTTGTGAACCTATTTATAAAAATCGTTCTTATACTTTCATTACACGCATTATAATGGAATTATTTAGGAATATTTAGCATAAAAAATTGAAGACTTGTACAGATATTAAATTAAAAATATTATTGATTATATCAGTTTTCTGTTGTGTAGGTAGTAAAAGTTTAAATTCGGTTCATATGGTTATAACTTTCAAGATCTGTTCGGATATTTTTCTTTCTGTTTTTGAGTTACTAGTTAGACAAGAAATGAAATTATCTAAACTAAAAATGATTGTGAAGAACTAGATCTATAAAGAAGTCTAATGATTGGTTAAAACAAGTTTATGGGTTTTAGGAATTAGGTTAAAGATCGCGCAATAATAAATTTTCATAATTTTTATAATTCGATAAATGATTTTTTTCCCATTTAAATCAATAAATAATAAATGTATATTTTATATTTTAATTTGAAGCTATAAAAAAAATAGCAAATGTAACGATAATGCAATGACGGTTTAAAATCTTAATTCTCTTAGTGGCAAAAGTAAAACCTTTTAACAACAAAAATATATATATATGTTTATTTTTATGTTTAAAATTGTTATTTATTTTTCTAACGATAGTTAAACTAAAATAGAATCTTTTAAAAACCATCTTGGGCGAGATTCTATCAATATCGCAGTTTAGCACCTAACAATCAAAAATCCTTTTTTAAAAAAATTGAGGTTACAGTTTTTCTTATTTTCTAAATTTGTGGTATTAAAATGCACGTGTGTATGTCACGTGATGTAGACCGTGACCATATAGTTAGTTACAGTGGCCTAAGTATGACGTAACGCAGGCACAGACAGGTTGAGGACGGACGTATGAAGGAAGAACATACCTTGCACGCACCTTGTCGAAGAATTTCTATTAAGTTTTAAAAATATCGATGCAAAAAGAAGTCTGTAACAGTTTGAAAACGATCTTACTTTATTTTTAATTTCCTTTATGGATTTATTTTTAAACCGAATAACAACTATTTAATTTGCAAGTGAGCGACTCGAGACAACGTTTCGTGTGTTGCCACGCAAGACGTAATTAAGGAATAGTTGGTTCAGTTGTCATTAGAGGTCGTTGAAGGACGTAGCTCTGGTTGAACTGCTATTCCTACAGGATACAATTGTTTGTATTCTGATATTAATGTATGTCGGTTTGTAGCACAATTCAGTCAAGTGAAAAGTGATTACCTGTTTTACAGTAGGTTATTGGCGAGTCCGCTTCGATTCGGAGCAAATTTTATTTTCATTTCTATTCATTTACTTTTCCCGATTTTATAAAACAATAACGGATTCTTCGACTAAAGAACAATAAAATCGAAAAAAAATCTGTTTAGAAAAATATGAAAATTAATAAATCATTGTTTGCTTTTATAGCAATTTAAAAATAAACTTTCTTATAAGGTAAAATCAGATTAGAAATCGAAATATATATATATTACATTCTTTTTTCTTTTTTATAATTTATTAACTGCGATTGAAAATTTTCTTATAAGAATAGATCTATTCGGGATACTAAAATTAACTGTATATTTTATAGTCTCATTGCTGTTCAATCATGCTTAAAGACCTACTTGAAGAATATTTTAACAAGATACTGATAAAGGGTAAAGAACTTGGATCTGTTTATTAATATCTTAACAATTCAAACTTTTGTTTGTGACGTAGGAAATGAGTGTACAGTACAGCTTTAGTGTTACGAAGGCAAACGCAAACGGAAATCGAGTTATTGTGACAACAACCGCAATTTTTTTTTATTTGTATTATCAATTCATTTTTTCTTATAAATAGTTAATACATATCAAATTCTCAAATTTTCCTTTTAAATATAAACCTTATTAACTTTAAATAAATAAAAATTATTTAAATAATTTCATTTATATTTAATAAAATTTCTTCCGTAGATTTTAACGTTACATTTTAGTTATAAAATAAGAAAATAAATTTAGTTACAAGCATACATATTCAAAAGGAAACTGACAACTTAAAAAGTGATTTCCTACAAGGTAATACATATTTTAAGGATGAGTTTACATTCGGCATTTTCGTTAGTTACAGAGGATCTATTTATAAAAAGTTGATGGTTTGATTTTTTTACATGCATTAAACACCCACTTCACTTAATATCTTCCACTACTTTTTCCATGAATAATCGGTTTTTTTTTTTTTCTTTGGTGCTTTTATGAACTTGTTTTAGCAGAGTTGTATCTAATAACCAGATGCTAACTCAAAGATACAAAAAAAAAAAAGAGAAAAAGTTATTTACTTACGTCTTGAAATTATTCAGTCATTTTAAATGTGTTAATTAACTTATTTCCATATTGAATAAATAATAATCACTGTTTTCAAATTAAATTATTTTTTATTAAATATTTTCGAACAGAGAAAAAGTAATTTCTTAATTAGTTTATTAATTAAGAATTATTTCAGCGATAAATTTTAATTACATGTAAACGAATTATTTTAGTTTTTTTTTATTGTATGTAAATAAAATAAAAATGAGTGCTCAAAGCAGGCGTACAGCCTGAATAATGCCATTGGAGGGCAAGTCTGGTGCCAGCAGCCGCGGTAATTCCAGCTCCAATAGCGTATATTAAAGTTGTTGTGGTTAAAATAAAAATGAATTAACTAAATATAGATCGTTATATCACATTTTTACATTATTAATGAGTAATAAATGAGATAAAATAGTTAAAAGTTCCTGAAACAATAAATGACAAATTTTAAATATTTATAGGTGGTTAATAACATTAGTGTTAAGTAGACTTAACAAGATTTTTTTTATTGTTAGCGTAAAGTGTAACTCAATAACCTTTAGAACGATGGTAACAGTGTAACTATCTATTGCCTTCTGTTTTTGTCTTTTTTTTTCTTCCCCCCTTGCCAAAACTCACCCAAAGCTGACGGTCATCGACCTCTGGAGTGTGACATCTCGACAACAGTATCACCAATCAGCAGAACTGAAACCAACGTGACAATTCGATCCTTCACGCAACATTCGGCCAGCAAATGAAGTGTAAAGAGGACAACAGAATGATTATTCAACTTAGAATAGTCAAATATTGATATTCATTTTATTTTTTATTTTGTTCACTATTTTTTTTTTATTTTTATTAATTCTATTATGATAAATTAGGTATATTTAATAAATATCAATTTTGATGCACGATGTTTTAAATTTTAATGATCTTTCAAGAAATGAATGGTTGTAGATCATAATCAGTATAACGGAAACTTTATACTTTTGATTAAAGTTTTTATAAAGGCAAGGAATGATGATACATATGTCAGGAACATAATTGTCATCATCAATCATCGCATAATTGCTTCATTCATCTATTCTGATCTTTTACAAGCTAAGCCAATCATTAATTGACAAATCAATATCAATCATTTGATTTCTTACATTAATTCCCATGAATTTAAATAGTTTTAATAAGCTATTAATAATAATAATAATCTAATTTGCTTTAAGATAACAACAACAGTTTGTTACATTCTCTACACTTTTATGAAAAAGAGGAACGCTATTTTTTAACCTTTACATTCTTACATAATAAAGATTATTTAAAAAATCTTGTTTTATAAGTGTTAGATCCATTTACTTATCTAATTTTTCTTTTTAATTTTAGCTATTAAAATTGGATATAAATACGGAAACGCAGCATCCCGGAAGCTAACAAAAAAACTTGATGATAGTTACACTTATATCATATGTTAGAACAAAACAGGAAATGTTCATTATCCATCTGTACATTTGTCTGCTTGTTGTTCAAAAATATTAGGCCTAAATTTATGAATAAACAATCTTTCGAAACTTTTCAGCGTTGTCAATAAATTATTATCAAAAGAAGAGACTATAGAATGAAAACAAGGGCAATTGTTAATACATATGTGAAAACTCATCGATCTGGATCAAAATTATGAATAACTGTCAATATACGAAATATAATTAACGTAAAAGCACATGTACAGCATATACTTTTTCGGATAATTATAAATTAACAATTAATCGTATTAACTGCTATCTAATTAAAAAATTTTGAAGCTAATGTAATGGCTTATGTTTTAATTAAATTAACAACATTTTGTAGGTGATATTTGAATAATGTCAGATGTAATTTTAATTAACTTTATTTATTATATTAATTAAGTTACTCGTAAAGTAAAATCGAAACACGATAAAATATGTTTTATACTAATGAAAAATAATAACATACAGCATATTATTATTATTTTTTTATTACGATCAAGTTTTTTATATACAATTTAGAATTAAAAGCAAATATTTTAATATTTAAATCCGTTTATAACTTGATGTTTATTAGAAAAGTCAATCTAATCAGGTTTGTAACTGAATATCTTCAAATGTTTACCTCCTGCGCAAAGACTTATCTAAATAGACATATATTGAATGTTAAGTAACTATACAGAGGAAAGTTTTAACTATTTAAATAAATTATACATAAACATAAATCTTAGAAGAAATTAATGCTTGGATCCATGTCAAATCTTTTTAAAATTTGTTATGAATACAAATTCATAATATATTTTACAAAGAATGAATGCAAACAAATGAATAAATAAACACAAATGCAAAAAAATATATGTATTGTTTATTTATTATATAATAATAAACAATACATATATTTTTAGTTATTTATTTATTTATATTTATGAATATTAATAATATTTTCAAATGCTATATACCAGTATAGGCCTATATGATATAACTATATTGATTAATAAGTATTGATATTTTTATTAGAAATAAATAAAAACATTGTTCTAATACTGTGCATATAGTCAAGAGGTATTAAATTATATAAAAATAGTAATTATATAACATATAAAGTATCCAAACAAGATTAATTTTACAGGTAAATTAAAACCAAATCTAACTGAAAGGATAGTATTCGTGATATACTCTTGTTTATTTTTAATTTTATAACTTTTATTATTCTTTGTAATTGAAGATAAAGGTATAACAAATGAAAAATACAAGGAACACACGTACATATATAATAGTACTTAAAAATTCGTGTAAAGAATTGAAAATTAGATATTTTCCAAACGAGAACAAAGATTATATTTTAAATGATTTTCTGAAAAGTAGGAAATAATAAATTATATAACGTAATAATCTTTTTTTAAATTTAAGATTAACAATTAAAACGGATTTTAATGTAATAAAATATAAAAAATAAGGCATGAGCTGTAAACGAAGATATTCGTAATTATTACTTTATTTAAATGTGGTTTTAATAATTAATTTTTAATGATGATTATTTCTAATTCATACCTGGTATTTGATATTAAATTAATTAAGATTGTACACTAAAAAATTTTAATATCTTTTAATCAAATTCTTATCACTAATGCTTCTTATATAGTCATATACAGTAAAACCGCAGCTAAGCTATTCATAATTTTATAAAGTTTGACTTAAAATTGCGATGTTCTTTACAGCTGTCCTCTTTCTTCTAAAACACAAAAGAACTGCGGATTTTGTAGATAGAATAGGTAATCGGTTGCCCTAAATACCATTCACTTTCACTATTCAAATTTTCAAAAAAAAAAAGAAAAAAAATATCTAATGTTCTGTTGATAGGTTATAAATAAAGAATATCTGTTTAGAAAGATCTCAAAATACATTTAATCATTTAATACCAAAACACTATAATGTATAAACTAATTTCTCCCTCGACATTCCCTCACATATTTTTAGCACAAAACCATTCACAGATGATTTTCCAAACGGAACAGTAAAAAAGAAAAAAAAAGAAGAAAAAAATAGCAATTCTGAGATTATGCCCGTAAGAGACTATTAAGTTATTTGTGATTATTAAAACCATTATTTTTCTTACAAAAATTAGAGTAGGCACCTGTTTATAGGAATTATACGGAAAGATTGGCTATGCCCAAGTTGCAGTTCAAATGCGCGAGACCTAAATTCCAAACTGCAGACAATGTTTATCGCCCGACCAACTTAAAACATTTACAATGAATAGTAATTTGAAGTTATTATCATTCAGATTGCCCTTTACCATTGTTTAGCTTATAACAGTGAATGATTTGTTGTTTGTACTCGTACTTGACCACTTCACTATCGTTTTAAGGACGTAAGTTCTATATTCTCTCTTCTGACGTCAGAAAAGATCATTTTAAATAGTATCCACTTCCAGTGATGAACGAGAATTTTTAATATCCTACGTTCCTTGTTCGTGTGATTGTACTTTATACTATCTTATTTTTAATTTTTATAATTAAAAAGCTTAATAAATTTTATTTTACATTCACAGAAATAATATATTTAGAAATGTCACGCAAACGTTATATGATAATCGAGATTGAGATTGATATTCTGAACGAGTTTTTAGATAAACGATCTCTTCTTAAATTTAAAAAAAAAAAAAAAAAAATGTTTAAAAATAATTCTGTTGTATTTATTTTATTAGGAATTTTATTTTGATAAATAAATAAAATAAAATAAAAAATTAAGTGTAAATTAGTTATAATTTCTTAAAAGGTGAAATTTCCACTCGAAACGAAAACAAAAATTTAATGGGATAAGCAATAAAAATAACGATTTATGAAAGAGTTATAAAAAATGTATGAAAGATCGTAAAGTGGATCTAGGCGTTTATTAATCTTGTTATTGTGTTCTGATCTAGGATGGTTGTTTTATTTTAGCATGGATGTTTGTTGCATCCTGTCCTCTTATAGTCAGTTCTGTAATAATAAGTTCTGGTTCGACCGAGAAAATCCACTTTCCACCTGCTGAGTCGCTGATGTTAGGTATAGGGGCATTGACCGTCCTCATTTCTGGCACTTCGAGGAGCGGAAAACCGATCAACTTCACCGAAAACACGATATTGGAAAGGTTTTATGAAAGCTGATAAATCGCTACTCACTCCAACTTTTGTTTTTATGCAGTTCAATGCAGGATATTCGATAAGAGATCGTGTAAAGCTGCCTTCTTCCAAATATTGTCATATATTTATTCCTAAATGTTTTATTGTTTTAAGATAAGTAAAAGAAAAATAAATAAATAAAATAGATAGATAATGAATCTAAGTAATTAAAATTGTTTATTATATAAATTTCAGGCACGAAAACAGGAGAAAAATGTTAAATTTT
The DNA here is from genome assembly GCF_030686945.1 of Centruroides vittatus. Lineage (NCBI taxonomy): Eukaryota > Metazoa > Arthropoda > Arachnida > Scorpiones > Buthidae > Centruroides > Centruroides vittatus. The sequence continues at coordinate 8,229,845 of NW_027122706.1, read as the reverse complement.
TAGCTTGAGCCTTCCGTTCCGTTTCCTTTTTCTGTAATCGATTGGCCTAAAATTTTATTTACAATCAACTTTTTTATTTAAAAATTTTTAAAAAAGTTGATAATTTATTTATATTAAAAATTAGAGCTAAGTAAAAATGTTTTATGTACTTTTTATAGAGAATTTTATTAATAATTACGGGATTAAAAATATTCATAATCATTAGTAAATTTCAAGATCATTAATTATGAGTCAACTAAGTTTAATTATAAAATTAATTAGGAAAGCCATCAATTTTGTATTTTTATCAAGTATAGATTAATCTAATATTCTAAAAACATTATTAACCGTTTATCTCTATGCTGATATAAAATTCAATCAAAAAATGAAATAATTATTTTTTATCACGGCATAATTTTTTGAAGTAAAATCATTAAAAAAAATAATTAATTAAGTTTCAAATTTTAAATTATTTACAAAGCGACTAACACAGGAAAAAATTACCTTACTAAATCTAAGAATCTTTTCCTTTTTATAACGTTTATTAATTAAAAAAATAATAATTTTAACAATTTGATTTCTTATAAATTTACTTCTCATTCTATAAAAAACAAATAAATAAAATCTTATTAAGATTTTAAAAATATAAAACATATATTGTCATAATAAAAAATATTTTTCTGTATAGAAATATATATATATATATTATTAATATACAAAATGTAATAAAAATAACTTTATTTCAGCAGCATTGTTTTATTTTTTAAAGTATTAACTACAATATTATAAATATTTTATAAACTTGAATACAGTTTAGTATATACATACATATATATAATTAATAACTAAGGAAGTATATTTAGTTATATGAAACCATTTATTAAAAAGATAACCTCTGAGTTTCTGATATTATGTATCTATAACCCCTGGAGGGAAATAATTTAAAAATTCTTTTATATTTAACTTTATATCTTAAATATAATTATATTTATAGAAAATATATGTAGAATAAACTATTTTAAAATATTTAAATCTAAAGTGTACTATTAGGACGTTTAATTTTTTTTAAATATGTTTATTAATAAAATTATAGTCTCTTATAAAAAAAAACTTATCACTATGATAAAAGAATAGACTCTGTGTTGTTATATTTCTTTCAGCTGTCACTTACCGTATAAAATTAAACAAAGATATCTTTCATGATATATTTAAGAAAGAATTAACAATCAATTATCGAATTATCTAGATAGATGATGTTAATGATAGTTAAAAAAAAACTTTAGAAAAAAATGATACAAGATATGGCTAAATTTAGAAAGATATACCTTGATATGGTTTCATAGAGTGCATTGTATTGAAAGATTTTCCTTAGAAGAAGAGTTTCTTTTTTTAATCGTATGTTCTGCTAATAGAAAAGGAGATAAAAAAACAATCTAAAAATAGAAATAATTTTGTTTTTAACATTTTGAATTTAAAACCTTTATTAATTTTTGTGGTTTAATATCTATTATATAAATAAATTGTATTAGTTAAGCATCGAACTCTTAATTACACGTATGGAGTTAATTATTAGTAGAATTAACTCTATGTTCTACTTACATGTCAAATGTCGACATTAATTTGCATTTATCCGACAAACAATAATATCAATTTATGTAATTCTTCTAATTTTATTGAAAAATTCTTTCAATAAAAAAGTTTCAACGATTTTTTTCCACTTTGACATAAGATGTTGGTTAATAGAAATTTAATTTAAATAACAAATAAGAAATTATTAAGAAATATGGTTAAAATCCTTAAAATTAAATAAATAAGTAACTTATTTAACTACATATATATATATATATATAGTAAAAAGTAGTTAAATAAATGCCAATCCTGCTGATGTAATATTCCAAAGAAGCACCATCTTATTCATTTTAGAAAAATATAGGACATTTCGATAAAAAAAAGTTTTTTCTTTGCTTGGAGCAAGTTTTCAAAAAGTACTCAATTAATTTTCTTCTCAACTGCTCTTTAAGCTTTAAGATTTTAAAATTTACTCTGAACTAAGTAATGCTCGAGTGACCCAGACTTTCCAGTTTGAGTTTACAAATAATGCCTTAGGGAATGAGTAATTATCACGTACAAGATATGAGAAATAAAATCGGTATTAATAACAAAATTTAAAGGAAGTAAATAATAACGATAACGAATCGATGGCAAATATGATAAGAATGTCAATAATATATTTTGCTCTGTTTAAATTCGCTACTGATCTAATTAATGTTTTGGAAAACAATAATTAGACCAGATAAGTGTAATCTAATTATTGTTTTTAAGAAACTCACAGAAAAAAATGTAGAAATTATACATTTTTATTATTACGTTTGTGCTATCGAATCGCTTTTCTACTTTAGTAAACCTAATTTTTCATTAGATATACATTTACATTAAACATAAAATTTACATTAAATTTATATTTTTAAGAAATTATTTTTTTAAATAAAATGCTTCTAAAATTTATACAAAATCTTCATAATAATATTTTTATTTATCCTATTAAACATTTAAATAGGTATATACTTGTAAAGAAGTCTACTTTAAAATCACGAAATTTAAAATACCACCATTCCAAAACGAAAATATCCCGATTTAACAAATTCTCGGCATCCCCGATACTGCGAAATTACAATAAAACTCAGCAACTTTAATAGACAATTGAGGTCCGAATTTTTTATTAATATTTGGCATACTTCGCGAGTGAATATCCATTTTATTGTTGACAACTACTTTATGTTCTAATTTAATGTCTTCGTTGCTGATTAATTAAACTGATTGTAACTTACTAAAATTTTCTATGATATATTTTCTAGGATAGGGTCTAGAAATTTAGTTTAAATACTTTTTTGTTTTATTTATTTTAAATACCTAAAATGTATAAACTAATTGAACGTATTGAAGAATTTTAATATTCAATATTTGAGCTGAAAGTCTACAATTTTTTCAAATTGTAGACAAATTCCCACTGTCGTCCGTCCGTCTGTCTGGCTTTCCTTAATCTCGAGAACAAGATTAGATAGATAAAAGACGAGACCAGATGAAAATGCGGTGGCAGGAGATTCTGATTAACTATATTACATAAACGTTCTGTTTTCACGAAAATCACGTTATTTCAATTCAAAATGTTTCCCCTGAAAGATGTTAAATAGATGACCGGCACGTCTCTATTGTTAAAGGAAAAGTATGATGTACAGGGGCAAGCCACTACTAATTTGAGGTGGAGAGCATATATTTTAAATGAAAAATATGATTGAAAATTGCATCCAGGCATTGTGACTACGTCACAATAAATAATTGCTCGTTTTTAATTAAAATATTTATAGATTTAAAGATTCCTTTTATAAATTTTTAGGATTTAAGATAGTTTTTATAAATTAATAATGATATAAATACATGTAAAATAGATAAAGTTTTGTGTTAAAAATCATCTTATTAAGCAAACATAAAAATATCATCTGAAAGAAAATAACATAATAAATAAATAATTTTTTAAAAATTTTTACATAAAATGCAAATTAAAATGATTAGTTTTATCTAATATATAATTTAGTAAACTGTATATTAGAAAATATTTTTGAAGCTAATGCAATTTTATTTTCAAGTGATTAAAAAAAATTACAAAATATTTTATTAGATTACTGATCATGCTTAATCAAAGTTTTGACCAGTCGAAAATTTTTGAGGTCTTGAAGGTATTTCCAGGGGACTTATGTCTGTCACGCGCCCACAATGTATCAAAATAGCCATGAACGTTTTGAAATTCTGATACGGAATCAGAAATTCTGAATTTCACGGATTCTCCAGAGCAACAAGCTGACAACTTAACCGCCTCAGCATCCAGCCGTCCAAATTTCGGAATTTCGAATGATATCTTTGTGGAGAAGTCATCAATACCTTATTAAAATCGATCATATGTATCAAAAATATCCGATCTAACTCGTGTTTTCCTATCAGTTTCGAATTCAGTTCAATGAACTTTAAAAGCACAAAGACATTTGTTTAGCTTGTTTGTTGACAATTCTGAGATATTTAATAAATCCAATTGTACATTATTTTATAATATTTAATATAATAGTTTGTTGTCTTAATAAAAATAAACCGAGATATTTTTTACATATATTCTTCGTGATATAAATAATAATAAAGATCAACAAACATCTTTCTCCTTTCATAGCAATTATCCTTGTCCATACAATATCCTTCTCCAATTGACAATATTTACATTATTGTTCTAATGGAAAGAATTTATTTAAATAATTCTTACTTTTCAAATTTAATATTTGTAATTTTTGAGTCATGCACTACAGAGTTATCAAGTTATCAAAATACGTGACAAGATCTGTATCGGGTATTACACAAATTTGACAGCAGAAAGATTTAACAAGTTTAACATTAAAGAAAAACAAGAGAATGACAAGGTAATTGTACTATGTTCTACATAGAAAGAGCGTGTAAAATATGGTTAATGGGCGATTACTTACATGCAAAATTAAATTTGAAATTCTAATCGACGTTTATATTTTCGATCAAAAGTAACATAGTAAAGATTTATATCTTTTAACTGTAACAAAATTTGTTTTCCCCTTCCTCGGGCCTTGTTCGAAGAGGATAAATACGGGACATTAAACTCATAAATATAGACAATGAAAAGCTTTTGATCACGATTGGAGTCAGTTTACAACGGAATCTCCTAATACGTTATCAAAATTTCGATGGATATTGTTAATGGAGCTTTTATCATAAATATTCCTACATAAGCTAACAGGAATATTATTAAATCTAACAAAATTTTCGTTTCGCTTGTAATTTAATTTGGTTCATTTAATATAATTAAATTTATAGGAGGTAACTGAATTAGTAACATTATAAAACTGATCTCAACTTAGTTATTTTTAATTAAATCTGAATTTTTCAAGTGGATAATGTCTATTACTATTAAAATAAAACTTTATTTACGTCACTACAGAAACAAAATATGTTACATACTCTGTATAATTTGCATTAAAGAATATTATTTTGTATTCCTTCAGTTAAAACAGAACAGTTTTGCTATTTTTATTTATAACATTAAAATACGTATAGAATAATGAATTTTCTGCACGAATCATTTGGTTTGTCAGGAATATTGTTTGGCTTTACTAAGATTTATTTTGAGCTTATGCAGTGTGAATATGATTTAGTTACTTAATGCAGAATATGCACGCAAATATCAATATATACAGTGAAAACAATAGAAATATTACTCAAACATATAATAAAATGATTCTATGTTTGAGTTATAAATAAATGATCATTGATCGTTTTATTTAGGTCTACGTTGATTTGATTTTTGTCAATAGTTTTTAATAATTAAATCTTATAGTGAAGAAATACTATGATATTTAATTACGCTACTATTATTTTAACAATAATACAATTAAATTTTAAATACTTTACTTAAATTTTTAAAATATATAGCAAGAGTGCGTATTGGTATTGTCATAAGAAAATATTTCTGCTATTTAGAGAGCAAAATAAAAGGTAAGAGATATTATTAAAATGTCCATAAGCTTTTATTATTGAACTAATGTGTAAAAAATTGTATTTTACAATTTTTAAGATAGTATTTTATTATCTTAATAATGTATATGTATGTAATGCGCATTAACAGTAGCTTAAAATTTACAGCAGGAGGTACCGAGTTCGATTTCCAACTCCTTTAAATATAATAATTGAATAAAAATAAAATGCGATATTTAATAACTTGAAGGAATGTCATCTATTTTTCTCTTTTGATTAATATTACATGATTCCTTCTGAGTTAAATTATTAAGCATAATTGAAAATCAAAATAACCGTAACAGATTTAGGATATAAACTGCAACAATTTTGAAATGAAAAGACTAATTAAAAATAATTATTAATAAATAAATTGTTAAAGATAATTCATTTAATAACAATTATTGCTCTGACTATAGAAATGAACTATTGAAAATTCAAATTCAAAGAGCCACTTAAGACATCAAGTATGTCTACTCAACTTTTGATACAGAACAGTTTATTATTTAAAGAATACCAAAGTTTTTATTCGAAACTGGATATATTTATTTTATTAGCATTTAATCTTAAGCTTTATTATAATATGAAGAATAGAATTCTGTACTTATAATTAATAAAGACAGGTCAAGTATGATACATGGTGACGCCCCGATACTTTTAACACATTAGGTTTTTGGACAATGGACACGAGCATTGTTCCTTCGAGGCCAAACAATTCATTTGTACTTACTTGGGTCAGTGAACAAGAAATAAGCTTTAGCTGTTCTTTATAGTCTTTTACTTCATTCAAGCATTAAGTAATCAATGTCTAAATACCAGCAATTCATAGCAGTTTCATTGCCTTCATCCGAAATAGTTTTTGTATTCATTGTTACAGATATTAAGAGTACATTATTATGTTATATATGGAAATAGGGTTGTTTAACTAATAAATGAAATTATTAGTTAAAATTATTCATAAACAACTTAATAAATGTTTTATTAAATAGTTATTTAATTTTTTCTATTATGTGCCTCATAAATTATATATTTTAAATGCATCTTTAACGAGATGTAATGTAATCAATTATTAATAGATATAATAAATTAATTATTTAATCTCAGAATGTTATGAATACTAAGTGTTTTCAGTCGTTTCAGTTAAAGTTAGCAATTACTTAAAGCTAATTAATGTCAGAAAATTTCTAAATTGAAAATTTCCTTGACAGAAACATGAGGGAAATCTTGAGTTGAAAGTTAATCATTTAGGAACAAATAATTTCTCTGAAGACCAAAGTTAATCAAGTAAAATTACAACAAACTAGAGAATAAAGAAAATAATCTAAACACTCACTAAAACGGAGAAATAAATATTTTATTTAAATGTTTAATAGTTTTACTTTAAAAATATAAAATTACTTAATAACTTTTATCTGATCGAGCCCTTTACAATTTAAATTTAAGGTGTTATAACGATTTATATGTGAATCACTGAAATTTATATTTCTTTGGATCAAAATGATAAATATAAATGCAGTTTTAAAAAGTTTCGAATTTTACTAACTGAAAGTTAGTAAAATTCTAAAGCTAACTGTAAGAGCTTTGTGAAATACTGCTGACTAAAATAAAATACTGGATAAAATCAAGTATGCATAAACAACTAGAGGAAAAGGATAGAGGAAAGTTTTTGTAAGTTAAGTAGAAAAAAAAAAGTGCTTTTGAAATGATAAAAGGAAGAAAACATAAAAACATATTCCATATTTTTGAGGAACAGTTTTCTTTCTAAAGCATTTTAGAATAAAATTAATATTTTAAAAATCTTTACTTATATACACAATTGATCTAATAGATCCCTGTATATATTAGTACTATTATACAAAAATCAACAGGCTTGTCATAACATTTGATTTATTGTTCAAGATAATATAAATAAATGAAATAATTTTTCTATTTTTTTATATTTTAAAAATTTTTAGTAGGTTAAATTTCATTTACGAATGAATTTTTAATTTTTTTTATGAAGAAAAATTAAATTTTTTTTTCTGTTCGATAGTTTTAATATTGAAATTTTTGTCCAATAAAGAATGAATTACAAGTCTATATTAAGTATTTTTCTCCAGCAATTTTATTTTTGATGGACTATATATTAAATTTTTTAGTTTAAAGTAAACAAAATTTTTAATAAAAGCCATATTTACCAAAGAATGCTAACAAAGCGGAACAATCCTTAGGAAAAAATAGGGATCAAAATTAGAATCTAAAAATGACCGAGCATTAAAATTAAATTTCATTAAACTCTTTGATGGTTACACCTGGTACTGAATCGATTTGACTAAAACATAAAATATGCAAAAAGAAAACGACAAAAACTTTATGAGTTACTTTAAATATTATCAGAGTTTAGCAGACGTTCCTTAATAACACAGCCAGCAATAAATGTAAAAGTTGTGCTAAATTAATGCGATAGTTATTATTAGTACTCGTAAAAAAATATTTTAACCGTTATTTCTTAGCTGGAACTTCATAAAATTTTATAAAAAATGTTTACATTTTTATATTTTAAGAATTCTATCTGTAGATATAAATATTTAAATTTACTTCTCAGTACAAGTAATCATCAAGATCTTAAATAGAGATATGCTGTATAAGAAAAGTTGAAAGATTGTAATAATTCTGCATTAATGCTAATACTACAAAATTCAAAAATAATGGTTTATAAATATCTTACAAAGTATTATATAATATACAAATTTTAGTCTTATTGCTTTGATTATTGTTTAGATTTAAAAAAAAAAAACTGTGGCTGTGCAGTTGCCAGCATTTTCTACACTAATGCAACCCGCTAGTCAATGACCTAAGAATTGGCATAAGTGATATTATCGATTAAAAGTTCTACCCGCATCGAGAATACTACCCTGATATTGTTGACAACGATTTTATTTATTCATTCTTTGTGTTTAGTAAACAAACGTTAATTCTTCTCGATTAGAATCTACGTAAACAAAATAATGATTATTAGTTAAATTATTACTATTAATAATAAAATTTGTAATTATTTTACTTGGAAGTGATGAAAATATATCACGTAGATAATTATTGAATTAAAACTTTCAAGTATCATAGTACAAGTAAAGAATATTTATGATTTTTCTCTTGCGTTAATAAGAAAGCTGTTTGTGTATAAAATATTAATATATAGAATTACATTATGAAAATTATAAAATATCATTTAAATAGAATTTGTTTAATTTATTCGTTCTTAGAAATTCATAGGTTACATAGATAAATTTTGTAGATATATTCGTTAACAGCTGTGATGTATAGAATGGACAAGTTAAGTGTTTTACAAACAAACATGTGATAAATGATATAGAAAGGTACAAAGATTGTAGAAATTTAATTAAATTATCTAAAATTTATACAAATATATACATAGTACGAAATACTTGTAAAATTTTTACATTTCTATTGTTTTAACACGAATGCCATGTTAATTTATTGAATTTATTCATGAAACACCGAGTGACTGACTTGTTAATAAGTAAACAACACTTAAAAAAACACACGTGATGTGTAAACTGCACATCCACCCAAATAAACATATTCATAATTAAAATTCTTCAAAATATATAAATGAAAGTCCATATAAGACGAATCAAGACGTTTCGTTACGATATTCGCTGTTACCGAAAAAAATGAGTTCGGCTTCTATGCAGATTATGCACATTTTTATATTTGGGTGTCGATTTTTTCTGGGTGTATATACATTTTACACTTTATAGTGTTATTTATTATTTATTTATGTAATTTACTATATGTTTATGTGACAGAGAATACTTCCTAATTGAAAAAATAAGTGTTTACCTTTATTTATACATTTTAAACTTAAAATATTCCAAATTATATAATTAAAATATATTAATTTTCATTGATACTAAAAATATAATTAAACGAATTTTAAGAGTAAATGCCTATTAGATCTTTAGGTCCACTACTTTAATATACAGTTTCATTATTTCAATAATATAATCAGTGCCTTCGAAAGCTTGGTATAGGAACAGAGGATAAAGTGGATCCATTATGCCTTTTTTCGAAAAAATGAAACATGTAGAATGTTTCTTTACTAATAAAAATAAAAGGTTTTATTTTTGTTAGTAAAAATAGCATTAATTTATAGAGGTAGGAACCACTACTAGTCCCTAAATTTTTCCGGAACCGGGAAAAATTAGCTCCTCTCTCAACGGCCTTAGATATAAGTAAATATAATTTTTTGACAGTAATTTTATAGGCCACTTTAAATTAATTTTGGCTTAATCAAAATTTATGACATTTCTCAAATCTTCGGATGTTTTTTAAGTAAATTTTGAAAAATTGCCAACGATAGAAGTAAAAAGAAATAATCCTTTGGACATATAAAATGAAATGTCTACTTACTAAATAAAATATTTTGCCAACAAGGAAAAAGTCCTAAGTATATTTTTCTTTAGAAACAGCAAAATATTTCATTGGTTAAGTGATGATAAAGTAGCAAACTAGAAGATTGTATTTCATTTTTATTATAAGAAAAGATTACAAACAAAGCAAATATTTGAAACAACTGTCATACGTTGGTTCTATTCTTAGAAGATGATGGATATTGCTTTCAATTTTCAGACATGCTACCCCTTAACTGCACCTCACAAATAGGTAAGAAAAAATGTTAAAAAAAAGGAGTGAACCAAATCATAATCTCTGCAGCGAATGCAGTTAATATTTATTGCACATGACTAATGCAATAATTATATATAATTGAATCAATACGAAAAAATTAAATTAATTTAGACATCAGGAAAAATATCTTCTTTAGTTATCAAATTAATTTATAAATAATTTCCGTGTTTCGTTGAATTTTTATAAATTTTTACTTATTTTACGAATATAAAATGATTGGATAATTAAAGAAATTTTTCAGATATTTGAATTAATTTAAATAAAATTTAATTTTTAACATAGATTAAATTATAAATGAATTGAGTAAGTTATTTAGAATTAATATTGTATAAAGTTATTAACGTGTTTAAAATAATTTTAATAGAATTTTTAAAAAGTTGTAAAAGTAATAAATATTAAATTAATCAGAAATTATTTAACAAATTAAAATCAATAATTATTTATATATATATTTTTTTTAAAGCCAATTTTTATAAAATTTTGAATATTTTAAGCACTTCCTGATTAATTTTGCATATCATTTTAAAACATATCTAACTTTTAATAATATAAGTATGTAAAATTAATAAATATTGTTATACTTCAGTTAAAATTTTGTTTTGCCTGTGGGTGCTGTGATACTTCGATTATGAAACACCTGTCTAGACAACCATTTTTTTCTTCATTAATTGACAAAATATAAAAAAATACATGTATTTTGTTATAATAATTACATTCTAATATTAATCATAAATCATATATGAAAATAATGAATAGAAATGATTAATGATAACGAAACTAAAGTCAAAGAATATTTATAAGGTAACTATATAAGAAAAACGCATTTATTTCTTTATAAACCTATATATATTTTTATTTTGCTTAAACTATTCAAAAATATATGTAAATTTCTACGTTTCCATATTCATTTTACGTTGTGAAGTTGATTGGCATCAACAAACTGGGAGGTGGACAGCTGTTAATCATCTGTTGCTTTGCTGTAGTAATCATAAATTCTATTGTATCTAAAAGTATCATGGGTTACAGGATATACATCCAGTCAGAGTTAATGCAAGTGTCAGCTTTTAATATAGTAAACAGGTAAAAGAAATGGGATGAATTTAAAAATATTTAATGACAAAAAACCAACAAATATAAAACCATTAATCACATAATTATAAATGAAAGTTTAACGTAACTATATTTAATTAACTAAATTTTATAAAAGTATGAAAGATAATAGTGTGATACAATATAAGTAAAATGGTCAAACTATATAATAACAAGGAAAAATAGTGCAAGTGATCCTTATATGTACCCCAGTCCAGTGACCTGATTTAGGTCTGTTTACTGGGACTCGGATTTAGCCCCTTAACAGAGCCCCTAATGGTTCTAGCAGAAAACTTTAATTGTGATCAATCTACTCTTTCGTCACCTGGATTGTTGAGGTATATTGTTCTTTTATTGTATGGATCTCGACAGACAAATCTCTGAAAAAAAAAAATAGTAATAATAAATTTTCACTTTGGATTAGCCTACTTCAGACAAATTCTAATGGGTAATTATTCAGTAATAAAATATTATTTTTAATTAAACCTTAAGGCAAAGACCTATATCACAAAAATAAATATTGTTAAATTCATAGATTATAGCAAAATCTATTCGTATATCAAATTAAAGGTATATTCATATGTGATGTAGTGTAATTTATTAAATATCTCTTTGTAATCAGAACAGTTATCTACCGTTCTGGTATGTAATTAAGACATATTCTATATAAAAAGCTAGTTAAAGCTAGGCAATAAATAATTATACCTAGATCTGACACGTTATAAAATAACATATCAAAAATAGGAAATTATCATTTTCACCACATATAGAATAAATGCTTAGTGAAGCATGTAAGCAACGAGCAAATGTCCGAGATGTCATTCACACTTTTGAATAAAGCAGTCGAGTGTGAAATGCTGTTAAAGGAGAATTTTTTCATTTAGTCATTCCAGACATCACTTATAACGCAGTGTGTGTAATTTAAAGAGCTCAACCTGTTTCGTTGTATGGAAATAAGAAAAGTGTACTATAAAATTTGATTTTTTTTTCTATTGCAAGCGAATTTTAACGCTGATTGAAAACTTAAAAAAAAGGATCGTATTATTAATAACCAAAACGAAATTTTATGCATACTAACTTCTGTAAGTAGGACTCGAGAAGTACAATACTGTAATTGAATAAAAAGCCATTGACTCGAACAGTACCGTGTCAAATGCTAATTTAGTAATTTCCATCACTTATCAAATTTTCCTTTTTATCCTGTTTGATTCATGACATGTTTATTTTACATTTAAAAAAAGTAGTATATATCTTATAAAATTAAATTGTCTAAACATAAATTTGTCTGTTGCTGATTAAAAAAATCGTTTATTATTAAAATTATTTTCAAAATAAGTAATTAATTTAACTAATTGAGTAAATTAGTCAATTATTACATTTGGTTTTTCAAAAATTATAAATTCATGTTTTTTATTAATGCAAGAATAAAATTAAAATGATGGTATTGTTTTTATTTAATAATTTAATTACTTAAAACACGCAAAGTTGAATGTTTAATTATCTGTGATGATAATTATGTAAATGTTATTGACTTAGATTTTTAACTATATATTAAAAATAGGCAAATTATTATAAATAGGTTAAATAAGAAATTTTGTTTTATTTTCTACATATTTGAAGTATTATCTTTTAAAATCTAGTGCATTACTTGATGAAGGCTGGCGATCTTTAATAATTATTTAGCACAATTTTCTTTAATAAAGACTCATTTTCTCATTTTATAAAATATATAGGCCTAAATATTAATATAAATCTATATTTTATTACATATACAAGACTTTAAAATATTTAAATACTTTCTAAATTAGTTAAATTTATAGATTTACAATAAAAACTGTGCATATTTCATTATATAATACTTTTATGATAGTTTATTTGCAGTAGAAAACTTCATGACCTATTACGCTTTTAATATTAAAACGAGAAATATTAAATTACAAATTAAAATAAAAAATTTAATAAGTTTTAATTAACTGAATGTATAATTATGATTTATGAATGAAGTAAATGAAAACGTTGATCTTTTCTTTCAATTATGTTAAAAGAAACATAAATGCGAACTACTGTAAATAAACACGTGATTAATTATTCCTAGTAAAACAGTATTCCAGATTGTATCACTGTTTAATGTAAAGAAACAAGTTGTCATATCAATTCCCGTCCTTGATCTATGATGTCAGATAAGAGCAAAGTGTATGACATCTGACTTCTTCATTCTGCGAAATATACCAATCTGGAAGGGATCATCTGACCCGTTTTTGAAGTTATATCAATCGTGATGCATATAGCTTGTGTAGGTAGGATAACAATAGCTTAGGCCTACATATTGCAGTCGGTAAAAGGAGAAAGTGATTTAAAGAAAGCACCCACATTTTCACTGTTATTAAGCAATTAAAATTCAGCATTTTGCGGTAAGTCATATTTAAGGTTTTTTTTAAAAAAAGAAAAATAGATTTTATGACATACAATCCATTTATTATTTATTCCATATCATATAATATAAATTGTATTTTTCTTCATCCTAGGTGGTCTTCAGATTAAGAGTATTCAACAATGCTCGCCTACAGCAAACTTCCTTTTTTTTGTCCGTTGACCCCTTTTTAAGTGCGCTTCAACATCAATGCTAAAGTAACTATTAGCAGCAGTGGATCAACCCGTCTATCAATCTGTCAAACATCGAATTGTTTTAAGGGATTTTTATCAAAACTTTCGATTAATATTATAAAAAAGAAAGGATTTTAAATTAACACTCAAAATTTATCCACTTCTGTCATGCTTTAAAATGATTGAATACAATCGATCGCTGACAGTCAATATATGTATAATTTGTAAAATTTTATTTTTAACTGACTGTTTAACATCAATTTTATTTTTAGAAGTGTTGTAATATTATCATAAATAAAGTTGTTAATGTTTCAGTTTAAATCGTTGGAAGAAGAAGTCAATTATTGAAGGTAGTGTTCACCGACTCTAAACACCATTGAACACCGCACCAATGATAGTTTTTAGTAATAAATAAATGAAATATTTATTCAATTTGTAAGTCTAATCTTGACAGGTCTAATCTTGACAGATCTAATCCGAATTCATTTCAGACTATAAACATATCTATTATTAAAGTTAACTTTATATCTTATATATTTATTATATCAATATTGAGATGATGTGGATGTCAAGAATAAAACAAAGTCTTCACTTGAACAATATAAAATCAAATGTTTTTATTACTAATGTATGCTAGACTTTAAAAAATTGTCTTAGCTGCTTTATTTACAACAGTTCAATATTTATTTTCAAATACTTTACGGAGAAGAATCAATGAACTGTTGTTAGTTCCCGATAGATAAGTAATCCAACAAGCTAAAAATGAATACCAACAATTAATCTAAAAATATGGCTAATCTGTCTTTTAAAATGAAAGGGAAAATTGATGACCTGTTTAAAAGTCGGAAGCTAAATTAGACAATCATTTCTGAAGCTTTTCCCGAAGAAAAACAATTGAGGTAAGTTAACCGATCAGTTTTGAAAGAAGAGGGATATGAAAATAACAATAATAAAATAATCAGGCTAAATTTTACGAAGACTTAAACTCCATTTACAATCTGAAAGATTTGTAACGTTTGAGGGTATTCAAACGGAAATATGGTTTACTTTGAAACAATGATATTTTTTTGGATGATTTAATTCGAGTAAGGATGTTTTATAACATTTAAAGTACAGTAGGATAAACAACGGTTGAATGAGGAAGATTTCTTTAAACATATGTTTGTAAGATTTTCTGTTTTGTTCAAGCTTCGATTTTGGAATATTTTTATAAGGTAATCTTAGAATATTTTTTTAAATATCAAATTTTTCCCAATATCATAAGGTAATATTAGTAACATTAAGCAGTTCATCCTTGTTTATCAGATTCAAAAGACGTAAGTCAATCACAATAGAAAGAATTATAGTTAATTAGGTGTATAATATTGAATTTAATTTGAAATGCCATGCTTATAGAATGAAAATGAAACTATTACGTGTTCAATAATAGTTGAATATTTAGTTTAAATTGGAAAATCCCAATTGTATCGATTGCTCTTAGTGCAATAGTTATTGATTATATCATGTAATAAATGATAAATGCAAACATTCTGGTAAGCATATAATAAATCTCTTTCATTAAATCGATTGGTTATAAATGTCTAATATATACAGTAGAAACAATAAGAGATGGTTGTATGTATTTATATTGTTAATAAGAGAAGGTCTATTAATAAAATATATTGGATTAATTTTTACAGTTATAAAAATAACTTTCATTATATTAAACAATGATGAAAAATTATTTATTTTTATTTTGGCATTAATACAGATTACATTTGTAGACAATTTAAAATTATTTACCTATTATTTAGTGAAAATTTTAAAAATTAAAAACTATCTTAAGAGGAAAAATAACGTTTTCTATACATACTTTGCTATGCTAAAGGAAAACACGAGTTCGAATTCATTTAAACAGATTTTTATTAAATATTAAAAAATTATTATTTAAAAAAGTAAATTAAATTAAATCACAAAATAATTCATTACATCAATAGCGAGGAATATTAAATAATGTAAATGTAAACAATCTTTTAAGAAGTTTTCTTAAATTATAAATAGTATTTCTGGTATCATTTTAAAATATGAATGAAAATGAAAAAGAAAAAAAAAAAAAATACTAACTTTCTTCATCTTGGATGTTAAATCGATGAAATTTTTATATTACTCATTTCATTTCTACATAAATAATAGACCTATAAACAGACTACAAGGAACAGTTGAATTATATTTAGTCACCTTAATCCTTACGAGGAATATGTTATTCATTATTAGAAACAAATTGATAAACAATAATCTCTATTTTCAAATGATAGTTTTATCTTCATGTTGATTATTTTCCTAAAAACACATTTTATTAAAATTTATATTTTTATTTCTCTATTCAAGCTACTGAACACATCCCAGCTACTATTAAAATGGAAAATAATAGCAATACATATATTTGATACACATTGAAATTATCAAAATTTCTATGTTAATAAATGACATGATGCAGAAAGAGAAAAATATTTTATATTAGAAAATCGAGAAGAAAAAGATATAGAATATAATTAAAAATAAAATTTGAGAAAAATGTTTATATCTAAAAATCAGCTATCGACACATTAATTTTATTTTAATTTATAACTCAATATGAAATAATAGAGTATTAAAATTTGTCAATTTGTCAATAAAAAATTGTTGTTATTGTTCTCAGATGCTAAGTTAGAGGAGACAATAATTATTAATGTTTTTGCAAAACTTTCGAATTTCTTAGCACGATACATTTATCGGAAAATAATGAGAAGAATTAAGATAGAAAAATCAAAGTTTAATATAAGAAATTTCATACAATCATTACGAGACAACTAAAATGATTTTTCTCCGTTTTATTTTTTTAGCCAAACTTTCGTTTTATAGAAAATTTTAAAGAATATTTCCTTTTTGTTCTCTAGTATGACATTTTTAGTCGTTGGTTGATAAATTCTAGGATTTCATCGTCATACTCCATCCTTATCCCCTTACTTGTCAGCATTATTTCATTTCTTTCGTTGTTTCTTTTTTGACGGTCTGTCAGTTTTCCAATACCGCACAATGTCAAATATTGCGGAATGTCTAGCTGTCTGTCCCATTTTCTGCTATGTTATTTCCCTATCCGTAGCCATATTTGAATTATTCATTTACGAAACTAACAATTTAAGCTTGTTTTGATTGATGGGATGCAACTAAACCTGTCCCATTTAAAAGATATTTATTTTTTATACTATTAAAATATACCAGATAATAAAAAGAGTAAATAATAAGGTAATGTTGTCAATATGAAAATGTTGAAAAGATAATAGTTACTTTGTATAACTTACACAGATTTTTAAAGCCCTCTGCTAAGATTTGTAGGCTCACTTAATGTCTAAGAATATCTAAATCAAAGCATTTTTATTCGGAATGTGTACTTAATTGCGATGCGATTTCACTTTTATCACGGAGAAATTTTTTATTTTAAATTGAAACAATTCAAAGAGAGTTATTATAGTATCATAATAAACAATAGACTTGCTATATACTTGTATTTTATTATCAGATTTAAAGATAGTTCAGTCGAGATACAATATTCTTCTATCAATAACCAAACATTGTTCTTTCAAACACTGTTTTAGAAAATTTTAACGTAAATATAAATTTTACGTAGGTATAAATTGCTTTTTATGGAAATAATAAAACGGCGCATTAAAAATATTAAAAAGGTTATTCACCTCAATTTCTTAAAAAGCTTATTATAAAAATATTGCCGAAAGAAGTGAAATAACAAAATACTTTTTGAAAGAATTTGTTTTTAAATATACAAAAACAGAATTTATCCATAGCAATATCAATTATGGAATATCTAATTTCGATGATGTACTGTACAGTACGTAACATAAATTTTAATAATGCAATAAATTAGATTATACATTTAAATGAATATGAAGTTATCTCTGGAAATTTTATAATTCAAATTTTTCTGTGAATATTTCCGCTGTTTATGGGCTATATCACTGACTTCATTTTCGCCCATTATGGGAGGTTCTGACCCGTATTGAGGTCAACATTGATAAAAGTTGGTAAGCGAAGTCTTATTCCGAACTATTCACAAAAGTCACACGTCTAAACTTGACTATAAAATCAAAATTCTCGCCCAGACCAAAAAAAAATTTCAATTATGTGGAATGATCTTTCGACTGAAATTTTCCGCTCTTCTTTATCATCAGATAATATTGAATGGAATGATTAAGAGAGATTAAACTTATAATTAAAATTTATTACAAAAAATAGCTAATTTTATATAGGACAAAATAATCATTAATAGACTTACAATAATGATTAATTCTGGAAAAAATAAATGAATATAAACCGGCAAAGTATAATGTATTTTTTAAATGAATGATGATTATCTCACATTTTCTTGTTAGCTAATTTATTATTATAAAATAAAAATTTTCATTTCCTCAAATGAAAATAATATCAACCATATAAAAGACCCATTTCTTAATAATAAATTAAACCATTTTATCCTATTCCTCGTTAACCAAAATAGAAATATCTATATATTCGCCATACATAAATATGACGTCTGTTAAATTTACTTTTATTCCTTTCGACTTAACGTCTACGCTTTTCGTTCTACTTTTTCCTCATTTTAATCGAATGAGCTCTATGTTATTGTATCCATCTAGATAAATTTATTGTTTCTTCTCTGTATATAAAAACATTTTTCCTTGAAGACTGCATAATGACTATACTCAAAAATCAGATTCTTTATTTATTTATTTTTTTTTTATGTATCGTTTTCTTTTCAAACTATTCCTCGTCTAAGTGTAAAAATGTAACAGTTTGGCTTTAATGTAAATAACTTTTATTGAATGTTAATTTAATAAAAATCGGTGTAATTGTTTTAAGTTTTCTTACAGACTAACCTATCAGATTTCTGGTTAGTGAAGCAAGCACAAATCAGAAAACGTGTATAGTCTAACACCTCCGACTAGTTTACTCTTTCCGCTATCAGATCATCTCATCAGGCCATTCTCGTTCTCTATTATGTTGCTCTTCTTGTCTATCTATTGTTTTCTTATCATCGGTGTCTTTGCACGTTGTTCTAAATTTACTTACTCTTTGATTTCTATATTGGTCTTTTTGACCGCATACACGTATGAAAGGTTATTGGCAGATGATCTCTTTAGAACGAGAATATTTTTTAGAAATGAAAATGGTTTTTATA
The DNA here is from genome assembly GCF_030686945.1 of Centruroides vittatus. Taxonomy (NCBI): domain Eukaryota; kingdom Metazoa; phylum Arthropoda; class Arachnida; order Scorpiones; family Buthidae; genus Centruroides; species Centruroides vittatus. The sequence goes on along the minus strand of NW_027122706.1, from coordinate 8,210,692 downwards.
TAAAGAAAAAATTATCCCATTTTTCCTGACAGAAATACAATTTTAGAATTCTTAGTAGTAATAAAATTATTATTTAAATAAATAGGTCAAATCGCATATATATTAAATTATCTTTCATTTTGGTGATAATTCGTGAAAGTTTTCTGAATTAAAAATAATTAAAAAGTAGGATATTAAATGAATTTTGTAAAGGAAATAAAATGGCAATAAACTATATTTTATTTTATTTAAAAAAAAAAATGTATATATTATTTAAATATTTATCAAGGATACTTGTAAATAATTTTTTACGTTAAAATATGCACATTTTAATGTGTCATAATTTTTTTTATAAACGATTTTTAATTAAATTTTCTTTAGTCGTTGTAGATAAACAATTAAAATATCAATAAAAACAATCATATTTTTGTAAGCTAAAATAATTTTTGTATAAAAGATAAATATAAATAAAAATTTAAAGAAAAATAGGTTTTAAATTAATTAGATTCAATTTAAATTCCATATTTTAAGAAAAACTAGGGAATGTGGTTTAAATTAGAAACCAATTTTTTAAAAATATTAAATTTATGTAATTTCCATGTCTAGAAAATCAGATTCACCCAAGCATAAAAGTAGGTCTATATTCTCAACAGTCGTGACTGTTTGGAATTTTAAGAAGCAAAACAATAATAAAAAAAACTATACTCGTCTAAGTTTGCTCGAGGGAATTTGGCACCCAATCTACCTTCTAACAGCTTTAAAAAAATTAGAGGTAAACAAGTACGGCTACAAATAACCAATATGTACCATGTAGTGTATGGTAAATATCTGAAGGAAACGAGCCAAGTTTATACCAGATTTCAAAGGTCACTGCTACACAAGATCGAGTGACATAGTTCACGTGATTGTAGACCGGTCAACGAAGGACAAAAATACCACCACCTTGTCGAGAGGTGGAGTTTGTGTCCTTTCGTTTCAGCATAATTATTAAAGGTAGTTTGGTTCTTATGGAATTTAATAATGGAGATATCCTCTAAAAGATTAACTTGAACTTCAAAACCATATTCACTTGAAAGCTTTCGAATGAATATAGTTTTTGAATCCGCTTATAAAAGGATGCTTGAAATGTTCAAATAATTAGAAAGTAGAGCAAAGTATGAGTATAATTTTTATTTAACTTTTAAACTAGATTACCCCAATTTTATTTGAAAGAAATTCCTTTTGGGGTTACTTTATAAAAGAAATCCTTTTAATACATTGATAGCCTATTCTTTACAGATGTCATTTAAAAAATTCATTTATCTTTATAAAGCAACAAAATATAAATATCATTTTTGTCAGTTTAAAAAAATATATTTTATCATTCTCATTACTATTTTTTTCCTCTTAAGTATGCCATTTTCATATTTTATGAGTTTAATTATAGATTGTTTACATCTGCAAGCATTTAACATATGTCTTTAGGATACTGATAAGTTACAATTTAACTGTAATTATTTTATTACAAATTTTTTCGGAATTATTTCTTGGTATTGTTTATAATCTAAAAACATTACTTTTATTATATTGTATTTCTTGTTATTCCAGTTCTTCTGCTTATATATTCTAAAATAAGTCGGGTCGAAAAAAATTTGACTTTATGTAAAAATCATATTTAAAGTCCTATTTTTTTCGTATTTGTCTCTTCGTTACTACGAAAATGAAAATAAAAATTTGAATTATTCATTAAAATGATAAATTTAATATTAAAATAACACAAATTTTAGTTTAATGCCATATAAAATTGCATGCGGTTCCATTAATACATGTGTTGTTTGTAAATTATATGTATAGAATGTTTGTGAGCATAATGTACAAAAGAGAAAAATAATGAAGTGACCTTCCCATGATAATCTGGGAGCTTCTTTTCTTTCGTTTGTTTTGACAATAAGTCATTACGATGAACTTAACCTTGATAAAAATTCTCGAAAGTGCCTGATAAATTACTTTGGGCATGCCTTTTCAGATTAGATGAAAAGAGAAGGAAAGTAACCTTCTAAGTGTTCATTGTATATCGTACAATGGCCACTTACAAAATAAACAATTAGACTCAAAGAAATAATTGAAAGTTTACATTAACTACAATCATTAACGTGTATCTGCAGACCAACAAATTAAATTGGTTTAAAATTTAATGTAAATGTAAGTATATATACCAATACATATTAAAGATAATTTATAAGCTTATACAGAATGGTAAAATTGATTAGAATTACTCAACATAACTCATCAATGATAATACCAAACTATCGCTAAATATTCATCCTTAATGCTTATGCATAGCCATAAGAGATTAGTGTGACCCTTGAGTAATTTCGCAAAGTAGTATTTACTCGAAAAGAGTTTCCAACATCAGCAATCTTTCTCCATTAATCTCCCGTGAATTAATCTCTCGAGCTTAGATACTTTTTTTATTTAATTTGTTTCATATATTATATAAAATTTTTTACCAAAAATTAAACGAAATATAACACATACACAACGGTTTATTTTTTTAATCTGATTTTTATAATGTTTTAAATTAAATTCATATTTTAAAATCAAATTTATTTATTTTTTTTATATCGCTTTCTCGTTAAGATCGATGACTTTCGAATTATTATTAAAATATTATATTCGATATTGATCCAATAATACTATTTTATAGAGAAATAATAATCAATAAAATCAATAATAAAATACGTCGAGTATGGTACGGTAAGATAATCGTATTATATATATATATATTAAAAATAATGTATACAAACTTCGATTGTTCGCCTCAAACTGGAATTAAAGCGAGTGTGGCGTTTAACTGAAGTATCACAAACAATAAGAATTGTGTATATTAATGAGGTCTACACAAGTTTGAGTATGAGAAAGTCAGTGATTATGGCGATAACAATTTTGTTTGTAATGAAAAATCGTGTATTTGGTAATTCACAGATATTCTAGAACTTTTTTATGTAATACTTATGGGCATATCCGTTTACAAGTAATCATTAGCGCTTTACGAGGCTGGCGCTATTTACAGGGCGTTATATCATGGTTTTTCTGTATTTATATACGAACTGTAAGGGTCAAAATTAAAGCTGCTTCGTTTACTTTTTGATTTTCTTTATTGTCTGAGTTTATAAACCTAAAATAAATCTCGGAAGTATTAATATAAACACTTAAAATGTAAAAATCAATTTCTTGTCTAGCGCCATCTGTTCGAAATCTATGCTACTAATAAGAGTTGTAGGGGATAATTTCTTAAATCAAAAATTAGAAATTAATTCTCTTTTATATTCCTTTACATTTGTAAGAGAAAAATTAATTTAACCAATTCCGAAAATGTTTAAAAAATTATAAATCGAATGAATGCAGAGAAACTATATTCATATCTTAATATTAAAATATGTTTTTAATGTTTATACATTTATTTTTGTAGATTTTTAAACTTTTTAATTTCTCTTTAGTAATTATATTTTATATATGTGAAAATTTTAATTATACAGAATAAATATAAATTTCATATTTACCATATAAATAATTATTTATGGGAAAAAAATATATTTATAAAATTATAGAAAATTTAAAATATAACAGAAAAATTCAACAAAGATTTTTCTATAGAAGTGAAAAATTAAAAGAAAATAATTATTTTTATTTTATTTCATTTATAATGTTTAGTATTTGTCAAATAAACAAAAATAATACATAAGTAAGTAGTTAATGTATTTTAACTTATGCCTTAATACTGAATTAAAGCAAAAAACCATGAAAATTCGAATGGAATTCTAAAGTAAGTTATTCCCTTGAAAATTCTTTTAATGTTTGTTCTTGAAGTAAATTTAATTTAAAATAAATCTATTTATTAAAATATATTCAGTATATCATTGGCAATTTATTTATTTCTGTATATAAAACATCACGAATATTAAATAGTATCTTTTTATTCAGTTTATTCAGAATTTTATCGAAATTTTCTGATAAATTATCGACTTGAAAAAATAATAATAAAGCCGTATTATATTCCGTTAGATGCCATAAAATTAAAAGATTTATTTTGGAATTTTATATCCGATAAGAGAATTATAGAGGATAGAACATTTTCTCTCTTAATGATAGAGGAAAGTCTAAGAAAACTGACAATGTAATCTTGGGATAGTTTCGTGAATATGGCATATTATATATTAACTTTATGAGTTATTGCGGATTTTTACTCACGCAAATCTATTTTGCGTAATAAACTGATTTTATCTCGACTCTTTTGTGATCTACGAAGCCCATAAACACATTGACACCTACAATATAAACTCATTCCCACGCAACAATTACCATTACCGGGAATAAATTCCTTTCTACTAAAATATTTTAGTATTTTAGTCGGAGAAATGGTCACAGCTGAAAGCACTTTTTTTTTGGTAGAGGTTTTCGATAAAGACGAAAATTTCTAAATGAAAAACGTTTATTCATATCAAGGAGTTTAAATTAAATGGCTGGATGAACAAATTATTTGCATCCTAGTTTTTAATAAAAAGGATTAAAAAGTTGCCATCTTTAAAATATCATAATTAAAATAAATGCAATGCCCTTTTATAAGGGAATGTTTCTCATTATTAAGTCAAATAAATTTTTATTTCTTTCCTTATTCTCTTACAAATTTTCTATTTTTAATACCGTAATAATAGAAAAACCCCTTTACATAAATAAGGTATTTTGAATTAAAATTTGCATAAATATTTTTAAAATTTATGCATAAATGAATGAATTTTAACGTTAATTACTGTCTTAAAAACGATAATTTACGTTAAAATTTATTAAAAACTATTTGTTAACTAGGACAACGTTTTCTTTAAATATGACTTTAAATCAGTTGTATTCAGCATTTCCTTCATTAAAAATGAATGTTGCTTGAATTATGAAAGAAGGAACAAAATTTTATAAATTTACTAAAATGGATTTCGATAGTGACAGTATGTATACTTTATACTGTAAACATCATTAATTATATAAGCTATTCTAATAAATTATTTATTGTATAAGGTTAAGAATAATAGATTATATGAAATACAATACAACTATTAAACTTTACAGTAAATATATCTTTACTATATATTTCAACTTTGCTATCGAATTATATTCCTTAATATTTTAAAAGTTAGTTCTATGTTGTTTTAAAGTATTAAAATGTAATGTTTGTATAACTTCTTTTTAATTTTATTTAAAATAATTAAATTAACGAATTAAAAAATTTAATTGTAATTTTTTAGTGTTTTTATTAAATGTATTTAATGCAACACACACAAAGTTTTCATTCCTAAGTTTGTATAAAAATTCACTTTCATTAAAATACTAATAATAGTTTTAAAAATTATTAAAAATTAAATGAAAGCTCTTAAGATATTTACAATATTTTTAAGAGCTTCTTATTAACTATCATTATTTATATATCACAATTCGTTTAATAATATAATTTACATTGCATCAGTTTGCTCTATAATGGGATTCGTTTTAAATATTAAATTTTTCTTAAATATATTTAAAATGCGTGTGTTATCAATTCAGTTTATTTATTTTTGTTTTTATTTTTATTTTTATAGCACCGTATAGTCGAGATTCTTAGTTGAGTGGCTGCCATTTGGCTTATTCCTTGTTAATAAAAAAAATCTGTAATTTATTATGAGGTAACTGTAGTAACTTTTGAGTCGTTATATATTATTTATACACGGAAAATTAATTTTCAATTTAGAAATAATCTGAATTGATAATCCGACAGGAATTACGAAAAAACACGTAATGTGGTCGTCTATACAAGATTAAATGACTCAAAGAAATTTATACTTCCCGTTCATTTTGTGCATAGATGGAATTGTAAACAAATTCCTTCTCTTATTGCAACGAAGAAGGCAATATTTCTTTTTTTTTTTATTGCTTAATCTAGTAAATCATGCAATATAATTCGGTAGTTACTTCACACTCTTACTGATGTTTACATATGATGAAAATAAAAATACTTCTCTGCATGCGAGACCTTCACGATCGAATTATAAATTTTTGAGTCAAGAGAATTCTGTCAGTAGCTAACATTCATGCATGTAAACTTAGCTAATTTTCGTGTTCAACTTCCGTTATTTACAGCAATGATCAAATCAGCTCATTTGTCTTTCTTAATGCAAATGGCCGTCACGGTTTTCAATATCATTATAGATACAATATATTCGTGATGTTTATTCGCATCGTTTAATTCTAGCATATTACACTAAAACGGATATAGAAATATTGTGAGCGCATACATCGTAACAGTACAGAGCGAGGTCAACTGTCCAACACTCGTAACAATCCTTTTTGCGAGCAAGGACGATTGTAAGGAAGCCAAGGACGTCTAGTACCAGTTCTTGTGATTATTTGAGGTCTATGCTCTCAGTAGTGAGCATAATTTCGATTTCATGCTATTAATAATTGTTAACTTGTATTTATTTCAAATTTCTACGAAAATTTTCATTTGCCATGGGTTAAAGAACAGGGACGACATTTCTAGATTCAGTTTTTTATGGAATTTTGAAACTTTTTTTTGAAATTTTTTCGTAAAAACTGTTAATGAAGAAGAAATATTACGCAATTGACAGGATATTTCATCAAGAACACACATTGACTATCTATATAATTTGTAATGCTTTTCATCCGGTTGAATCATTAACCTTGTCTTCTGATAAATTATGTACGGGAAGCCTCTAGCCAACGAAGCTAAGATATGTTAGCTAATCACGATGGTATGCGATCTTGGATGCGTTTAACTGTATTTACATGATGCTAACGCGATATAAATTTGTCATGCCCGTGTAAATAAGCGTCTATATATATATTTTCCTGGGAAAAAAAGGATTAATACGACGTCCTGATCTGATCCGAAAACAACTTATGCATCTAATTAGTGATCTGAAAAGATTTATGCATTTGCCAAAAATTTTCTATCCATTAGAATTTCCAATAAGAGTTTTCTGGAGCCATTGTTCGTAGCCATTGTTCTACTTTATTAAAAATATTTAATATAGATGTGAATATTAAGGAAAACAATACAGTTATTATGAATAAACAAGAAAAATGTAATGACAAGATTAAAATGGAAACGGGTTTATCGATTTCCGAAAAATGTCTTTGCTCTATAAATTTCGCTTACATAAAGAATAATGTTTCATAATTGGCCACTTTATGCCAAAATAATAAAATAGATATAGAGCTTAATTGGCTCTAGATAGGAACGTGACTTTTCTCTATTCAAGGATGACAAGTTGCTATGCTGCAAATAACTTATATCTTGTTCTCGATGATAAAAAAAAGGAATAAAACGTGAATTCTTTCCATCATTATAAGCCTATATCCGTTTTAAAATGATTTCTCATACTTTGCCATGTTATAAATGATTCAGTAGCTATTTAATAAATCTGATTTATGAAAATTAAAGTGTAATTTCAATCTAGTAATTTGACTTTTATATTTTTGAAACTGGAAGATAATTGCATAAAATATTGTCTAATTTGATTATGGTAGAGAAAGTCTTCTGAGAATCCTTCTGTAAGGTCAAATCACTCTCTCGAGATTTGTAGCATACTTTTATACAAATAAGCTAAAAGTTGTATTCTTTAACACGGAAATTGATACAGCATTTCAATATTTAAAATCTTATATATTTTTTAATTATAATTCCCTTTGGAAATTATTATATTTCAAGAAACTAAACTCTGAAAATTCAACTTCTTAAAGTATTGTAATTTTTCAAAAGAATTATTCGACATTATAAATCAAAACATGAGTCAATTTATAAGTAGTATCGACATCTAGCAACGATGAAAAATTAATTTTTCAAGAAAATGTCAATTTTTCAATTTGATTTTTTAATGTAACTTCGCTAGATATTGAAAAATAATCTACGAGTAGAACAGAATGAATTATGCAATTCTAAAAATTTTGTAGGAAAGAAAAATAAAAATAAAAAATAAAGTTTTAAATATAAAAATTCACTTTAAGAATAATTATTACAACAAGAGTATTAGAATTATTATTTAAAACTGCGTAAGTTTAATTTTAAAAACATTTTTTTAATGTGAAGAATGCTCCGTTAAAAAAATAAACGATAAAATTATGATTTTTAATTAAATCCTTACTAATTTATCGTATTTTCTTTATAAAAAGTAGATTTAGTTACATCCATTATTCTTGTAAATATAATCGAAATTCCTTGATTAATTTAGCGAATGAATAAGAAACAGTTACAAAGAGAAAAACACGTTTATAGAAATTCGAAATGCCAAAAAACATAAGTTTTCTCATAAGTATATTAACCTGATTTAGAATACTATTTAACTTTTTATTGACAGGTAACATAAATTTTCTGGTTTTATAATTTCAGAACTGTTTGTTTAATCTCTTTTTAAAACTCTAAGTTGGCATTAATTAATCATAAATGGCGTGGGTTGCTGACAAAAAGTAGAGGCCCCTTAAATGGATAAAGAAAACGGATGATAAATGAGAAAGTTACAGCTTAAAGCTAGAAAAAATTTCGCACTTTTTCAAAGATGTACTACCCCCACGTTATAATACTTATATATTAAGAATTTAAATACACATTTTTAATTCTCGAAATGCATAATTACTATAATAATTAACGCTCTTAACTTTGTTGGATACAGTTATGTTACATTAGAAGAAATTTCGAGTTAAGTAAACAATTTTTTTTGTTGTTTTTAAATATAATATCAAAGTAAGATCATTTTTAAAACTAGGAAATGCTTTCAGACTTCGATTAGTGAAAAGTTAAACGATATAATGCATGTATTTTTACTGTTTTCTGGTTCTTTATGAGAACGAAGGAGGCGTTGCTGAATTACTAGTCCGTAAAGGATATCTGCCTCTGTCAAGGACACGATCTAGTTTGTTTGCTGTGCACTACTGTAGAAAGGTTGGATAACGAATTTGTAATGCGAGATATCACTCGTTTGACTACAATACGTTCGAAATTGTGCACGCCTGTCTGTTTTTTGTTTGCAATTTGCATATTTTAAGATCTAGTTTAGAATGAGTTTGAAAGTGATCGAAAAAAATTTTTTTTCCTTGGTATAAAAGTTTGCTGTATCATATTATCAGTTACTTTAGCGAGGGAAAAAAAGTAATAATTTATAAATTTTTAAAGTTAACCTGGATCTCACTTATAAAACTTCTATGTATAAGAGTTAAAAAGTTTATTAAGAGGATTTTATATAAAATGTTTTGATTTAGAAATTATTTAGAAGAATTATAAATTTAATAATTAAAACTATTTTAACTGATTTATTTATTAAATCTGTTTCAAATCTAGAATAAAAAAAAATAAAATAAACAGGAAATTTAATATATTTTAAATTAGATACTATTTAAAATGTTTTTATATTTTAAATATTTTTTAAAGAACAACGGTTTGTTTACAATTGTTAATAATTAAGTAAAATATGGAAATTCCAAACTGTCAGCATCTATTTACGCGATGACCTTATGAACTAAAAAAATTGATATAAAGAATAGGGTGTAGCCAGTTTGACTGTAATGAAGTTCATTGAAATACATAAAGCAATTCATTTTTAGCACGTTTCTTCAATAAAATTCAATTAATTTTTCTAAATTATATTGCTGTGATGTTTTTTATTTAGAAATTGCCTTGAAAAACCTATTCTGAATATGCAAATCTAGAAATAATCGATTTATAAATTGATATTTTAAAGTTATAACATTAACTATATGAAATTTATATGGGAAAAATGTTTAGAAAATGCCACATAATTTTATGACCAATGAAAATTATAAGCTATAAAAACAGAGTAAATATAAAGTCTTCTATATAGGAAACGTGTTTTTTTAGTCATATATTTCCCACTTTGAGCGTTACAACTGAGGACGAGGAAATAATTTCAGTATGTGAGAGCAGTCGAATGAGTTTTTTCGTCATCATTTTGACCCCAATTTTTCTCTTTTTTCATATAGCAGTAACCCACGCCTTCATCTAGTCGCTTACAAATTGACAACAGAAATGCAATTTTTCTGTTTATTTGTAAAGCCTTTTGAAGATAACTATTTTCTAGAAAATTCATTAGTCTAAAATTATTTATATTTATTTAACTACACCTTCAATTCATAGAATAATTATCCTATTCAAAAATAGTCTCTATATTTTATTTTTTATAATCTAGTTTATGTATATGTTTTCTTCTACTGTAAGTTTTATGGTATTATAATTTTTTAAAAAAAAACCCTTATGAAATTTACGTTAAAATGGCTTCAATTTAAATCAGATATGAATATTTTTATGTAAAAAATATAAGAAAATTAATATTATTTACTTCATAATATTATAAGAATATCTTTAAAAAATATGAAGACAAAATATATGAGGAAAAATATCTTGATAATAGAAATTGCAAGAAATAAAATATTTTAAGATCTATTTTATACAGTAAAATTATTTGATTACAAATATATCTATGATATATTTAAAATAAATTCATGAATATTATAATAAAATACAAATATTTAAAATTGTTTTTGTTGATTTTTCAATGTAAGGGCGGGTTTTTGATCTACTTCGTATCAAGTTTCTATATTTTCTAATGAATCACCGCTAAACAATAGGATGAATAAAATCCCGGATAATTATATTCATCAGAATGTTAGTCGAAGTCACTCCTGAATTGAGTGAGTAAATATTAAAGAACGCCCATCGAATAAGAGATTGAGAACTAGTTTAAAAAGGGATAGGAAGAAATTTCTTGCTACCTTGCCCTTCTGAAGCGAGTAAACGCCCAGTAAAGGCTACCACCTGTCAACCGGCTGTCTGGCCAATTTCTGACCTACTTTTTCGTGCAAATATGCGATTTTTTCAACTGTACTTTCCTTCTTCACCTTTCACACGGATTCGAAATCATAGACGACTTGACAACCGAGTCAACAAGGACGACATGACAACTGGAATCAGCTTAAAATCAACGATCGGAATGTCATAAACAAAGTTATGACCCCTAACCCAACTAACCGATTTCTAACAGTGTGCTATTTTAATTGCACCAAAATTGATTCTAATTATATCATTGTTTTTCATAATAAATTTACAGGAACTACATGATTTCATCGCAATTTGTTGTTAATATTTCAATGAAATTGCAATGACGTAGCTCTGGTGTTGTTAAAATAAGTTTTGTGCTAAATAAAAGTTTTCGTAATTATTAAAATTTTAAATTAATATCGTGGTTTTCGTTTAAGTGAGAAAAAATAACACGACTAAATGTAAAAGGTTATTTTCTTTTTGTATAAATGACTCGTAGTCCTTCAGGTTTTTAAAATTTATATTATTATAAATTATTTAGTTTTTTTTAAAGTAATTTAATTTAAATAGATATAATCATTCCTAAGTAATCGAATAAAATTATTAATTACTTTACTGTAATTAATTCAGCTTATTTGTAGATAAATGAATATATATTATCTTCCGATTTTAATTAAAGAAAAATTGTTCCTTTATGTTAAAAATACTGTTAAAATCTTTAAAATATTAATAAGACTTTTATATAACTTTCTTATTTTCTTAATTACTGTAAGAACTTTAGTTCTATTTTTATATGTTCCATTTATTTTACGTATCATTAGAACTATTGTTTCGTATATGACATAATTTTTAATTAATTTTTAAATTTCAAATAAATTCGACTAATTTCTTATATTTAAATGATACAATTAATAAATTTAAATAAGTGCAATAAAAATTATTAACGCAAATAACGATGAAGTGAATTGAAATGGATAAACGAACAATTATGACATTTATAATATCGACGGTGTTTGTTTAGGAAGTCATGACACTTTACTGAAATTTGTTAAAAGGTTTTGAACTGATATGTTGGGTGTGACTCATTTTATGTATCCGATTAACAAGTTGAATAACTAGGTCTGTATTGTAATAGTCGACACCTTTTCCCAGCCTTCCCACATAAGATAACTAGACAACCTTGAAACAATTGTTCCTACCTTATAGGGGAAGCAATTATCTTGGGACACATCTCAAATTCAAATTTCCTCATTTAGACTGATTCTTTTCATATTTAAATAGATACCCAATTAAAATATGAATGTCTCTAATTAATTCTTTAGTTCCTATTCCCGTATTCATCACAAGCTTAAGAGTCAATTAGTAGTTGAATAAAAAAGAAATGCTATCGCTATTCAAAAATCCGGATTTGTTTTATTGTTTTCTTGATTATAATCTGTATAACAATATTTTGTATAGATATCTATACATTAATATTATTAAATAACTTTAAAGTATACATAATTTAACTTATTAGATAAATGTTTAACATAGTAAAAGAAATATATTACACTCAAACCCCTATTAATTTATTTATTTATAATATATAACTTAAATAAATTATAATATGTAATATTAGCATTAATAAATTGTATAAATATATACAGTATTTTTATATATAATATTGATAAAACTTCTTTATAAATCTTTACAGTAAAATGGCGTTTCGGCAATATATTAGAAATGATGTATATGGTACAGAATATATTAAAATAAGTATTGTAATAATGAGATGCAAATGCATATCTTGCTCATTAAAAATTATCTTATTTAAATTTAAATACAATAAAAAGGTTCATAAGTTATGATTTGAAATACTTAATACTTAAACAGTAAAATAATCTTTTTACTGTTCAAATGTTTGATAAATCATATATAAATTTTCTATAGGTTTATATAAGTTATTCATTCTAATAGAATTTCACTAGTAAAAGTTATGACATTTAATAAATATTAATTTACGTGTAAATTATAATAATTTGTTAATAAGATATATTGTAATAGTTGATATATTTCCTTCAAGATCTCGTTCTTATAAGTCACTTTCGTTTCTAATTTGGGGGGAAAAAACTGCTTATCAGCTTACTAAAATTAAATGTATAAAATGGCTGTATAAAATGGAATACACAACTTTTTCTGTGTACATTACATTATTTACGCATAACAATTCTTACTTCAATTGCCAAAGGCATCGATGTATAAAACTTTGAAAATATAATATTTCACTTGTAATTTATATAATTACACGAGTTTAATAACTCGTACATTTTATAAATTTATAGTCCAGGAGTCACTTTTTGTTTAAACATTTAATGAATTAATTTAAAAATACACTTTAGATTATTAAATGTCATACAAACTCCTAAATTCAATTTATGTTAGAGAGAAGATGAACAACGTTAAACAATAATTTAACGGTAAGAATGATAAGATCTAAGATCGTAAATTTATGACATATTCAATATCATGATAATTTTAATTAAAATGCAGAATAATGGAAATTAAAATTAATTAATCTTTCTTTAAACATATTCTCTGCCATCAAGATAAGTTTCATGTTATTATCTGAAAATTGAATAATTTGCATACTTTACAAAATTCTGCAGCTATAAGAGATTATTTAGTTTATTATCCGGTCATTACACCTAACTTTTTAAATTATATATTATAATATAAGTATAACAGTATAAAACTGGTTTATTTATTAACGCGAGGCATCATCACACGGTAAGCTATATAACTTAATAATTAGATCATTAAGAGGGGCCTAACTTAAGCATGGAATAGAGAACGACCGCTAATTCCCACGATAAATTATGGATTTGGTTCGAACCCACTTTATCTTCGTGGCATCTGATAATAAAATTTATAACTTTAATAACAAATTCTTTTCAATTGTAAGTCATATATCTAACAATAGAATATAATAATCAGCAGTAAAGTTTGCTGAATTTTAATGGAAATTTCCACACTGAGGTAAACCCACTTGTTTAACAACGTATTTACTTGAAATTAAAAATGTAAAACTATCGTTTTTGTTATAAAATTTACAAATTTAAAATATTAGATAAAATAAATAAATTCGATAGAGAATGCAAAACAAAAAAATATATATATACTGTTCTATAAGAAATTGTTCTGCCTTACAAAAATATATCATAGATAAATGATAAATTCGAAAATCAAACACTTGAAAACTTTCGAAAATCTAGAAAAATAAGAAAGAAAAATATATAAATTTCTAACGATTACTTTCTTTTTTTATTTGTGACAATAATAAATCATAATGTCGCTTTTTCGCCATATTTTCGGATTATTATTATTATTTTTTATCGAAATAGCAATGAAGTTTTTTTAAAAAGTATGCTCAAATTTTTTATATATTTTTTTTTATTAAAATAAATGTTCATTTATCTATTTCTTATAAAGATATTTTAAGATAATTTGAATAAAAAATAATATATTTTGTGAATGATTTATTTATTTATTTTTCTTAAGAATAAGCTACTATATAAAATAAAATGAATCAAATTAATAATTTATATTTGTATAATTTATTATATATTATTTAAATATTTAAAATCAACTCATAAAATTTTATAATTTATTCAGAAATAATGAAATCGGTAATAAGTTATTTATTATTCGTTAATAATTAGTGACCATTACTATATTTTTTCCAAATTAAATGATTTTAGAATGGGAAAATAAAATTATCTAAAATTATTCTTATATATATTTAACTTTAATTTTTTATTAATTCTATCTTTTAATCTTAAATTATTAATTATAACATTAGAAAATCTTTTTGGTAACATTATTAATATATTACTTATAACAGTTATTATTTTATATATGTGATTGATTAATTTTTTTTAATTCGTAGAATTATTTATAAGAAATAAAATGTTAAAATTAGTTATTAAATTTGATATATATTATTTTTAAAATTTAATTGTTAATTTAACATAAGAAATTTGAATTTTAATAAAATAAAATTCAAAATTTTTAATAAATAGATATTTAAAATATTAATTTTTGAATGATTTATTTTTTAAAAAATAATCAAAAATTATTCTAAAATTATAGATATAAACATTTAAAAATTATTAAAAATTTTTAATATTATGACTAGTTGAATCCTTATCTTACTGCAGAAATATATTAATAAACTCCCATTTAACTGTAGAATTTATGTTCAAAACGTTTGTTTTATAGAAACAAACATAAGTTTCTTAGTTTATAAATATTATTAAGTTATTTACTTATTAAATGTATGCAAGATATTTTTGAAAATTTTGTTAGAATTACAGTATATTATTTTAGTAATCATTTTCTCCTAAAACATTTTAACTACTAACGAGCAATTATTGTGATATCGTCACAATACCGGACTGAAATTTTTAATCATATTTTTATTATTTCATTTAAAATATATGCTCTCCACCTCAAACTAGTGTTGTCTTGCCCCTGTAAATAATACTTTCCCTTTAACAATAGAGTCGTGCTGGTCATCTAACATCTTTCAGGGAAAATTTTTGAATTAAAATAACGTGACTTACAGTTTGTATCAGAAGTTTATATATAGTTAATCGGGGCTTCCTGCTATTATGCTTTCCATATCTGGTCTCAGATTTTATCTATCTAACTCTGTTCTCGAGATTAAGGAAAGACAGGAGGATGAACGAACGACAGTAGGAGTTTATAGGTCTACAGTTTTTTAAAATTGTAGTCCAATTAAAATAGTGTAGAGTAGACGATGTATTAATTCTAATAAATATCATTTAAATAATCAAAACAACTCATATTATTTAATATTTATTTTTACTTGAATGTAACGTTTAATATTAATGAAATATCCTAAGGATAGAATGATACAGTGTCTATGTAATATAAAATCTATAAGGGATATAGAGCAAAATCTGTGTTAACCCTAATATATTTTATATTCCCAGTTATATAAATATAAGTAAATATTTTAAATATGTCGACTTTTTTAAATTTAATTTAATATTTTTTTAAAAATGAATAAATATTAGAATTTGATATAATGACATAGAAGATTTTAAAATTAGAATTAGGATTAAAAGGGTCTTTAAGTATGATTTTTGAACATATTTATTTAGTTTAGTTCTTATATATATTATACGGAATTAGAAGCAAATGATAAAATATTATTTTTTTTTTCTAGCGTAACAACATTATAAGATTTAATTCATATCTTTGAATAGATTTTAAAAAATTAGATTTTAAATAACATTAAATAAGCAGTGTAAAATTTAAAATATTGTAATAAATTAACGTTTAAAATCCAAAATTCGTAATTATATAATTCTGAAAACTTATTAAGAAATAGTTGAAAAAATGTTTAAATTTTATAAATATAAGTTATATTTTATTTATTTATTTGCAAAAAATAAATAAAATATTTTTGATTTTATTTTATAATATACATTTCTCAAGGGACATCGTTAGGATACGTAAGAATTTCGTTGAAAAATGTATATTAATTTATAAAATCGACTTGTATTGAAATTTTTTCATTTTTTTCTATTTATATTATATTATTTATTATTATATAAAAATTTTTATCACTTTTATTTAATAAAAATATTTCTATATAAAGCGAAAACAATTTCTGTTAACACCAACTGGAAATATGGATTTCTTCTTTGCTAGAAATATTTCCTTAAGCAAATCATTTTCAGATATTATTTTGCTTAAAATATAAATTTCCAGTACAATTCGATCGTTTACTTTAATTAATTATTCGAATTTTAAAAATGTGGATATAAAGAATTTTTAAATTATAATATTTGAAAAGAATAATAATAAAGATGGCAATAAATCTGCTGTAAGCTACGATGGTGATATTAAATGAGCATTTAATCTAATAATTATAATGAAATTTTAAATTTAAGATTTCAAAAAATTCCTACAACTGAAATATATTGATGCAATTTATCCGACATAAAAGAGGTTCTCGATCATATTAAATAAATCGATTGCAGAGTAAAATGTATATTTGAGATATTAAACATTATAAATGTTTTAAAAATTAGTTATATTGAATTAGTGTAAAAAATAATTGTAAATATTTACACAACGAAGTATACGCAGAGCTATCATTTACAATTATAAGATTGGCTATGGGTTTATTATTTCACTTCATTAAAATATGCATTACTTATACGAAGTTATGACAAAATAATTTTCTTATTTTAAAAAGACTTTTATATTTAACAATTATTTCTTTATTTTAGAATAAAAAGTGAGGGTCGACCAGTATTCCATAATGCAATTGTGCTGTGAGCATAAATCACATCTTGACTGAACACAGTATTGTTTAATGGCGAATTTATACAGAAATTTTAAGAGGGATGCAGATTTGTCTAGTATATTGGACTACTCTTAACTTTTTGCAAGCCACAAATATCGGATTTGTCCAGTCATTCTGTGTTAATTTTATTATTTATGTTTTATATATTTATTATATATCTCATATTATTAGATATTTTACTGTTTTGTTTGAGTTTATCGAAATGCAATTTGAAAAAATTGTGGACCTATAAATTCCCACTGTCGTCCGTCCGTCTTTCCTAAATCTCAAGGATGGACTTAGATACATAAAATTCAAGACGAGATATAGAAAGTTTAGGGACAGGAGGCCCGATTAACTATATAAGAAAATTCAATGCAAAGCGAAAGTTATGATATTTCAATTCAAAAATTTGCCCCTGAAAGATGTTAGACAGATGACCGGCACGACTTCATTGTTAAAGGGAAAGTATGATGTACAGGGACAAGCCACCACTAATTTGAGGTGGGGAGCATATATTTTAAATTAAATAAATTAAAAATGTGATTAAAAATTGCAGCCCGGCATTGTGACGATGTCACAATAAAATAATTATTTATACGCTCGTAATTTATATATTCAGCTATTTTTTATTTATTTGTTTGTCTGCTTACGTGGCTTTTCTTGTTTGTTTTACCTTTAGACTTGATGCAGCATGGCCTTTAACTGTTGTGTCAAAAAATGATATTAATTAATCATTTCGAAACATGATTTAAATAACACGTACTGCTTTTAGCACTTAGCCTTTTCAGTAAAATTTTATTAATCCCTTTAAATGCAATATTTCTATTAAAAATAAAAATATTTAATCTCATTATTTTTCTGTAATTTCAAATTCATTATTATTTCAAAAAATAAACTTTAATTACTTTAATGAAATGTACTCAAGGAGAAGTAAAATATAGTAAACACTTAAAATTACTATAATTATATATTATTTTTTATTTTATTAAGAAAAATTACAGCATATTTAAGATATGAATTTATATAAATAAAATTAATTTGATAAAATAAGTTGTTTAAAATTTATTTTATAAAATGTAAATATTAATCTATACAGAAAATAATTTATTAATATTTTATTTAATTGATCCAATATGTCAAGAAATACAGAAAAAACATTGTAAATATCGAAATCTTTAGAAAAATATATTCAGTATTGAATAGTTCTTAATAAACAAGATTAGTAATAACAATTATTTTTATTATTCACAATTTAGAATTTTTAAAAACTTTGATTTAACTCTCATTATCATAAAATATGAGTTTTCTTATTTTAAAACGTAAAAAATAAATGCTCTATCTTTTCCATTACACGAAATATACAGTATAGCGATAAAAGTTATTATTTACATAAAAAGTAATATCTTAATCTAATAAATTGATAGGTTTACTGTATAATATATAAGTATAGATTTCATTGTAAAAATTTTTCTCACATCAAATCGCTAGATCAAATTTTAAATCAACTCGAAAAAATTGGTAGATAGTTTTTTTGGTACATGAAAGTAAAATACCGTTCCGGTTTAAGTTCTTATTGTTTCTTTCAAGGTAATTTTCTTCGCAAACAAGAGGATTTGAATTCTACCTGTTTATACGGCATTCTTTAAAAAATATTGCGACAATAAGGAATGCACATAAAACATAAATTCTAGCGGGATTTTAGGCGTTACATTCTGTTAAATCTAACCTCCTTGCAGAAATGGGACTCTGCACATTTAGTAGTAATTAATGTAAGAGTTGTCATAAACTCAAATAAAGTTCCCATTCCTATACTCGTGAGCAAGTTTATGAAATATTTATGAAAATTATACAAAGAAATCAAGGACTTTTTTGAATGTGATAGTTTACAAAACAAGCCATTAAAAGTACATATGGTAAAAGTAAATTTTCTTGATTTTATACTTTTTCCACATTACTTACACTCGTTATTTGACCACTTCCAGATAAACAAAATTGGAAGATTTATCGCCCTGCGGGTCACGTGTCACTCTGTACACTCGTTCACACGGATATCCTCACTCAAGTATTACCCTGCGAAGGTAGAAAAAAGAATATTAAAGGAAATGCTGAATTGTAAATTAAATATTATATTTCAGTAGTTAACAGTTTCATTTATTGCTTTAAAGAAAGATTTTAATCGGTTACAAAATTTTCTTCATTGATAAAAAATGATTTTTTGGAATATTATCTGATAGAATTTCAGTGACGCTTGCCAGTATGGTGTGAAGAGTAACGAGCAAAAAATAATTGTTATTTATTAAAACAAGACGCAGTTCTTCCTTGCCTTGACAAAGGAACTGCCTGTAAGTCTGCACGTACTTTCAATGCGACCTTGTAATCTAACTGTCATAGCTATGGCATGCATTGGAAAGTAGTGCAAATGCAAAAGACACTCGTACACCTCCAATATAAAATTATTCATTGTGTCTTTGTGAAATTAATGTCCATCATTTAAACGTGATTTTCCTCGTGATTATTAATTCTTTAGCATAGATTTTATACTTCCTTGTAAATAATTTAAATTAATGAGGAAATATGTTAATTTATATTGCTCCCAAAATATAAAATAATGATTATTATAATATAATCCTTAAAAAAAGAATTTATATAGAGATTTACACATTTTATCTGACTAATTAGTATAGTTTAAGTATAATTAGTATAATAAGAAAAATTGTTAAGCATATGAATTTCAAATAAATTTATTATTATTATTATTTTAATTTTTCAAACGTTTACATCCGCCTTAAAGATTTCCTGTTTAAGATATTTGAAGTATCCATTTTTAGTACTTTACGTTAATATATTTTTATGTACTGTACAGTATTTTGTTTTGAGAGAGTTTATCTTTGCAATGGGTAAATAATTCTAAAGAGGAAACAGATGCGGTGTTAGGAAACAGTCAATTTTAGCAACAAAAGAGACTTTTTGTACTTAAAAGTACTTAGAGCCATTTCATTTCGTTGTGCATTTTAGCATTTTTTTTTTTCTGAATGAACTCGCTATTCTGAGGATCTCACTGGTGTGAAACGAAGCATACAAATAACTGTGTATATCCAGCTGCCGATTTACAGAGTAATATTTCTTCATCACTTCTTTCTTTCTATCGAAATAATTCTTTTTTTCCTGTTGTTTTCATACAGTAAGTGCTGTTTATTTTCAAAAAAAGTATCACTTTTTCAACTAGTTTCTGTGGTATTTTATTCTAGTATTAAAATTTTAAAAATGTGAACTATTCTCAAACCATTACACATTCATGAATTATAGGTAACTATGAAAAGAAGACATTCAAAAATGATTAATGTCTAAGAGAAGAGTCAAAATTTAATTATATTTAATTTTGTCTAGACTATGTAATTCTTTAGGAACAAATATGGCTTCTCTTTTATACTATCAAATAACAAGAAGAAATGAATTACTTTTTCTTAAATCGATATTCCACTTCATTTTTCAGTCGAGAAGTATTAATCAAGTATTGCCATTTTAGATATTAGCTCCATCTGGTGATTAAAAATTGCAAAAAATCCTGAAATTTCTTCATTTAAAAAGTCTACTGGCAACTTTCCACTTAAAATTACTAATAATAATATTTAAAAAAAAAACAATATTTATGAGAACTTAATTAGGAATTAAAACTTAAATTTATATAATTTTTTTAATAGTTCAGATGACTTGATAAAAGCGATAAAGACTACGTAAAATACAAATTTCTGCAGTCATAAATTTATGACTGAACAGCGATAAGTTTAAACTTTATAAAATCTGTTGTTAAAAAAGTTTGCTTTTTAAAATAATAGCTTTAAACTTGCCAGAAATATCAAAATTGTAAAGTTCATACATTTCATCGACAGATCTATAAATATATCTCCATGAATAACTTTTTTGGCAATGATTATCCTGTCATTACACTCTGATAAATTTTCTTTGTTTCTCACCGAAAACGATTTGATTATATTTTTGTATCTGAGCTTAAAATAATTCTATAAACTTAAGAACAAGAAACATAAATTTTAGGTAAAAAAAGACCTTGACATATTGCAGTTTTTTTCCCTGAATAGTCTTATTACGCAACGAAAATAATAAAATGTTTAAATTTTCTGTTCAACAGCTGTACATAATTACATCCCTGCTAATGAATTGACTAAGTTAACAAGGCTTAATTATAGCAGATTCAATAGTAAAATAGTACTAGGTCGAAGTTTATTAATAATAAAATGATTATTGATGTATTTTTAAATTTTTTTAACCGTATATACAATTATTTTTTACAGAGTTACCACACTGTTTTCATTTAAGCATTTCGTAATATTCAAATTTTAACTATGCTTATTTAAAATTTATAATTAATTTTTACCGAAAATAAACTTATTACAATAATTAGTTTTTATGACAAACGCCTTTACCAGAAATGAAGGAAATTTAGTATTAAAATGGCAATGTAATAAGAATTAAATTATTATTATTATTATTATTATTTTCAATGAATAAAGTAAGAACGAAGGAGAGGAACTAGCACGTGATGACCCATACGTTACTTATGAAATTGCCTTGAGCTTCAGAATTCGAGACGGAAGCGGGAAAATATTTTTCTAAAATTTACTGGCCCTAATAACCTGACAACCCTAATAATAATAACCTGTAAAAAAAAAAAAAAAATTAACTAATATAATGAGTTATCTTAAACCATGGTTTAAAGGAATTGAAAGAATTATAATTATTTTTATATTTTTCCTTCATTCCTCGGTTTACATAAGAACTATTCAATTGTTTCAAGAATAACGAAATGACAATGCAAACAAAATACAAACACAGTTTATAACAGTTCATTAATGGACGTAAAAGATAAGTTTTATTTTTAAATTAATTAAAACAAATATTAAAGTTATTTTCAGAGTTTTTCAGGATAACTATCAATTTTCGTGTATTTTCCAAGCACAAAACAGACTACAGATTTTCATCTACCTGTATGATGTCGGCACACGTGTTAATATTATTAAAATGCATGTTGTCTGTAATCCAGTCAAGGTCGCCAACTTCATTCTTGTCTGTCCGGAACTGCTGTTTTTATATTCTTTTTTAAATCTTTCTTATCAATCGTCTTCGTTTACAACGTCATCAGGAAGTCCTTGTATACAATACAAACTAATTTTATATAATTTATACGATTTTTGAAAATAATACGTTTATCTTCCGAATGTATGTTTTGCATCGATGAATATATTGCACGAAGTTTTACATTATTGCAATATTTTCTTTTCTTTTTAATTGCAATTTATTTAGAATTTCTTAATTAAAAAAATATCCATTTTTTATAATACGAATGTTGTATTTTTTGTTATAATTTATGGAAATTAATTGTTGAATAAATGGAAGTGATAAAACTTTTACTGTCAAATTTTATTACTCATTTTTTTTTACAAGTTTCGAGGAAAAGAGTTATTAATGCAGAAGAATAATTATTTTTAATAATTAATGTTTTAGTTAAGGAATGCGCATTTATTTATTGCTTAAAAGAAAACAAAATTATTTATAATCTCAAACGTTTCTAGAATTCTGTTAGAGATTCCATTTTTTTTATTTAAATTACAACATTGGATTGAATTAATTAATGAAATAAAATAATGCAACACATAAGTGATCTGCGGAAAATCTCTGGAAGGACTTTATATGGAAAACTGTCCCCTATTTAGGTGTGTTAGACACGTGAATAAAACTCAGAAAATGCCACGTGACAGCCCATTGGCGAGGCGCGAACCCGTGGCCGACTACAGTTTTATCCACTTGGACAAGATATTAAAATTAAAATAAAAAATTGATTAAACATTATTGCTATTTAAAGAAATATTTTAAAACAAGACAAGAAAATACAATAGAAAAATATAGAGCTTCATCTTTTATCTATATTATTTTATTTGTAAAAATATGCATGACTATCTTTAGAACAATTAAACAATTATAAGAATATATACATCACCTCTTACAAAAATACTTAAAACTAAAATTGCAACAGCAATTTCAATTTCCACAAACGAAACGAAAGTCGCTGGACAGAAATAAAAAAAAACTTGATCATTTTATGGAAATTTTCCTCAAAATCAAAACTTGATTTTGTATATAGAATTTCATAGACAGATGGCGACCTTCTTTAGCCACTACCAGACCAAGGTCATTGCTAAGCAAAGTTAGAAACATCCTTGGAGATCTCCGATCGCATCACAAATATTTTTACATAACAATGAATAGGGATGAACGTGATTCGGTTCATAAAAGTACTTCTTGAATCGAAAACAAACGGACACACCCTGACCATGTACAAGTTTGAGGATTTTCCGATAGAAAAAGAAAAAATAGGAAGATTACAGTTAGTTCTTAGCTGTGACAGGCGGTGATATGTTAATGTGTTAATCTACTTTGTACAGACACAATTTAAAATTTTAATATGATAATAATAATAGTAATAATGAATTTAAATGCCATAATTATTATTTTATAAAAAGGTATTCTAATCTGCTGTTAAAATTAAAGAGTGATGAGTTTTCTTTTGGATATAGGCTAATACACGTGTCAAATAAAAATATCCTTCAAAAATTAAATATAATCTTTAAAATTAATTAAAAGTCCGAATATATATAGAAAATAGTTTAAAATAGTAGTAATTATTATAATAGAATGATTCTAAAATGATAAAATACTTATCTAGATTACATTTAACGTTTGAAACTTTGTGAATTAATTTATAAAAAAAATAGTTATAAAAAAGTAATTTACTGTTATAAATTACTGTTTGTCGTGAGTATACAAATTTTAATAACTAAAATAAATTATTTTAAATCAATTTTTTCATAACAATAGACGATTAGAATTATACAAAACTCAGGTATTTAATCACTCACGAAGTGAATTCGTCTTCCTGTCAAAAACAAAATAAAAATTTGACAGAAGTGGGTCATTGAACACCAAGACAAAATTAGCAGAAACAGCAAGTTGAGTCTCATCGGGTGAAAAACCCAAAAAGATTCCGACCTTGATCAAAAAAAAAGAAAACTTTCTAATTAACCGAGAGAAAACAATAGGCAAGTCTACTATATGTTGCCTATAATATAGTCTAAAAGGAAATTACAAGTGACTGCGAAATACAGGAAACGAAAGAGGTCAGTTCGTGCCAGATGGTAAGCGTCATTTTATATTATAACAATAAGGTTAACTATTCTATTTTAAATAGAAACAACTCGGAAGATATTAATAAAAGAAATTCATCAAAATTGTATGAAGAGTTTAATGAGATTCTTTTATAAATTTAGCGAACAAAAGTCTTGATCTTTTAACGGATATCAAGCTTTTGTCGATCGAACATTACATTACACATTGTTATTCTTAAATATGAAATTCACTTTATTTATAGTAGAAAGATTTTCTGTGCCTGTTTTTAAATTATAAAGAAAAGATCGAAAGAAAGCACCGTTTATAAAAATACAGTTTATTTCTCATCATTACAATTTGTAAAGTTTGATGCATTATATATAGAAAAGATAATAAAATAGAAAAATTTCATTAGAAATTAATATAAAAAAGAAGCCGGGAACTTATAATACTTATTTAAACAGTTTAAATAATTATAAATTAAAATATGAACGAAAATTTATATACGCTAAAATATTTCGCATAGTATATTTTCATGCTTTACATGCATTTAATAATTAGAAAGTTAAAATTATGCATTAGAAATGACAAGAAATAGTTTATAAAGTGATTTGGATTTGAGCACTCATCATGTCATTAAAAGACAGTTTTACTTTTTACACCAAGCTTAAACACAAGTTTTTCTTTGTTCCGTCTTTCTGAGTTGGATTTTGAATTTGTCATGCGGACACAGTGCACAATAGCCTGCATAGCCGGCCTCAATTTTACACATTATGGGCGGGTCACAACTGTAATGAATGAGTAGCAAGTTTAAAGAATGAAGAATGGAATTTAATTTGAACTACTCAAGAAAAATCTCGAAAGTCCGGATTGGATTCGAGTCCGGAAACATAATGGCAGTGAGAAGATCAATATCTTCTCAAGGCCAACTGGCCGATTCCTCTTGACTGGATCTCGAATTCCTTTGAATATATAGAAATATGACCACTTACAGAAGGAACAAAGAAGATTTGTGTCGGGGGCATACGATTACAGGATTGTGATGAAGGCCCGTAATTGTGCTTATGGGATCAGAATTTGCCAGGCAGCTTGTAATTCTTATGAGTGGAAGAGGCCCTGCGTACAGACAATGAACTACGATTTATATTTTGAATGCTATTTGTTTATTAACAATTAGTTATTCAGTTATTTTAAATATTTTGTTAAAAATTGAAACGATGGTAGATTTGAAAAATAAACTCAATTTACATCATTTGTAAAACATTCTGCAGTATTAAACAGTCAAACCTCTGAACAACAGCCACTGACGAGAACATAAAAATGACCGTTATTCGGAGATGGAGGTTAGGGGCTGTCCATAAATGACGGCTACACTGAAAGGAAGGGAGAGGGTTATGACAAGTCGGACAAAATTGGACGTAAGGGAGGAGAAGGGTTGAACTTCAATGAACGTCCGTTTTATTTCATTAAATTTCATCAGTTTGTGCATCTTATTATTTATAAAGTGATAAAGGTTTCGAGGAGGTTGAATTTTATTGGATGTCCGAACAGGAGAGGAGGTTACGGAAACTTGGACAAAACTAGGAAATGGGGAGAAGAGGAGTTAAAATTTCAAGAAAAATGTGGACGTAATTTATTGGACGGCCCCTTATTGGAAGTTCGACTGTATTATGTTTATTTAAATATATCTTTCATGATTATT
Source organism: Centruroides vittatus (assembly GCF_030686945.1). NCBI lineage: Eukaryota > Metazoa > Arthropoda > Arachnida > Scorpiones > Buthidae > Centruroides > Centruroides vittatus. The sequence continues at coordinate 8,184,619 of NW_027122706.1, read as the reverse complement.
TCGAAATGCTTAAGACATTATACATTTTGCCTTATTTTTAATTTTATCTTCTTTAAACTTTTCACTAAATTTTCCAATGATTTCCATCAGCAAACAAAATTTTTTATTCAAGTTATGTATAAAAAGATGACTTTTCTATTTATTCTACGAAAAGATGTTCATTTTTGTATCGCTATGTAAAAAAATAAATAAATAAAAATCAATTTCGATTTTTTAAAATTGCATTTAAGTTTTTAAATTAAATGTTACTTTAGTATTTGAAACTTCTATTTTTTAAATAGAAAAAACAAACAGTTTCATTTTCTATTTAATATTCACAATATCAAAAATATTATGAATATTAAATATATAATTGTTAGTTAGAATGATATTACAAATTATTGTACAAATATAATTAATGATTATTTTAAATTATACGTCATTATATCAACACTTAATAATTCATTTATCATTTAGGAAATATTTAGTAACCATTGATGATATGTTCCTTTATAGATAAAGAATATTTTAAAATCTATCTGCAGGCTATTGTTACTTCTCTATATTCTAGTTACTTGAACTAATTTTCCCCGAAGACTTCATTGCAGGCTTATAAAAAGTATAGTTCATTAAATTTATCTATAATTATCAGAAAGCAGTTGTCAATCTCCTGTTATAAAGATCATGTTACCTATCTTGCAATACGATGTTATTCTTTTTTAACATATGAACTTCAAATAGAGAAATATAAATATATTAAATAACAATAATTTTCTTTTCGTAGCTATGTATTAATTAATTTTTTAGCTTTTTAAATAACCGGATGCTGCAAGACACGTTTGTTATGTTTGTACATTTCATTTTGTAAGCGAAAAAATAAATAAATAAAATTTATAGCAAATAAAAAAATTTAATTAAACAGTTTAATAAAAATGAATAATTTCCAAACTGTTTTATCACTATACGAATATATTAAACGTTAATATATTTATATAATAATAAGCAGTTTAAAATTTGTTTATTTGAAGCTCTTTATATAATTACAAGTATCATGTAAATATTTCTCAACAAATATGTTTATTTTCTCAATTTCTCACTCACCCTATCTGCTCAGTATCCTACTGAGATCTCTCTTCCTTCTTATCCTCTTTCTCATTCAATCACTTTCTTCCTTTATTCACCCCTTGAGTAGGCTCTACCCTTTAATAATAATAATAATATTATTATTATTATTATTATTATATTTTCTATATTCTGGACACCTAAAACATCTGTAGAATTAGTACAAAATTTAAATATATGTTAATACCAATTTCGAAAAATATAAACTTTAAATAAGTTAATACTGTACATATTAAATAATATCATAAAATACAAAACAATTTTAATATTATGATAAAGTTCTGTTTCATAAAGATATTTTAAATTATTATCATTACCAATTAAATTAATTATTGTTTGTAAAGATTTCTTGAAATATCTGAAAGAAATTTTTTTAAATATCCTGAATATAATATTCAGAATTGTCTATTTTTTTCCCTACTCTTATAATGACATGCTATTTAGTATAGTAATATTGCTATTAAATATATCATTAATGCTAGCGAAAGAAATTAAGATTAAAGTAAAAAATGAACATAATTTATTCAGAATTTTTTATCGTTAAATGAGTTTACATTTTAAGTATTCGTTTTCAAATAATAGACAAAACAAATATATTATTTTGCCTATTAAAATAATAAATTAGTTATTATTATATAAATATCCATAAATTAAACATAATAATTTAAAAGTATTTATATTATTTATTTTTATGTTCGAATTCTAAATAATTATATTAACTTTCTTAATTTTGTTTTTATTGCTTTTTTTTAAATTAAAGTTACCAATGAAACTTTATACTGAAAATATAGAATAGGAATAATGTAAATTTTATGTAGACCATGAGAAATGTTTACATTAACCCGATATAAAAATATGAATATTTAAATTTCCTATTATTGATATTTTAATTAAATATTTTCTGTGAATAAAATAATTAAAAAGTTACTAAGAATTTCTTAATTGTTTAATAATTTTATGTAGGTCTGTGTTATAAATTTAAAAATTTTAGTAAAATTCATCCTTATTTTAATCAATGATTAACTTTTAAAAAGAATCTTAATGATAAATAAATAATAAAGAATGTCATAGAAAATAAATTTTAAAAACAAAACAAAAATAAATTTATGAATTACTTTAATTTTCGAAAACTTTTGTATTAACTAATTAAAGAAATGATGAAAAAATTTTGCTCCTGTAGCCTATTTAACATTCTTTAATCTATTTATTACTTGATTTATGTTCATGTATATCAAGAAATTTTTAAAATAAACGTTGACAAAATGATTTGTAATTTGTATTAAATCTAAATAATTCGAATTTTTTGTATCCATTATTCAAGAAATTTATAAATTAATGATGATTTATTATTTAATTTATTACTGCATTATCGTCGTATTCTTCAAATTTATTATTAAAGAAACTATGTTTACTATCTGCATAAAATATTTTTTAAAAATTAACCTGTACTGCAGGAGTTAAATTAATTTCTATCAATCGATTAGTTTGATAGGGTGAATGCAAATCTATGATTTACGCCTTACTTCTGATTTTATTTCTAAATAATTATAAAATAATATATCAAATGACAAATATATTTAGATTATTTATTTATAAAAAAATTACTAGAAAATAACATTGAAATTTTTGAAATTTTTAATCTGAAAGCTCATAGAAAATACCATATTAAAAGATTAAAACGTTAAAATGCTTTGATAAAAATATATTTAATATTTAAATTTTAAACATTTTAGTTGCGTTAATAATTCCAATTGAACTGTTTTATAAATAAAAAATAAAATCTAATTTTTTATTAACTTAACTGTAAAAATCATAAAATTATTTTAAATTATTAAATTGACCAATGTTGCCTTTGTACAGATATTCAAGAAATTAATAATATTTTTATGCTAATTTCTAAATAATTAATTAATTTTGAATTATGTAATAAATAAATTTGATTTGTAACATAATCCGATTTTGTGAATATTTCTTATTTAAAAAAAAATTAAATTTGATGTGATTTAAATAAAAATTTTTAGAATAAATTAAGGATAGAAATTTTAAATAAAAAGTTGAACATCCTGGAAGCTAAAAATGACTTCAATTTGATGCTAATTTTCCTTATTTTTGATGATATAAAATTTAATAAAATAGATCTTTATAAAATATTTCTTATAATAGAATTATCCTGAATTAAATTTGAAAGAAGTTCGAGGGATTTCAGATAATCACGCTCACTGAAGATTTTAAATATGGACCGTGAGAAACAATGATGGTCAAACTACAATACTTATAAATTTCCTTATTTAAACTTCTGAAATATTTTTGTTCAGCGACTTTACCTTCGGGCTATACCACAGGGCATGATGTCAGAAAAGACTTTCCTTCCTCTCCATCATCTTTCTGTTTTAATGACTTCGGATGTTAAAAACAGGTCAAACAAAACGAATAAACCATCCGTTTTCTTCTCTTGACAATCGTACCGAACCTATTATTCCAATTTATTTTGTGGATAATTTTCAATGTATGACCTAAACCTTTTGTTCTATTTAAACCGCAGCTATACATCACTCCAATGTTTATTTTTTTTTCATAAGAAATTTTACTCGGTGAGAAAAAAATGATACGATAATCACTATATAATTAAAATTTCAACCCTGAATTAATTAAATATTAAAATATAAAAAAAAGTCCTCGAAATATAAATATTATGGATATTAAATAAGACAGTAAACATTTTTGATAGCATCTCTCTCTCTTAAAAGGACATATTCTAACTTTTAGAATAAAACCATTGTCTAACAAAAAAATAGGTAAATTGACTTGTTCTAATATAAATGTAATTTATTCTACTTAAAGTTATGTAGGTTATACTGTATGATTAATATATGCATGTTTTAGTTTTATCTTATCTCAATAGAAAATATATATATATATATATATATTTTTACTGTATATATGTAGTATAATGTATAATACTTTCTTCATTTCCTTTTATCTTTCTTGCATTCTCATTAATGATCCACCCGCATCTCTTATCATCAACTTTAAATTGCTTCGGTGTGATCTATAAGTTTTCATATTACTTATGAGCAGATGTTAATCATATAAATAGACTTATAAATGCATAAATCGAACATATTTTTAAGTTTTTATTCTACGATGAGATGTAATTATGGGTATCTTTCATAAATATTATAACTGTAGTTCTTTCCTGCATATAATATATAAAGAAGTAAATAACATCTTCCATATAAACATGGTAAGTTCAGTTCCACGTATCCTATGATTTTTATGTAAATGTATTTAGAAAAATGTTTTAAGCAATTTTAAAGCTTTTGATAATAATTATTGGTTTAGAATGTTTAGAGATAGATACTATAATAAATAAATGTTTATCTTTGAAATCATAAAATTTGAATACAACTGAGTTAAAATTTATATATATTTAAATGGTCAGTAAACTGTATATTTCTTCGAAAATAAGTGTAGAAGTATCATTAATTGGGCATTAAAACAATAATTTATTTTAAATTTATAAGGTTTTAAACCAAATGAGTAAATTTATATGAATACAGAGCTTTAAAAAAATTAAGTGCGTTGTCACGAATGCTCCTACATAAAGGTGAGAAATATGCTGCAATTTTCTGTATATAATGGCTTTCGAGAAAATGACGTCTTCTTTATCTTTGAAGAGAACCATTATAATCTCTCGGCCGTGCTTCTTTTAAGTGGAATGTCAGACAATATTTTTGCACTGCACTTGTCTAGTCGTCACTCATAATCTCGATTGCCTAGTTAATATAACAATAGGACTTACTCGTAATACCCTAAATTTTCAATGTTCTTTTCTTCTTTTGAATTTTAATGATTTCGTTATTTAAAAAACACTCAAACAGTATAAAAACACAAATTAATATCTATTATCAAAATCATATATACCGATATAATAATCATTTTCCTAGAATATTTTCATTCAAAGCTATTCTTTATTCCGAATTCCATTAATCATTTTAATGCGCAAAAATTGCGTATTCTTTTTATATGAAAATTATACAAATTAACTAAATATAAAGATTTTTTATCAGATATTCAATAAAAAAATACTTCATAAAAACAATAATAAATTTAAAAATCATTTAAATGAGAATGAAAATAAGCTGAAAGGACTTTTCATTTTTTTTTCACTTAACAGAAAATAAAATTTATAATTATAAATATACTTTTTCTTAAAATAATAATAATAAACAATTAGTTTTTACATATAAAATGTTGGTTTACATATGTAACGTTGCATACTGTACATATTAGTAATGAGCACATATAGTAAATAGCATTACATCGCATACATATAATATGTTACATATTTATATTAGTTAAAATTTTACTTGAACGATTTATATAAAGTTTCAAAAGAAGTTTCATAAGCTTAATGCTTATTACTCAGTCACGAATGAACTACAATAAAAGAAATTGTTTTATTTCTTTACACATTAGCTATATAAAGATAACAATGCGAATATGAAATAATTTCAATTTAGTATAAAAATATCCAAATCGTAATAAAGTAATAATTAACCTTAAAATTTAATTATCATCATTGTCTAGATTATAGCTGGGGTGGAAATTTTTTCGTTATTGAATCTGAAATAATGACAAACCTAAAATATTTAAAACGAGTTTATAACTCTAACAACATTGTCTGCGTTTTTGTGACGTTTAAATTTATATTTATATATAAAATAAACGTAATTAATACAAAATGACTTGTTACAATTTAAGATAATATTAAAAACAGTCCAATTTTTTAAAATGTTAACAAGAAACTATAATAACGAATTTAAATTTTAAATGGAAATTAAATATGTAAGTATTATTACAACTAATTAATAAATAATAAAGTAAAATCGTAAATATCGCTGTTATTATTCTGAAAATACAATGACAATATCGTACAATAGCGTTGAATATTATTGTAGTTTCTTTGTATTAAACAAAAGGTGACGTATATCTTTCTTAAAGTTGTTTTTCACTGGTCAGAAATAATTACCTAAGCATTACGTTGCAGTTTGGCTTTTCACTAGCTTAAAATAATTACGAAGTTTAGGGTGCAGCCTGACCTTTCGTGCCCTTCCTCTCTTAATACAAACATCTTTGTGTGTGGAGTGAATGATAACAACAGAAACACACTAAGTTCGCCTTATCGCTGTTATCTAATTATCATTTTTACTGTATTCAATTTGAGTATTGTTTGAACTCGTTTAATTAATATATAATTATACAACAATCATTTTAAAACTTTAACCTTTCTGTAATTAATATCTTTTCGAAAAATTTCTATAAATATTAATTATTGATGTTTAATTAGTTCGTACTAAAATTACTAACAATAAGCAATTAATATTACATATTTAACGAATTTATCGAACCTGTGACAAATATATAATAAAAATTTTTTTAATACTATATTTATTTTTTGCCAATCTTTAAAGCAATTTACCAGGTAAACACAAAACAAGTTCATTAATAAAAACTATACCCCTGGCGGGACTCGAACCCGCAATCCCCGGTTTAGGAGACCGATGCCTTATCCATTAGGCCACAGGGGCTACGGCTGAACATTTTTTTTTTTATTATACTGTATATTTCTATCGCTATATCGAGGTAAGCGTATTGTTTAAATAGTTTTAAAATCACGTAAATGTTATTCCTTGCATTATACGATACGTTTTATACGAGCACGAATTTAATATATACAAATAGAATGAAACATTTATGAGAAAATAGCTACTGTACTTAGTCATCCATGGAAAACTAGGACATTTTTTGACGATTGCACTACGGAGGGAAATTTAGGAAAATTACTGCATTTATTTTCATTCATTATAAAATTTCATTCATATAGATTGCAGTTATCTATTCATATCGATGATTTTAAAATCAATTAAAATAATACGATAATTTATATTTTTATTTATTGTTATAAAATAAATTTTTAAGAATCTAAAGTTATTAATGAAACTATCAAATAATTAAATATATAATAATGATCTTATGTTTTAGTTGTTCCAATTATGTAGAGTACTATAGGAAAATTTATAGTAAAGTTTTTACATAACTTCTGAGTTACCATATTTAGATTTATATTATTAGCTATGGGGTACACGAGTAAGAAATGATTGCTTATAATAAATTTTTCAAACTTGAACTAAGACCTACGTTCTGAGTTGATGCTTCTATATTGAATAATGAGCAATTCCGAAATTTAAAAACAAGTTTCTAACGGGACTTTTGGCAAAGGAACGGGTGTTATAGGTTATAACCTACGAACTTACACAAGTAGATACAAGTAGATGATTGACTTTGACCCGATATTCTCTAAAAAATTATGATATAAAACATTGTTTAAATGCGTTATTCATTGAACTAAATGCAAACGTACCATTGAAAATGACAGTGTGATGTATTGTACTGTACTGTACATGAGCAAAATTATCACACAAAAACAAAATTTAATTATAAATAATAACTTAGATGGATCTGTTGACTTCTTTTTTTCTTCAAGTTTAATTTGTTTTAATCACTTTCATTTTGCGTGGGAAGGAAACATATTTGACATTTTATTTACATTCCCGTCTGTTATTGAAGCAAGAACAATTAAGATAAATACAGGAAAGTAGAATAGAGAAAAATAATTATTGTATAGAGCAATTTACATACGTTTTCTGTTCTATTCAACGAATTGTTAAATAAATAAAAGAATAATTTAGTGAGGATTATAAAATCTAATTTCTTTAGTTTAAAAATCTAAAATGAATTCATCATAATGAATAATATAAAAGAGAAATTAAAATGAGTACAAATAAATTGTCTCCTATACTATTTATTAAATATAAAATCAATAAAAATATAAGTACACAAATACATAGAATCTATTTACTTTTACATCAGAGTAAAAAGTTTTAAAACAACAATTTAAAATACATTAAGATCAAAATGATCTTTTAAATCGAATTTTTATTCAAATTTTATGAATGAAAAGACATAAAATGTATAGACGATTTTTTATTATAAAAATGAATTCGAATCATATACACATTAGTTACTACACGCTTCTATAAACGTTTTTTTTATAGAAACATTCATAATTTGTTTACATTTTACAGCTTTGTATCTACTAATCAGTTCTGACACGATTCAGATAAGATTTAAACACTATAAATAGCCACACGTTTTACAATTCTTCAAATATATTCGGTTTATAAGTTTTAAAATATCTTATGTCTAAATGAGTAATGATTAGTAAACATTTCCAGTTTCCTAATGTCAAGGCAATTTGTCAAAGAAGTTCGACTTAACATAGAAATGACTTTCAAATTGATTAATTAGTTAATTTTTAGTGCAACTTGACTACATAGAGTGCTCGTGCAATCATTTAACACTCTTTTCTTAATTCCAATTATTGTTAGATTAATCATATTATATTCATAAACGTATTAAACATGACTGATTTATAAAATTATATCCATCTGGATTACATTGATCCGTAAATTTGATAAATTACCTTTCTACATTCTAACGTATGCATAAACGATTCTATTCATTGTTCGCCAACTGAGAGTGTAAACACGATCACTTGAAAGATAATTGAAAGATTTTTAATTTGTGATTATAAGCTGCTAATGTTTTCGTGTCGGCGAAAGAAACAACGACTTTCTTTATTTCAAAAAGGCTATGAATATGTAACAATCGATTTAATTTATGCAGAACAGGCATGTCTCTGTTTCTTTGTGACCACCCTATGAGTAAACATGCAATTTTAATAGCTTAATTATAATGTAGCTGAGGCGTATACTTAACCGGGAAATACATATTTAATCTGTGGCTATTACCGACTTGCTGATGTACTGTATATTAGGTGCAATGCACCCTATTCATAAGAAAGATCTTCGAGTGCAGGATGTACTGAGGACAAATAATAAATTACATAGCGCACTTTAATTCGGTTCAAAGCGCAGAAATAATTTAATTGTTGCATTTATTTGGAGTGTTTTTAACACTTATAATAGTTGACATTAATAATCATTCCTTATATAATTTTCTTTTTTAAAATTAAAATTAACTTAGAGGCAAATGTATAAAGAAAGATACTCATTTTAATATTTTTACGATTATTTTTTTATTGTTTTGTTTTTTTCCTGTAGGAAATAATGTTAAGCGACTATGAATATCAATAACAATTATCTATAAATAGAAATATTTATTTATAACTAATTATATAAATTTTTAATTATTAAGTAGGAAAATATAGTATCTTATATTTATGTCCTTTTCAAAATAGATTAAATTTATTAATAGTAAATGGTGTAAAAAAATAGACAACATTTAAACTTGTATGTCATTAGAATAGAATAATAAGATTTATCACTCGTGAAATTTTACGATGCTATAAAATTAAATAGAATAAATAAAAAATAAGTTTAATTCACGAAAACTTTGCCTTAAATAATAGGTTTTAGCCCTCAATATCTCAGATATGGTAGAAAATGTCATTGGAAACAATACAAATGGATTGTCCTATCCGGAATTGTCCTATAAATCACGTGAACGTGACAAGAAAGCGTAAGAAAATCACGCACAGCAAGAGGTGGTCCAAACACCTTTTAACATCGCATTTACAATGGTCGATATAGCACAAATTCGTAAACTCCCACGGGTACTCGTGATTTCTGTAGTAAGATTTTAACACAACAAAACAACCCACAACGAAAATTCACGTTCATCCTATTTTATTTTCAGCGAATCGTTCGTGATCGGTCTATGTTTCGAATAGAAAGAGAAAAGGGTTAATGGTTTTCGATATTTAGTAGGAAGGTCGTGAAAGTTAACAACCTTCTTCTATAAACAGAACAAGCCCAATTTAATGAGGTAAAAGTTGACTGAATTTACAATTTAAATGTTCATTCATTACTACTACTTTAGACAGTTACAAAGTACGTTATTTGTGTTTTCTTTTCAGCATAAATCTCGATTTTTAACAAATATAGGACGTTAGCAGATATTTTATGAGGCATTAAGTATTAATTATTACTGTAAGACCTGAAGCTATTTATAGAAATTTTATTTTAATTACAAATCATTAATCATTAATAAAATAAATGTTGTTAAATTTCAAATAATAAATAAGAAGTTATCGTGTTATCGTGTGTTATTAAAATTTAAGAATGAATTTATAAATGCGAGTTTCTAATTTAAACATTATAATTTTTTATTTTTTATAGAATAAATGCTTCGAAAATATAAATTTTTCTATAAAAAATATAAGAATTAGAGAAAAATGAATCAATTAAAATTTTAACAGAATTAGCGCATATAGGCCCACGTCTATTTTGATTATACTTTTATAAAAATTGTATTAAATTTTCTGTAATAAAATCGATATTTGATTAAAAAATTAAACGAAAAATTATTTTATATAAATTTATTATTAAATTATCAATTTATCCACTGAAGCCTATACAAACCAAAACTTTTATTCGGTATTTAATATTAAATAAGTAAATAATAAGACTTTTAAACAAACAATTAATTAAATTTTATTTTCTTTCATTTAATTCTCTAATCGTTTATTTAGCCATTAATTAAACATCATTAGTTTTTATCGGTCGTTTACTACTTCTTAATTTAATAATACAAAGAATTACTTTCAAAACTCGAATTAGTTTCTTGATATATTATGCAAATTTTGAACTACTTTAGTGGAATATGCTGAACTCAACACCCACCAAACACATTATTACATAACACCTTACCTTTAATTATAATTCCTATATGTCCTATTTTCAAATTGACATATGAACCGTATGATTACATATATTTGGAAGTTTACCATCCGAAGATCTTGTTTCTTATGTAATAGATATAAGTTACATCCGAAATTTAAGCGTTTAGCTACTCATATAAATATACTTTATTCATAATATTAAAGCTGTAAATTGTTTGGGTTCCCAAAACACGTTTCGAAATAAGTATTTAACAATGTTACCTGAAAAATATAGCATTAAGCATTAAATAAAAAGTATAATATAGTCTATGACGTAATCAAAAATTTTACGTCAATTCTGAGTATTTTTTAAATTTATATTTTTGAGTTTAATCATTATAATCGTTAACGAATTTTATAGTCGTTAACCTTATAAAAATCCTCGGATTGCCCACCAATCTCCGAGCGAATAAAACCACTAAACCCTGCTAGTTGGTCGTAGTTTCGCACCTCAACAACGTGTTTTCCGGGTGTACTTCACGTGCCTAACACGTAAATAGGGCCAGCTTCCTATAGAAAATTCTCCCTGGAGACACTTCCTTGACATATCTTCCATGTGTTATGTCGCATTATCTCACGAAACCAAACCAAACCAAACGAGATCAAATCTATATTAATTTTATATTTTTTACACATTATTAATTGCATATATAGTAAAATAGTAAAGACGGCAATACAGTAAATGCGATTGCAATAACAATTCTCGACAAGTTAAATTTTAAACAACAATACACATGGCATGTCAAAATAGTCTGATATAACCTATTGTATTAACGAATTACATAATAGTACGTTTCCTGCGTCATAACTATAAATACACAATTGAATAACGAAGATAAAATCATCCTTTAAAAGATGATTTTTTTGTATCAAGTTTTCCTTCATCTCGATTATTGTAAAAATATTCTACAGAGGAATTTTTTTTTTTATGTAAGAGTGGGAGTATGATCACGAATGTTCTAATGCTTCAGCTTTCATAAGTCGGTAGCAGCAGCTGGAAGGCTTTTCACCAGAAAACTAGCAACGACGTCTATCATATTGACAAGTTGGATGAATGGTTGTCTTAAAACCTTTGGGCAGTTATCAGAGTAAACCAAGAGTTGAATAACGTGACATTTTGTGAACTTCCCTTTGGGTTGGATTCGGTGAATATTAATAAGATTCCGCTTTGCGTAGAATATTGCGACAGATTAAGATGTTTTATGTAACGTAGTCACGATTTTAATTATTATAACAGATAATAATCAGCGTGAGGCGACGATGATACGAAAATCTCCACTTCGCTGTCATTTTCTTTGAATAGAAACCTATTGAGAAATTCTCGGTAGTATCTTTATCACTTCAGTTATGAAATAACATAACAATAAACGTAGTTATTTTAAAATCTTATGTAATTTTATTTTAATAAACTGACAAAATACTAAATTATATATTAACTATCTCCATAACGAAACTTCTTATGATTATTTTCAATTATTAAAACAATTAGAGAGTAGACGTATATTATTTATAAGAATGAATATCATTATACTGTATATTATTATTTAAAGTACTGTTATTATTTGTTGTGAGTAATACAGTTAATATGTAAGTGACTTTAGTAATTATTTAGTTTCTCGAAGGACAGTAAATGAAAATAAGTGAAGCATTAAATAAAAATAGAATTGACGCCACGATATATTTTCATTAATGGAACAATGTATGTCTCTCCGTTAACAATTCGCTAAAATTAAAAATATTAATGTCTAAACTAATGAAATAATAAATAAAAAATAACTTAAAAGTAATACAAAGTTGCTGTTATATTGAATAAGGATGTTATTCAGCTCAATCTTTAATATATTCTCTATAGCCTCTACATAATAAGATTAATGCCAAAATTTATTATAAGAAAAGTCGTTACCTCCAGGAAAATTTTGGTTCATTTAAATATAGGATTAGTGAATATGATATTTAAAAACTTTTTAGAATGTTGTATTAAATCTTCAAAGAGGTCATTGCATATGAAACTCGAAGCATGTCTGATACGCGTAATAATGCAACAAAAGGCGTAAAATTTTTATATTTATCTACACTTTTTCCTTCAATAAACGTAGTCTAGAATATCAAAATCATCACGTTCGGCAAAATGTTACTGTGTAATTCCTACTTAAAATCTAACTTCGTAATAAAATTTACTGTAAAATGCACTTTTAGATCTCTAAATTTAATTATTTGCCATAAGTTTATAAAATAAATCAATAAAATATAAAAATATTGAAAATAAAAATTTGATTTAACTTAAATAATGATTTTTCTTAATGAAAAATTCTGTTGATTTTAACATTTAAATTTAATTCGCTTTTACAATTTCATAAACATATTCTGTTAAACATCGGCTCTAAAAGTACTTAGAATTACACTAATGGATTACGTTCAATCACGCTATAAATTAATGATAATGTGTTTCGATTTATACTCAAATTTTTAGTAATGGAAAGTTTCGATTAGACGAGCACTTACCGCGCTTAATTTTAAATCTTATGTTAAACATTTAATAATATATTATACACAGAACATAACATGTATAAAATAAACATAGATTATAGCCTAATTTAATTTGAATAATAACAGTTGCCAAAATAAAAATGATTAACACAATACGTTAATGCCATTGACTTAAACTTACTTAAATAACATTTTAAAATTATTATTATTTTTTTCAATAAATTAATTTTCTAATTAGAGCTACTTTCCGATAAATTACTACTAAATAAAAAATAAATTACGATGATATCTACAGAATTATCTATAACTATAACCAAATATGGAAGTGACGAACAAGGTGCCTCCCTTGAAAGTGTTAAAAGTATATACGATATATTTGATGAGGAAATCTCCTTTTCTTATTTCCTAAACTATTGAACGTGATGTAAATACATTATTATTCCTCTATAAAATTACAAAGTTTGAATCTTTAAAAGCAGCATGAGTTATACATTACAAATTGCAAAACTTCTGGAAAAGATTCCCTCTTTTTTCTGAAATAAGTCCTTGATAGAGACCTTGATGTTACAAACCTGTTTTCAGTTCAACGTGAATGCAATTTTATTCACATCGAAAATACTATCATTTGGAAGCTGTATTACATGCAACAACTTTCTTATATTATTTATCAAAATTTTGATGCTCTGAACTAATTACTATGTTTAAGAGCGAAAGGAGGAGTCTTATCAAATAACACATAAATTAACATAGGAGAAATAGCTTGAAAAAATGCGTATACATCCGTACTTTTTAGATTAGACTGATAAGTAATAACTTATGTCTGATAATATTACAAATTATTACATTTATTATAGAAGTGCATAGCTCCAGAATAATTTTAATAGCTTTATATACACTTAAATGCTACTATGAACGATATTAAAACGATAATTCAAAGTCTATAGAAATTAATGGAAATTATGGGTGTAGATGCGTAAGAGATAACTTAAAATTGTTTTAAAAAACTTATTTTTAAGCTTTTGTTTATTAAATTAATGATTTTTTAGAGGATTTTAGTGTTGTTTCTATACTAACTTAAGTTGAATGCATGACCAGTTAGATATTAAATTAACGACAATTAATTAGAGATAATAGCAATCATCGGCGATCATTTATTGTTTCTAGATGAATGAAATCAATAATGATCATTCAATTTACTTATAAATTAGACCTAGACCTAGATTAGACCCAATGTATGAGATAAACAATATTCAGTCTATAAAAACAAGCGACCGGACTTTAAATAATTAAAACGAAGATAATGATTTATATCATCTAAAATCGCATTAGGAACAATAGAAAAGATCATTAACTCGAAGGTCTTAAGGTATAAAGTCTTGTTTATCTGTTCAATTTTATATTGTGTCAATCAAATATTTATTAAATCGTATAAAAATCAACAAACTTCTTTGTTTTTAATACAAATATCGGCTTTTTAAATAACTGTCACGAAGTACAAAGCTAAGATAATATAATAATAATGATAATAATAATTAACTGCCAAACTTTAAATTCTGAAGGACAATTTAAAAAGAAGAAATTCTGAAGACAGCCCTGTTCCAGTTTTTATCCCTTTTTGTTCTATCTGTAATTTCCGTACTGTATTTTAAACAGTGTTAGAAAGGCGTAGAATGCCATTTATCGTCTTCTTATTAATATTCACATGGCATTTTTTTCTTTTACAACGCTGAATTATTTCAAGGTCTTCAAGAAACATCATATAAGAAGAACCTTTCTTATGTTGGAGATATCTCTGGGATGATAAAACAAGGTCATCGATTATTAATATGACTATTAATAATTAAACTAACCAAATTTAGATATTGAATTAAACATTTTATGCTCTTCGTTTCTTTATTTTTCTTCAGTAAAATACATTCGAGCCATTCTAAAAAAGAATTGTGTAACGTTATTAAAATTTAATGCTTGACAAAATTAAATAAATAAGTAAAAATTAATTATAAAAATAATATATATATACCTACACTCAATAAATACAGTAGTAACTCGAGTTTATCTTGATATCCATTTATCGTCTAGCAAACCAGATAAATGTGTTTGTGAAAAATTGAACAGATCTGACTGGATCGATGTTTTTCTCATTTCTTTTCCAAAGACATTTGATGACAACAATAACCTCTTTTTTGTCTTTCCTGATATTATTTCTTCTCACGGAAGAGAGAAATATAGTTGACATAAAATTTCCTTCTACGGTAAAACAATCTTAAATCTTAGATCACCAAAATAATCCCAGATCATAGAGAAACTTTTTACTTCTCTCTACTATATAAAACTTTATGAAATTATTATAATAAAATCTTCTGATTTTTGCCTCTCAGCGTAACACTGTTTGCTATGACAGTATATAATTTAACTAATTTACGGTGACGCGAAGTAATTGTAGATAATTTTTTCAGTTAGCTGCATCGTTCATAATCGTATTTATCTTTTAGGACGTTTATCACTTGAGAAAAAGACCGGTTTAACAACCGAACGCGTTTCCTTTCATATAAAATTTATTTCAGATCACATTCATATGTATTATCCTTCACATACCTCCAGATAATTTTGTTTCTTTATATAGAATAAGCCATTGAAAGAAAATAAAAGATGTTCCCTAAAGAACTGTAATTACTTAACCATCATCCGCATTAACAATTGCTTAGGTAATTGAACGTTTATAATTATTTAATGTTAACACAATGCAATAATACATTTAATTTAATTTGAAAGTCAGTTTAAATATATTTAAATCGAGTTATTTAAATAAATGATTAAATATTATTATAAGAAAGAAAAAATAAAAATTTAAATAACTATCAATTTTAGTTAATATAACTTCAAATTCTTGGAAGATATTTTTCATGGGTTTCGTATAATGTATCAGAATGTAATTCTTTGCTGGTCAAGCACTTCATCCAGGCAGTAATAGTAGTGAAAAAGCCAGCAAAACTCGAAAATATCCTCCGAGGCAGCCATTAACATAGAGACCAGGGATCCATTTCTCATCTTAACGATCTTTTTCGTGACATATAGGAGCAAGGCATCTTCGTCCAGCTTACAAATCCTTTGACCAACTCATCTTCTCGTCCAATAATTACAGTCAGCAACGACGAGTGATTGCAAACCAACCTGTACTTCTTTAGGTCAGCATATCATTGTATGTAATTGTATATCTATCATCCCTTATTTGTGTTATTAGGAAACCTAGAATAGTAAAACTCGTCTAGTTTTTCCTAATTTAAATTTTACGAATTAGGACATTTGCATTATATTTTAGTTGAAAAATAGCTCATTTATCATATTTAAATAAATATTTAATCTATACAGATATTATAAAAGATAAAAAAAATATATATATATAATTTTTTAATTTTTAATGAGTATTAAATTAAATTTATAATGTATTATTATTACCAGATTATTATAATTTTAAAAATTTTCCAAATGAATTAACATTTTAAATTAATATGTAAAAATTTTATGTAAAAGTAGGATAAATAGAAACTTGTCGATAAACGACTCACAATAACCTGGTTAAACGTGTTTAATTATTTAGGTAAACCTAAATATTTAAATTTTTATTCTAAAACTTTTACATAAATCAATCAGTTGAGCGTATCAAATTCCTTTTTACAATTTAAATCTTTTTGCATGCATTAACTGTATTTATACGTGCTTAACACTGACAGAAAAATTCTATTATATTCAACTTTAAATTTACCATTCTCCACATTATATTTCATTAAACTATTATATTAACCTTATAATTATTAACACACGTCTTGAATTAATTAAGTGTATATAGGTTAAAGCGTAAAGCATTTATGTATTGTACATAGAAATTGAATATAAATAGGAGAATACAATATATAAACGTGATTTATTCCAATTTTTTTCTTTTCTTTTAAACTAATGAACTCAAAATTCTTTAATAAATTCTGTAAATTACATTCCATATAGGCAGGGCTGGACTTAGACTCGTGGTCGTAAGTTATAATGTATAACAGACCCTCCCCATATAACGATACATGTAAAAGTGTGAGGCCTGGAGTCAAAGCTTATAACGCAAAGTTCTAAGCTTTATCGTACAAATCTGGTCTTGTATACAGGTATATTCATTAATATGTTGATACATAAGGGTAATTATAATTATAATAGATCCTTGATGTTTGTTTATGTATTTTATTTATAATAAAATCTAATAATTTTTTAATACGGAAGATATAGAATCAGAAACGGTAGCTACAGTGATGAATTATTTACAGACATACATATTTGATTATATAAACGATAAAGGCATTTTTATAACTCGATTATCAGTCATAATGAATTGAGTTTCAATGTTACTGAATAAATAAATTCGAAGGTTCTTTCATAACATTGTATTAAAAAGTGCTAATTTTATTTAACTAGTTGTCGAGATAGAATTACTTAACCATAAACGATGATTATAAAACCATTAAATTAATTATTTAAAATTTATAATAAAATTAGAATAAAATAAATGCTCAGAATCTAATATTTAATTAACACTTTTTATTCCCAACAGATCACAACATTACTTCTATTTATTTTATTACTCAAAAAGAACTTCGGTATATTTTAATATGTAACATTTTCATCCAGAATTAATTAATTTAATAAGATCGTGCAATTAATATAATTAACATTAAGTTGTTAAAATTAATAATCAAATAAAACTTGATTTTAAAAAATGCTAACAATAATATTAATTTTTATTATTGAATTTTAAATTAAAATTTATATGTATAATTACACACAAATTCGAAAGTGCGTTCAGTATTAGCAATGCAAATTGCCATACTTATTCCGTCTCTCGAAAGATTCATTATCATCATCATCACGTTCCAACTTCTTTACGGAAATTGGAGGTCGTAGATCTCGGTATCTCTCTATTAAAGAGAGCCTTCCTTTTAAGATGTGTTAATTTTTCTCCGTTGTTCATCTTTGATATCCTCAATCCAATTTTCCTATATTTTCCTTCCTTCCTCCTTTCCTACGTTCTTTATATTATCACTGACACAATCAATTTATTTTTAGATCCTCTCAGACACCTTTCACAAACTTCAAAATTTTCTTTTTCTTTTTTTATCTCATTCGAGAAGCTATTTTCGGGTTGTTTTCTACGCCATTTCTTGAATTATTATCGCTATTGCGCGTACTTATATATACTCTATTTAATTAAATAAATTGAAAAGAAAAAAAGGTATAGCAGACAGAATACCCCTTTTTATTCATTTATACTATCTTATTTTCAATATTTCTTTGCTTTCAGATGATCGGAATTAGAATGCCTCCCATCAGATTTATAAAAGAATAATTTATTTCAAGTTTTAAGGTTAGTCACTTCAGAAATGAATATTAATAATGATTATATTCAATTTAAAGTTTTAAAATCAATAAAAGGGGTTAATATTTTGTCACGCCCTAGAAAGCTATTGTTTCTTTAGAATCAATGTCGTAGAGAAATAATTCTAGATTAAATTGTAACGAATTTATATTAATTTTTTATATTTTAAGTTGCATTAAATTGTTTAGATTTAAACTTTTTCAGTTCTTTTAATTATACATTATTTTAAAATCACTTTTTATTAATTTAAAATACATCTTGCATACGATCTTCCCTATTTGAAACACTTCCGCACTTCTAATCTTAATTATAGATCTAAAAAGTTCAATAGATAATAATCATCTAAGCTTATTCCAATATGTTATTTATACATTGCATTATTTAACATTTTTTTAAAATTATAAATATTGAAAAAAAAGAATATAAGGCTAATTATTTGATTATTCATATCATAATTACTTTTTACCTTAAACTAATTGTATAATATATAATTTCATTTGTCTGTGTATTAATATTTAGGTAAATTTAGCTTATAATACATTAAAATAATCATTTAAAACTTTTTTTATTTAAATAATGTTTTTATATTCACTTTCATGATTTGTCGCATCACAGTTTTAAGGGATTTTTAGGAGAGAGTCTTGTAAGATTGATGATAGATGATCAGAAATGTTCACACTCGATATGCGGAATGCGAAAGGTTAGACGTGAGATCACTATCTCACTCGGTGGTCTTTTATGTTAGTCGTATGTCTTTCAAGACAGTCCTTACCAAATAAGTTTCGAAGAGAGGAAACTTCAGATAACGCCGCAAACTGCACCATTTATTAGTTTTTTTCAGACATATTTTTTCTAGACTTTAGCTCTATTTATGTGACAATAACAAAAAACTAATACATAAAATAGCAAATTAGTTAATTTATTTTGTGGTTTTATGCCAATACAACAAATTACTGACACGGGAAAAAAACTAAAACTATAAATTATCGCACTTTTTTTAATGTCATTTATCCTTGTTTTATTAGCCAAACACAAAAAGATTTATTATAACGTCTTTACGCTACTCGATAAGCATTATTGCTTCTAAGGTAAATTAAATTCTTTAATTCAGTCTAATTATTATTATTATACAATTTAAAAATAAAAGATATTTCTTTAAATTTCAGATTAAAGATATTTCTTGCATACTGTAGGTACCGTTTTTTTTGTCACATAATTATTTTGAATAATATTATTTACGTTTTACATTACATAGAATATAATTTTAAAATGCCGATTAAAATATAAATAAATAAGTAATTATGTGCTAAAAATCATATATATATTGTTTATTTACACATCATATTGGTATTTTTTATATAGTAATTTTATTAAACGTACGTTAAATTTACAGATTTGTATTTTTTTAATAAAAAAAAAGTTATTTAATACATTTTTATCATAGAAATTTTACATTTTTCTAAATTATATTTAAATTTTTTACATTTTTTTTCCAAAGTAAAACATTTAGAAAAGTAAAAACATCGTGCTGCCATCTGTTATCTAATGAAAAATTAAGGAAAATAAAAGAATAATTAATTATAATTTTTTCGTTTTCAGTTATTGAAACTCGAGAATTTTATCTTATCCAATTATTAAACATTTGATTCACGTAATATCAAAAATAATCATTCTATTTTCGGTTAGATATAAACGTGAATACAGTAAGTATTTATGCTATATGGTACATATTTTAGCAAGTAAATCACGTAGGTGTTATAAATATTCGAAAACATAATCATGAATATGTTTAATATAAAACTAGATAATTATAAATTTAAATAAAGAATCATGAAATTCGCAATTCGATGTTAATATCCTTATTACAGATGTTAAACCTAGAAATTCTTATTGGCTTTTTTTTTTTTTTTTTCTTCTACCTTTTCAACACGTCGTTATGTTGCTGAATAATTGAGATACATTATATTCTTCCTTATAAAATAATGCTATTTGTTTTTTCGTGCTTCACGTGTCAACCCAATTAAACACCAAAGAATAAAGTGAGGTAAGCCAGTTGACATGTTTAAATCAGTTGACATTTTTAAAATAAAGTAAGTTATCCTGTTAAATACATTAGCTTGTTTTATATCCGAATGATGAGCAAAAAGACTAAAGTCCTTGATTTTTTTTCCACTTAAAACGTTCAAACACTCTTAGCTAATTAGAGAGATAAACATGGAGTATATAATTGTTGAAGTGAACAATAGATAAATAAGCACCTGTCCTAAAGTGCACATTTAAATGAAGTCGCACGTCTCTAATATATTATTCTTCCTATTTAAAAAGAAATTGATGAAAGCCAAGGACGTTGATGTTGTTTACAATAAATTTTATCGATTCTCTGGAGAAAATCGAATAGAAATCTTGAAAATTACTTAACGTTTGTAACTTTATGTACTCTCATTTTTCATCTGTTACACTGCGTTACACAACTGAAACACAACATAAGAGAGTTATTGTAAATATCAAACAATAAGTTTATTGATTTTCGAGGAAAAAAATTCCTTATATAATCCGGATATAAATTTCTCACTTTTGTGAAAATAATCCGGATATATTTTAATATTTTTTTATGGAAGGGGGATTATTTTTTTAAGTTTATTATAAAGATACTAAATCACGACTTGGGTGGTGTAGTTTCATGCTTTTCAGGTGTAACAATTTATTCACGTACGAAGCAGGTGTAAATAACAGTTTGGAACTATAATTAATTATTTTTTTTATTAGTCATTTAATAAATGTTTACATTTTATATATTTTTCTCGGAATTAAAGACATCCGGATTTTTCTTTATATATATTATATAAAATTATCAGTGTGTATGCAACAAATGGATGATGATACAGTCTTAAGGATTCTTTTCAGGTGGATCTCCAGGAAGTCTATAGGGTCATCGGTCTTTTCGACAGGTGGTATTACTACGTGACAACTCTTCCGGGCAAATGACGTGACCAATCCCCAAACACCTGTCCAGATGGGTGACAGTTGACCTCCGAACTAGGTTACATCTCTGAATTATGTTATTACATCCATCCATCATGATGAATAAAAATATGATCTGCTTTTCTCGAAAAAAATTCTCCTAGTTTTTATGTAATTTTTGCATTTGTAAAAGGTTAAAAATTTCTCTTCTATAAATATTCATTTCTTGATTTCTAATTTAGTGACATAAATAATTACCGAAAAGTTAAAATAGATAATAAATCTCATCTTGAAATTTAAATATATGATATATTCCATACTTAGCTTTTAAAAATTAAAATAAATTTTCTATTTTTCGTAAAATATAAATTTTAAAGGCGTTTCTTTTGACAGTTTGTTAGTTAGAACATATTTCATGTTTTATTATCCGATGAACCTTTCCTGGTGTCCGTCTAAGATAAGTTAAGGTCCGGAATTAACCTTTAATCTTGTTTTAAAATAGTTAATAAATAAGGAAATATTCTGTTAGAGATATTATTTATTTTATTACAATTCATAGCTTTAAGTCATGTATAAATGATTGCATTCTTGAATAATATAGGACTTAGTGAAGGATTGAAGAATTCGTGATTCGGCGAATGTGCGAAGGTCAAAACAATCGGTGTCGTGATAATTCCTTAACATGTCGATACATTCTATTCGGAGCGTGACTAGATGACTTTTTAAATTTCTCCTAAAAGACAAAAGGTCGTTTGGCCCCGTTTATTGTATCAAGGTCACCAAGAACGAACAAAAGAATATTATTTATTCTCCTATCTTAGTCACGAAATCTGCGCTTATAATATATTTTACAAGATAGAAGACACCAGAAAAATTTCACTGTGGGCAGATTTTAATATTTTTAAATTAGCTTTGAAATTTTTAACATTGAGCAAGTAAAAAATTATTATTATTATTTTAACACGGATTATGTATTACCCCACTAACGACTTGATGTAAACAAAACTTTAGAAGATTATTGCTAAGGAATAGTTTTAACTTCATTCTTAATAAAATAAATAAATATATTTGTTTGAGATAGATACAAGATTAGATCTAGGAAAATAAAGTATCTGCCCATAAATCGATTAGTAAATTCACGTATAAATAAATAAAATTTATACGTTAATTTACATAATAACACTTGTATGACTCTTTGACTCTTTATAATTATCTCTCTTTTGGGGGTCCCGGATTACAACTTTTGCCTAGGGCCCGAAATTTACTTAATTCGACACTGGCTAGACATTACGTTCAATCAAACGACCTCAATTGAAAGTACCATCACCAATTACAGTAAGGCTTTAAGAAGATATATTCGAACATATAAGGCCTTTATAGACTTAATATTCTTTTCTAAATTGAGGAAAAACGGCAAAAATATTTTCTGAGGTAATAAGTTAATAATTATGATCTTTGTCTCCGATAACGAACTCATTCTTCAAAAATGAGACTTAGATCTTCGGGCGGGAAGAAAAAATACTTGAACTACTGGTTGAAACAGGGATAATATCATATAAAAATCCTTTTTAAGTATTATATTCCTGATTTTACATCCTCGGGCTTCTTCTAAATATCTCGAGTTTTATATACTGTAATGAATATTATATGTCATTGTGACCTAAAGAATGAAATCACACTTCCTGAATTTTTGCAAAGATGAACGAGAATAAGAATAATACTTGTAAATATAAATAAATCTATTAAATGTTCCATTTTTCTTACAAATTTCTTAATTTAAATAATGAGAAGGAAAAAATTAATATTGCGGACAAGACAATGTAAAATAACACTAGATTTAGCTTTTAACTGAATTCATAAAGGATTGAAATAAAATTTTAAATAATATAATTTTTCTTTAATGTTTTGTTTAAAAAAAGTGAAATAACTGCATTGTATATGAACAAAATTTATTTTTCATATCTTAATTTGAATACAAAAAAGGTCATTTTCTCTGTGCAAAAGAGAAAGGTTGGCAGCATAATTATTGAGGAATGACCTGTCTCTTTTATTCTTTGATAATATCCGTGTTTGCAGGATCATCAGTTGACATAAAGGTTAATATTAATAATCGATGTTCTCAGAACGGAGGCTTGATACATGCTTGGGGCATGTTTATTACCTGGGATTAGTCGGTAGATTTATGTGACTATCTTTCATCGCGCTATCTTTTGACATGATTTTTTTCTGCGTTAAACTCTTTGTTAATTGGATATATTCCTTAAGCTACTTCACGAAAATTGTTATTAACCTAGTCCAAATAGTTTATTTTGAAAGCCTAAAACAGCTTTACAGATTTATTTATCTAATTAAATAAATTATGCCTATTAAAATAATGACCTGTTCTAGTATACGGAATAGCTGCAAGCTTAAGCAAGAATTATTATTATTTATAAAATTTAATTAAAGCGTACTCCATTTTTTAAAATACGCAAGTCTCTTTTAAGGAATGTCTTAAAATCGTTATAAACACGTATTTGGCTTGCTTGTTTATACGTTTAAATACGCAATAAGAAGCATATTATGAAGCATGTAGATATAAATTAAAATATCAAATTTTTAATATAAATAACTGGAAAATAATTAGGCTTATTTAGAAAATATTCAGGAAGCTTCGCTTAGAACTATTAATAGAATGGTTTACGATTTAAACCATATTTTATCATTGAATTATAATACATTGTACTGTACGTAGGTGCACGTTTTATTTGCATAAATATTAATTTCAATTGTATGTAAATTTTAAAATTGCGAAGTATGTAATTTTGTAATAATAAAACTTTTCTAATGCATTAGAATTGGATTATTCTTTTAAACCTGTTCTTCAGTTAGTCTACTTGAATTGATTTATTTGTACGTATAAGATAATATACCTCATTTCTTTAAATTAAACATAAACCTACATAATTATACTCTACTTATTAGATTATTTAGGTTCGTATTTTGATTTACGACTGTAGCCTCTTCTAGTGTTTATTATTGGAACGATAATTCATGCAATTATTCAATTCTATAATAATTTTTAAGTTTTATATTGACAAAATGTATTATTACGCTATCAAGACGGTACAATACTTCCTCAAAAATTGACCCACCGGCTAATAGCGAGGTTGAGGCCGAAGTTTTAAACGCGAAAACGTGTACGTCGGACGTTCGGCGACGCCTTCCTGTAAGCCTAGAAGTTTGACAATGGCGTTTGGAATGTCGAGCATGATTCCACTGATATTCCAAACGTCATTGTCAAACTTCTAGGCTTACAGGAAAGCGGCGCCGAACGTCCGACGTACACGTTTTCGCATTTAAAACTTCGAAGATATATTTCGCTCTGACAGTTGAATTTCGTGATTTATTTTAGATTATCTGAAAATAAAGCATAAGGTACCAAATTACTTTTTCTGCTTTATTCGGATTTATTGCATGATATACTGCACAGTACGTTTGTACGTGAGCAGATATACTGTACAGTAGGCCTATGTTAAAAACTTGGCCATCTCGGCCAGGTTTAAACTTATAGCAGAAAGAACTAATTAACTGGATCATTTAGAAACTATAACTTCTGATCAATTAATATCATTTATATTCGTCAAGACAAGAACTAAAACAACTTGCATTAAATTAGAAAGAAAATAAATTGGGAAAAGATGAGAATTAATATTCTGGATTAAATGGAATCACGGACTGACTTCTTCCGTAAGTTATTATTTTTTAGCTTAACTTGTTACAAAAAGTCTTTGCACACGAAATTTTCTTTAAATCTGCCTGTTTTTTTCGGCGAGCTTTGACGATTCCATATATAATTACGGACTGTTAAACCTATTCAGGTCAGGTTTGTTTGAAATTGTGTGGTCAGGTCAATCTGAATCCACCCAACCAACTAAATAATCAATTCTCATAGATATTTTCAGAATTTAAGAGTTAAATGATGCTTATTCTGGCTCCCGAAGCATAAATTTGGAAACTGGAATGTGTGTAAGCAAGCTATCAAGTTTCCTATAGACATTCATGTACATATCTCCATGCCTAAACCTTACGTATAAGTCAACGAAATGAACTACTTCTTGGCTTTCCTGTCTAGTTTAATTTGTACACCAAAAGATCCTAAATTACATATTGACATAGTCCTTACTTCACATTTGGCAGTTTTTCTATCTTGCTTTCGGCTTAATGAAAACTATTTATCTCAGCAAAATTGCATTTTTTATGAATGGTTTGCCAGGTTTAATGCGAAATGTTTGCATGTAACTTACTGGCGCGCATATATGAAGCGTTATTAGTATGGCTGAGGGACGTAGTAGAAAGTGCTTACAATGCATTAAACTTAATCAGCGTATCATTATAGAAAAGAATGCCAATGTTAGGTGTCCAGGCAGTGGCGCGTTATCCTACGGTCAAAAAGGGCAATTGCCTGGGGCCCACACTAACAGGAGATCCCAAACTAATCTTTTATGAACTCATTACTGCAGTAAGAATATATCGAAATTTAAATTTGGCGCTATATCTGAGGACTCTAGCCAATGTTGCACAGGCTCAGAGCAGAACTTTACCCTCCACAAGTTTATACGATGGCCTCAGTCACCTTACTGTGTTAATAATGCAGATATTTAATTTTAAGTGACAATGCTAACTTAGTAACATTTTAAGTATATAAATTATGATAATTTTAAATTAATATATATAAAACCAGCATCTGTATTAGCGCTTCTTATTACATATATAGAAAAATCAAAAATAAATAATTATAATGTAAATAATAATAATTAAAAGAAAAAAATGATGAAATTTTAGTTTTTTTTGAGAAAATCGGCTATTTTTTCTTTTCGGTTTACATTTATTGTTAAGATGAGCATTCTGCTACATGATAATATATCACCGCAATGCAACTAGTAGGACGCATAGGTATTCGCTGTTAGCTATTATATGGCCTCTTTGAATTATAGGCTTCACCGTGTGAAAGGTGACAAGTTGATTCACATGAGATAAAAATGAAATATAATTCCAAAAGAATCTAAAAACAGTAGACCCATTGTTGATTTTTCCTCATTTTATTTTCGGTCCTGAAACTACTGATTTTACAAAATAATTCTGACAATCATATATACAAAACCGTTATATCTTCAATAAAGAAGTAAGTGCCAAAATTTAAGCAATAAATAATTTAATTAACTTGATTGAAATATTTTCCCAAAAATTATAATATTTATTACATTGATAAGTCTAGAGTTTGTGATAATATTGTCCTTGTTCTTACTTTCAGAAAAATAAGCTTTCTTAAAGTTCCTTTACACTTGTTTTATTCGTATGATTGAAAAGAAATGGCCTTTATTTTTTTAAATATATTTAAAAATTTAAATTGTAGTCTGCATAATAACCTAGAGATTACATTCTAATTTGTAATAAATCTTCGATAACGTATTTTTTAAAAATATTTTTCTTCTTTTTAAAATGAATCTACTAAATCATTTGTGATTATAAAATCTTTAAAAATATTTTAAAAACTGCCAGTACGAAAGTGTTACTTACGAACTTTAAAAATGTTAAATATATTTTCATTTAAAAGTTTCAGAATTAATAAATTATAGCCTCGCATCGATATGTTGTTAGTCTTTTAATCTAACAAAATTTTCTTTTTAAAATCTAAAAATTTTAATCATAAATATTTTTAAAGATAGAACCTTAGAAGGATAAAAACGTATTACAAATTGGGATTAAACATCTTTATATTATTATGTAAATTCTAATTTAAATTTATAAAACTTTTGTTTTTGTATATAATCATTATTTATAGAAGAGTATGAAGTAGGCCTATATATTTGGTTAAATAAAGATTCTTGAAAGAACTAAGAGATATTATATTCATTATTAGATAAGATATAATACTAAATTCTATATTTATCAATACATTTATATAAGTACACGAATAAGGCTTCCAGAAAATGTACACTTTTTTACGTCATTTTTAAACTTGTTCATCGCAAAACTGAAGAGCCACACTGACGGTAAAGTGTACACTTTCTGGACTTATATTAATACAGGTTTGAGCCCTTAACATTCTGAGAAATACGTCATTAAGCAAATACCATAGAATATACTTAGACAAATCTTATAAAGTATAGTCTACTGCTCATATAGGCCACATATAACAATTGTAACACAATGATAAATAATGTATCTAAACATAGTACAGCATTTTCAGCTCCATTATAATATTGCTTATCTGCAGGCTCCATTAGTAAATAACTAAAAAACTAGATGATGAAATAATATAAAACAGGATCAAATATTTTATTAAAAAGTTATTTCTAGTTTTTTTTTTTAACCTTTCAAACTTTGCTATAAATTTTAAAGTTGATAATAGTTATATATTATAGATAATGTGTATACTTTTCTAATTGTAATATTAATAATATTGGACGGCGTAACATTATAATTTTAGATTAAGTTCTTAGAATAAAAGTTTGAGCAAATTTATGTTTATTATCTTGTAATATAACTAGTTTATATTACAGGATGATATATATTCAAGTTTTTCATATATATTACTTGTAATATAAACTATATATTCAAGTTATATATAGTTTATATGCATATAAACTATATACATAATTTATATATTCAAGTTTTTCCAGATAGATTAATAAAACAGTCGTTAAAAAAAGTAAATACTTTTATAAAAGTAAAAAGTAACAGAATAATAAAGTCATAATCAACATTTTTTTTCTAGATCATGTGTATAAACTATGCATCTCATTTTGGATTATTAATACAGAATAAGGAAGTTAAATTAATGCAAAACCATAAACTTATGCAAATCAATTTCATATTTAAAAATTATGGAATTTATTCACGTTTTTATTTAGTTTCTTCCGTACTTTTTCATAAATTTCTTAGGTAAGATTTCAGATTAGGGTTGACAAACTTTTATTTGCGAGAAGTAACCTACTTGAACTATGTGAATAGCCGTTTCTAGTACAGAATAGGAAAGTGAAGAAAAACAGGTGATCTGGAAAAGAAAAATAAAGCTCTGCATCTTCTGTAAGCGGTTGGAAGGCTGCCTTTAGGGAAGTGATTACTGGACGCCCGAAGGAAACCCGTTTCTTTTCTTTCATAGGAAT
Source organism: Centruroides vittatus (assembly GCF_030686945.1). NCBI lineage: Eukaryota > Metazoa > Arthropoda > Arachnida > Scorpiones > Buthidae > Centruroides > Centruroides vittatus. Next base: position 8,155,701 of record NW_027122706.1, on the reverse strand, counting down.
ATTTTTGTCACTCACGTTTTGTCAGGGTAGGTTAAGGGAACAGCTGTTCATAATGTACTTCTTACTGAATTATACCGAACAACTGCCTTCATTTAAAACCATATAATTATTATGTGATTTGAATAAACTCTAGAATAGCACTTTAAACATTTCTTTCATTCGTATTTTTGTTTTATGATTTAAAAATAAATAGTAATTTGTGTAATTAATGTAGATCTTTACTCTTTACTCTTTACTCTTTGAAGTAGCATTAATCACATTTAACCTTTCTAATTGGATTCAAAACTTTTCAATAACTTAAGATTTAAAGCACAACGTTGCAAGATCTTATGGGTTTATTGCATATAGGCTATTTTTATTAAAATATTTAACTCAATTTATTTATAAGTTTTACTCATGATTCACGTAGTTCCACAGACAGATTTTTATCTCTAATTTTAATGTTCGTGTTCGAAAATTGCCGCTTTAACCACACAATGATGAATCAAACAGTTTCATTATCCGGACCAAATCGAGAACAGCTTATAATTACAATGAAACCAGTCTTCGGTTCGTTCCGCTAAAAATGATGATCTTTCCGGATTAAAAACAAAATGCTAAATTGACCCTTTGAAATAACTTTATAATGAATTATAAATATTTATCTTAAGATCATGTATAATTATCATTTAAATATTCTTTAATTTCGTTCCGTATCTCATCAACTAAGAAACTATAAATTTTTCCTAACAATTTTTATTTATACAGTAGGACCTCGATTTAATGAATTTCGGATTTAACGAACAAAAAATTTAGAAACTTGATTTTTTTTTTTGTTCATGGATGTCTAAACGATCGGTCAATGCATATAAATTATTCGATATACAGTACATTATTTAAATTTTAATAATATTTTATTCATACTTTTACATTAAAATAACATTTTAAGTTCGTTTTTAAAACATTCGATTTAACGTCTTTCGGCAATAGCGGACACCCTTTCCTCCAATTATACGTTAAATCGAGGGCCTACTGTAATTATAGATAATATATTTTTATATTCATTTGAAAATTTTAAACAGAAAATTTATAAAAAGCAATAAAACTTAAATCAAAAACAGATTACTCTATAATATATGTCAATGTCGTAAATATTTGAATTAAAAAATCTTCAAAAATTTAATTATGACAATTATATTTTCAAGTAATATATATTTTATATATATAATTTCATCAACAACTCATTTTTATATTAAAAAAAGAATCTAAATATAATATTTTCATCGTAATAAAATTAGGAAATGTAATTCACTTTACAACCATTTTCAATGACCCGTGTCTGTTTACTGTTTATCCACAAATTGTCCTTAAGTAACTTTATCGATTTTGCTTATTCTATTACAGTTTGAAAGTCGTTGTATCTCTTACAAAATAAGCAACGAAAAGACACGATAATGTTTATTGTTTTATAAAAAAAAAAAAAAAAACATTCAGCAATTATATGTCACTCGGTACGTTACGAAAATTGAATTCTTCTAAAATAAATTTCCTTTCCAAAATTGGATTTTATATGATAATATATATTTAAAAAAAATGCATTAAACCTCGATATAGCGCCCTCGTAAATAGAGGGGCCACTCTCTTAAAGCGCGAATGAATATTTTTGAACGGATTTTTTCCATAAACAGTAAATGGAGAACCCTTCAGGATATGTGAATTACAGTGGAACCCCGTTTATCCAGATTCCATAAATCCGGATCATAAAAATATAATCCCTATAACCTATAAACGCGAAAAAAAAATCAAAGAACTAAGTACTGTACATTCTTCCCTGAGTGTAACGTTGCATCTTGCAAGAATAGACATATTTTCTATGACTCTTCACATAATGTTCATTGTTATGCATTCGTGAGAGTGTTCTTTGAGTTTACTTAAATTAATAAATTTAACGTTTGTAGTGATCTTATTATTCACTCAACATCCACAGGTTTCATTGAGTTTCAGTCACATCCAATCTCTTGTGAAGCGAACATCATGAAAATGACGTTAAAAGAAAACTTGTGGTTAGGATGGAGAAGAAATCAGAAATATAAAATAAAACGTAAATAAACCGTGTTATTTATGTTGTTAACGAATTTTCCGGATTATCTGGATTTTCGTTCATCCGGAGCGGACCCAGTCACGTTTGAGCCGGATAAACGAGATTCCACTGTACGACTTCGAATTGCAAGCGAAGTTAGGCCTATTATCAACTAAGCATATGACTCAAAGTTCCAAAATCAAACTTATATATAGACAGTGGCGCATCCATGAGTGGCCAAGGGACCATGGAACTCACCAAAGTAAAAAGGAAAAAACTAGTAAATTTTCCAAAATTTTTTCCTAATTAAAATTTATTTTTTTATTTATATTATGTCGTATCTATTATTTATGAATTAGCGGTCACACAAGGTGAAAATTTTATTAAATTTGTATTAAAAAGTTTTTATCCATTCGACTCAAATCCCACAAGATTAAACTTTCAGTACGACACTATGTATAAACTTCTCTGCTGTATATAATTCTTATTGTTTCGAGTTCTTCAATTTAGTGCCACACTCAATTTAACGCCAATTTTAGAGAAGAACAAATGACGACGTTGAATTAAGGTTTGCAATATAATAATAACAAGAATAGTTAAATATAATAAAATTTCCAAATGTTCTTCCCTCAAATTTCATATTAATAATAAAATATAACTTTAATAACTATTAGTATGTAAAGATTATATAAAAAGAAAGCATACGAAAATTAATAAAGTTAAAACAAAATCAAATATCATTGATATAAGATTAAAACGAAGCATAAATAATATTAAATAGTTTAAATTATAAATTGAAACGATGAAGTAAACAAGGAAAAATAATGAAAAATGACAAAAATACGAAATTAAAAATAATATTTCAATTGTATGATCAGATTAAATTTAGATCAATATGTATTATAATAATTTGAATAAAATTGCTGATTGAAATATTGTCAAGTAATCAGTGGCATAAGAAGGAAGTAAGGGAGGTATTTACAAAGGGAACCTGAGACATATTACCTTTGTAAATAAATAAACGAAGAAAAATCAAATAAGTACAGCAAAACGATTTGAATATGATAAAGGCACTTGTACACATGTATATATGTATAAGAGTTTATTCTTCCTCCACAGCGCTAGAGGCTACTATTACAGGAGTAATTAGAGTCCTCTTACTGTCATTCTAGTTACGTTACTGCAAGTAATATAAAGTTGAATTTTGTGCAAAGCGAAGATACTTGATGTCATTCATTCCATAAATAGATGAGTGGTATTGATTCAAATTGCACTTTACAAAAGGGGCAACCTATTAATAAATTTCTACTACTGTATAAAAAATACAATAAAAAATTTTTAAATTAATTTTTATTCTGGTAAATTTGAATTAATTTGAATTCATATTCTCATTTAAAATAATGAAATCTTTTGGTTATAATTAACAAAAACTAAAAATTAACTCTGTTTTATTTGCTATCTAACACAAACTATTATGTTTTATATATTTTGCATTAGGCCTATATAAATATTATATTTAATATAACTTAATTCATTTATTTAGCATTTGCTATCAAATTACAATAAAATACAACAAAAGAAGATATAAGAATAATTTAATCGACTTCCATTTAGATTAAAATTTTAATTTAATAATTATATTTACGTTTGTAATATTATTTTTATTTACATAAAAAAAATTATATAATTTACATTCATTTGAAAATGCTTAATCAATATTCAAGATATTTATTTTGACAGATCACTATTTATCCTTGCATTTCAAAACCTAATAATATTTCATCGTCTCTTCATCATAGTTTATAACTGAAGCTTAATTTCAGAGGAAATAATATTCTTCTTTTTGAAAATAATCATACATTCATACATATGATAAATGTGCAAGATTAATAATGATAATAATATTCGTTAAGTTTAATTACGGAACAAACCATCGGTTTGATAATTACAAAATACAGAAGAATTGTCAAAACATATTTAAACAGAATTACTTGAAATTTGTTTTACCATCAACTAAATTAATTCAAAATTTCTTAAATATTTAAAGACGTACTGTACAACCTCGGAGGAACCCGAGATAGATTCCGGGCGAGCAATTCTCTAGGAATTTTTCATGGAAGGTCATCCCCAAATATATCAAGCCTCTTTCTTCACCATCAGTCGCCTCCATTGTTGGTCTGGCCTAAGCACAATGGTATAAAAAAAGGCCCCTTAATTCCCACAGAGAGGAAAAGAGTTTAAAAATAGAGTCTAAAGGATTATAATTTCATCCAAAAAAAAAAAAAAAAACTTTCACTAAAAATTAACAGAACATAAACCGTTTAATTCGGAAATATTTAGCGATGAGAGATTTAAATCTACAGATAATAAACTAATTATAGCCTTTGTTTTTCTGTTTGAAAAACTTTATACTTTATATAATTTGTATTAAAAAAACATAATTTAAAAATAACAGAAAGGATTAAAATTTGGAGAATCAAATTAATTCAATTTTAATTTTTAGTATATATATTCTATAGTTTGGATAATCTCACATTAAAAAAGATATTAAAAGTCATGACTTGTCTATTTCGATAGTGCCAAAAGATGATATTTATGTTACTAAATATTTACTAAAATAACATACTGGAAGATAACAAAGGCGGTTAAATGCATACAATATAATGGGAAGTTGGCCGGATGGCCGAGCGGTAAAGGTGGCAACCTACCGCTCTGGGGACCCGGGATCGCAATCCAGACGGAATAATCCCCAGGAATTTTTCGAGGGGTGATCCGACCGGATATGCCGGCCGCCGCATTGTGAGTCTGGCCGATTCCATAATGGGCTTGCAAAAAGAGGCCCTCTTAGTGTCCACAGGGCGGAAAGAGTTAGAAAAAAGTTACAAACCTTTTAGGCGTATAATTATATTAATTACATATGTAATTATATATGATGCTCGGTGGTCGAACAGATATTCCAAAAATAGATTACCTTCAAAATTAAATAATAATTTTGTTCGGAAATTCGATAAAAAAGATAAATAAGAATAGAAATTGAAAACTTTAGTATCAAAAATGCTATCTTTCAAAATCTTTCAGCGTTAAAGATTAGGCTATCTTAAATCCTTCTTTCACAAATTCTTCTCACGACAAATTCACTTTTATATGGTCGTATTTCTCTAAAATTGCACATATTTTATGATAAAGAAATTTTATCTGGATTTAGTTTCATATTATGGTCTTTTTTCACTCAATTGACGTTCATTCCTTTCATACTGTATTGATTCTACTCGAAACGATCGCTTTGTTTGAAAAATTTTGAGAAACCGCCATCCTACGTATTTTACCATTATAATTTTAAAAAAATTATTTCATAAAACTGCTGAATATAATATATTTTTTCACTATAATAAAATGATAACACAATTAGGCAATGATTATTATGTTGAAAATGAAATCAAAATAGTAATAGATTTGCATATTGTTATTAATGAAATGCCATTTCTTTATAATACAGTAATACCCCGCTTAACGTTGATTCGATATAACGCGGTCTGCTCGAAGCCTTAAAAAAAGCTCAAAATTTACGCCGATTTAAATTATCGCGGCATTTCAGGGTTCGTATATAATACGATTATTTCCGAACACGAATCAATCAGAAAAAGATGGCAAAAAGGTGTATTTTTTTTAAATCTATGTTTGTTAGTACAAAAATATAACATCAAGGACGCCATAGGAAATATCGACTTCGCTTGGCAAGAATTAACTGATAAATGCGTGAACTAAGTGTGGAAGAAGTTGTGGCCGAATGTATTCAACAATTTTCAACGAGAAGTGAATTTTCATCGAATTTCCAACGAATTTTCAACGAGAATTTTCATCGTTGAAAGAAATTTAGATCAATCTTCTAACCTAGAAGGTAATATTCGTGTTTTAAATAAAACACAATACAAAATATTATTGTAAATTTTTATAATAAGATTTTAAAAAGGAAAGATGGTCAATACTCCGATCACTCAATTTGATTCTTATTTTACTAAAGAAAAGTCCCGCTACCGAGAATGCCTTTTCCGATTCATATGGATAGAATCGTCTTTAACGCATTTAAGAGAAGACAGATGTTACGTGGTTTTTAACTTGTGGCCTCGAAGATTTCTATTTCGTTTTCGAGATGCGTTGCAGTACTTCTTTTGCCATCTAGTATTCTCGATTTATCTACCTCGGTTGCTTTAATAGCGGAATCGAGCTTATAGCCCTATAATTCGGCAGTTTGTTTGGCTTTAGTAATCAGGTTTATGAAGAAAAACTTCATACTTGCATACTTCGTACTCGTTTGTATCCTGGCCCGATTTGCACAATCTGATATAAATGCAGTTATTGAAGATACTGGGCATAGTTAAAAATTAATTAAGACAGCATCAGCCAATTATTCAAGATACTACAGGTTCTGACAAGTAAAGAATTTTCAGAGTCCTGCCATAAATAGGCTACATATTGATTATTGACAATATGTGACAAGCAAAAATTTAAAAAACTAATAAGCAGGCTTAAAATTAATAAATACAAATGTATTCTGACAGTTTATGAGTTAATTATACTTTCCATTTGCAAAATTTTCTCAATCTTAACACAAAATTAAAAAAAGTGAAAACTTTTAAATTTGCGGGATTTCCCGCGATGAGAAGAATTTTCCGGGTTAAAAAACAACCAGAATTCCGGGATTCTGACAGAGAAACCTTAATTTGTGGCATTCTGATCTTAAAATTGAAAATTGCATTCAGTTCGAGTTGTTTTTGTCAAATATTGTTAGATATTCTGTAAAAGTTTTAAAGATACATCAAGGATAAACTTTACAATTTCAATTATACATTTACTAGCAGATAGGCCCGGCGTTGCTCGGGCAAAAGTAACGATAGTGAAGATTAAGATTATTACATTATAGTCACAAAAAAAAGAGTAATTTCATCAACGAACTATGTTTTTCTAAAGAAAGGTCGAATTTGAAAATCGAATGTTCTAATATTGTTCGATTTTCACGACGTGTTCTGATTATATCCTTCGATTTTCATCGAATATCATAAAGAAGAAAGGTCGAGAGAAACCGAACTAATCTGTTTAAATTTGAAAATCGAATATGTTCCAACATATTACTCTTTTTCTTTTTTCTTTTTTTTTCAAGCGCCCGTAAATCTTGCACGTCGCTTTCTCTCGTTCTCCATTGTTACTTAACACTTGGGTACTTAAATCTGGTACCCTAACTGTGTACCAAATTTTAACTTTCAACTTCTAACCGTTTTAGCGAATATAAAGATTATTACGTTATAGTCAACCTTACCCGTTTTCACAGAATGCAAGAATTGGGTCCTCCCTGTTTCCAGACTAATTACAGAATTTTTAGATAGGTCTAAAAATATGTTCGATTTCCCGCAAAAACGAAAAAAAACTGCATCTGCGTCTTGCACGTCGCTTTCTCTTAATAACTCCATTGTTACGTAACACTTCCATCGTTGATTAAAGTGTTAAGATTTAATCCTGTCCCTCTCCCCCGTGGGGAGGAATTTCAAAAAATCCCTTCTTCGTGTGCGTTCTCGTGACGTACTCTGTGTACCAAATTTCAACTTTCAACTCCTAACCGTTTGGGCTCTGCACTGATTATTATTATTATTATTATCAACTCGTCTCGATTATATATATAGATTAGACAAATGTTTTCATTGTAATGAAAATAATAATCGGAAATTATCATTATTATTCAATTTGACTCTTTCCACCTTGTGAGCACCAAGAGGTCATTTTTTAAATCATACTCATCACTAGGGTTTCTCAAACGGGATCCCGGTTGTTTTTTTAACCCGGGAAATCCCGCAAATTTCTTAAAAATTCACTTTTTTCTTATTTTATGTTAAGGTTGAGGAAATTTTGCAAATAGAAAGTATAATGAACTCATAAACTGTCAGAATACATTTGTATTTATTAATTTTAAACCTATTTATTAGTTTTTTTTAAATTTTTATTCGTTATGGCACTTCACAAATGGTCAATAATCAATACGTTGCTTATTTGTGGCAGGACTCTCAAAATTCTTTACCAGTAATATCTGGAATAATTGTGCTTATGCTGTCTTAATTTTTAACCATGTCCAGTAGCTTCAATAACTGCGTAACGCCAAGTTATGCAAATTGGGCAAGGATGCAAACGAGTACGAAGTCTGAAAGTATGAAGTTTTTCTTCATAATCTGATTATTAAAGAAAAACGAACTGCCGAATTATTGGCTATGATGTTTCTATTAAAGCACTCGAGGTAGACAAATCAAGAATACTAGAGAACAAAAGAAGTACTACAATCTCGAAAACGAACTAGAAATCTTTCAGGATACAGGTGAAAAACACTTAATATTTGTCTTCTCTTAAATGCATTAAACACGATTCCAATCACATTAATTGAATCGGAAAAGCCAAAAGGAACACTTTAATTACTAATAGATCATCCATTCACTCATTTCATGATGAATAGTTATGATTTGTATATCTGAAGCTTATAGAGAAAATTAAGTTCCTTTTATAAATCACGAGTATAATTAATATTTACTATTAATTAATGATGGTAAGAAATCATTCAAATGAATAGAACCAGAAAACTAGAAATACTACATTTCATAAAAAGGCATTAAAGAAACATAAAAAAAGGCATTAATTCACATAAAAAGGCATTCTTTAACGCCTTTTTATGTGAATTTTTCTCTTGGATCAGTAAAATTGTTGGCTTGACATCCACTCTGAGTATTTAATTTATACTAAATTTCCTGAAATTACTTTTATGATAATATTCTCAAGATATATCACAAGTTTAATCTATTACCACTTTTATTTACATCATAATTTTTGTATTTTACATTAAAAATTAAATCAATAATTGATTATTTTTTTTATAGCTTCAAAGCATCTCCATTTTGTTGGAATGTAGAATGGTTCAAATACATGAGAAAAAGGTGTGTCGTAACCAGTAACCCTTTGTATGGGTGCTTCTAGATTAAGAAAACATTCTTCCTAAAAATAAAAAATGATTATCATCATTAAAGTGTCGCTTTATTTATATATTTTGATTACAACTGTAATTATAAAATATTTATTGAACAAATATTTGACATATTCTTAATAAACATATTCTGTTTACAAGAGGATTAGTAATGCATATGATAATGTACAGTACATTAGAATTTTATATTTTTAAGTTAAAATTGTATTAAAACTTAAAAAAAAAATTGTTTATAATAACTGAATTTAAATTACAAATTAAAATATTCAACTAAAAAACCAAATATTGATATTTAGAAAAATATATAATAAAGCAGAAATAATAGAGACTTTTTGAACAATTTTTACATATTTGTCAGAGAAGAGCCTGTAACAAAAGACTGATTTTACTAACTTTTTAATTATTTTTCTAGATTTGAAAAGGACAAGAAAGAAAACTTTCAAAATATTTTATTTTTATATTTTCTCTTTAATTATAGCTTTTTAAAAACCATATTTTATAATATTACAAATATACAGCATTAATAGAATAAGTTAATAAATAAATTATTATTTTAATATTTGTCTTACTACGTTATTAGGGCTGTCAAGAGGTTGTATGGAGCTTGGGGATAGTGGGGGCTCCTTTAAGCTCTTAGCAAAAACTTTAGTCATTTTTTTGTTTTTTGAATAAATGAAATGCATAGAATGTTTCTTTATTAATAAAAAAACAGTCTTAAAGTTTTTGTTTCTGTTCGTATAAAAAAGCCTTACTTTAAAAACGTTTTGAATTAAATATTGCATTTCATTTTTAAATGTATTCTTTTATTCGATGTAACTGAAGATCAGTCAAACTAATCAAAAACATTTTAATTTTAATAAATATCTTAATGGGATTAAAAAGGTGATTTTTACTTAAATCACAGAATTTCTTATTAGTCTTTTAATTGATATCAAAATTAGCTAGTCTCAAAATATACAAGCTAAAACACATTTTATAAAACTTTGCTCATTGTATTTAGACTTTGATTAGTTATTGTTATCTTCAGGTCTTCACATAAATAGCCAAAAAGTTGTCTTTCCATGATATCTGCTTCAACATGGCTTGATAACACAATTACTATTAGTCTTAACCACTTTAATTATTTTAAGCGTTCCCAATATTATTGTATTGGGAACACTTATTACTTTAAACTGTTGGCATTTTTTATGCTAGTTACACATTTTGTTTTCACAGGTTATTTTATGTAAGATTCAATAAAATTTTTACTAATTGAATCTTATTACTTACTCAGCTAAATGTTATCATTTGGTTATTATCATCAATATAAGTAACTCTTTGCGATTACGATACTTGGATTCTACTGTGTAAGTAAAATTCTATATTTTTCAAATAACTGATAATATTTTTTACATATTTGTCGGGATAGAATCGTCTGGAAGTATGTTTCCCACCTTTTTCTCTATTTCAAATGAGCAATGGTCGATGTTGGAGAAATGACCGTTAGTTTTGAATCCACGATTGCTGATTGGCCACAGATCATCGGACAATAGCAGACCTATGACAAAGCTAGGAAGCGCTGATTGGTCAATCAATCCTAGCTTCAATCTGTATATAAGGTGAGAGTTTTGGTGGGAAGGAGGTTGGTCAAATGTACTGGACTAGAAAGGTTTTTTGTCTCATTGCTTCACTGTTGGATGTTGAAGGAGTTTATGACTGACTGAATGTCAGAGATTGCTTCGCAAGGTGTTTTTCCGACAGACCTGTAAGGATTTTGATGGACTATTTGAACTTTAGTTTATTCTTTTGTGTTAAAACTGACATTTGTAAATATTTTAACGTTGTAATTGTCATCGTTTGTAATCATCAATAGTTTGTAAACTTTAATTGACGTTATAAAGTTCTTGAAGTTTCATGGTAAACTTGATTTGAAACTTGACTATATTTTTAAGAGAATGTTTAAAATTTTTTATTTAGTTTATATAATCCTTTAATTATAAAGCATTATTATTATTATAACATATTTCAATTTTAGCAATGCACACAGGTGTAGAGAAAATCTACTGGCATAAACAATAAATAATCAAAATTTCCAAAATTTTCAACTGAGAACAATAATGATCAGAGATGAAAACTGTAACAAACAATAGAATATAAAAATATAGATTAAAAAACGATGATAATTCTGACAAAAGATAAAAATAATAAAATAAATAAATAAAAAGATCATCAAGAATTATACAGTAAAACTCATAGACTATATAGAGGAAAATACAATAAAAAATGAAAGTGATTTCAGAAGTATTGAGAGCAATGGTCTTTGAAAGAGAAAATTCTCTACTAAATAAATAGCATAAATGCAGAGTTACTGCATATAGGATATCAAATATTTAATCATTATTACATACAATAAAATTTTTAATGGACAAAAACCAGATGAAGATTGAACAAAATTCATAATTATGTGAATTTTTTTAAAATGAAAGGTTAGTTGTTACTTTTATCAAGTAACCTTTCATTTACTTTATCAAGTAACAACTAACAAGGAACCAGTCTATTAAATACACCAGATAAAAAAAAAGAGTATGAAATTTTCTAACACAAAGATTGCATCATAAACCAAATACAGGTAGCCCTTTATGCCGGCTCAATTTACGCTAATTCACAATAATGCCGCTATTCTAGACTGATTTTCATTTCAATGTTGAAGTATTTACTGAGCCGCAACATTGTATATTCGTTAAAACAAAGATTTTTATTGAATATATTTATTTTTTCTGTTTAATATTGTTTGGTATGTATACATTTACATTAAATTAATATTAAAATATTAAATGTTTAGGTATCCATGTATACAAGAATAAAGGAGGGTTATTATGTCAGATAAAAGAAGTGCACCAGAGTTATTTAAACATGTTAAGAAGGCTCCTAGAAATCTATCTCCCTAGAAACAAAAATGGAAGTTATTCGACAAATGGAAAATAGACAAACATGCCCTAATGTCCAATACAGCCTCTTCAACCTTAAAATTCCCGGTACACAAAACGACAGTTACCAAATAAACTAACGTTTTCGATCCTCCACCGAGGTCTTCGTCAGGTTTGTTTTGATCATGCAATGCGAAAAGAATCGAACGCTTTCAAAATTCAAAAAGATCGAACATCTCCAGCATGCAGTAATGATGAATGATACAATGTAAATTTAATAGACAGGATTCTACCATAATAACGGCGCAATTTACCCAAACAGGAATAAAACATGATTACCAATGCGGATGCACCTCAGAGATATATCGCCACGCGTACGATACTATGTTACTTTCCTTGAAATTAATACATTTCCCCGATTTGGTAGCCTTGTAAATCTCAAGGGTCTCAAAGCCCTGATGTGGTCCGTTTTAAACGACTTCTTAATGAGTCTGGTGTTATCGAAGTCTGCTCTTATATCGGGGTCCGTGGCATACGTTGACAGGGCGGTGGTGTGTCTTTTTTTGGCCACGTCATATCTATGCTCAGAAACCCTCTTTCGAACGGATCTCTTGGTAGATCCAATGTATACCAGGTCCCTTTGGAACCTGTGATCTCTTATCGGGATACTATACACCCCTGGTGCCCTTAACGTATCTGGTTTGTCTTTAGCGTTTCTGAGAAGCGAGTAGATAGATCGCGTCCTCGAGTATGCCAACTTGGTGCCCTTCCTTAGCGCTATTTCCTTGTACAAGGAATGCAGACGTTTGTTGTATTGTACAACAGTGCGTTGGTGTTGGTCGGGATTCAAATTAGACTCACTCCGCACCGCGGAGGCGTGTTGTGCTGTATTTGTATCAAGGAAATTACGAGCTAAACTATGGATAAGGTTACCTCTGTATCCATGACTAGCGGCAATGTCTTCAATGTGTTTAAGCTCTGTGATCATATCTTCTCTTTTAGAATTATGGGTGAATGCCCTACTTACTAACGCCCTGAACGCCGCAATCTTGTATGGATATGGATCTTCAGACCCAGCGGGTATGTACATAGGTAGGTAGCCAGGTTTGTAGTACACCCGCGTCTCAATATTGTTCATATTGAGTTGAATGGTGACGTCTAAAAAGTGCACTCTGGTGTCTGATAGTTGATCAAGCTTGAGCGTTAGGCCATATGGGTTGTCATTTACGCTGTGCAAAAAATCATTAACCTTCGGCTCGCTCTTCCATATGATAATCACGTCATCCACGTATCTACAGTACAAAATAATATCAGGTGTGAACCTGGAAACGACTTCTCTCTCTAACTGCCGTAAAACTAATTCGCATAGGTCGCCCGAAATTAGGCTCCCCATGGGAACCCCCCTCTTTTGTAGATATGTGGTATTGCCGAACCTAAACAGCGAATTGTAGCACATTAGATGCGTGAGCTCAAGTACATGCTTGCGGTGTGCTGGAAAATTGTACTTGGACAGTAAGACGTCCATAAGGGCACAGAAGCAAGGTTGGAGTTTGATGGATGGATACAGAGCCTGAAAATCAAGCAGTGACGTGTGCGTTCTCATTATCTGTGTACTTTTCAACTCGTCGACCAGCTCTCTGGAGTTCTTCACCGTTAAAGAATAATCTTCTAGATGTCTAGCTAATATGCAGTGTAACTTGTTCTCTAGAATTCTAATGTTTGTAGATCTTTAAACTTACCTCTATCAACTGTTACTACCATTATGAAAAATGCAGATAAAATTAAACACTCTACTCAACAGTCTACTGCCATAGACTGTTGAGTAGAGTGTTTAATTTTATCACGGTAGTAAAACAGTCTACGACAGTAAAACATGTGTGAGTTACAGTAAAGGTAAAATTTTTGAAAAAATGGAAAAATTGTTATCGTTATGGGTAGATGATGCAAATCAAAAAAACACTTCCTTGACTCAAGCTGCTATAACTGAAAAAGCAAAATCAATTTTTGATCATCTTAAGGAGACAGATGAAGGCAAAGAAACTTTTTTGGGAAGCAAGGGTTGGTTTATGAAATTTAAATCCCAAAGTAACTGTTGTAGTGTAAAATTACGTGGTGAAGCAGCAAGTGCAGATGTCATGGCCGCAGATGCTTTTCCTAAGGAATTTCAGGGTTATGTAGAACAAGTCAACTATTCTCTAGACCTAACCTTAAACGTTGATGAGACAGCTTTATTGGAAAAAGTTACCAGCACAAACTTTTATTTCTCATGAAGAACGTTCCACTCCAGATTTTAAAGTTGTGAAAGATAGATTACTCTTTTGTTGGGAGCCAATGTTTCAGGAACTTTGAAACTTAAACTGATGTTAGTGTATCATTCACAGACACCATGTGCTTTAAAGGGTCTAAATAAAGACATGTTGCCAGTTTATTGGTAATGGAACAAGAAAGCTTGGGTCACACAAGATGTTTTCACAGATTGGTACAGAAGTTATTTTTGCCATACTGTGCTTCGCTTTTGTGAAGAAAATAAATTAACACCCAAGGCACTTCTCTTGGATAATGCTCCAGGACATCCTCAAAACCTCGATGAAATAAGAACACCGTTGGATATCAAGGTTATTTACAAGCTTCCCGATATAACATCTCTTTTGCAACCAATGGATCAGGGGGTTATTGCAACCTTCAAAGCTTATTATCTCCGTAATACATTCATAGAAATGATGAGAGTTTTAGACACTTCAGACAAAACAGTTAAAGACTATTGGTGGTCTTTCAATATTTGAAAGGCATTAAAAACATCAAGTCAGCTTGAGATGAAGTTTCAGCAAAATGCTTAAATGGATTTTGACATAAACTTCTGTCAACATTCATGCACGATTTTGAAGAAGTAGCACATCAGGAGAATTTAATTGAAGACATTACCAGACTTGCATGTGATGTGGAATTGGAAGATGTTACAGCTGAAGATGTGACAGAACTTTCAGAAGCCCATGATCAGCTACTCTCAAATGAAGACTTAGAAGAATTATACAAAGAATTAGATTGTAAACAGTCAGAGAAAGAAGAAAATGAAGAAGAAACTCCAAGAGTTATGAAAATGGCCGATCTAAAGCGTATCCTTTCAACTATGGAAAGTTTGACAGATGAACTTTGTGAGTTAGACAATGATTGGGAGCAAAGTGCAATTGTAAAAAGGAGCATCATCACATCCATTTGACCATATTCCGAAATTCTTAATGAAAGAAAACAAAAATCTAAACAATTAAAGATGGATACTTTTTCCAAAAAATGTAAGAGATCCAAAACTTTGAAATATCATTTGTTTTGCTTAAGGTTTTTTAATAAAAACATTTCACTTTATTTTATCATAAAATACATTTAAAAAATTAAATTTATAATATATGTATTTTGTATTATATTGTGTTAATAAACATAATTATTTGCTTATTTTTCATTTATGTAGAACCTAACCCTATACCTCACTGTAAATATGGGTTCATTTTACGCCAATTCAATTTGCGCCGGCTTTTGTAGGAATGGAACTCTGGCATAAACCGAGGGCTACCTGATTTTGCCGTTAAATATATTATTGATAAAGTACTCAAATATAAAGAGAAGTTTTACATAAATTTCAAAGATTTCAGACAGACCTTTGATTAATACTAAAAATAACATTATGGAAGATGGTTAAAGACAATGGAATACTAAATAAAATGATATAATAGTATATAACTAGAAGCAGCTACACAAACTCTAAAAATACAGTAAAAATAGTAATTTAAAAAATTCTTTAAAATCTATAGAGAGTCAAGCAAGGCTATAATTTATTTCAGATAACAATAATCAAAGCATTAGAAACTGAAAAGGCAAAAATAAATATAAGATCAAGTTACACAGCCTGAGATTTCTAGATGATATAACAGTCTTGACAAACAGAAAGATATCTGCAAAGGAAAACTAATAAAATAAAAAACAAATGTCAAAATGTAAATTGCAAATTAAGATTAATAAAACAAAAAGTTTTATATAATAATTTATTTTCTTTGTTAACAAAAATAATAACAGAAAAAGCAATTAAAAATTAGAATAGATAAATGATTTTAAAAATTAGGAAATAAAAAGACAAAATAAAAAGTTTATTAATCTACAGCATTTGGAAAATTATCAGAAATACAGGAAAAAAATTACTTCCATATTAAACAAAATTAAAGTTTACAAATACTTCCAAGGTTACTTTCAATATTAATATAGAATTGTATATTTAAGTGTTGGACATTGAAAAATACTACATGAAGCTAAGTTATTGATGTCTGAGATCAATTAGTTTAAAAATTTTTTTGGGAGTTATAGAAAATAGAGCATAAAGAATGAGGATATTCAGAAAAAAATATGATTAAAAAAAGAAAAAACAAAATACATAATACTGGAAAGAAAAATGAACTAGTTAAGATATGCTATGAATGGAGGAAAAACTGAACACTAAACAAAGCTATATGTAGTTGCACGGAGAAAGAAAGAAAAAAAAATTGAAAAAAACCTAAAAAAATTGGATAGATGAAATCAGAGGATATAAAAATATCCTCTTTGATCTTATCTTTGCAAAATATGGGCAAGAGACCTTGAATTGACAAACACAGCAGACAAACAAGGAACATAAAAAGATGAATGAGTTCACCCATTCCCTGTCACTAGACATGATAAAAAAAAGAAGACAGATTTTAATTTAGTAACTAATGAAAACAATAATTATTTTATAAGAAAATAAATAAACATATTCTAATTTTATCAATGATATAATAAGAAATTAATATGTAATTTGTTATGAAAAAACATTACCTGAATGGCTGCAGCAATTTCTCCTCCAAAACCACCAGTGAGAGGTGCTTCATGAGAAATTAGTAAACGTCCAGTTTTTTTAACTGACTAAATATAAATAAGAAATATAAAAATTTCAGCATACAAAACTAATAAATATATTCCATAATCATTCAGAAATAATTTACATAAAATATATAAGATTTCAGATGCTTCATTGTTAAATAATAAAATTATAGAAATTTTATGAGTTCATCAAATTATCAAGTTTATAATTAGATACAGAATAACTAACAATTTTTTTGCTATTAGAATTTCTATCTAGAAACAACAGAATCATATCAACTTTTTGCAATTGTTAAAATCATAGTTATCATTTCTAATTTGGATCATTCTGAAAATTTACCAGACTTTATTACATAAAAATTTTAAAACAAACTTGAAAAATGTTGTAATAAATGCAGGGTGTGGCAGTGGAATAAAGTAAAAAGGGAACTGCTTGGTTGGAATACAGAGTTTAATCTATGCTGTATAGAGTACACATACCAAAAAATGAAAGGAGATAAGGTACAAAGTACAAGAATCTTCTTATATAAACAAAGGTCTAGACATCATGTTTACATCATTACTATCATCCCTACCTTTTCTTGTTGGAAGAATTCAATGCCCAAGCAATAGAGAAGTTGTCCCAGGTCTTTTATGTCAAATTTGGACATAAGAGTCTTCTTTAGGTTGGCCTTTTCGATTTTGTCATGTGAGGTAATGATGAGGTCATCGACATAGATGATGACAAAGGTAAAGTTATTCTGTTCATCTCGAACATAGATGCAGAGGTCAAAGTTCAATGGTCTTGAGCCTAATTGTTTGAGTTCATCGTCCAGTCACTTATACTATAGGCGACTTGCTTGTCATAGACCATAGAGGGACTTGTTAAGTTGACAGATTTTGTTGACTTCCTGGATAGATTGTAGCATTGTTCTGCTTTGATTTGAGTCTGTCTCATTAAGTTTTTAATTATATCTTCTAGGATTATTTTGATTTGGTTCGGCAGCTGCATGAAAATCTCCTGATCTACGTTTCCATTAAGAAATGCTGTTTTCATGTCCAATTGGTTGATAAGTAAATGTTGTTCGGCAGCAATGGCAAGTACAGTTCGAATGGAGTTGATCCTTGCAACTGGTGCAAAGGTTTCATGAAACCTTTGCATGAAAGGGTTCATGCAAAGGTTTCATGTTCGATTCCAGGGCATTGAGTGTAACCTTTTGCTACTAATCTTGCCTTTCATCTTTCAAGAGTGCTATCAGCATTGTATTTGTTGCAAAAGATGATACGACAACCTACAATGTCTCTGTCAGGAGAGCAGTTAGTGATGCGCCATGTGTCATTTTTGATGACGGAGATGAACTCACTTCTGATCATGTCTCTCCATTCTTGATCTAGCGAGCTTGAGAGAGCATCCTTGACAGAGATCTCAGTGTTGAATATTTCCTAGATGACAGAAGCAAATCCAGTTGTATTGTTCCCTTGTTGGATATTTTCTTGGTTTAGTTCCTCATTTTGTAAATCTGGTCCTTCGGTTTGGTGTTGCAAAATGGACTTGGTCATTGTCACATTAAAATGTTTGTGAGGTCTACCTTTTAAGCCAGTTTTGATTAGGCATGAGCAACCTGGACCACTCCTTAATTCACTATCCCTGGAGATTTTATTTTGATTGTGGTCTTGTTGGATGGTGTGACAGATGTTCTCTTCCCCTTGTTCGATGGTTAGGGATGGAGGTCTAGATAACTCAGTAATTATTTTGTGACAGTGAGCTTCCTTTTCTTGTGATGAAAATTCTCCGGAGATGAATTCCTCAAAGTTCTCATTTGAGGTTTTCAATCCAAAGAACTTAACATCTCGAGTTGCAACTATCTGTTTTTGAGTTGGCATTCAGATTCGATAGGCTTTGGATTGTTCAGAATATCCAATGAATATTCAAATTTACTGATAGTTGGGTCCTTGTTGAGTACAAAAGCAGGACTACCAAAAGTTCAAATGTGAGAAATTTTGCAATCCCTGCCATTCACAATTTTGTAGGATGTATCATTGTCTGAAGCTCTAGAAACACAGCAGTTCAGTAAAGTTTGCAGTATGGATGGCTTCAGCCCAAAAGGAGGCTTTGAGTCCTGACTGAATTAGCATGCATCGTGCCATCTTGACCAATGTTCGATTCTTTCTTTCAGCCACACCATTTTGTTGTGGAGTATGGGGGACAGTTAAGCATCGTTTTATCCCACAGTCTTTCAAATATTCGTCAAATTCTTTGTTACAATATTCGGTTCTGTTGTTGGATTGAAGACATTTGATTTTCATGCTGAACTGTGTCTCTAGAAGGTTCTTTACTTGTTTAAAGAAATTCAGTATATTGCTTTTGTTGCAGAGAAAATATACTTCACACCATCGAGATCAGTCATCTATGAAGACAGCAAAATATCTAGTGCCTGACATAGATTGAATTTGAGTCGGACTGCAGATATCAGTGCGTATGATTTCAAGTATATTGGTAGTTCATTGGTTGTTTGCTGAGGAAGATGGATTTTGCACCATTTTTGCTCTGAGGCATGTCTCACATGGGATAATCGATCACCAGATGAGATTCAAATTCCAAGATGTAACAAGATCGTCTTTAGGCTCTTTTGATTAAGATGATTCAGGCGTTCATGCCAATCCATTAATATGGACTTAGATTGAGCAATGGAAGCAACTGGAGTCCATTTACGAATATGGTAGAGTTCGTTCACTCAATCAGCAGTAGCAACAACATTGTCATTTTGGTCTATGATAAATGCAACTTGTTTGCGGAATGAAACTTCATAGCCTTTATCATAAATCTTACTTACAGACATGAGATTTGTTCGAAGGTCTGGAACCAGGAGAATGTCGGATAAGTTAAATACTCGTCCTGCTGATTCATCATCAAGTGCTAATTGCACTGTACCAATTCCTTTGATTGTCGCAGTGTTTTCTTTGTTGGCTAGGTTCAAGGTTTGTCCATCAGGCTTGATTTCTGTGAAATCATTTCAATTAGCACAGATGTGGGAAGGTGCATCACTGTTGAGACACCATTTATCCCTTTTGGTGGATCCTGATTGGTTTTGTGAGCTAATTTTCACATTTTTTGCTTGAGGGGCAAATTTGTATGTGTTTTCAACTTGAAAGCTTGAATCAGTTGTCTCGCCATGGAAGCATTTTTCAACAGCTTTACTGGCATGCTCACTACTTTTGGGTTTGTAGCGGTAGTCAGAAGACTTGTGATTTCGATGACCATAGTATTCACATTTCGATCCACTAGGATTCATTTTCTTGAATTTGAATGGAGTTTTGCTTTTTAGACTCCTATAACCATCTTTGTTTTTGAAGTTTTTCTTCTTTTTGGCATACATGGCATTGGGTACTGCATTCATAATTTTGCCTTTTCATGATTCATACTCTTTGAGGATCTTCACCTTAAGAGCATCTGAATTTGGCAGATTGTCATGTGATTCAATTTAACAACAAAAGTTTCATAAGATGGCTGAAGGCTATATAATAACATTATGGCGAGAAGGTCGTCATTGATTTTAACATTTAAATCTTGCAAAGCTTATCAACAGCATCAAAGAATTTGTTGAAGTGGTCTCTGGCGTCATTAGATTCATCCATCTTATGCAGCATGAGCTGTTTGAGAAGTGTGGCCTTGTGCGCAGGACCTTTAGATTGGTAAATGGATTCCAATTTGTTCCAAATTTCCAAAGCAGTCTTACATCCCTTGACTTATTTTAGTTCACTGGAACTGATTGTGAAAATTAAGTCAGCTTGGGCCTTGGAATCGTTTTCGTCCCATGTGGCTATTTTTCCTCATCATCGATGGATCGTGGGTAAATCCCATTCACGTATTTCCATGTTCCATTTTTAACTAAGATAGCTTTTGCTTGGATTTTCCATGTGTCATAGTTATCCTTTAAAAGTTTGATTTTGATCGTGGCTGTCATTATTAAATATTGTTAGTGATAAATGCAGGGTGTGACAGTGGAGTAAAGTAAAAAGGGAACTGCTTGGTTGGAATTCAGAGTTTAATCTATGCTGTATAGAGTACACATACCAAAAAATGAAAGGAGATAAGGTACAAAGTACAAGAATCTTCTTATATAAACAAAGGTCTAGACATCACCTGAAATGTTCCTAGGAGAGTGGCATGATACTCCCACCAACAAAAAATCATATTTTTATTTATGCAAATGTAACAAACTTTTTTAACAAAACAATTTTTCTAAATTGAAGATCTTGAGATAAGAATATATTAATTCATTTTTTCAAGTTGGAAAAGTTACCCCAAAGTTCTGAATTTGTTCTGTATTTTAGGATAGTTCACAATGATTAATGATATTAGTGGTTAATAGACTAGTCTATGTGGCTCTATGAATTGTATCTGCCCTATGTTTGTATTCAATTGTATTCAACAATGTTCAGCAAAGAAACTGAGTTAATATGTTCTTGTCCCAAGGTCTTCAACTGTTTCTGAGAGGATATGCTTTAAAATTTAAATGCTTTCCGGAGTTTTATACTCTTTTTAATGTCATCTTAAAGTTTTAACATGTCTTTAAGAAATAACTAAATTTGCATATACTGTATATTTATATAAACATAATTGAAAAAATGATCAGCCAATATATATAATAATAATAATAATAATAATAATAATAATAATACATAATAATAAAAATTTTTCAGTAATTATAAGTAATATATATATTACTTATAATTACTGAAAAATTATTATTTATTTACTATTAAAACAGATATTACTAGTTTATTGTATTTTGCTATATTTTTACATGTTTTATTTTCTCTCAAATGTATCCCTTTAGTTCATTATATATATAGATATTATTTATCATCAAAATTTTCTCTACACAGCTGAAGTTCACCTATACAGACAATACTCAAATATTAACTTTCTGACTTTAAGATGTTAATTAGATAAAACAAGCTTACACATGCTGTTTATAAAAATAAACACAGTTTGTGTAAACTATCTATATATACATTGCATAAACATTATTTCTCTTACAACAGGATTATTATTTTAAAAATTTTACTGTAAAAGTAAGTAGTAATTTTATTATTTTATAATAAAATTACTACTTAATTGCTATTTTTCCTTTCAAAATCATATATTTCAAACAAATATTATATTTAATGTAATGCAAAAATTGGAAAGAATTTGTAAAAAAGAATTAAAGAGGGACAAAAAAAGTGCCCAAGATGAATTTCCTGAAATAAAATAATATAATTCAGATTGGTGTGTGATTTCCTTAAAAGAAACTAAGTTTTATTAAACAATTAAACCAATTAAATTCTTACTTAAATAGTATTACAAGTGAAAAAATAAGGATTATAGAATTTTAGGTTACACAAAGTGAATTAGCTATTAGCTTTTGGTTCCAATTATTTTGTGTATAATATTAATGTTAAAATATAATTTATTGACAATCTTATGATCTTCTGTGATTTTTTCTAAATCTATATGAGATTTTTTATATTTTTCATTCATATAATTGGTAGTATGCAAGTTTTAAAAAAGTTATGGAGTGTATCATAAGCAATTTACAATAAGTAAGAAAACAGAAATCATAAGGCTGTAAGTAATAAATTTGAAGATCAGTTATCCATAACATTTGCACCTTATTTACAAATGTAGAATTTACATCAAATTTGATGATTTTAATGATTTTGGCCCAATCTCATATCAAAACAATGTCATTTGACTTTTTACTATAGAAAAGTTGCCTATGCCTGATGTATATGAAACTTCATCTAATGCATATTAGTTTTATGTAATCAGTTTAGCAAGTAATTCATTTAATAAGTTAATGTTGCAAATTTCTTCTGATTCATACTGATTCATTTATATAGTGTACTATTTTTTCTTGTTTTAATTCTTTAATTAAAAAACAAAGATAGATATTTAAACTACATTATACCAATATTAATTTTAAACATTTCTCTGATTGTTCATAATTTATATTCTCGTTTGTAAATTTATATTTCTTAATAGAACCATTAAATGGTCTTATTAAGAAATTTAATACTGTATTTAAGATAACACAAACTATTTTTTATTAAATTTGTCTATTATGTTATATGCATTTTCTTATTTAAATTAATTCAAACACACCACACACATTTTTAAATATCAATGCTACTTTGTTGGATTTAAGTTTTAAACCTGATGAAGAGCTATAAACTATCTCAAAAACATTAGTTTGACAAATGGTTTCTTCTGGATATTAAAAGATTGGGTTATTCATTATAATAATATTTTATAATGATATAATAATATTCCTTCTACTGTAGTTTTTATTATAAAAATATATATATATCAACTTCAGCTTTGTTCTACATCTTTGTGTTAACTACTGTACATTTTTATATTTAAATAACTTAAAAACTAGTCTTTTTACTGCATGCTAATTTTTGCTTAAATTGACATTTCAAATATATAAATTATTTTTTGAAAATGATTAAATATTTAAGAACTAAATTACTCACTTCAGCAACTGTTTCTTTGTCCCATGGTAAAATTGTAACAAGATCAATTACTTCACACGAAACATTTAGTTTATCTTGTGCAATTTGAGCAACTTCTCGCAGAACATGAATTTGAGTTCCCCAACCAACTAAAGTCACATCAGTTCCTATTAAAAAAAGTGCTTAATTTAATATTTGTAAGCAATTTTTAAATAATAGTATATTATAGCAAATAAATAAATTAGATTTGTCTGATTCTTAAGATTAAACATTAATATCTGATTAACAGTTATTTATTTAAAAAAATGTTTTTCTGATAGTTAATTTTTTATTAAAAGAAAAATTAGTAATCTTTGAGTGCATCTAGATGGCAAGTGATAAATTTTAAGCAAGCCAATAACACTGTTCTGCATCAAAATTCTCCTGTGAAAGAAAATATGATCAATAATCTAAATATGATCATTTTATGTATTTTAGTGCACTGAATATGAAGTCCAAAATCATCTATTACCAACAGATATTTTTTTAATTACCACTATTTTGTAGAAAAATGCCTCTTTTAGACAAACTCTCTGTTACTGTTGTTTAAATAAAATATAAAATCAGAGAACTACCGTATTTTACGGACTATAAGACGCACTTTTTTCTTCGAAAAATTGCCTCCAAAATTCAGGAGCGTCTTATAGTCCGTAGCATCCTATAGGTATTTTTTTAAAAATTGCTTAAAAATTAAGGTGCGTCTTATAGTCTGTAAAATACGGTATATAATATTCTGACAGGTCTTCAAGAAGGATACACTGATTCTGCTATTTTTATGTGAATGGGACAGTCAAACAAGAACCAGTCACTACTTGGTAAAAAAATAGTCCAATCACATAGCAAAAGTACAAGGTCAAAAGAATATTGCTTTTCCTGCTCTGGAGGAGAAAACTAAAATCCTCTTACCTCCTCTTCATATCCAGTTCTGTTTGACGAAAAACTTAATGAAAGATACAGACAGAGGAGAATGCTTTGTTTACCTAAAGCAAAAGTTTTCTCATCTGAGCAATGCAAAAGAAAGAGAGGAAATTTTTGTTGGTCCCCAAGTATGACAGCTTTTGAAGGATCCTAGTTTCAAGAAAAAACTTAAGCCCAGCAGAAAGAAGTGTAGGATGCATTCAGAAATGTGAAATGTGAACAAGAATGTTTTGGGGAATGTAAGAGCTAACAACTATGAGGAAATTGTGGAGAAGTTGGTAATGTCCTGCCAAATACTAGGTATATATGTCCCTCAAGATGCATTTCCTGCAACAAATTATCTTTTCAACAATTTATTGTATATAGCTATAAATGAAATATAATATTGTTTAAGTTGAGCTGACTCAAAAACATTTGATTTTCAGATTACTGATGCAGGATGTTTGGTTACCAATGTATCTTGTTAAAATTTTTAAAAAAATATCTTTCAGAAATCTTATTTTGTTAATGAGCAATTATTTATTGTGACATTGTCACAATACTAAGCTGCAATTTTTAATCGTATTTTTAAATTAATTTAATTTAAAATATATGCTCTGGATTTTAGTACTGTCTTGTCCCTGTACATCATACTTTCCCGTTAACAAAGAATCATGTTGGTCATCTACCTAACTTCATTCTAAGAAATTTTTGAATTGAAAGTCGTAACTTCCAGTCCAGACTGGAAGTTCATATACAGTTAATCAGGGCCTCCTACCCCAAAGCTTTCCATATTTGGTCCCAACTTTCATCTATCTAACTCTGTTCTCAAAATTAAGGAAAAACAGGGAGATTTTAGAGGGCCAGTGGGAATTTATAGATCTGAAATTTGGAAATTGCAGCCCAAAAATTGTAATACATTTTATAATGAAAATTATATTATTAGAAAAATATCAAATATTAATATTTACACTTTATACATTGAATAATATAAAAACATTTTGGTATTCTAGTCATTCATATATATATTTAGAGAAGGCTGTTAGATATCAAAAGGTTGAAGTTATTTCATTCAAAATAACAAATCAAAGTCTTTCAAACTAAACAAATCAAAAATTCCTAAAAAATTATTCTGTATTCGAATTATAGTCTTATGATAATTAATAAAAATTTTACAAATACCAGTTTTTTCTAATAATGTTCATTTTCAATTTTTCTTCATGTTTTCTAGTCTTAGGGAAAATTGCAAATAATATTAAACATTACATTTTGTTTTACACCAAATTTTTTCTTCTAAAAAACTTAAATTGTTGCATAATAGAACAGGATTACTAAGATTGTCAGAGTAATTACCATATATCTCGGCAGATAAGATGATAGTTGGATCATAGAGTAATCCTATAAGACGACCCCAAAATCTGGGGTAGTCTTATAGGACAGATACAAAACAATTAGATTGAAATTTACATAAATTAAAACCATTATAAAAAAATGGACAAACTGTAATTATTTACTAGTAGAGAGTATGGCATATCCACAAAATAGAATAGCCCATACGACATTTTTGTGAATAGTCAAGTCATTACCCGAATGCCAAATCAGTGCAAATGCTTGCAACAATCGCAAGGCAATGCTGCAAGATGCAAGAAAATAAATTTGTTCATTTGAAAAATTAAAAATAGGACATAATTCCATATATGCTATACAGTATTATTATTCAGATGATGATCGCTGATCTAAACTAAATTCATAGGCCATTAATAGTTTGGGGGTCATCTTATAGGACAGATATATGCTAAAACTATAAAACTTTAACGAAAATTTATACCTCATCTTATCTGAAGGTCGTCTTATCTGTCAAGATTTATGGTATGTATAAACAATAAACAATAGCACAAAATAATCTAACTGATTTTTCTTTAGTAAATAAGAATTTTTATTCAAACTTAATTTACTTTTAAGTATTAAAAGCTTTTATGATTTAAAGAAAACAATTTAAGTCTAATATAAAAAAAATACAATTTTTTCAAATTACCTTCAATTAAAATTTCAGCTTTAGACAAAGGTAAAATATAATCCTTTACAGGAACTTGTTCAACTGCAAGTCTATATAAAATTTTTGGCTCAAAAAATATACAGGGGTTTCGATCTCTGATACATGCTAGCAATAATCCTTTAGCTTGAATTGGACCTCGAGGAATAACAACCTAAAATTAAAATGTAATAAAAATATATAAATAATTTTGAATGTTTAAAAGTTTATAATAATTATTATAAAACTTAAATTTATTGATAACAGAATAAATTCAAATATTTTTGACATTACAAAATATCTTCTTCAGGACAACTTTCTAAATACAGAGTAATCCACTTAAAATACATATAAATGAAATGATGAAACATTGCTGTTGTAAATTTTATATGAAATAGTAGTGAGGTACATTTTATGGGGGATATTTAAAAGGAAAAGTATATGAGACTAATCTTAGAACTATATGCAAACTGAAGGAAAGCATTCTCAGAAGCATTGAGGTTATCAACATCAATATTTTATGTAAATTTCAGCTGAACATGCTTACAAGTGGACAGATGCACAGGAAATACTGAAAGTAGTGTCATTGTAAGATTCTGTATGTTTAAATAATGTTAAGTTTCTAATAAATGTCCCTCGCCTACATTAATTTGTATTTGTATAGGGCTGATTTTATGTGAGATACTCTATAGAATACAAAGTGCATGCTAGAACAGAGATTAATCAGCCTTACATTTGAAATTTACAATTTGAAAATTACAAATAAAGAATAGAACAAAAATACAAAAATAATTAAAACAATTTCTATGATAATGGTTAGAATTAAAGTTCCAAAAATGAATTACTGTACTTAAATTAAAGGCCACAATAAAAAATTTAGCACTTCACATAGCAGAACTTCAATATTCCATACAAATTCCATTCAAATAAAAAAGATGCAGAACTAGCAAAAATGATGCTGAATATAATTTTGTCCCCATGTGGAATGATACCATGTTATTAAAATCAATCACAGATCTGAATACAAACTTTATTTGGAAAGCACTATTATTCTTAAAACATAAACCAATTAATAAACCAACACTAATGATTCCAGAAGATTGGTTTTATTTACAAAGAATATTTGAAGATTGTGTTAATTATCCAGCTTATTACCATATGTCTAATCCAAAAATTTAAGTAACTCATTTTTGGCACTTTGATTCTGACCACTATCATGGAAATTGTTGTGCTTAATATTTTTATATTCTTCCTAAAGAAAACATTTTGTAATGTCAAAAAGGTTTGAAAGAGAAAAAAATATATGAGTTTCTACTTATACATTTGTATTTTATCTGTTCATCTCACACAGAGAAAACTGATTTCTGTTGCCAATAACATTAAAGATGGTGTATATCATTTTACAAATTCATTAAACAATTTAAAAAGTTTTAAAATATTTTTCAATTGTAAATTTTATTTAAATATAAAGTATTCAATTGTTTATACATGCAAATAGAATGAATCTTGAGCTTGATCAGTGCTGTAACTAGGGCAGTACCAGCGGTGCCTAGGCACAGGGCGTAGACCCTGGGGGGGTGCAGAAATGACCTGGACCAAATTTTAGGTCATAGTTTTGGGGCGTAGTTACAGATGCTTGCACCGGGTGCATAAAAAGCTAGTTATGGTGCTGGGTTTGATCAATAAATACTGAGATTATACCAGCTTTTTAGTTACTAAGTGGAGAGAAAAACTAGTGACAATGTATGTTGTGATCATCAGTCACGAGTTAACTGCTGTTAAATTTGCATTAAAAAACATATTTTCTTTTGAAACTTATAGTGGTTCTTTTAACTTAATTTTCTTTATTCCAGTGACTTTTAAGATAAAACTGATTAAAGAGCAATGAATCTACGTGAAATTTTGTTTTAAGTGTGGAAAGATGGCACAGAAACACTAACTTTTGTTGAAGTGTTTTTGTTGTTTCATTTGGATTCTTGTTTTTGGGCAAGTCATGCAAAAGCAAGAATCCAAGCATTGTATCACTACAATACACCATCTCATATTTCCATTCTAGTTCAGTGGTTTTTTACAAAGAACCAACCATACTCACCATACTTTAGTCCCATGTGATTTCTTTCAGTTCCCAAAACTAGAGAGTTTGTTAAAGGAATGATATTTTCAAACTATTGAAAAAGAAGAAAAGTCAAAGGGTGATATAAGAACAATTTCAAAACATGCTTATAAGGAATTTTTTCAGAAGTAAAAATGCATTGGCAGTGGCATAAATCTGCTACAGGAAATTTTTTGATCAAATCTCACATATGTACAGTATATATGTATGTAAGCATCTATTTACAAATCTCTCAATAATATATTTATAAGTTTGAAGAAAGTTTATTAACAAAAACATATCTGATGTAACTATACTACAGTCTTTATGATGCTTTGCTAATGTAATGCTATTCAATTATATTCATTTTAATACTTTGGGTGCTTGTTCCATTCTTAAGGTTGGTTCTTATGGTTTCTCAACAGCAATGCTTTCAGATTTTTATCAATGTAAACATTGTGGAGGCAGCAGGGAAATTGGAACTGAGTAGCAATATTGCACAATTACTTGCTTCTCATGAACATTTGCTTAAAGTTGAAGAGCAAAGATAATTTACTTTATGAAATAGAGTCTGCTCCTGATGAAAGCCCAGTTGTATCAGAGAAGTGACAATGAAAGAATTAGAAGAATAAGTTAGTTTAATCAAAAAGGAATTGGCAGGTTTCCAGTAAATTGATACAAATTTTAAATGAAGTAATAAATAAAACAGTGTCATATGGAAAGAATGCTATAAAGAATTACTTAGGGAAAGAAAGTGTCAGTGCATAAAATATACCGTATATTTCCACAAATAAGACGACCTTCAGATAAGACGACCTTCAGATCAGACGAGGTATAAATTTTTGTTAAAGTTTTATAGTTTTAGCATATATCTCTGAGACCTATTAAGATGACCCCCAAACTATTAATGGCCTATGAATTTAGTTTAGATCAGCGATCATCATCTGAATAATAATACTGTATAGCATATACAAAATTATGTCCTATTCGTAATTTTTCGAACAAATAAATTTTATTTTTTGCCTCGCTATTGTTGCAAATGTTCATACTGATTCGAGCATTTGGGTAATGACCTTGACTATTCACAAAAATGTCGTATGGGCTATTCTATTTTGTGGATATGCCATACTCTCTACTAGTAAATAATTACAGTTTGTCCATTTTTTTTATAATGGTTTTAATTTATGTAAATTTCAATCTAATTGTTTTGTATCTGTCCTATAAGACGACCCCAGATTTTCTGGGTCTTTTTTATGATTCAACTATTGTCTTATCCGCGGAAATATACGATACTTCTTTATCATCATATTTCTAGAAAGTGCCACAGCCATCACCACTATAGTCTAGTGTTGAACAGCCTTCAACAACAAAATACAATCATCAAAGCATCTTTATCAAGCTCTTCTCCTTCAAAACAAATAAGATACACTGAACATGGAAATGATGAATTTCACTTTGTCCTTCAGTCTTTCTACAATAAATAAGCAATTTTTAAGATTGCATTCATCAGTCACCATAAACAAAGAATGAAAATATTTTAATTTTGAAGTTTAGACTATTCACAAAAAATATTAAAATATTTTTGAGTCTATCATTAATCCTTTTATCCGACCACAGAAGTAACAACAAAATTATGAAGAAAATATCCTGAGTCAACATGAGAATTATAACCATATGCAAATAAAGTGGATGACTCGTACCTACCACCAGAGGGCTAGAAGCAGTTAAAAATGGAATAAGGACAGTATGTGTGAGAATAATTCTTTGTGGTTTTAATAGAAAGGTGTCAGATCCTCCAATAAAAGGCTGGCACTAGATCATTTTTAACTTTGTGAATTTTTTCTACCTATGTTTACTTATTTCAAGAAGCTTATTCTTCTAAACATTATTGCTGTTACTTCTGTGGTCGGATAAAAGGATTAATGACACTCAAAAATATTTTAATATTTTTTGTGAATAGTCTAAACTTCAAAATTATGAAGAAAATATCCTGAGTCAACATGAAAATTGAAAATATTTTAAATTAAGCACATACTACAGTACATTTATTAATCATAAATTTTTCTTTCTCAAATACACTGGACGACAAAAAAATAACGCACCATGAAAGACTTGTTGGATTTGAATAAAAATTGGTATGTGACATTGTCATAGCTAGACAGGTATATGATTGCAACCATAAAGCAAAAACATACTTTATTGTGCAGTAATGTTCAATATAGTGCAGGCACTAATATCCCATTGGGCTGCCTCTAGCGTGGATACAAGCTGTGATACGCCTTGGCATGGAGGCATAAAGGTTGTGTATAATGTTCTGTGGCATATCTGTCCACGCGTGATGCAACTGAGACTCAAGATGTGTCAGATCTCGCAGCTGTCGCAGCTGGCGTCCCAGGTAGTCCCATACATGTTTGATTAACGATAAATCTGGAGACTGTGCAGGCCAAGGAAGTGTGGCAATGTTATGTAGGCATGCTTGGGAGACTGCTGCAGTGTGTGGCTGAGCATTATCCTGCTGGAATATGCCTGTTGGAAGCCCTGCCATGAGGGGCAACACATGTGGCCAGAGGATATATTGCATATATCGTTGGGCTGTGAGGGTAGTATGCATGACAACTAGAGGTGTCCTACTATCATAAGTTATGGCTCCCCACACCATAACACCGGGGGTTGGGCCCATGTGCCGCTCCACAGTAAAGGCTGGGTTGACGCCTTGACCAGCGGGCCGCCATACCCTCACACGGCCATCATGAGCCCCCAAACAAAAGCGGGATTCATCGCTGAAGACAATACGCTGCCGGTCGGTAGCTGTCCATGATTGTCATGCAAGACACCACTGCAGACGGAGGCATTGGTGGGTGGCTGTTAATGGTAGAACACATACTGGGCGTTGGGAGACCAATCTGCCTTCTACTAAGCGCCTGGAAATGGTGCGGCTGGATACATGGTTCCATAACGCAGGTGCTACTGCTGCATGAATGGTAGACGACAAAGCTGTAGACGCTGTCTGTGCTTGACATACAATGAGACGATCCTCCTGCCTGGTGGTCTGTCGATAGCATCTGGAGCCTGTTTACCATTCATGCGTACCCCTACGTACCCACTGCTCATAACACATCCTAACAGTTCCATCAGAACGGTTCAGATGGCGGCCAATCTGGCGATGTGACAATCGTCTTCCTCTCAATCCAACAATGTGACCTCTCTCAAACTCACTTAACTGAGTGTAAGGCCGTTGAATGTGTCGTAGAGGCATGTCTATCACTCAACGAAGTCACAACCATCAACACAAGTACAGGACATATGCACAAGTCATCACAGCGTGCACCTTTATACCAGACAGAGGAAGCACTTTTCTACCCTCTGGTGGCGATACAACACAAGAACCTGATCCCGAAAGCTAATCATTTACATATCTAGCTATGATGATGCAACATACTAATTTTTATTCAAATCCAACAAGTCCTTCGTAGTGCGTTATTTTTTTTGTCGTCCAGTGTATAAACCTCTATAAGCCCAATGGTTATATATTAGAGCCAAACAATTGCTGGATTAGATTGGGCTATATTACTGCTATATTAATAGTAGCAGTAATATAGCCCAATCTAATCCAGCAATTGTTTTCTTTTTCAATATTTTATAGGCCTATTGTTATTATGCACTTAATATCTTGGCACAAACATGTTTTTAGACTTCTAAACACACTGGCAAGTCGAAAAAAGGTCTTCCTTCATTTTCGGCCATTTTTGCTTTACAGCAGAGTCTAGTCTCCAGCCTTCTATATTTAATAGAATTTTTATTTACATAAAATTTATATACTGTAGATCTAATTAGACTACAATGTTTCACTTTCTTCACACAAATAGCATTACTTTCTACTATTTTGCTAATGAAATTGGAACTAAAGATGACATTCTTGTTATTTTGATTAATTTTCTTCATTTTTTAAAACTATACAGTGTGATGACTGGATGATCAAAGTGGTAAAGATTAACCTGTCACTTTGAGGACTTGAGTTTCAGTTCAGGTCAGGAACCACAGAAAATTTTTAGTAGTAGTCTGTACTAAATATGTTTAGACATGTCCCTCACCACTGCCACAATTGTGGGCTTGGCTAAACCCATGATGGGCATAAAAAATGGTCCTGTGGATGCAACATTATGAAAAAATTATGTAGTGTAGAAATTCATTTTTATATTAATTAAAGTAACATTTGTATAAAATGTAAGTTACTAATAAATATATAAAAACTACAAATTTAAAATATAAAAACCAAATGTATTCAATAAATGCTTTAATGGAATATTTCTTATAATAGGATTTGGTTCAAGTGCTTCTTTCTATTTTTTTTATATAGCATCATCTGAAAAAAAGTGTTTGTGACTTTCCTACCTGTGATTTTACAACAGTCTAAAAACCCATGACAAAGGTTATCTTCCAGATTATTAAAAATACACTAGAGAAAATGTGGCATGAATTTGATTCTGCATTGAGTTATGCATGGAGTCCATATTAAAAGATTGTAAAGTTATTTTGATATTTATACCTTTATCTGCTAACATTTTACACAAAAATTATGTAGTAGATTGAAAAAAGCTCAAAGTTCTTGACAGTATTTTCACTACCCATTTATAAAATTAAATATAAGTATTGTTTTATATTAAAAAAAATTAAAAGTTCATACATTTATATCTATGAAATCAGATTTTAAATACATAAAATGTATAAAAAGTTATAAATATCCAAAAAGTAACATAAATTTTTAACCATATGGTTTCTTTACATTTTGTTAATATATTTTAAATTGTTTATAATCAAAATTTTGATTAATTTAGTTTAATATTTCATTACAGAGATATTAAAAGTTTGAAAAATTTCTTTCAAGATATTCTAGTTTATATATTTTAAAATTTATTTTTAAGTAAATACCTTTAGTCCTGCACAATGTGCAAAAAAACTTTCTGGACTCTGTGAATGATACATAGCACCATGTCCAACAGCTCCAATTGGTGCTCTTATTGTTAAATTTCCACAGTCATATTCACTACCAGATCTATATCTATATTTTGCAGCTTCATTGACAATCTAAAAAATATGTATAATCAAATAAGTATCATCTAAAAAATATTGCTCAATGTTATAATAAAATAAAATCATAAATGAAGATTAAAAAAAAAAAACAAATATTTCAAAATAAATCTCGAAGATTTATTTTAATTTTCAATATTGTTTTTATGTTTTCAAGATTAACTTCTAAACTGTTAAAGATAATTTTTAATACATCTAATAGTTTTAAAAAATACAATCTTTTCCTGTCATATCAATTTATATGAATTTCATAGTTATATTTAAACTGAATGAATTTAATATATTTCTTATCAAGAATTTTTAAAAATTAACTAAAAAATAATTCAATTCAACCCCTTATTTTTGGAAGTCAAAAAATATGAGTTCTAATAACAACATTAAATGACTAATAACAATATCTGCATTTAAATTAAGTAAATTCTACCATATTTAAATTTTAGCATTGATTAGAAATTTTTGAAGCGTTTAATAAAGTTACGTTTACTACTTCAAGTATAATAAATAGTTAAGATACAAAAATTAATCATTAATATATTCAATATGTTTTAAAGAATATTAGTAATTTATCCATGAATCTATCATTTCATTGTACTTACTACATAAATTCAAACTATACTCAAATAATATAAATTCTCATTAACTGATAACATATTTGAGATCTATGGGATTTATTACAAACAATGAAACTAAAAATTAATTAATTCTTACTTACTAAATATTCTTAATTAAATATTAATTACACATAAAAATAATCTTTTTAGCACTTTAAATCAATTTTTATTAAACTTTGACCAAATGAATGCATTTCTATATTAAATTAAAGTATTCTTTATCTATTATTAATTATATTCACCATTGCTGTAAAACTATATAACCATTTAAATAAATGTTCAGTTTTCATGATTAATAAAGTATTTCATATTCTAAGAATAGCTCTTTAAATTGCAATCAACTATGATTAAAGTCACTTCTATCACGTTGTTTAGACATTTTGAAAAAAAAAACTTTGTTGACAATTAACAGCAATTACAGTTCAAACTGCTATATAATCACTATCAATACTAATCACATTCACCACCTTTGTTGCAAACTTTCAATCCCATGAGCATAATGACTGGGATTTTTCTTTGAGGAAAGTCTCAAGCATTGTTCTCACATGGGTATTGTCATAGAACTGTATACTGGGGCAATATGGTTCTACAAGCCACAAAATAGATGATAGTCAGTTAGTGCCAAGTCTGAATTGTAAGGTAGATGGGTCAGAACTACCCAGCCTGGAATGGCCAGCTTTTCTAAGACTATCTTTTCTCTATGTGCTGGCATGTTGTCATAGCAAAGAACTTTATCCAAATATTGACAAAGTTCTTTGATCTTGGTGTTCAAATCATCCAATTGTTTACAAATAGAGTTCTTTTGTAATCAGCGCCAGATTAAGTCTCTAGTGGGCCCTAGACAAAATTTAAATTGGGGCCCCATTTAAATAAGTTGCTTCTAAACAAATCTTATATAATGTGACATTAGCTAGCTAACATGGCTGACACCCGGTGCGGATATCGTGGTGTCACCCCAAGTCACACCATAGTGTCACCCTTTTTAACTCTTTTATAAAACACTATTGAATTGTAATATCTTCGCACTCGAGCAACTTGAACGCTATATCGAATATGCGATGTTGCGACGTATAGGTGTAGATTTAGAAAATAATTCATAACCATCCATACATCAGTACTACCACGAGATGCAGCCCTAGGAATATATCTAGATGGCGCGAGAGATCCCGTGGTGTTACTTCTGACGCACGGGAGGCTGTTGACCTTTTTTTTTTTTTCTTTGGGGGGCAATCAATGGCTAGTCGAGCGGAGCTTAGCAAGAAAAGAATTGTTAAGTACAGCCTTTTCTGTCCTATCGAATTTTTGAAAATAATTTTTAACTTTAAAATAAAGACCAAGTCTGCCCAAAATGGGATCACCTTTTTATTTTGTGTTCCAAGACAAACACTTTTCGGCGACTGACCTTCCTTTTTAGGTTACTTGTCGCCGGAAGGTTATTAAAAAGTCCTTTTAAAACACATAAATGTCCAATTAAAATTACAAAAAATTTCTTAAAAAGGAACAGGTGACTTAAAAAACAGACGTCTTGCTTACATCCATCTTGCCTTTTTTCTGGGTGTCTTGGCTGCTTTTATCCACTAGGAACAAGCGCTGGAAAATGTAGATGAGACAGCTGACCCCTGGCGACGATATTTGTAGAGTTTTCATCTTTGAATTTTCGTCCGATGGAGAAAAAATTTCGTCCTTTTTAAGAAATTTTTTGTAATTTTAATTGGACATTTATGTGTTTTAAAAGGACTTTTTAATAACCTTCCGGCGACAAGTAACCTAAAAAGGAAGGTCAGTCGCCGAAAAGTGTTTGTCTTGGAACACAAAATAAAAAGGTGATCCCATTTTGGGCAGACTTGGTCTTTATTTTAATTTTTAAAAAAATTTTTTCTCCATCGGACGAAAATTCAAAGATGAAAACTCTACAAATATCGTCGCCAGGGGTCAGCTGTCTCATCTACATTTTCCAGCGCTTGTTCCTAGTGGATAAAAGCAGCCAAGACACCCAGAAAAAAGGCAAGATGGATGTAAGCAAGACGTCTGTTTTTTAAGTCACCTGTTCCTTTTTAAGAAATTTTTTGTAATTTTAATTGGACATTTATGTGTTTTAAAAGGACTTTTTAATAACCTTCCGGCGACAAGTAACCTAAAAAGGAAGGTCAGTCGCCGAAAAGTGTTTGTCTTGGAACACAAAATAAAAAGGTGATCCCATTTTGGGCAGACTTGGTCTTTATTTTAATTTTTAAAAAAATTTTTTCTCCATCGGACGAAAATTCAAAAATTTTTAACTTGTTTTCAAACAGAAATCTTCTGCACTGAAGCTGGGCCCCGACTTACGGGCCCTAGACATTTGTCTACTTTTCCTATTCGATAATCCGGCCATGATTGTAATAATGATGTTGATTGGAAGCAGCCAAATGCAGATTCTTCTTTACCTTCTTCCACAGCATCAGCCCTTTGACCTTTGTTCACCCATAAATGTTTTAACAAATGATTTGCAAATGAAATTGCGAGCTTTTGTTGCATTGTGTTGCAAATGACAGAGTATTATTATGTATTTTGTTACATTTACTTTAATAAAGCATATATATATATATAAAACACACCTTTTCATACATTTCCAGCACTTTATAGTTCTAATGAACATTTTCAGCTTAATTTACAAGTCTTCTTCAGGTTAGAAGCCATTCTAATTAGGAGTTATGCTGTGTTCCAAAATGAAACAATTCAAAGTTTCTTTGAGGTTATTTAAATTTCTTATGTTGTAACTTGAGATTTATAAATTTAAATAAAATTATTTATTGAAAATATAAAAGAAGCTATAATAAATGTTAAGTTCATGGAGGCAATTAATAAAAAATTATTAATTGATTTAAGTACAAAAGACTAAGTCTGCCCAAAATGGGATCACCTTTTATTTTGTGTTCCAAGACAAACACTTTTCGGTGACTGACCTTCCTTTTTAGGTTACTTGTCGCCGGAAGGTTATTAAAAAGTCCTTTTAAAACACATAAACTTCCAATTAAAATTACAAAAAATTTCTTAAAAAGGAACTGGTGACATAAAACAGACGTCTTGCTTACATCCATCTTGCCTTTTTCGGGGTATCTTGGCTGCTTTTATCCACTGGGAACAAGTAACCTAAAAAAAAAAGGTTAGTCGCCGAAAAGTGTTTGTCTTGGAACACAAAATAAAAGGTGATCCCATTTTGGGCAGACTTAGTCTTTTATTCTAATTTAAAAAAATTTTTCTCCATCGGACAAAAACTCAATGATTTAAGTACATTTAGATAAAAATGCTTGCCAAGTTTGCGATATGCTGAGGTTTTCTCTGTTGTTAATGCAAAGCCCTTGACTTGGTTATAGATGTCAATGGTTTCACTTATTCTTAATTTTTTCATATCAAATATTTTTAAAAATAATTTTGCATCTTTCCAACTTGGGGACACCTTGGGCTCATTTGCATATTGGGCTAAGGCAGTGTTATAATTTCCTTTAAGGATTCATACTTATGTTCTTTTATTCTGCCCTCAATCGATCTGTTAGTTGAGCCTATATAGGTTAGACATCTGCTGATTCTAGAATCTTCCAGAGGTATGGTGTTCACTGCAGGAACTCTTTTCTTGTTTATTTGATCTTTTCCATTGGTTAATAACCAGAATATTATTGGGTTTCTTTTAAATGCTATATCTATTTGTATATCCTTTGCTACACTAAAATAAACTTTGCATAACTTGGAGTCAAATTCAACTGTTACACACTTGTCAGGTTTTTGTTGTTCTCTTTCCTTACCTGACTTATTTTTTAAAATTTTAGCCAATTCAGTAATTAGTTTAATACTGTAACCATGTTTTGTTGCCGGCTTTTTAATAGATTCAATCTCTTGCCATTTATCCTTTTTTTTCTAGAAGAATGTGTGTAAGCTCTTTGAACAAGTGTTCTAAATGCTGCTATTTTAAATCTTTTTGGATTGTTAGAGGCAGCAGGTATGAAAAAGGAAGGTGCATTTAGTTTGTGAACAAAATACACACAAAACTTTATCCCTTTAGAAATATACAAGGCCGACCTGACTGGCAAATGTATTAACTTTAAGGACGGAAAAAGTTTCATATGCATAGAAATACCTTTTCAATAAACTGGGGCGTGCCAACATAATTTAATTTTATTAATTAGCATTACGTTACACCTAAAATTTTTATATATGTATTAACATTAAATTTATATTTACCACTGTTTAATTTTTGTTGTTATATATCATTATGTTTGTGTTCCAATTTTTAAGAAAAATAATATTTTGAAAAGTTATTCTGCACATTCCAATTTGGAATATCAGTAATTTAAATACCTGAGGCAGACCTAGAGTAAAGTCAAAAACATTTGTCAAAAAAAGTTTTTTACCATTAAAAAATTTGGTTACCAACTTTAAAATGTGTTTGTGATTCTTTCCAGTATTGAGAAGAAGGTAATTTTAATTATAGAGGTTCCACATTTACATTGATATACTACTACTTGTAGCTCAGATATAATACAAGAAATGATAAAAAATCAGTATAAAATATAAGAGAGAATATTAAAATGACAAAGTTAAATGTAAGTTTTGTAACATTACTTGATCAAATGCAGGATATATATAATCTGCAAACTGAATTTCTGCAATAGCAGTTGCTCCAGCAGCAGCTACACCTATACCAAAGCCAGCTATACCCTGCTCACAGAGAGGAGTATTGAAGACTCTATCCTTTCCTGAAAATATAAAGTGGTTTTAGAAAATACTTAATTCAAAAGCCAATTAAAAATAGTGAAAAACAGTATGATTGCATTCTATGTAAATCTGAAATACCATATTTTATAGCATATAAGATGCCACTTTTGTTGAGGAGGGCAAAAAATTACCATGCACCTGTGTGATGTTTTAATCTCCCACAGACTAATGAAATCTACAAATGATCTTTAGTAAGTCACCTAGTAACCTCTACCTAGCCCAACTCTTAAATACAAATGTTATTGTTTAGTTAAACATATTATTATTATTATTATTATTTTTGTCAGAGCTAAGTTGCTTTTGCATATATTTGTGTAAAATATTTTAATATTTTACACAAATAGCCTTACAAAAATCCTTGATAAAACGTGCGCACATGCATTGCACGAATGTTTGTGATACTTATAATGAGTTAGAATACATAAGAAAAGTAGTGGATCAACATGGGTACCGGAGGAAAGTGATCAACGACCTGATTACGAAAATGCATAAATGTAAACAGGACCAGCAACAACCCCAAACTGAGCAAAGAAGAAATTTAGTTCTGGATTATATACCGTTTCTAAGTAAAGTAGTTAAGAAAGTAGC
Source organism: Centruroides vittatus (assembly GCF_030686945.1). NCBI lineage: Eukaryota > Metazoa > Arthropoda > Arachnida > Scorpiones > Buthidae > Centruroides > Centruroides vittatus. The sequence goes on along the minus strand of NW_027122706.1, from coordinate 8,116,261 downwards.
GAGGCATAGGAATCTGCACATAATATATAGGCGTAACCCAACGGTGTACAGTATCTTGAGAAACGATAAGAGAAAAGAAAAGCACAACGACAGAACAGTAGTACCGTATTTTACAGACTATAAGACGCTACGGACTATAAGACGCACTTTAATTTTTAAGCAATTTTAAAAAAAAAATACCCATAAGACGCACCTGAATTTTGGAGGCAATTTTTCGAAGAAAAAAGTGCGTCTTATAGTCCGTAAAATACGGTATATTCCATCCCAATTAGAGATAATTGATTTAACACTGATCTAGTATATGTCGGCGCTACTATGAGGAGCCTAAAACAGAGAGTATATGAGCATAAGCAGTCGGTGACCAAGAATGTTGATTCTACGGTACTGGCAGCATTTGCGAAAGAGCAAGGGATAACGGTATTTTGGGATAAAGCCCCGATTGTGAGGGCCGCAAGATCAAGACAAGCTGTTAAACACATTGAAAAAATGGAAATACACAGAGCTCATTTAACCACAAACTGCATCAACCATAGAGATGCGGACACGTTAGCTTCAGCCTGGAAATCATTCTTTGATAACGTAAATTAACAGAGCATTGTTAAAGTGACAGAACATTATTAAAACGCCAATTTTAGTTTATCGTTATATTTAATGTAAATATTTTTACAATGCCTGGGTGGATATGTTACTACCTTTTGTGTTACGTTTGGATTAACGTGCAAGCGCGTTGCCGACAATTTGCACGAGCGCAATAGAAGTTCGTTTAATTTTTCGTAAATTTAGAACGCTTCATTCTTATTTTCATAATTTTATAATTCTACGTTCTTTTTTGCTATATGCTTAACTGATGAAGGCTGCTTAAAGCAGTTGAAAACGTTTTTATGTAATTAAAATACTGCTGGAACAAAAAAAAGGTTGTTATTTTACTGTACTAAATATGGGATCAATTCAAAGATGATAAAAATTAATAAATAAAGTATTTTAAATATTAAACTATTCTTTAATGAAATTAATAAAATGCTTTCTAAATATAAAAATGTAATTTATATTTTGTAGAAGAATAAGTAGCATAAAACTTTATCATCACAATAAAACTTTGTAAAATGTCATTGTCTTATACAGTTACTTACCATATTTATCTTGAAGACCAACAGTACATCTAAAAACACCACCAAATGCTACATCTTCTCCAAATATCACTGAATAAAATACAAAAATATACTTAGAGCATATTAATTTGTGTGCTAATTAATAAAAATTACTGTTATATGAAAATCTAATTCAAGCAAGTACATATTATCTATTTAATTATATTCATTTAATAAATTGACATAAATCTTTATCTATAATGAATAAAAGTTTTATAAATAACTAAAATTTATTATGCAAATATTAAAATACTTTTAAGATTAAAAAATATCAAGAAAACAAATAAATCTTTATAAATGTAAACAAACCAATTTAAAAGGAATTTTAATTTTTAAATTTCCAAATATTTAGTAATTCAATATATAAGCTAACCAAAAAAGTGTTAGAATATATAAGGGTTATTCAAATGAAATGTAGACTAGACCATATAATATATATGGTGTCACTGGTCACAATAGCAGAATTACAGTACACACAACATAAAGACAAAGTTTCCTTAGCTGCTACAGGATATCACTTCCTGCATTCAAACTTGTGTTCCAGCATGGTACTAACTTGTACCATACTGAAACACACCTGAATTCAGGAAATGCACAGAAAGAGGAAGACTGTTGGATGAACCATTTTTTTGAAATTTGAGAATTTTAAAAGTCTGAAGACATGAAGTTGCACGTGTGTCTGAATGTAGAAGGTGATTTCCTATAATGGCTAATGCAACTTTGTCACTCTGCTGTATACTGTAATCATATTTTAGTAACTAATGTGTTATATGATTCAATCTATGTTTCATTGAACAACCTTTACAATATCTTTTTTTTTTGTTGTTATTTTTATCTTGCTAATAAAGGTAATAAAATAGAATCTTTAACTAATACATTTTATACCGCACTCTTAGAACCTATAACTGGTATGATATAAAAAAATAAAAATTAAAGGATACTAATCACCACAAACGTTTTCGAACTGCTGGGAGTTCTTCTTCAGGTGTGAGACTGAATTACTAATGGGACAGAGCAAACCGTTAAAGGAAAAAGAGAAACAATAATAAGGTGTTACATGAGACACGTGTGTGTTCATCTTGTTGACCCAATATGACCTTAAAGGTCGGAGTCTATCAATGTCTGCCAAGCTGTCAATAGAGTCAATTCATCCTTAAAATTGATGCAGTTGTCATTGAGGGACGACTTGTAGATTTGAATGGCTTCCAGCCACTTAAGGTGTTCGTTGTGTGACATAGTGTGAACGAGTTTCGCCTGGTGGAAGGCCATCACAATGTCCAGATCAGCGGCGTACGTGGAGGTACTCTGATGATGTATGTCCGCTATATGTTCCTGGAGTCTCCTTTGTGAGATGGTTATTAAACAACTAGAGAACAAGGTCCTTCCCCCATTTCTCCCAGATATCCTTTGTTACAGGAGATACATTGACAATATTTTGATTCTCTGGAGATCTGTACCGGATATGACAGTCTTGGTCAACGCTTTTAATGACAATCCCTACGGCTTATCAGTTGAACTTGAACAAGCCAGCTGAAATGAAGTCCACTTCCTCGACATAAATATCAGTGTACACGAGACGAGCCTACACACTTCTGTTTACCGCAAACCATGTTCCATCTTCCACATTCATCCCAGTAGGCTCATGTGAGCCATTCCCCTATAAGATTGTGGTATACAACACTTTAATTAACAGGGCATTTTCTCATTCTTCTTCCACACAAGCACTTGCCACAAAACTTTTACATATCCATCACATTGCCTCTTTCCATGGGTTTCTGAAGCTTACACATAAATTGATCAATCGCTACCACCATGCACATTCGCAACGCACCATCCTGACTGAACACCACAATAACAACCCCCCAACACGATACAACCGGTCCCTAGCGCACTCAACAAAGTATAACAGATCCCTATCACATTCAATCCGTACTAAAAACAATCTATTCTGAGATAGCCAAGAAAAGACTCATTAAAATCGCTTACAGGAGATGCCCCACTATCTTTGACATCCTTTGCAATGAAAAGGACCCCCTAAACAGAACAGACTCCCTGGTATTTATAGCATTTCCATTAAGGACAACAGACTTGATAGGGACCTCATTTATATCAGATCCACAAAACGCTCCTTGGAAGTCAGACTCCAGGAACATATAGCGGACATACATCATCAGAAAAGTACATCTGCCCTCGCCACGTACGCTGCCGATCCAGACATTGTAGCGGCCTTCCACCAGGCGAAACTCGTTCGCACTATGTCACACAACGAACACCTTAAGTGGCTGGAAGCCATTCAAATCTACAAGTCGTCCCTCAATGACAACTGCATCAATTTTAAGAATGAATTGACTCTATTGACAGCTTGGCAGACGTTCATAGACTCCGACCTTTAAGGTCATATTGGGTCAACAAGACGAACACACACGCGTCTCATGTAACACCTTATTATTGTTTCTCTTTTTCCTTTAACGGTTCGCTCTGTCCCATTAGTAATTCAGTCTCACACCTGAAGAAGAACTCCCAGCAGTTCGAAAACGTTTGTGGTAATTAGCATCCTTTAATTTTTATTTTTTTATATCACACCAGTTATAGGTTCTAAGAGTGCAGTATTTTACACATCCCAGTGTTCTTTAGTGCAGTTTAATACATTTTATATTATTACATGACATTACAACAACAAAGCATGTGTTATGTTTATATGCAATACATTTATATCTATGCTTTGTTGGAATTTATATTTTAATTTCAGTTAATTGATTATTTACTTATATATTAACGTATGTATGCATGATATACCGTATTTTACAGACTATAAGACGCACTTTTTTCTTCGAAAAATTGCCTCCAAAATTCAGGTGCGTCATATAGTCCATAGCATCTTATAGTCCGTAAAATACGGTACTCAATAATCAAATAAATACTTTTTAATTATAACCTTTTGCTCAAAACAATGGAAACTTTATGCAAAATGGAATTTTCCATTGCGGTTAAGAAATATATCTTTTAAAAAAATAAGTTATATGAATAAAGAAACATTTTTATATTTGAAAAATTTATTTTTCAGATATTTGAACATATAAACTTTAACTAAGTTAATTTCCTTCATAAAAGCTGCATATATCACTACATATAGTTTACTACATTTTTTGAAATGTTTTTGAATCATTTTTTGCTTCCATATCAGAAGACTCATCTTCCACATCATCATTTCTTATATTGATATGATTAATACAATATCCTTTGACAAATTAAAGTTTTAAAAGTTGAGAAATTGTCAAATAATTTACATATTCATTAATGAAAATAAATAATTTCTAAAAAAGTATTAACTTAATTTCATTTAATCTATAATTTTTGTTTTGATTCTACATAAATTATTTTTTGGTTTGCAGAAAATTATATCACCTTTTCAGAAAAATTTGTTAAAAAGATCATATTCAACAGCCTGTATTCATTTTAAAATATGTATATAGATCTTTGCTTTGGCAGAATGTTTTGGTGAAATTTTAAAAACATTTCAAATGAAAACTCTGTGCTATTTTTTTTGCTAATTTACAATCTTTAATTGATTACGCATTACCTATATGGGCTTCAGCTTCTGCAACTGCATTAAATAAACTTAATATAGAGCTAAATAAAATTATTTACCCTCAACAAAGTATGAGCCTGTATCACATCTGCCATACATTCACTCTCCTGATCTATAAATATAAACATCCACAATAAACCCAATACATAGCAATAAATCCCTCCAACTGCCATAAACAGAGCTATAATTTAGTAATAATAATTATAACTTACTAATAAATTTGGCATAGGAGGGAGGCATTAGGTACCATCTGTTAATAAATTTAATAATTATAATATTTGATTAAATAATTTAGATTTACTGGAAGAAAAGAATCAACCCAGAGCGGGACTTGAACCGACAATTCCTGCTTACTGTGTGGAAGCATTTAATTATGCTACCTGAACCTCTGGTCTAATCTTCTCTTCCAGCATATTCTCTTCTATTCCAGTTATAATTATTATTACCAAATTATAGCCCAATGTTTACAGCAGTTGGAGGATTATTCTCCTGATGTGGCACAAATCCATCTCAGCCTACCTAACTTATTCCAATGCATAGATTACTTTGATCGTATATATACATATAACATTTTAACAGTAAAATAACAACCTTTTTTTCAGTTCCAGCAGTATTTTAATTACAGCTGGAACTGAAAAAAAGGTTTTATTTTACTGTATACAAACAATTCCAGTAAGCTTTGTTTATTTATTTAGTATTTTAACAGCCTTCTCCCTGCTTATTATACCTTTATACACATTCCTATGTTTAAGAGTAGATTATTAACTTGTATTCATACACCTTACTTCTGCCTGAATGTAACAATTAGATGCTTTTTCTACAGATATCAAAAAACTCTCAAAATCGAAGACAAATTGTTCCTTGACTTCTATAAATTCAAAGCTATTTTCAAAAAAATTCTATACTCCAAGTAATTTTATTTTTTTGCTTTGTTATTTTTTGTCATTTTTACATTGTTTTCTCATTTTTGTTACTATAGTGCTGTTTTTTTTATTTTAACCTTATTATGTATTTTTTTTACAGTGGTCTGTTAACAGAAGTTGATCTAATGTAAAATATAGAAGAAAAAACTGGAAGTGTGGGAAAGTGTTCTCTTAAGTAAACTATTCCCTTATCCAGTGCTCTGTTAAGTGGATTTGACTATTATCAGATGGTGTAATAAAGAAAAAGTATAGAAAGTGTACAAAATTTTAATTTATAAAGTTGGAAAATTTAAATTATATTTGCTGGAGAATTGTTTTTCACTCCATTTATTATTATTTAATATTTTATATCTTAAAAGTTAAAAATACAAACATGTACACTAGATATACACAGTGTCTTTCACCTAGTCTTTCTTTTATATTATAATTACAGTAGAATCTGCTTATTGTAATCACTTTGGGACTTTCATATATCAGTATTAATAACCAACTGGTAATATTAAATGGAGTAAATAAAATTCAATTAGTGAAAATTATCAACATTAAAAGAATATATTAAAATAATTACAAAATGTATAACTTAAAGATTTATTAATTATAATTATCATATTAATACTAATTAATAATAATTCATTCAGCCCATAATTGAAATAGGGAATGTCAGCAAATTAAGCATGTGCATTGTGAACAAATAATAATTAAAATGATTAATGTTTAAAGCACTGTTAAGATTGAAAATTATAATTTACAGCAATTACAAGTTATCAGTCATGTTGAGGCTGATAGTATAAAAAGGTAGCTTAAAAATACCTATTTACCTGAAGATAATGATAATTATAACCAAAATGCTGATTACAATAAGCAAAGTTTTATAAGTGAATTTTAATTTGTATGTAATATGAATTACTTTATATTTAATTCTGTAATTTTAGATATTATCTACTAGATGTTTTGCTCCTGATTGTCTTTAGTGGTCCAACTCTAACACTACTTCACAATGTTCTCTATATTTTTGTAATTTAAAACAATTCTTTGTAAACAAATACTGTTTTATATATTATTTACACTTACTTAATTTACATACAGGCATACCTTGCTAATAAGGTGGATTAGGTTCCAAACCACTGCTGAAGGGCAAATATTGCCTTAAAGTAAAACAGTCTTTTTTTTCACTTGTCAGTACATATAAAAGCCTAAAAATATATTTATACTATCATTTATTAAATGCACAATAGTGCTAGGCCTACAAAATACAAAGTAAAAAGAATATGTAAAAAAAAAATCTTGAAAATTCCTTTAAGACTAAGGCAAGAGCCAAAAATAATAAACACAAATCTAATTGAAAAGTACCAAATTAATGAAATTCTATAAAGAGAAGTGCCTTAAAGCAAAGTATGTCTGTATTGAAAATTTTCATTAAAAAAGAATTGACAGTAATAAAAAAAACATTATAATTTAAAATGAGGAGCAAATTAATAATAATAACAATCATCTAAAGACATAAGCAGTAGGCACTTAAAATCAATTGTTCAGATGGTGTTTTGTTGTATAAGTGTAAAAGGTTAAACTGTTAACAGCACATCAATTATTTTAATTTTTTACTATTTCACATTTTCTGTTAAAAGCACTCAACATCTTTCAAATGTACTATCCCTTTTTTCTATAAGAAGTCTGCTTTTACTCAAACATTTCATGACAGCAAGTGAATCAGTGAGGCCAATTTAATTTACTACATAATATTATGAGATATATTGTATATAAATTAAAGATTTAAAATACCTGCTGTTGGATCACTTTCAAGTGCTATATCAAGGGCATTTGTAACAGCTTGGTAAAGATTCATTCGAGCAGTTTCACCTATATAAAAATATATAAATTTGAATTAAATAATTGATTATAAAAAATATAAATTTTAACTAGTAAATACAGCAGAAATTATATATAGTGATCACTCTTGAAAATAAACAAAATATATATGTATATAAAATAACAAAATATGTATAACTCTGCATGGTCTTAAAATGCCACAATGGAACCATTTTTAAACTGTCAATATGTGTATTAATAGCTTACATCATAATCAGTGATGGCTCGTGACTGTCTAATACAGGAGGGCTGAGTACAGTAACATAACTAGATTATTATTAGGAGTGAATGGAGGGGTGAATGTAAGTTTGAAAGTTAGGACATGCCAACTTACATTCGCCTTTGTACCACTGTAGATGAAGGGTAAGCTTTTAGATATTGTATATACATTTGTTTAAGTATTTTTGACACATTCAAATTTTTTTCTGTATTTATCTGAGTAAAGTTCAAAAAGTCGTCCAATGCACACTATTGGCGACCGACCCGGTGCGCTAATAACATTGGATAAAGTTCTGTGAGTCCTGTTGGAAAACACCATTGCTCAGGTCTGTCGAGAAGACACCTTGCGAATACTTCGACACTTGAAGGGTCCACACTCGGGTCCAAAACGATCGGAGGAACTTCTCTTGCCAACTGTCCGAATAGCGTAATGTGGGCGAACTCCCTTCTGAATGGTGTAACCTCGGCGAACTGTCCACCACCTGCGTCTCTCTCTCTCTCCTTTTTCCCACATTCCGAGCATCCACTCCCCTCTTCCCACCTCGACCTTTGCCCTCCACACTTGTCGGCAACGGGTCGGATGACCACTCGGTGTTTACCCGTCCACATTCATCAGTCTCTCCCTCTACCGTCTTCTTGTCATGTTGATTGTTACCAGACCAAAAGGAAATGGCGGGAATCATGTTTACACGATTCCACCCCAACAATCTGATTTTATCTTTATTTATTTACAAAGGTAAGGAGGCTTGGGTCCTCTGGAATCATCCCTGGTTATACTACTGTTTTACATAACAAATTAAATATAATTTGATATGTAAAGCAACAGGATGAAACATTCAGCTACTACATGAATGTTCGATCCTATGGATGGCTACTAAGATAGCCAAAAAGTTTGATAAATAAAAAATTTTTGCTGGAACAGGTTAGAACTCTTTAAATTTTCAATGTAACAGATAAAATGATTTCACTATCATTAAATGCTACAATCTGCTCACTGTAGTTGGATTTAATGGAAATAGATGTGTCCTTTTGAACACGTGTATAAATAATAATCAATTATCTTATGAAGTAGGCCTAATATAATTTTACTATAATTATTTTATAATACATTTAAAAATATATTTGAATTCACTGATAGATTACCATCCCAAGTCAGCAAAACTGTGAATTTCTGTTTTCAGCATTTGTCAGCTTTGCATGCCTACATGCATATCCTGCAAAACCATGTCCCAAGTCAGACTTGATAAAGCTTTAAATAATTCAGAATTTTGGGGACAATCAAACAATACCTGAATTCTCAAAAAGTATGCAGAGTAATGCAAACATTTAATTTGCTAAAAATACATGGCCAATTACCATTATCAGCTACATAAAATGTTACAAAGGCCCTCTGGCTGTAAAGCAAAGGAAACTCAATGACTTGGTGAAACTAAAAATATTTACAATCAAATACAGTAACATTTATTGAAAGTTTGGTGGGGTCTGACTCTGATGTGATTATTGGGACTGATGTGTTAAATTCATCCTTTACTATTTTATATAATTTCATATTAGATATAAAATATATCTGATATTTTATATCTTCATTGTTATTTCAATGATATTTTAAAAATGAATACATAAATGATTTTCTTATGTAATCCAAATATTTTAACTTTTTCTTTAATGTAAAAAATGTAAAATGTAATATAAAAAAATAGTGTAAAATTTCATTTTTCGGTTAAGTCTATATTAATATTTTTTAACAATTCTCTTTTACTATTTTCTGCATTCATATTTATAAACTTTTTTCTAATTCTATAGACATTTATTTTTGGACCTTTTACTTATGTTACATAGAATATATTATATGTATTCTAAAATGTTTATATATTTTCTTTAACATATTTAATTGTATTTGTTTACAATTTTATTTAAGGTCAATGTGGGTAAATATGAAACACTTTTCAAAACTTTTGTAACAGCATTTGTTAGGATCAGTATTTTATGAAGAGAAATACACAAGGTCTACAGATGGTGTTAAAATCTAAATGGAGTATTCATTTTTTCTATGTGTGAGAAATGTTGAGAAAAATTTTTTCTCCTATGTCCTCCAGTGTCTCATATTTTACTTTAGACACTGGGAGGTGAAAAATGAGACACCCATTATACCACCATAAGGACTTGCCTATGCCAATAGGGAGGTTAATAATGAGGGAGGTACTACAGGTCAAATGCAAAACATTTTTGTATAAAACATTGCTCCATGATATTTAGAAATAAGTAGATAAGATTAAATATTCATCAGTTTTGAAGTGTCTCATATTTACCCACATTGACCCTACTTTTTAGTTTGTCTCTGATAATTGTTTGACATCTTTATTATTTCATTCAAAACTCACACCTGTAAGAACAAAGAAATATTTTTACTATGATACAGCACAACTAAAGTAGAAAATTTTCATGGAAATTAATGACTGATGAATGAAATCTGATGTGTATCATTTTTTATCTCATTTTGAAATGCAAAAAACTTCAGACAAAAGATGATATATGCCAGGCATGGACAAATGCGGCTTTTTTTGAGTTACATGCAGCTCTTGCTGAAAATGTTAATTTCTGTTTGTTATTATTATTTTTACAATTTTATTTTTATAATTTTGTGAAAATATGTTTATTAAAAAAATTCAATATTTGTTTTATATTATATTTATATTATATAATAAAATTGCACGCCTTACCATACTATCCACCACGACAGTACAGAACTGCGGTTCCCATGCATTTTGCAAAACCTACATTTCGACTCCCACTGAACTCTTGCTTGCCCACCCGATATATGCAATAAAAACTACTAGCAGCTGAAAGCTGTGTTTATGTACTGCATACAAATTTCTAATTAAATATCCATGTCTTTTGTAGACATATACAGAGCTAAAGTTAGTTGAACTTACAGAAAACTTTTTGCACCTATTTTTGTAGTGTTTCTTAAAACTTAAAAAGATTCAATGAAACCATATAACTTTTCTGAATGAAAATGACTATGTTAAAAAGCACTAAATAAACTTTATTTTGTATTAGTACAGTACGGATCAGACATAAATTAAGTCAAATTTCACAACTGTCACATATTTTCCCATTTTTTGGACTTTCTCATATTTACCCACATTGACCCTATTTATTTTTCTAATTTTTCCTAATTACAATAATGAATAACAAATCTATACATGTAACTGGTATCTAAATTTTGTCATCTTAAAAACAATTAATTTTTTTAAGTAAAATATAGATACAGTAAAATCTCGTTCTAATGGATCACGGAACAATGGATTTTTTTCTCAGGTCCCACCAAATCAATGAAATTTTACCTCCATTTAGCAGATCCATAACTCATAATAATGGATTTTTTTTCTAACCTCATCTATTGTAAACTTTGCATTTTTCCAACATTTAGTTAATATTTGGGTAATAATTTTCTGTGAATTTATAGAATTTGATAATACACTTATTACATCTGGGATATATACAATTGAAGAATTATACGAAGAGAATAATTAAGAAGAAGCCACCTAATGAACATTCTGACACCGGTCCAAGTATAGTGCCAAAATTTAGCAAGGCTTTTATTGAATCTTTCCAAGTCATGAAGATCTTCCTGATAAGTTTCAGCATAAACAAATAAGCTATTTACAACATTATAAATATCAAGCAGTTATTGATTTCATAAGCAAAAAATTGACATCAAAACAAACCAAGCTGGAGGAGATTTTTAACAAATTGTGAAGTCAAGTTAAGGGCTAATGAACATATGTAATTTGCCTCATTTTCCTCTTTTTGTGCTTCCAGTTTATAGTTTTGACGGTTAATGTTACCTACAGTAGCGAACATGGCAGCTCATCTCTGAAACAGTGGGGATGCATGTTCTAACCTAACCTATTCTAATAAATTACCATACTTACTGCCAACCAAATTATTTCAATAGGGGTAATTTATTAGAATAGGTTAGGTTAGGTTAGAATGTGTGTCCCCACTGTTTCAGAGACGAATCGCCAGGTTTGCTACCATAGGTAACATTAACCATTTTGACCAGTTTTGTTGTACATACGTAGAGCATAATGTATGGTCTTGCAACGAGTATTCTTGTAGAATAGATATATCAAAGGACTGAATAATTTCAAGTACAGTTATTTCTTGTATGTAAGGGATTATGGGATTCTTGTATGTTGTTTTTAAATCATTCGCCATTGGCATGTTTTTAATGCAAGCATCTGTACATCAGACTTCTAAGTTTTATTAATGACAATAATAATGCAGAATATTAAAAAATAAATTAATTTTATAACAATAACGTTTATACAGTTTATTTAAATTGCTACGTATTACATCTGAAAACAGAGACTTGCCTTCTGAAGGTGGAACAGTATCAGGTACATAAGTAAAATGCGAAGAGAGTCGAAATACCGATGCATTACAATACTTATAAATTAGTAAACCAGATTTTCGTAATTTCAGCTGTCTCGAAAAACATCTACCAATAATCGTGCCAATGGAGGCGGCCATTTTATTTCAGAATGCTAGCAATTATTTCACATCTTGGTTTCGTATTTATTGAAATTAAAAATATTATTCAATTGGCATTATTGTAATTTACGCGAAATTAATAAATAAATAATAACATTTAAATATAAATTTGGTAATTTTTTAAAGATAGTTCAAATCTTAATGTAGATAAAATGGTGTCTGTACAAAACGCTAAACTCGTTTGACTTCAGTCTCAAAGCAAACTGATGGTGGATCATGTTTCTGTTTCGGACGACCGGATGACCAAAGTTGCTAAGGCACCAGCCTACGTCCTTGGGCCTGGGATCAAATAGCGCGGCAAACCCCAGGAGTTTTTCATAGGCGGTCTGTCTCGTGTATGTCGGGTCTCGGCCATTCTATTTATCTTTCTGGCCGAACCCACAATGGGCATGGAAAAAAGGCCTTCTTAGTGCCAAGAGCGAGAAGAGTAAAAAAAAAAAAAGTTGCATAAAGGATTGATTGACGGAATAAGGCAACACAACACTCGGGCGATCTGCCAAGGAAGGGATACTGTCAAGAAAGAAGATTTCTGGGCAAAACTCCAGAAATCTCTTAGCGGCCAATCAGTTCATCAAGCGCATATTTACGAATACTACTAAAAATGTTCAGTGATATCATCCATTTGATCACTAGTTGGCTCCGTGGTGGATATGATAAAAAGGACATCTTAGTGCTCACTGGATGGAAAGAGCAAAAAATGAAAAAAAAGTTTATTTCTGTTCACAACTAATTAAAAACGTATAAAACATGTAAATTTAATGTTAATATGTTATTACGAGAAGAAATCGAAAAGCCTTTGCAAATTACATTTTTTCGTCAAAAATAATTAAAATTTCAAAATATACACGAGAGAGCAATTTCTTCTCTGTTGCCACCATGGTCATTCTCATCAGTTTTCAACGCTGTATGGTGAGATGCAGTGGAAACAGTATAAGCGGCAAGTACTTTCACCTAGAGGCCGGTCCCTTTAATCATGTGACATTTCGAAACGTCATCATAACGTCATCCTATAGCTAGGGGTCCTAGCTCTCAGCGAAGGAAATGCAGGTGAGCAATGCAGTGCTATGCAGGTGACTATGCAGACGCGAGCGAGCGAATTTTCCAAGCGAGCGAGAATATGTGGCAAGAAGAGCCGAGACGCGATAAATATCAAAACCTGTCAGATATGTGCGAGAACCAAAAATTCGCTCTCGCCAGCGTTATTTCTCGCTTCTCGCTTGTGCATGGTTTTTCTTTGTGAAAACTAAATCGCTCGCAACTTCTCGCTCGCTGTAAATTCGCGTCTGCATAGTCGCACCTAGGGTTTGTCAAACTGGGATCCCGGTTGTTTTTTTAACCCGGGAAATATCCCGGAAAATTTTTCTTATCCCGGGAAATCCCGCAAATTTCTTAAAAATTCACTTTTTTCTTATTTTGTGTTAATGTTGGGGAAATTTTGCAAATAGAAAGTATAATTAACTCATAAACTGTCAGAATACATTTGTATTTATTAATTTTAAACCTATTTATTAGTTTTTTTTTTTTAATTTTTACTCGTTATGGCACTTCACAAATGGTCAATAATCAATACGTTGCTTATTTGTGGCAGGACTCTCAAAATTCTTTACCTGTAATATCTGTAATAATTGTACTTATGTTGTCTTAATTTTTAACCATGCCCAGTAGCTTCAATAACTGCGTAACGCCAAGTTGGGCAAATTGGGCAAGGATACGAACAAAGTCTGCAACTATGAAGTTTTTCTTCATAACCTGATTATTAAAGACAAACAAACTGCCGAATTATTGAGCTATGATGTTTCAATTAAAGCAGTCGAGGTAGACAAATCAAGAATACTAGAGAACAAAAGAAGTACTACAATCTCGAAAACGAACTAGAAATCTTTCAGGATACAGGTGAAAAACACTGAATATTTGTCTTCTCTTAAATGCATTAAACACGATTCCAATCACATCAATTGAATCGGAAAAGGCATTCTCGGTAGCAAGACTTTTCATTACTAAAATAAGAATTAGATTGAGAGATCGGAGTATTGACCATCTTTGCTTTTTAAAATCTTATAAAAATTTACAATATTTTGTATTATATTTTATTTAAAAAACGAAAATTGCCTTCTAAGTTAGAAGTTTGATCTGAGTTCATTTTTTTAAAACTCAATTCAAAGCATTTTTTGTTGTTGTTGTTGTATGCAGTTTCCAGCAAACTGTAATAAATTTTTTCTATTTGTGAAAATTTCTAGTAGTTCAAAGGAAATTTTTAATATATATCTTAACAGCGTTATTAATATGATTCTGGAGGTTGCGGAGCGTCTTAAATTACTTTAAAAGACGAAAAATAATTATATCATTTGATTTCATGATAATTTGTATATTTTAAAAATAATTAATTTTGTCCCGGGATTTCCCGGGATCCCGGAAAACAGTTCACTTTTATCCCGGAATCCCGGGACAAGCAAAACACCGGGAAATGAGAAATCCTAGTCGCACCCTTAGACGGCCGGATGGCCGAGCAATCAAGATGGCAGCATACCGCTCTGAGGGGCCGGGATAAAATCCCTAGGAATTTTTTGGGGTGGTCGGGCTCCATCTTTCACCACCCGGCCGCCCCATTGTGAATCTAGCCGAACCCACAATGGGCTTACTAAAAGAGGTTCTCTTAATGCCCACAGGGCGGAAAGAGTTTTAAAAAATAACAAAATACTTAAAACTTATTCTGTGAAAAATTCTTTCAAATGTCTGACTCTAATCAACTAGCCTTTTATGTGCCCGGTGCAAGGATCTGTAACTACGCCCCAAAACTATGAGCCAAAACTTGGCCCAGGTCATTTCTGCGCCCCACAGGGTCTACGCCCTGTGCCTGGGCACCGCTGGCACCGCTCTAGTTACGACACTGACTCTAATCCGTGAATTTTTAAACTTATTAATTTTAAACTGAGTAAAAATTTGTTAAATTAAAAAACTATCTTCAGAAAATATGCTTTTTCTTAAAAAAATCAAATTTTTAAAATATTTCATTTATGTTTAATTCAGTCACAAGTGCATCCTGGAAGTGAATTGTCAAAATCCAATGAATACACAATTGAATTGTTTCCAAAAAAGTTGAATTCAATATATTCCAAACAGGAAATGTGTCCATTGTAAACGAAGATTCATATTTTCGATTAAATATCAAAAATTAATTTACTTATCTTCTTTCCTCAATAAGATAATTTCTTTAAGTACAATATTTGGCGCAAGAGATCATAACAGATTTAGCAAGCATTAATAATTAATTTGACATTCTTTTGAATAACTGCTTGCTATTTTTCTCTGTAGTAACTGAATCCTAAGAAGTTTCGAAAATATAATTACGGTATAATACTTGCATACCATTTTTATTCTTACAAATATGCAAAATCAATGAACTATAGACATAAACGCACAGTTTATTGAATAACTAGCGGGTGGGCCCGGCGTTGCTCGGGCAAAATTAACGATAGTGAAGATTAGATTATTACATTATAGTCAACCTTACCCGTTTTCACAGAATGCAAGAATTCCCCTGTTTACAGACTAATTAGAGAATTTTTAGATGAATCTAAAAATATGTTCGATTTCCCGCAAAAACGAAAAAACTGCATCTGCGTCTTGCACGTCGCTTTCTCTTAATAATTCCATTGTTACGTAACACTTCCATTGTTGACAATTCCATGTTACGTAACACTTTCATTGTTGATGGAAGTGTTAAGCCTTATTCCTGTCCCTCTCCCCGTGCGGAGGAATTTCGAAAAATCCCTTCTTAGTGTGCATTCTCGTGACGTACTCTAACTGTGTACCAAATTTCAACTTTCAACTCCTAACCGTTTCGGCTCTGCGCTGATTATTATTATTATTATTATTATTATCATCATCATCAATTCGTCTCGATTATATATATAGATTTAGAATAAGGCTTTCATAAAGAAATCACTGAGTTCCGTGTTTAAAAACTTTACAGAAAACTTTATGAATTTATATTATGGTATCATGTACTCATTTTTGTAAAATGTATCAATTCATCAAAAACCATAGAGCAATATAAACTAAAAGAAGCAATTTATGATTATAAAAATCAATCTTTTGCATATACCACGAGAAATTTAGTTGCAGAAGAACAGATCCAATCGATTCTCAGTTATCGACACAAGAGAAATGTGGTTAATACTTCTCCAGATCGCTTATACTGAGACCGTCCTACTCCCATTTGATAATCTCAAAGCCAGTTGTAGCAGACATCAAAGAATAAACTGACTCCCACAAAGATTCGAATGCGCTGAACTAGTTGAATAGGCAGAAACCATAATGCTAGAACCATTCCGGCTTAATTTTCTGGAATTATGCCATCAAATTAGCACAAATTCATAGCAAACAACTTTTAAATCCAAATATTCAATGGATATGAATATTTAAATATAAATTATTTTAATATTTTCGATATTTTATGAATAATTCATTATATTTTCATTTAATATCGTGTAGTAAAGTTATTTATTACTATAGCACGAAGATCAGTTTGCAGAAAATTATCCAAAGCAATATTTTTCCTCGAACTGTCCTTGATGCTACTGTAGATGTACCGTATTTGAATTAATTTAAACTGAAATAAAATATTTAATGACATTTTAACAATTTTTATATTTATAATAAATGCCTTAATAGCGATAATGTAATTTATAATGTATGTTTATAGTGTACTAAAAGGTGCGATGATTCAAGATTAATTTAAACTATATACACATATAAAATTTGAATATTTTACAAATAAATTGTCAAATTCATATTTATTAATTCTATTGATAGCACTTTACACGTTATTATTATAATTTAAATAGGTTTCTAGATTATTCTCTGAACACTACTTATCTGGAACAAACAATCATTTAGTGTAATAAATACAATAAAAACGTTATTTCTATGAAAAAATTTTACAAGCTGTTTTCTTTATACAAAGGAACAGACTTTGCATTCAATGTTATCTAGTAGAGATTTACAGATATCTAGAAAATGTAAACATACAGGAAAGAGTAGGCTATTTATCGTTGTGTTATGATGATACCTTATTGTTGCTGTTAAAGAAAAGTTTACTGTATCGTATTATAAGTATTATATTTCGTATTATAAGTATTATTCCTACATGTTGTGAAGTTAGTAATTTTACAACACATATTAATAAACTAAACATTATGTACTACAGTAAAGATAGAAAAACATGTAGTAATGTCCATGTTCCTAACTTTATTTTATTAATTAATATAGTTCATGCTAAATTTTAAATAAAATTTCAAATAAAAATTTTTGTCAAATAAAACGTATTTTGCTAAAAATCATATAAATTTTGATTTTTATAATTCATGTAATTTCTTAAATTATCCAGCGTAATAATTTTAAATTTTCAGATGTAAAGACGTTTAAAATCTCTTTTAAACTGACCACTACTAAGCTATAAATTTTTATAGAAAACACTCCACAATACTTAATAAATCATAATTATTTTATTATTTATTTATTAGATGCATAATAGACATTATTAATTAGAAAAAGAACAATTTCAAATGTTAAATATATGAATATAAAATGAATTTCTAGATACTTTATTTAAATAAAAACTGTTATTGATAATTACATATACAGGAAGCTTATATATAATAGAATTATTTGTACTTGAATAATGTAAAAAAAATAATAATAAAGTACTTTTTATAATAAATAATTGTATAATAATAATCAATAATAGGACTATATGTGTAATATATGTGTATGAGTCTGTAAGTACACATTTATTTATCATAAAACGATATTTATATATTTATTTAGTATCTATTTAATTAAATAGAGAAAAATTCTTATTAACCGTACACAAATTGAATAAAATATTTATTAAATTATATTAATTATTTTTTAATTAATTAATTTTTAAAAAGTAGTATTTAATATTGAATTTTTCTAATTTTAAAAGAAATAATTTAATTTTTTTTTAAAATCACACCAAAGTAATAAAACCATTCGAACGTACAGTACACATGTAAATAGATTGCGCATGCTTATAACTTTAGTTTATTGAACCAATAGAAATGAGAATTACTTTACCTCACTTTGACGTCATCAATCAAATGGTCGTCGGCTCATGTTTAGTTGATGAGTATTGATTCCAGCTTGAGATCGTTTTCGAATGCTGAAAATTCGGGTATGCTTAATATCTTAAGTTGTTTTCACATTCTCGTGTTTTCGTAATTGCTTTACGCAATAATGTCACAGATACTCGAACGATCGTAATTCCGAATTAATCGATGATCTGTAATATTACTTTGTATATAATTAGCCAATACATTTCCCTAAATTAATTAAGTCTCATAATTATAAATAATTTAAGAAAATCTAAAACATTACCTCAAGACTATAAGTAATAGAATGATAATTTTCTATCTTCACTCAGATAATATCTAATTTTAAATGTATATAAACTTTATATATTCTTAGCAAATATACTTTATAAAATGGTATAAATAAATACTTTAATACTTAATTATATAAAAATATAAACTACACAATGATAGAAATGTATTCTTACAGTAAAAGAGTTAGAGAAATAAACAAAAGTTATGCATTGGAAAACTTTTGTGTGTGTATATATATGTACAGTACAGTATACATACAGTATATATAAATGCTTTTGTGCATTAAAGAAATTTAATTGGTTATAAGTATGACAATAATGTTTTTATTAATTTAAATTTTAATTATTTAATAATTGATTTTAAAAATCAAACAATAGACAAATACTTTTTGAAGATTTCAGATAATTTTTGCTTATTATAATACCACAAATAATACTGTATTAAAAAATTCCTATTTTAAAATATTCTACAGAAAATCTGTGTATAAAATTTTGGCCATTTGTTATATAACGGAATAATTTATTAACTTTTAATGAAAGTGTATTACACTTTTTACTGAAGTATTCAAACATAATCATTTCAGAATTTAACATTTTATAAATAACAATTTTATATAAATTCTGAAAATTATATATATATATATATACTTGTACTGTACTTTTAATTTGTTGCATTTTGATATAAGCAACTAATATGTCTTTGAAAAGTTCAGAACAACTATTTTAAAATATTTACTTAATTTAAATTGCAAAATCATTTTTAAAATAAGTTTAAGATTTTAACAGATTTGGAGTATATATTAGAATAATTGTAATTTACAGCAAGATGTTAACATTCTCATGCATTCTCCACAGATATTAAATGCTGTTTGCTATTAAAAATAATTAAATATTTATTATATTACATTCAGCAAATGTAAAGTATAGAATTATTACAAATAAAATTATAAAATTATTGAGTTCTTTTTCAAAGTTAATATTTAAGTCTAAATGAAGAAAATCTTTATAAAAATACTTATTGCTTTAGTTTAGCTATTATCTGTGAAAGGTATTGATATTTTATTAGAATTTACTTCATTTATTATTTGATATAGCAAATTAAAGAAAAAGCATTTTTATTTTCATTGTTACTTTTTCTTTATATATGTTAATTGAATTTTTATATTTAAATATATTTAAAATCATTTTATAATTTACATTTCTTTTCTAGTAATATTTAAATATCTATTTACAAATCAATGAAAACAATGATAAAAATTCTATGACCATGGTTTTCAATTTTGACTTAAAATATTACTGTAGCATAAGAAGATGAGCATGTATGTGTACATTATACTGGTTAAAGCTAAAAGTATATATTAAGATCTGTAAACAAAGATTAATAAAACATTTATGTAGTGTACTTGGTATTGCATCTACATATTAAGTTGTATTGAACATTTGAGTCCACTCCAGGTCCATCTTTTCTACCAAAATTTTCAAATTAGCTAATTAAAATTCAAAATAATTCCTGATTACTAATCAGAAATTATTTTGAATTTAAATCAAATATATCAAATATTAAATCAAATATGATATGACAATTTAATTTATTAATAATTGGCTTTATTCTACATAGAAAATAATCTATACTCAGATATATTCGACTATTAAAAACCAACTATGGTTTATGAAAATACAAATAGCAACAAAAAAGAAATTTTTTTCAACTATGGTTTGATTTTTAATAACATGACAGAGTAAATAGGATATCCTCACAATGTAATGCGATTAACATTTGTTTTGTACATGTCAATTTCATAAAAGTGAAATAATTTACAGAAAGATAGTCAAGATATTAAATTTTTGGCTTAGTACTATGAGTTTGATGATATGAAATCATATAAGTAGGAAGGATGATTATAATAATTTAAAAGAATTTCCATATCAAGTTCATTATAGTCTTGAAGAAAATTTGACCACAGAGAGACATGAAAACACATGAATAGACTTTTAAAAAAGAAGTTCCAAAAAAGTTGTTATAAATAGTTTGTAATTTGAACACTCAAAACTTTAAAATTTTATGCATATTATTATTAATTATTCAAAATAGTTTTGTTTTTCTGAAAGTAAATCTTGAAAAGTTATTTCTTTTTATAAAAAAGATATAAAATAATGACATAACTGTATTAATTTTATATAAAAATTGAATGACTATAATTTTATAGAAAAATTTAATGAATATTTATTTAGACATCAAAAATGATGTCAAAATAAATTTTTTGTGAAAGGAAACAAAAAGATTGTGACAAAAATTTGTATTTAATGAATTAATAGCATTTTTTTAATACGAAAAGTAAAGAAATAACAACAGGAAATTTCTGGAAATTATGGATTTGATTGTAAAATAGAAATGTTAGATGAGGCAGATATTATTTGTTTCTAGACTAATTAATTCAGGAAATTTGTTCAGTTTAATTTGATGCAGGTTACTATTTTCTATGCCAACTATTTTTAACATTTCACTAAAATCAATAATTTAAGAGTTTATTTAATTTTGCTAATCAAAAATATTGATTTAGGTGGTTAGCCAATTCATTAGTTATCTTTTGGATATAATAATTTCTTAAGTTACAGTAGGTTCCTTTTGACTTAAAAGTATTTTTATAGGTAAATCACCATTTTCAAGCATTGCTAATTATAATTATTTTTTTTCCTCCTATATGAATATTAATAGCAGGTATGCTTTAAAATATTTAATATCAGATAAAAATAAACTTTTTCCTTCAAATTTTAATCTGTTTTTATATATGCACACATTTTAATTAAGGTATATAAATAGGATTATTTATTGTAATTGTACCTTAGAAATTTTTAATGTTTAGTCATGTTATAAATAATCTTGATTTTTTTTTTTAGTTCTTATATATTGTTTGGAGAATATAAACAGTAAACAAGAATAAATTTACATCATGAAAATGAAATGTATATGTTAAACAATTTATGCATGTACACACACACATTATATATGTTATGGACAAAGTGATTAATACGGGCATTATGAATAATGACCAACAAAATCGGGCATTGTAATAAATTTCAATAATTTATCAAATTGACCAGTCATTAGGAATACTGCTATCATCTAGTTGGGCAAAGTGATAATAATACATTGAGAAGTGATCATCCAAAATACGCCAGCCAATCAGCACTCGTATGTGAGTTGCGCGTTGCGTTTAGTACCGAATTTGGTGGTGGTCGCTACTGTTTGTGCTCCCGACGGATTCCTCCCGGAGGGGAGCCACCAGCAGGCCGCCAATTGTTTAATGTCATTAGTTATTTATTCACGCTAGTTCTTGAACACATGTATCAATAACCAGTATGTATCAATATCTAGTGACATTAAACAATTGGCAGCTTGCCGGCGGCTCCCCTTCGGGAGGAATCAGTCGGGAGCACAAACAGTTGCGACCACTGCCATAATGGTGCACATAGGTAAAATTATACCATTTAATTAATATAGTTAATTGTACTTAGTTTTAAAAGATTACATGTTCTTTTTAAAGCACAGACTTATGTACACCTTTTTACACACAGCCGTTTTTTGCTATCATTCAAACGAAAACGTTTGAATGATAGCAAAAAACGGCTGTGTGTAAAAAGGTGTACAAGAGTCTGTGCTGTAAATTAACACAGTCTTTGAAGAGTGTAAAGTTCTTTTTAAAATATTACATGTTCTTTTTAAAATATTTTGAAATTATTCACAAAATTAAATATTTCTAAATGAAATAAGTGGAATTTTTTAATCAAATTAATTAATGTTGCACAATTTAAAATTTGGTACTAAACGTGATACACACTCAACGCGATACAATCGGTAATTCAGAATGCTGATTGGCTAGAGTATGTCCAATGATCACTCCTCAACATATTATTATCACTTTGCCCAACTAGGTGATAGCAGTATTTATAATGACCGGTCAATTTGATAAATGAATCAATATTTATCACACTGTGTGCCCTTTTTGGTCATTATTCATAATGCCTGGTCGTCATGAATAATGCTCGATTAATCACTTTGTCCATAACATAAAATATTATTTCAGAAATTA
Organism: Centruroides vittatus; assembly: GCF_030686945.1. Classification (NCBI taxonomy): domain Eukaryota; kingdom Metazoa; phylum Arthropoda; class Arachnida; order Scorpiones; family Buthidae; genus Centruroides; species Centruroides vittatus. The sequence goes on along the minus strand of NW_027122706.1, from coordinate 8,093,456 downwards.
TATATATGTAAGTACCATAACTAATTTGTTTTCTTATGCAGTATATCAAATTAATCTGAACCAGAAATCATAGACTACTGGTAAGGCTAATTTTATTTTGGTAAGATGTAAATATGATAAAATATAAGGAAAATTAATAATTCCAATATCAGTTACGAGGAAAATTTATTACATAATAAATGCTTGACTATTAGTTTATCTGACTTTTTATAATGCTTATTTTAAGTATTTTTAAATATTTAGTAAATATTTGTGTTATTATAATGATTATAATTTTGTACTTTCAAACATACATCATTTGTTTCATTGATAGTAATGAATATCTATAATATTTTAAACATCTAACTTTTTTGTTGCCAAAAACTTTATTTTATAATTTTATATGTGTTCAGTAGTTTAATTGATCTATAAAAATAATTCACATATGTCGTCATAATCTCATAATGCAGCTGGTTGTTTGTTACATGATATTTCAATTTAGAGTTGAAAATATTAGAGTAAATTCAAGCAGGTTTGAAAATGTTTGATAATGTAATAATAAAATTCAATTATAAAATTATAATTTTTAAATGTTAGTTTATTATTTTGTAATTTAAAGAAAAATCAAATTTTTTATTTTAGATTTGTTTCTAAAATTTAATTTAAATAAAATATTTGTTTCTGACAATAAATGTTTAATAATTGTAAAATGTAATGGAACCTTGTTAATTGAATTTCAAATAATGTTTATTCTATTTTGTAAATTCTTTTATACATATAAGAATATGTATTCTACTGTAAATGTTTGGAAATTGAGAAAGTTTAGTTATTAGATTTTCTTGTATAAATGAAGTTTAGTTTTGGTCAAACTTGAAATTCACAAAGTTTATGTATAATAAGTTATACCTTTCACACTATTTCCAGCAAACAGTTTAATAAAATTTAATGAAATGCCCTTTTTTTGGCTGATTAAGTGGCCTGCTTCAGGTTTTAACAGTCTGAAATTGAACTTCTAAAGAAAATACAAAATCTGATTCTTAAGACCTGAAGCAAGACACTTAATGTAGCTGAAAATTTATTAATTAAACTTTTTGCTGGAAGGTGTGATTTATTATTAGTAGGTTCCAGCTCACCATGTAGAGAATTACATGGATAATTATAAAAATTTATTTCTAATACAAAAATGCATAAAAATTAAACTTTGTTTTATACTTGAAAATACTGTATTTAAATTTATTTTTCTGTGTGTATCAAGATTATAATTAATTTTATGAAACATTCTTCAATAAATAAATGTTACCTTTTAATAATTTTTGTTCATGTATAGTTCTTTGAATTAAGCAGGTTTAGTATTGTAATGCTTAATGAACAATCTAATTTTGACAGTCTCAAAGGAAGAGGTTGAGAAGATTATATTTACAAATTAAGAATAGTCGAGAATTAGAGATTAATATTAAATTTTGTAATTATATAATGAAAAACCTACACTTATAACTGAAATCTTTTCTGTTGAACATGGAACAGCATCTAACATGTTAAGGTAATTGAGAAGAGCAGCAATTGCATAAGTAGATGTATTTTCTTAATTCTATATTTCAAGATTACTCCTATGTTTTCACACTAACAACACTGGACAACAAAATTTAACTTTTATAATTTTTTTTACATTATTTTATCTGTTTTTCTCATGATTATACTAAGAACAAAATATTTCTATCACATCAGGATAAGACGATAAAAGCCAACTTATTTATTATTAATTTCATTGGTAATAAAAAAGATACAAATGTATATTAAGGTTTTAAAAAGCTTTTCTTGCTATTTTTCATTTATGATGCACTTTTGGTTTCTAAAATCAATGTCCTGCAACAGGAAGCTAACAGTTGTTTGTACATATTAATGCTACACATTTCTTTTAAAAGTTATTTGTATAAGTGCTATTAAGAATATGTTAATATTATTGAAGAATTTCTTAAGAATATGATATGATGACCAAATTTGGAAATTAGCAGAATAATCAACATAAAAAAAAATTAAAGAATATATCTAATAAAGTATAAGAAAAAAGTTGTGTTGACCAGTTTAATTTCTTTTATCATGTTATTACAATATTGCTCTGTTTTTTTTTTTGCTTTTTTTTTTTGCTTACTGGTGGTTATTGAACTTGCAAATATTGACTTTATAAACTTTCTTTTTTATCTTATTTAAAATACTTTGAAGAAAAAACAAGCTGTCAAAATAAAATTTAAAATGTTAGCATCACTTAATATATTTCTGAGCTTATCTGATATGTATTTTAAAAAATGACACTGAAAGATATATTTTTTAAAATACACAATCTGGTAATATTTTGTACATTGTTTTCAGACTTGTTTTTTCCTATATAAGCAAATTGCATTTTCAAATTTAATAATATATTAAGTATTTAACAACATATTATTAACAAATCTAAAACATTATGAATAATTATTCTTTTTATTGATAAATTTATAATTATTTTATTAAAATTTTTTAAGAACTGATTTAAATTTTTTTTTTACAGAAATAACCAAATGTTAAATATATAGTATAATGGATCAACAAATTTTAGGATTCATTCAAGGAATTCTTCATTCTGGTGATAAATGTATTATGGTATCCTTTTGTACATTCTGTTTAATTGTAATGGCAATAAACAAGCTTTACAGAAGAAAATTGCTTATAAATAAACTAAAATAATAGATAACAAAGATACCAATAATTATTGATATCTTTGTTTTTAATTTTGAGTTGGTGTATTTACTTTCTTAGTAATTACTTATGATGATTAATATGTTTGCTTTTGATGCACAGTGTAAGTATTTAAACTCTCAACAATAAATTAAAACATTTTTTTCTTCATCAACAAACATCTTAAGATTCTCTTTGGTTAATAAACATTTTTATAGCTTTTAACTTAATTCTCAAATATTATTTGATATGTTTTTTTGAATAAGATCAAATATTTTTAAAATAGTTATCTAAGCAATGAAATTATCAGCACATGTCTAGAATGATATAAGGTATATTCTGTTTGGTGCATATTTTATGAAAGGGACAAATTTTGAGAAATGACTTGTGATTATACAGTATATCTATCTCTTTTAAATTCAAGTTTTAAAATTCTGTTTAAATTTTTTAAATTAATTTATATATTCAAAAATGTTTTGTCGCACCAAGAGAATGAAATGTAATGAGATTAGTGAGTAAAATTATCACCAAACAGCCAAAGGTGTTTGATGTTGTCTCTCAGCAGCCAAAGGTGTTTGGTGATGATTTTAGTAATTATTCTTTCTGCTGAGTGTGGGTTCAGTTGATATTAGTGAGACTACAAGATCTGCAGATTAAGGACTTGTATTTTATATAAAATAAAATATTAAATTATGAATTTAGTATATTAATTAAATTAATAATATATTTAAATAATAGGTTAATTAAACGTTAAAACAATTGTGTGATTAAAAGAACAGTGTACTTCAATAAATAAATGATATAATTATGTAATTTAAATGAAAAATAAGAAGCTGTTTGCAAAGTGATTGTTGTAATATTCATATTTATAGTTTATGAATGAAACTTCTTACATTTTATTATTTCTTACATTTATGTCTAATTTTTGTTTAAATATTATTCTTCTACTGTCCTTAGAAACATTAATCTTAGGGCTACAGAACACACTGGTAAGAATTTCCCCATTTTGTCATCTTATAACCAAACCTCCAACAGTTTTTAATGCATTTTAATAAAAACTTGGGGCTCAGCCTATGTGTATAACAAGAAAGTTATGAAACAGTCCACTTCCTGGACATTCTTATAAGATGGCAAAATGGGAAAATTCTTGCCAGTGTGTTCTGTAAGCCTATGTACAAGCTGATTTTCATATCTACAGAATCACACAATCTTACTCCTTCAAATTACTGGCTTTCAGACAGTGGCATAGCTACTGCAGAGCAGTTGGAGAAAACTGCTCCAGGTACACAAATCATGAGGTTGCCAAGTTAGAAAGTTTTTCAAAACTAAAATTAATCAAAACTTACTTATGAAGCAGCATGTCACAACACTGTCTTAGTTCTTTGGGTACTATATCAATTAAAAAAAACAATAGCTTATCAACTTGATTTAGAGAAAGTGATTTACTGATTTGCAAATGTAAAAGTGAGAAAACAATTTTGAATTTTTTAATGTATTGTTATATATTTGTTATGAAACTAAACTTGCATACATTTTGTCAATACAGTTTATATCTTCTTCTTCTTCTTCCTCAGCTTTTCCCACTCTATGTAGGGTCGCTGTTTCTGATGAGTCGCCTCCACTGCTCCCTGTCTTGGGCTGCCTCCACATTCAGATGCCTCCCTCTCAAGTCCTCCGCCACACTACAGATTAGCTTACACAAGAAACCTTACAATCTACTCGTTACTAAAGAATGCTAAAGATCCAAATGATTCTAAACACTATCCCTGTATTGGATAATAGAGTTGGTGATGAGTTGAAGTACATAGGAGCAACTTCATACTCCTTGAACATATGAATTTAAGAATATGAATCCTTGAACCTATATCCTTATATATAATATAATCCTTGAACATATGAGTTTAAAAGAATATGAATCTTTCTTGCGCAGACACAATGCAGTGACAGTTAATTTAAACAATGGGCAAATTTTCATCCTTTATTCGGTTGGATACATTGTGCTTATTGAGCACAATGTATCCAACCGAATAAAGGATGAAAATTTGCCCAGTGTTTAAATTAACTGTCACTGCATTGTGTCCGCACAAGAAAGAAAACATAAAACACGTTTCATCAAGATAAAATAAAAAAAAAAATATGAATCTATTTAAAAGTGTCTTGCCACAATGACTTTAGCAGTATATGCTACCGTCCATAGAGTGCAGTTCCATCTAGACAGAGTGTATCTATTCCATCACATTCAGGACAAAGACCAACTCAAATACCTGGAGAGAATTGAAAAATATAAAGCTAGTAGGAATGCATCAGCTATAAATCACAAAGAAATGGATGCCATCTTAAGTGTGTGGGAATTTATTTTGAAATAACAAATTCATTAATATGCAAGCAATGACACAAGTGGCAGCTTCAAATCAAATAATCATTTTTTTTTTATTCAAATTTGTAAATTTTGTTTTATGTTAGACAATATTTTCATTATAAACCTGATGATGGCCAATAAAGTTGGTTGAAAACATTATTGTTTATTAAATCGTTGCTCTTTTTTGCTGGATGTTTGGCTATTGTGGTGATTTCATATTGTTTTACATTACCTGAAGAGGCTTAATATTTGGGTGTTTCTGGGAATTTGTAGAATTGGATGATGCACTTGTTATATCTGGGATACATACTGTACTGTACAATTGAAGAATTGTACAAAGGGAGTCAGTAGGCTGATACAATTGAGGAGAAGCCACATAGTGAACATTCTGATGCTGGTCCAAGTGTAATGCTGAAATTTAGCAAGGCCATTGAGTCTTTCCAAGTTGTGAAGAGATTCAGCATAAAAGAACAGACTATACTTGACATTAATATCAAGTAGTTGTTGTATTTAATAGGCATCAAAACAAACTGAGATGGACAAATTTTTTAACAAATCATGAAGTTAAGTGACGTGCTAATGAGCTATGTCATCTTGTAACATATGTGCTTCTATAGACTAAAGAACAGAGATCTCAAGAGATTGAATAATTTTAAGTACTGGCATTTCTTATACGTAGGGGATTAAAACATAGAAATTTTTTCGAATAACAGATATTTTTCTGGGTATGTGGGAAATCGTCATTTGTGATATACCAGATTATCAGAACAATGGATGATTTTCAGCAACCTGAGTGATCCATTAAAATGAGATTCTACTGTATATGGTTTTTTTGTGTTAAGGGTTTAAATTTACATATTCTTATTATTAATAATTACTCTGTATTGTATCACCATGCTTTCCATTTGCATTATTCTCTAAATTTTATATATGGTCTTATTGTACTCAGGTTTTTAATTTACATGTTGTTGTAATTTTCTCTGTGTTCAATCACTGTGCTTATTTTTATTATGTCACTCAGCTATGCTTAGTGAGAGAACTTCATAGATGTATAAATTAATTTCAAACTATTATCTGTATTTTATTCATGAACACTGTATGTCCCAGGCCCAGCAATACTACACAGAACTGGGCATTGTATCTTGGTACACTTTAAAAAAGTTGTTGTTGATTTATAGCAAATGTATACAGTGGTGAGTGTAAGTATTGGCATAGCTAGGTAATTAGAATATAAGTGCTTTCAAGTCAAAAAATATTGATTGAAGCCAAACTTTTAAAATTGTTAATTATTTTGTTTTTATTTGCATAAAAAAATTTATTTTAATTACACCACTAATTTATTTTCTTCTATTTTTTTTATTGACAAGACTGTCTTGTTTATAAAATCGTACTGCTGGCTGGGTAACCAGCTTAGAGGTATGAAGGAGTACATGTCAGGAGTTGAAATTTGGCACAGAATATTAAGTGCCCAAATCATGCGCATATAAAAAACAACCAGACTTGTAGGTACTCGGGGGATCGAGAACTGAGTCAAAATAAAATACAAAATGGCGACACTCTCCACAAACAGACAGTAGTGTTAGAGTTGCTCATGCATTGTTCATTGGGAAGTTCAAAAAGCGAATGTTGCTAAATTGAATTATGACAAATGAATCTTTGAAAAACCCATTTACCTGTCCTGTGTTATTCCTGACATATCTCTGATTGCCACATGCTGACCTTGACCAGTTGACCTGAGATATCTTGTTTCAGCATCTGAATGTTTTTGAAAGTAGATGGCACTAGTCATTATAATTTTATATTAAAACTAACTTCCAAAATATAATTTGTTTTCTTTTTACATTTATTAATATATATTTTTTGTTTGTGCAAAATAAACAAAATAATTTTGGATGATACAATGGCCAGGATTATTTTTTTCAAATACGGGAAATTTTTGTTAGGCATTAACAAAAATTCTCGTGGTGACACGCAATGGAGAGAAATTTCAAAATTGGATAGGTTAATTTCAGTGAAAATGCATCGTGGATGACCTCGTGGTCGTGGTCGAAGCTAGCGAAGTTTGAACAATTACGTTCAAAACCAGCGATACCTAAAAAGATTGGAGAACGAGACTCGCTTTGAGTGTCAAAGTGATCCCGCTTAGTAGTGAGTCTCTGAGACAGTCTTGTCCCAAATACAGCTTTGCCGTTTTACTTGCTTTTGCTTATGGTAGTGTTGCCAAAGATTTTTTTGGAACAAAATTACAAATGATTTCTCTTTAAAGGTTTCAAAAAGATATGAAGTATTTTTTTATTTAGTTATATGACTTCATCATTTATTTTTTAAAATAACACATTTGCAAAATATTTATCAGTAGTAGTCATTATGCATGACTGCCAAGCTCCTGCTTTGATTTGTGATTTGACTGAGTAACAGATGTTTCTTCATTCTTTGTTTGTGCAGAAGCCATTAGTCTATTAGTCAAGTACAGCTCTTAAACCAAGCTCAAATGAAATGAGGTTTGAAATTCCATTTCAAATTCCATTCTTTATATAGCCCAAATGAAACAGAGAACTAATTATAGCAACTTTTGGCCAAGCATAATAAGAGACAACATGCTTCATCCTTTGATCGTGGATTTTACAGCAATCTTTTCATAATAATGGCTTCTGTTATTTATGTGAATAACTATGTTTAATGCTTACTTAATTATTGGGATACTTAGCATATGTTTACTATTATTTTATATTTTCATGATTGCATAATTTTAAAGTATTAATTAATGCAGTATTTAGCATATTATTAATTTAAGTAATATAATAAACACCCAAAACTGTTATTAACTAAAAATACTATACACTGACATTCAAACCTAGAAAATAAACTCCAACACACAGTTTTTGCTCCATGCCAAAGAAATCCCCCTCACATCAGGTGTATAAAAATTATATGAATGTTTCTGTTATTTATGTTTGTTCCCATAATCTGGAAAACACTGAAGTGCCTATATTTTGGTTTCTACTGGAAAGATTTGAATGTTATTCATTTTTTTAAACTTAAGATCTAATTTTTAAATTGTTAGTTCCATTGTGTATTAGACAGTTTAATGATGTCCATTTGAATGGAAAAAAATGTTTGAGTAAGTGTGAGTTTATTTACTGCTTTTGGGTGTCAGTGTTATAGTATTTTAAGTAATGTATATTATATTTGTATTTTATGGGTTGGATATTTGCTGTTAGTAGTGTATTCAGTGTGATTATTTTTAAAGATGTTTGGTAAACTGTTTGGTTTTATTTGAACAAACATTAAACAACATATACAAAAGTGAAGCTAAAAGTTTACATTAAATTAAGACTTCGTTAGTTAAAGGTGTTTTAATTAATTTTGAGAGTTCGTATATCATAATCAAATAGAAATATATTAGTTTTTGTTGAAAATTTAAAATATAAATACTTAAAATATTTTTTTTTTTTATATTAAATTCATAAGGTAATTTCTTGTTCCTTGAAACATTAACTCCCCAAACAAAGCTATTGCATAAAACAGCCAGTACAAAAATAAAAATAAGCAACAAAGAAAATAAAAACATGATTAAAAAAAATAAACAAATGTAAATATTTGTAATATAAACACATAAAAACATGTACAAAGTGTAAGTATATTGTTATAAGATTTTGAGAGATCAGCAATCATCTCTTATCTCTTATAATCTATGCCACTAATATGAGAGTCCAAAATCACTTTATATGCAGAAGAGTATTTGACAACACAGACCAAATTAAAATTTACTTTTTAATATATTATTTTAAAATATAACTGCTTTCTTAAATCCAAATTAAATAAGCACTTTGGCCATGATACACAGTCTAGTCCTCATCAGTTTTCTCAATAATAAATTTTAAAATTATTTAAATTATCTGATAATTTTTTTTATAAAAAACATTTATATTTTGAACCATTACTTACTTTCTATAACCACAAGGCCACCTATTCTATTCATTTTTACAAGTCCTGTTTTTTGACTTCTACAATCTCAACTTTTCTACAATAATTATTAAATTATACAATTATTTACATTAACTGACATTACTTACATCTTAAAACACAAACCATCTATTTCAACATCAACATTAATAATAAGAGATCAGAGACAATTGTCCAGTAATCTCTAAAAAAATTTTTTTTAAAAGGAATAGTTTTATTAATTTTTACTAACCTACTTATTATTTCAGTCAAATGATTATTTCATTATCAGAAACAAACCATTCATTTATGTGAATATTTTGTTTTTATTACTTTTTTAGATAATTTAACCCATATAAAAATGACATATCAACTCATAATTTACAGTTGAACTTGTCTATCTCAAATCTCGTGGGGTATGAGAAAAAGAATTCAAGATAGACGGTTTTGAGATAGAGGTTCCCTCATAGTAAACAGTAATAGGTTTGATTGGAGGCATGGTATTTTATTAAAAAGATAGCAAGAACAGTACATATTTATATTAGGTATAAAGAAAACATTTATGATATATGTTAACATAAATACTTTCCAATGCCTGACTTTTTTTCAGCCAGTAAGATGCAAACCAAACTCATAGCTGATCAGAGAGAAGCAGTGTTAATTGCAACTACAGTGTGTACTGTATTGCAAGAGATATTTCTCAACTATAATTTACGCTATCAAAATGTAGTTGCTGACAAAGGTAAACCCAGTAGTTCGTAATCACCAATTTTGATGAAATTTTGTGAATGTGCTGTATTTATTTTTATTTAAACTCTACCAAAGCTGCAAAAACCCACTATTCAGGCATTCTTGAGAAAATTATAGAGGTTTTGGGAGAAAATTATTTGAGATAAACATGGAAAATATACTGAATTTACTGAAAATGCAGGGGAGAAAATAAATTCTGAGATAAAGAGGCTTTTGAGATAAATATGTTTGAGATAGACAGGTTCAACTGCATTTAAATGTCAAAATCTGCAATGTTGCATAGTGCTCAAATTTCAAGCAAAAAAAACTTAAAACATTTTTTATAATAAATTCAAATTTTTCTTAACTTTATTATAGTTTATAGATGCTGGCCTAGTTCGTGAATGGGTAAAAACAAGCAGAATTTTAGTTCTTGTTGAGCACAATGGAGAACATGGGTATAAAATTATTTAATTTTACAAAAGAGTTTACTTAATAAGAGTTTTTGGAATTTTAATAGAAATTATTTCGATATTATATTTTATTAAAAAAATATTGATAAATTATTTGTAAGTTTGAAATTTTTTTTAATAACAACAATAATAATAACAGTTAAATAGTTTTAATCCTCAATTTTAAAACTCCTATATTAAGTTTACCATAAATGCATGTATATTGCTTATAGATACTTTACTTTTTTTAAAAATTATGTATGTATATAATTATGTGAAATTCCACTCTAACTTCTGGTATTATAACAAAATAAATCTCATAAAAAATGATAAAAATATAAACAAGATAATCAAATAAATATAGTATTTGATTATCTTATATTTAAATCAGAATATATATTTGAATAATTGTCACGAATTCATATTTAATAATTTGTGAATATTAATTTAGTATAATTTTATTATATATTAATATACATTTAATTTAATATTATCTTTAATTAATAACAATTTAATGTGTAACATGGGGCTACTGATATAAAATTTAACTGATTTTTAATTTTGTGATAATGTATAGCTATGGAATGAATTATAAAAAGTAGTATATTACTTTTTTTTAAAGTGTAATGGGCCCACCAGTGGCCAAGTGGTCTTCGTTCCCTGAACACTGGGAGTTCAGTCTTGGGTTCTTGCCTTGCTCGGATGGGCTGGCAACGTGGAGTTTTCTGGGTTTTCTCCACATCTGTAATTCCTAAATAGGGGCCAGTTTCTCTTAAAAAAAGACCTCCCGGAAGGCACCTTCCTTAGGTACATCGCCAAAGTGTTGTGTCGCCAGAACCAAATAGATAAAGTGTAATGTGCTATATTTTCCAAATTTGTATATAATCAAAGTTTAATGGATTCTTTCTTGACAGTCTAAGAGGAAAACATTAACTTAGAGTAGGAATCATATCATAATACATTTGAAATATTCAGAGATTATCAGCTAAGTTACTGTGTTTGGGCTTTGTTATTTTTAGACCTGATTATTATCTTAATGAATTTAAACTCTAGCCAAAAAATAATCCAGAAAAATGAATGACAATGTTTGATTTTTATAGGAAGTAATATCTTCATTAGCTTTGGCAAATTTGCAAATTGAGTTTTTTGGCTTTAATTTCAAAAAAATTGTAGATCTATAAATTCCTACTGTTGTCTGTCTGTCTGTCTGTCCTCCTTAATCTCAAGAATGGAGTTAGATAGATGAAAGTTGAGACCTTGGGGCAGTAGGCCCTGATTAACTATATATGAATTTCCATTTTGGACTGAAAGTCATGTTATTTCAATTCAAACATTTCCTCCTGAATGGAGGTAGGCATGATTCTATTGCTAACAGAGAAAGTATGATTCACAAGGGTAAGACCATACTAAAAAGAATTGAGAAAACATTGTGACAAAAAATTGCAGCCTGGCATTGTGATGTTACAATAAATAATCTAGCAATCAGAGATGAGATCTAAGATTTTTTTCACAACATAAATGAACATGGGTAGTTATCTGTACAATGGTAAATTTTGAGGCATTTATTGTCTGTGTTAACCCTTAATTTATATTAACATTGATATCATACACATTAATCTGATACACTAGGATTACTAAATGATCTGCTGGATTATTTATTGAGCTATATTAAGGTTAATTAATAATTAGATACAAAGTAGTTTGGAAAAAAAAGAATAATTAACACATTTGTGTTGCAGCATTACTAACAGTTATTTGAAATATTTCACATATAAACGCAAGTACTTTCAACAACTTACAGTTGTCATCTTCAGGCGAAATCGAATACTGTGATTTTCGAACAAATTAGCTTTTTTTAACAGACTATTTAAATTACGTAAAGCACATGCGTGGAATTCATTAAACATATTGAGACGTAATAAATATGGATGTAAAAACATGCTGTTATGATGTACTACTCCTAATATAAAATAAAGATAGAAGTGCCGTATTTGTGGTGTACCCAACGGAGACAATTTATAATCTAGATTGTTTAAATAATGTTACCCATAATTGCGGAATTTCTAATGTTGGTGCATTGCACGGTGTTAAAGTGGCTATGTAAAGGCTCTCCCATATGAACACCTCTCTTCGATCATTACAAGGTTTAAGCATTTTTGTATGTCCCCAAAGTGGAAGATAATCTTGATTTAGTACTTTTTAGCTAACTCTGTTGTTGGTCTATTGTTCCTGATATCTTCTTGGTGTTCGAGAATGTGGGCATGTAGCATTCTTGTGATTGCTCCTGTGTAAGAAATTTCTTCCCCTGATAATGTGTGCATTAGTAAGATTTCATACACTCCCGATTTCTCATTTAACGTGAGAAAATCTCTATTGTTGCACAACATACGTCTTAAAGTTGGGTGAGGGTCTATGGGCAATAGAAAACCCTGCCATTTTTCGGCCATTTATCCCTAAAAATATTTTAGGGATAAATGGCCGAAAAATGGCAGGGTTTTCTATTGCCCATAGACCCTCACCCAACTTTAAGACGTATGTTGTGCAACGATAGAGATTTTCTCACGTTAAATGAGAAATCGGGAGTGTATGAAATCTTACTAATGCACACATTATCAGGGGAAGAAATTTCTTACACAGGAGCAATCACAAGAATGCTACATGCCCACATTCTCGAACACCAAGAAGATATCAGGAACAATAGACCAACAACAGAGTTAGCTAAAAAGTACTAAATCAAGATTATCTTCCACTTTGGGGACATACAAAAATGCTTAAACCTTGTAATGATCGAAGAGAGGTGTTCATATGGGAGAGCCTTTACATAGCCACTTTAACACCGTGCAATGCACCAACATTAGAAATTCCGCAATTATGGGTAACATTATTTAAACAATCTAGATTATAAATTGTCTCCGTTGGGTACACCACAAATACGGCACTTCTATCTTTATTTTATATTAGGAGTAGTACATCATAACAGCATGTTTTTACATCCATATTTATTACGTCTCAATATGTTTAATGAATTCCACGCATGTGCTTTACGTAATTTAAATAGTCTGTTAAAAAAAGCTAATTTGTTCGAAAATCACAGTATTCGATTTCGCCTGAAGATGACAACTGTAAGTTGTTGAAAGTACTTGCGTTTATATGTGAAATATTTCAAATAATTGTTAGTAATGCTGCAACACAAATGTGTTAATTATTCTTTACTTTATGTTGGCTTGAAGTGTGTTAATATTAAAGTGGGCTGTATATTTTTCCCTGTCTAGATATTCTTGATGTAGTTATTATGATAGCTTTTGAAGATATTTGTACCTGGAAATGCATCTCTGAGTTATGTTTTTGTATAATACATGTGCATTGATAACTGCTAAATCCAGGATGTCATAAAACATTGATATAGGCCAATGACTTGATGAGCTTCATGTACTATAAAATCATGCCATCTGATCGAGCATGTTGACTCCAGCTCATCTTTCTTTTGATTATTGTAGATTATTGTTTCTGGTTCTCTCTTTTTGTCTTGTTGTTTTCTTGAAAATCTCAACAGAATCATGAAGTGAACTCATGACAATTATGTTTTTACTCTTCTTCAAATTATAAATTGTTAACATTGTGTTATCTTCATTGTTCAGTATGATTGTGCTCAGAATTGGCTCTTTATTCATGATAGCTTTCACATTAGAAAGCTTATGCCAATTATATTGTACTGTTCCCAGCATGCTGATTTTCACTGAATGTATGTAATTTATAAATGTAAGAAATGTAAAAAAATTTCACATGTAATGTTGATATCTGAATAAATATAATTGTTGACAAGTTTCATGATAACATGCTGCATCAATGATATTTCTCCTGGATATGATAATCTTTAGTAAGGTAAAGAAAACCATTTAGAAAATATCTTTATTTTCCATCAACCAGAATTTAGATTTTGATGACCAATTTGTCAGGTTTATTTGGCATTTACTGAATAAAAGCACAGTGTGATTTGCATTGGAACAGGTGCTCATCAACAACAACAGATCACACGAATTGAAGCATTTCATGTAATATGTAGTGACAAAATATGATGCACTTGCTTTAGCATTAAAACATTTTTGGGTAATTTTTCATAAATTTATACATTTAGAATCATACATAAACATAACAAATAATGTTAAGAATACTCTCATTATTAAAAAACATCATTTTAGAAATATCTGATAGAATATTTTACTGATATATCGAAACATAAAATTTTGGGTCAAAATGACCGGTAGTTTGTGGTTCATAGTATATTATCATATTTAATAAGGAAAAAATTCTTAGTTTTTCAAAAACATTACCAAAACTTAGATTATCAATGGGATAAACTTGTGAAAGTTTAAAGAAAAAGCTTTGAAAATTCAAGATATGCAATAGTCAATAAGCTATACAAGTCAAAATGACCGGTTCAGTGGTTCTAGTGGTAAGTTAAATAACAGTTTTGATGAATAATTTATTTAGTAATTTAATGATTAATTTATTATTTTGTGTCTTGATGGTAAATATTTTAGTGTTTATCTCTTTATTTATAGGTTTCTCATTTGCATTTCATCTAAAGCAACAATTACAAGCAGTGAAGATATTTCAATTGAAAAGACATTCCCTGTAGATGATAATTTTAAATGTGAAATTGGTAATTACAAATATATTTTTTGTAGTGTAATGACAACAACAGTTTAAATTAATTTCAGTTGATGATAATGAAAAAATCATGCAGTTTTGAATAGATAGATGAATTTATTTATTTACATGTGAGGGCTGTGAGTTAAGTCATAACAATACCTTAATTTTTATAAATAATTAAATTCTTGAAAAGCTTATTTATTGTAAAAGCTAATAACATCATTATTTTTTTCAAGTGATGTATTTGCATGTTACATTATTTTTCTATAGTAAAAATAAGAAACAAACTTGCATTTTTCTTTACCTAAGAAAATGCGTATAAGATTGAACAAAGAAGCCATATAATGATTTAAGTTTCCTGTAGTAAAACCACCAAAGATTGTTTTAAGGAATTGCAAGAAGCATGTGCAAACTGGACATTTGCCTTACTGAACTGTTGCAAGATGTAGATCGAAAACGTTAGAGGTTGCAATTGATTATCAAATTTGCAATTAATTATCTTGGAATTTCTTTAAAGGTTCAATTCGTTGCTATTTTGCAAGATGTATAGAACAGTTCTGAAATGAGTATGATAATATATGTGGTCTTCCATCTTTTCAAGTCATTTTTCAATAATTCTAACTTTTTTATGACACTTCATTCTATCTGTAAAGTTTACTCAAGGTTGTTTCTGTCTGAAGTGATTCTAAAAGAGCAGTTTGGGATTCTTTATTGTCCACTTGTCCTCCAGACATGTTGATCAAATGTAATTGTCAAAAGTTTATTTTATTAAGAATTATTTTATTATGGCTTAATTGACAAGCCTTACATAATTTTGATATTTACAGAAATTAGATTCACAGGAAACATTTGTATGAAAAAGTTGCAGCTTTTGGTACTAATATTTTTATTAATTTCATAAATTGCTTTCATTAAATTTTCAACATAATTCTAAAGAATGAGCAAATAGTTTCAAAAATAAAATTATATAAGAAAATGAAATAATGAAATTAAACTATATTTTTAAATAAAAGAAAATACAATTAATTGTTTTTCAAATAAATATATATTTTCAGCAAACTGTTAAAATTTTAAAATCCACAAATAATTCTCAAGACATTTTTTGTAAATTAAGTATCATTGTAATATATAATATAATGCAATAATCATTTTAAATAATTTTCTTTATATTTTTATTGAAATATATCATTTAAAATCTAGTTATCTGATAGTTTTTTTTATTGTTTAAATAATTCTGTAGTCTTTGTTATTGTATTTTGCTGGCATGAAGCCAATAAAACAGTTTTCTATAAATTTAAAATCAAAGATAAGATTTCTGCTACTTATATTCAGGATTGATTTTATTATATAAACAAAGAATAAAATCAGATAATTGTAAATAAGATGCAAATTATATATCTATAAAATATAATTATTAAAAATATTATTTCAGTATCATTATTATTATTTAAATTACATCAACATTGATATATTTTATATTATTTATTGGTACATTATATTATATATCTCAGTATTTCATATTACATTATTTCATTTTACATTATTTTAGTGTCAGTAAAATTCTACTGATAAATAATTTTATTCATATTTTTATTTTTAAAATACATTATAATTTGAAAATTTGGATTAAATGATTTTTGACACTGAAATATGAAATATATAATGTGGTTAAATTTTACATGGTTTTCTTTTACATGCATGAATCCACTAAATCCTGGCACCATTTTGTGAATTAAAATAAAAATTACTTCTTTTGGAAACTAAATATTTTCTTGAAATTTTACTCAAGAAATGTTTCTGGCCTGCCTTAGACCAACATTAGTTTGTAGCTATAATGTACTTTTTCAAACATTTATATATTATATCAATTCTGAACATTTTATAAATTAAACGGTAGTATTTAAATTTAAATAATAATAATTGATTTATGTTTGGAACCAAAGTTCAATTTATACAAGCGATGTTTTTGGCATAAGATAGATTGAATGCATTTCTTGTGTTAAATAAATATTGGTTACATACATACTATAATTTAAAAATAGTATTTAAATTTAAACACTATTGCCTATATTTTTTTAAAATAAGATGCTAAACAAGAAATTTATGCAAGTAACTTCCAATCCAAACTTGTTAAAAGTGTTGTCATATAGTACAAATTACTGTTAAAAATTTAATTTTCTCTTATTTTTATTATAAGAGATGTTCTTAATTTACTTTAAAATAAGTCAAAATCTTTTAAGTGTTGGTTACAATTATATGAGATAGTCTTCCTTTGTGTAGAATTTCATTTATTCACGTATTCCAGAAATGCACTCCCTTTTTGTATAAATTGCAATTATACTGTATATTGTTAAATTTTATATTTTAAACTAAATTAAAATACTTTTTGACATGTATGTATGTGGTAATATATATTAATTATAATATATTAATATATTAGTTAGTCTAAAATAAGGAACAAAATTGCAAATGGACAAGACAAGATGGTGAACAGCATATTTGTTTATAACAATGTGTATGAGGTATGGACAAGGGATGAAGTGTAGATAATTAAATTACCTACTATGAATGGATATGTAGTGCATCTGTCACTTAGCTTTATAAGTGAACGATGAAGGTGTATGGACTATATGTAATGTCAAAGAAAATGGCGCAACAATGATGCAAGCAATTCCTGTAATGGCTGTGAGACTGCTAGAGATGAGCAATAATTTGGATGGCCATCAACATCCACTTTGAAAAGAGTAGAGAATATGATTCATGCCAAGAGATGAGTGTCTGTGGAAGATTCAGCTCTCGTATTATATCCATTATGTTAGAGCAATACTGAAATGCTCTTCTAACATAATGGGTACGATACGAGAGCTGAATAGAATCAAACAAGGTAATAGTGGCTAAGGTGTTGGGGTTTGGTTCAAGAACAGTGGACCGAGTAATTACTGCTTACAAGAATTCTAAGAAAAGCAAGAAAAAATGAGATGTAACAAATGGTATCACAAAATTCACTTATAATAAACGTCTATCCACGGTTATGGAAGATATTGTGAGCCACAAGAACAGCACTATTGTATACAAAAGAGCTCCCTTGATATATAAATTACTGAGAAACGACAAGGATAGAATTAAAGAGAGCGAACAACTGGGGGTGTACACGATACTGTACAGCGACGACCAATTAGGGATAGACAAGGAATATATTGGGGTCATGACGAGAAGCCTAAGTAAAAGACTTAAAGAGCACAAGTATGATGTGGCAAAAAGTAAATATACAACAGCGTTGGCAAAAATGGTGCAGACTGAAGAGTCCGTTGTTAAATGGGAAGAGGCCAAGATCATAGCACCAGTGCACTCACCGACACTTGCAGCTACAACGGAAAAATGTGAAATATACAAGTCCAGCTTAAAGGGAAAATGTTTAAATTACAAAGATGCAACGATTTTACCTTTGGCTTGGAAGTTTATAATTAGAAAGAAATCATAGGGATATGTTCACTAGGCTCAAAGGATTGCCTGTGGCACTATAGGTTTTTACAATGTATACATGTTCAATTAGCATGTTTTATTGTATTTTTCTATGTTATTTATATTTGTTTAATGTATTTTTGCATTGTATTTGGTTTACGTAGTTCAGTATCGCGCGTGAATTCTATTGTAATTTATTTTAATTTTGAATTGGTTGTTCGAAATGGTATTCAAATGTCGTTAACCTGATGATGGCCCATGGAATGGGTTGAAAACGTTTGTTTTTATGATTAAATTTAAAGTTCTCAGCATTAAGGTGTGTTTGTTTTACAATTTAAAAGAGTCTGAGTGGGAATAGGAGATATTTTTATATTTTTTAAAAAATTAAGCCAAATTTTTGAAACTTAAACAGAACTGTTTAACTAAAATTAAGTCTAACAGTTGTTTCTATAAGTCTATTTAAAGTAGCTCTTTGTTTCCAACTAGTCGTTCCCCCCCCCCTCAGTTTACACTTTGCTTTCTCTAGATCTCATGTTTTAAAGAACCTTTAAAGAATCAATTTTTCTTCAAAAAAACTTTTTTGTCTGTAAGTTTAGTTTATCCAAACTGTTTTAAATTTATTTGTTAAATATTGTATTGAAACTATTTGTGTAGGGTTCCATCATCTGTTTCTATGATGTGTTAGTAAGGTTAAATTTGTGCACGTAGAATGCAATTATTGTTTTAATCATTCATTTAAATGGAAAACTTTTGCTCAAATTATGCATGATTAACATAAATTATAATTCTCATGTAATTTATGAACTCCTTGTATGGTACATTTAGTTGTCTTTAGTTAAATTATAGTTAATTTAAATATGTATAGTGATTTATTAATATCATACATAAAATGTAGTAGTAGTAGATAACAATTTTGGCACAATTGTCAAACCATACATTTATTTTAAAATTTATAACAAAAGATTTAGGAAAAAGACAACTTTTTAAAAATTTCTAGTAATTAAACATTATCATATTGTTTCCAGAAATTTATAAATTATTTATTATAGTAAGAAATAGTTTATATGAAATTTAAAATAATTTGATTAATTGAAAAGTTTAATGTTAATAAATATTATTATATTGATGGTTTTGAGATTTTTAACATGCTGACTTTTTCAGATACTTCTGGTGTAGATGTGTTAGGTAAGTTACTGATAATTTTTAATATTTGTATTGATATGTATATATAAAACATTTATTAATATTTTAGAAATTATTTGTTAAAGATTTTTAGCTACTAAAAATATAAAATGGAAATTTAAAATGTTGATAAAATTCAATATTTCATTTAATTTTTAAAAACAGGTGCAGATATTTATGTTAAAATTACTTATCAAAAACAGAAACTACTTTTTGAACTTCAATACTCACAGAAAGCAAATATGTTTGTTGATATGATTTCAAAAGTTTCAGAAGGTACTGATTTATTTTATTTTTTTTATTATTAAATTAAAAATTTGTTAAGTCAATTTTCTAAATTTTCTAGTAGAAATTTATTTTTAACTTTATTATTAAGAATTTAATAATTTTTAAAATTTTCTTGATTATTAAAATTGATTTTGTAATTCTATTGCATTAAATTATCTTGAGACAATAAATATGGTTGTGTTTTCCTACATTGGTAGAGTAAATGCATTAATATGTTAAGTTTTGTATATTTAAGAACTAACAGAATCCTTTTATAAAAATTTTTTTTGAAATTTTCATAATGATTTAATGATATGTATATTAAAACTAAAGTGAAAATTAAAAATCAAATTATTCAAATTATATGGCATTTAACATTTCTGTAAAATTAGTGAAATACAGTTGAACGTGTCTATTTCAAACATATTTATCTCAAAAACCTCTTCATCTCAGAATTTATTTTTTCCCCTACATTTTCAACGTAAATTCAATATATTTCCCATGTTTATCTCAAATAATTTTCTTCAAAACCAATATATCTGAAATTATAGACTGAAGTGTCAATTACAAATTCAAAGTTTGGTCACTACATTTTCATAGCATATATCTTGAGTTGAGTAGTTGAGAAATATCTCTTGTAATACAGTACTGTACATAGTTGCAATTAATGCTGTTTTTCTCTGGTTATGAGTTTGGCTAGCATCTTGTTAGTTGAAGAAAGTCGGGCATCAGAAACTATTGACAAACTATTTCTGTTAATGTATGTCTAAATGTTTTATTTATAGCTAATATAGATACATACTGTACTTACTATTTTATTAATAAATTACCATATCTTTAATCAAACCTATTACTGTATAGGAACCTCTATATATCAAAATCTGTCTGTCAAACTTTTTCCTCACCTCATGAGATTTGAGGTAGATAGGTTCAACTGTGTTAAATTTTTAATTAAAATTGAAAAGAATTAAAACGTAATATTTTATTCATTTTTTAATTTAGTTTATAATTTTTTTTAGGACATGATAATTATTAAAAAAAAGAACATTAAACTTTTTTAAATGAAAGGGATAATTCTTAGACATTTTCTGAGAAATGTTTATTAGCTAAATTTGAGATAAATGATAATTTGCCATTGTTTTTAGATTAAAATAGTGCATATTCTGACATATCCTACATGAAAATTATTTTAGACTTGACTTAACATTTCTGATATATCTTAAAAATTGCATGAAAACAAAATCAGTTATTACATTCTTATATTTTACCAGATTTAAAATTAACTTGACTTCTGTGTATATTTATTTAAAGAAATTGATTTTTGTAGGATGAATGTTTCTTCATAAAGCCATTAGTTGAATTTTTGGTTTATTAATTGTCAATGTATGTGGGAAATCCAGAAAATATCTTATGTTTTGGCTGTTAGGAACATGGAGTTAGGCTAGAGCAGCCATTTTGGTGTCAGAGCATTCACTCACTCATTACACATTCAACTGTGTTAGTGTGTGGTTTGTGTTGCTTTGTCCACTGTGAATTTTTAAAATGTGTGCTGCAATTGAAAATCTTGTGAGTTTGAAGTGCAGTCAGTGAGTAAGTTTTTCTTGGCAAAAAACCACAAACCAATTGAAATTCATTGGCAACTTTGTGAGGTGTACAGAAACAACATAATGAATGAAGGTGGAATGAAGCAGTGGTGCATTATGTTTAAAAATGGCTGCACTAATGTTCACGATGAAAAACAAAGTGGCCAACCAAGCATTTTAACTGATGAACCAGTGACGAACATTAATTGAAAGATTTGTGAAAACCATCACTTCACAGTTAGAGTTTCCACAGATTTCATGGAGTTCGTTACATGAGGTTGTAATGCACAAGCTAGGCTACCATAAGTTTTGTGCCAAAAATCTTCTCAGATGACCATAAAAAACAGAGCATGGCAGCATCATTTACATTTCTGGAAGCCTGCCACAGAGATGGTGACTCATTTCTCAATCTTGTCGTAACTGATGATGAGACTGGAATAAAACATGTGAATTGTAAGACGAAAAAAACCAGTCTATGGAATAGGGACACACAAGTTCTCACACAAAATCGAGGAAATGTTTGCAAATGTTGTTAACAAGAAAGGTCGTGGCAATCATTTTTTGGGACAGGAAGGGTGTGCTTCTGGTGGATTTCCTGGAATGTGGTTCAGCAATAAACTCTGAGAGATATTGTGAAACATTATTAAAGTTAAGAAGAGCAATTAAAAACAAATGTTGAGGAAAATTGAATTCCACGATTTTGTTTTTTCATGACAATACCTGCCCACATGTGGTCAATCACACTCAACAGCTCTTGGATGGTTTTGGATGAAAGATCTTTGATCATCTGCCATACAGTCCAGATCTTGTGCCGAGTGACTACCGCTTGTTTCCATGCATGAAGTTGTGGCTTTGCAATGCAACTCTTCAACGATGACACAGAATTGCAGGCAGGTGTAAATGAATGGTTGAAGTCTCAGGTGACAAAATTCTATAACAAAGGAATTAATAAGCTGGTACACTGTTATGATAAGTGCCTCAATTTGAACAGCGACTTTGATGAAAAATAGTTTAAGAGTGTGTGACTTTCAAATGTATAAAATAAAAAATGTTTCCTTTCACTTTTCTTTTATTCTAAATCATAAGTTACTTTCTGGATTGTTCATGTATAAATTAGACATTTGCAGCACTCAAAATCAGAGTTATAAATAAGAAGCAAATCATTAACATCAATAGACAGAGTAGCTTCTTATTTATAATATTCAATGTAAAATTTAATACTGATTATAAAGAAATTTATTATCTTAATCATGTGTTTTTGAACAAATGTTCTTGATAAATATTTATCTATGACTGAAATGTATATATTATATATATTTATTTATTTATACTTATTTTTCAGCATATTCTTTAAGAATGGGACCTCTTCCAAACTTCTCATGGTTGCAAAAATATAAAATAACTGATCAAAATAATTTATCAAATCATTTTTCCAATATTTCGGATATAGACAATGGCTCTATTAACAACCTTGAAACAAAATCAATAAAATCAGGTATAAAATTTTTATGAAGTATACTTACTTTCTAATTTTTATTATGTGAATTTTTTATAAGAAGAAAACATCTAGTCTAAATTACTATTGTCTAATAATTTAAATTTTAGTTTATTAAGAATATATATGTTATGGACAAAGTGATTAATACGGGCATTATGAATAATGACCAATAAAATCGGGCATTGTAATAAATTTCAATAATTTATCAAATTGACCGGTCATTATGACAGGGCTTAAAGTGACTCTCTTTTTTAGCTTTTTTAGCTTTTTTTCATAGCTCCTCTCTTTTTTAGCTTTTTCTGAGAAAAACGCACTTTTTTAGCTTTTTTCACTTCCCATGTGAAATTTTTTTTTCGTAAATGCACTCAGGAGCGAAATAGCGATCAGCACGTTCCCATATGCCTTATGGACCATGTGCAACATGATAAGGCACTGTCGTATACACACGTAGTGTACTACATTTATATAAACTAACAAAATGAGGAGCTCCTCGTTTTGCACATGGTGTAGGCACTCTGCACATGCTGTAGGAATTTGCACGTGGGTTCTCCTTGCTTGTATCCTTGCGAAATACCGATCTCCACGGCGCTTCGATATAATCATGCTGCATTAAGACATAAGTACACTTCTAGTTCGGCGTTAAGAGTGATTTTTATACAGCATTATTTTTAGCATTTGTATTTATTTAAGTGCAGTGGACAAAAGAAAGAAATAGATTTTATTTAATACTAACAGTAGAAACTCATGTTTTAGCAACGGAAAATCATATAGAACCCAATACTTTCTGAAGTAAGTTGTTAAACAAACTTCCCAACCGCCTGCTATTCTTTAGCTTAAATGATGACATTAGTTGTTTTTGACTACCGTAGAAAAACCAAAAATAATAATTGTTGAGCAATAATAAATTTGATTTCTACTGTTATTATTAAATAAAACGTTATAGGACACTCGTTTCAAAGCTTGTATCTTTCTAGCACTCTGTAAAATTAAAGATCGAGCAAATCTTGTGCCAGGAAATATAAGATTTTAAACTAATATCCTAAATATTAATAACTTCTGTAGAGACAATCTTTAGACAAAGACAAAAGTTTGGTTTTAAGTGGGTGCTTATATATTTGGCATGCACCATGGTTTTCTGCATTCTAACGGTGTCCTTCATTTTCCATTTTGACAAACTATAAAACTCTTCATGCACGTACACATTCGAACAGCTGCGGTCAATCCAGCACCAAATTAAAAAATTAATTTGTAAATATTTAGTGTCGAAAAACCGCTATTTTCACTTTAATCTAGCGTTTCGATATGTTTCTAGTCGAACTCAGTCAAAAATTAATTTAATTATAATTTATTGAAGATTTTAATTTTTTAATATTAGAAAGTAATTAGCATAAATTACATGGTGTCATGTCTCATCTTCACTCCCGTTCAAGTTTATTGTCTTATACATGCGCCGATGTTCGTTTTTACTTCTGCTGGGGTTTTATTTCAACCTCGACCGTTTGGTTATGCAAAGTGGGGAGACGGGCGTCACGTGATTGCGTACCTGACTTTTTACAAGTTTCCTTACCTCAAAAGAAACTTATATTTTTTCTCAATTTTAATTATTATTAATTAACTTTTTTGATGGATTCTTATATCTTTGTATTATCTAAAGTTGCAGATATAAATGCGTAAAACTTTATTTAAAAAATTGTTTTTCTTATATTTTAAAATTCAAAAATAAATTAAATATCGGAAATGCTAAACTATAAGTACAGTGTGTTTTACATTATCATTGCGAACAGATACAGCCAATTA
The DNA here is from genome assembly GCF_030686945.1 of Centruroides vittatus. Taxonomy (NCBI): domain Eukaryota; kingdom Metazoa; phylum Arthropoda; class Arachnida; order Scorpiones; family Buthidae; genus Centruroides; species Centruroides vittatus. Next base: position 8,068,841 of record NW_027122706.1, on the reverse strand, counting down.
TTTTATAAACGTATTTATTATTTCAATTTTTATAAATTATTTAATTTGATGCAACATGATCAATTAATTACTGTGGCGCGTTAACATGGGTGTAACCAGGAAGGGGCATGGGTGGGCACACTCCCCCCAGTTAACCTGGTGCCCCTCCCCAGAAAATTCTTCTTCTTCTTATTCAATTTAATATGGAGATTATAGCCTTTGCGGCTCTTTCTCCAACCGACATTGCCAGTTGCTAAGCGAAACAGCTAGCGAGGCTAATGTAGTGCTCCAGCGCTGCCACATGTTGACTAGAAGTTGATGGAGGCCGGCGGCCAGTAGATGGGTGTCAGCGTGCGCACCAGAGACATGTTTAGGGTCATCGTGTTGCCTAGGTTTTTGCGGGCTATAGTGTATTTGGGGCAATGTAGCCAGTAATGAAGTGTAGTTTCCACTGCGCCACAATGGGGGCACCCCAGGGAGTCGTGTAGATGCCACGAGTAAAGGAAAGCATGTAACGGGGCCGTCTCAGTCTGGAGTCGGGCCAAAGCGTCTCCACGTTGCAAGACAACGCGCAACTGTACCTCCAGGGGGCGAAATGGCGTAGGTGGTCCTGGCCTTTGTTGCGGAGCGCCACTGACCAGGAATTCGTCAGGGTGCCGATGGTGGTGTCCTGCAAATCCCGGGTGAGGTCGTGTGGCGTGAAAGGTTTCCAGATGGAGCCACAGAGCAGGTCCCCAGAAAATTACAGCTCTACTAGGCCCCCCATAACAAACTCTGGCTACACCAATGCACGTTAATTAATATGGAGGCGAGACTCGATTCAATTACTTTTTCATTTCAGACATTAATTACAGTGTTATTTTAATGTAATTTTATACATAATGTATGTTTATTATAATTAATAAATTTATATAGGAATAATATCTGTGTCTAATAAAACAAAGCGATTATAAAAATGAAAAGCGTGCGTTCCATCTCGATCTTTTGTAAGCGAAATTTTATGATTTTAATTTTTAAAAAATGAGATTTTTATTTATAATTTCTGTAATTTGTTCTATAAGAGCAAAAAACTAAACTTATCAAATATCAACTCTCTGTAAATAATTTCATCATTTACTTATTAGTCAGATTTGTTAAATTTCATGGAATTGTATTATTTTTCAACTTCAGGGTAGTAGAAAGCTTTGTATATTTTCTCCCGTAAAAGTAATAGACTCTGCCGGTTCCCCACTGTGAAGGACAACAAACTGCTAAATGTTTAATTACATTGTTTTCATAAACTCTCTTCTCTGTCAGTTGTGGGTCAAATGACTAACAAATTGTTTTATTGTATTCGGGGGAATAATTTGTGAGACTAGTATTATCAGTAATGAATTCTGTAATTTTATTTTTAATCATTTAAAAAATATTGATAAAATTACCAAATAAATGATTGGGTCACAATTACTAGTGGTATTGCTATATAACAGACATGGGCAAATGAGACTCCGAGAGCCGCATGCGGCTCTTTTTGAGTTTTATGTGGCTCTTGCTGAAAGTGTTAATTTCTGCTTTTTATTATTATTTTTACAGTTTTATTTCCACAATTTTGTGAAAATATGTTTATTAAAAAAATTCAATACTTGAAGCGTGCAATGCCATAATGTTGTAAATGCCAAAAAACAAACTTTTCAGGAGAGAGAAAAAACACTTTTTCTAATGAACAAACTTTAATCAAATGCTAAAAAAATTATTTTAACAATTTACACTTTGGAATAAAACATTGGGTTTAATTTCAAACACCTAAGTATGATGGTAAGGAAACAAAAAAAGTTTAAAAACAGAGTTAGAGCCATAACGTTGTAAATGCCAAAATTGTGCAAGTGCATAAAGTTGTAAATGCCAAAAACAATTACAATCATAAAGTTAATGTTTCTACAGCTGAAAAACGGTTTTGAATACCAAAAACTTACATTTAAATTATTAAACACAATTTACAAATTCAATATCAATTTTAACATTAAAAACTGGCAATAATCTATTAGTGACTGCTTCCTGGCTTCAACAATGTGAGCCCACAGTTTTGATACTTGAACTGGGCTGTAATCTCTATCAATTGTAATATAATTATGATAAATAAAGGAAAATATAAACAATAAGGTATTAATTTAGTGTAATAAAAGTTAAAATGTATTTAAAAACTTCAAATTTGAAAGATTAATGGAAGTCTGAATATCATTTTGAAATATCAAATAATAAGATGATACAGGTTAACTATTAATAAACTGGGATTCAGTTATCCGGTTCTGGGTAAAAAACTCACTGTGTTACAAATTGGAATAACAAAATGATGTAAATGTAAACTGTAACATTTTACACGCCAAAAGTCACATGGCTTGAACTTTGGCACTTAAAACGTTATGGCTTGCACATAAATTCATCTTCAAAATATAGCCACTTAGAGTGCCACAATTGCCACAATATTTTTTTGTAGGAAAAAACATTGCATTTAAAATTCATTTCTTCAATAAAACGTATTTTGAGAAAAATGGCATTTACAACCTTATGGCATTGCATGCTTCACTTGTTTTATATTATATAATAAAATCGAGGTACAGAACTGCAGTACAGAATAAAAAAGTACAGAACTGCGGCTCCCATGCATTTTGCAAAACCTACATTTCGGCTCCCACTGAACTTTTGCTTGCCCACCCCTGCTATATAATGAACATGCAACCCACTGATTCTGCCAGAAGTTGTTTTTTTTTTCTTCTTTAATTACATTTTTTTTATGAAGAAATCAAAAAATGTACCTTGAAATAAATGGCATTTGAAATTTGGCATGTTATATGGAAACACATTCTGGTAGTTATGTTACTATTCCATTTGCTTTGCTGTGTAATGGTGGGAATTCTGTACGGGGCACATGAAAACTTAATGCGGGCTTGTTCTGGCTTAATGCAGTCTTACTGGTCACTTTTCTGGAGTATAAACTCAGTCTAACTATTTTCATATTTAATCTTATCAGTCCACTTAATAATCAATCTAATATCATATGTAATGTTATTGATACAAAATATGTGTGCGTTTGTGTGTTTTTTTAATAATGCCTGTTTTCGTTCATTTTAACACTATTAGCTTTTTTAGCTTTTTTTCAGTGTGAACTCTCTTTTCTCACTTTTTTTTATTGCCATGACTGCTTTAAGCCCTGTTATGAATACTGCTATCACCTAGTCGGGCAAAGTGATAATAATAAGTTGAGGAGGGATCATACGACATACGCTAGCCAATCAGCACTCAGTTGCGCATGTGTATTGGGTTTAGTACTGAATTTGGTGGCAGTCGCTACTGTTTGTGCTCTCGACAGATTCCTCTCGGAGGGGAGCTGCCAGCAGGACGCTGCTTGTTTAACGTCACTAGTTATTTATTCATGGTAGTTCTTGAACACATGTATCAATAACTAGTATGTATCAATATCTAGTAACGTTAAACAATCAGCGGCCTGCCGGCGGCTCCCCTCCGGGAGGGATCCGTCGAGAGCACAAACAGTCGCGACCACCGTCAAGATGGTGCACATAGGTAAAATTTTGCCATTTAATTAATATAGTTAATAGTACTTAGTTTTAAAAGATTACATGTTTTTTTTAAAATACTTTGAAATAATTCATAAAAAATAAATATTTCTAAATGAAATAAATGGAAGTTTTTTTTAATCAAATTTTAAATTCGGTACTAAACACAATATGTACACGCAACTGAGTGTCGATTAGCTAGCGTTTGTCAGATGATCATTCCTCAACTTATTATTATCATTTTGCCCGACTAGGTGATAGCAGTATTCATAATGACCGGTCAATTTGATAAATTAATCAATATTTATTACATTGCCCGCTCTTTTTGGTCATTATTCATAATGCCTGATTAATCACTTTGTCCATAACATATATATAATATATATATATAAACCAGTGGCGTGCCGTCATCAGAAGCGATGGAAGCGCCGCTTCCACCTTCCAATGACCTTCCCTTGTATTTTATAAAATATAAATTTTCATATTTTAACGTACTTTGAATTAATTAAAATGAATATTTTATTATAACTGCATTATGTATCTTTTACAAATTTCTATACTACATGTGAAAAAAAAAAACGATAAGATTGCTATTGTATATTCGAATAATTCGGTGGTCGAAACTGGGTCAGTTTCTAATCAGCCAGATTATATAGGCATTAGCACATGCGATTTACAGAGCACTAACCTCACTTGGTTTAGCTGGTAGAAGCGACACACGCGTAAAGAGTACGCGACTTTATATCCCAGAGCAGTTGTGGGCTGTTAGCCGCCTGCTAGATATTTGGCCACCCTCGCCCGATTATGTGAATCATAAGCAGACTAGATCAACGGCGGGCAACCCGCGGGCCAGCTATGGCTGGCGAAAAGTTTCTATCCGGCCCGCGAGATCTTTAATAAATTATTAAATTGGAAAAATAACTATTAATTAGTTATTTTTCCAATTCTTTGTAATTTTCGAAAACGATAAAAAAAATAAATGTAGTAATTAACTTTTTATTTATTTATTTCATATTTGCAGACTAAAAAAATTACGAGTCACAAGAAGGCGTCAATTAACTACTACGGCGCGGAAAAAAACGTAAAATTTATTCTGGCCCATGTTATAAAAAGGGTTGCCCACCCTAGACTAGATTTATAACAACCCAACCGATAGGAGTTTACTGGCACGTTTTTATGATAGTTCTGTATAGTTGACAGGAGTTTAAAAAAACTCCATTAAAATATTTGATATATTTATTCTGCGTTTATTCTGCTCTCCCATCTTATATTACTTACGGATTTCGATGTTAAACCGGTGATATTACGATTTAGTATGTCCCATCTGTAAGGAGATGCAGAAAAAACGTGTACAATTCTACTACAGTGTTAAAAATTAACTGTTACTTTGGCAGCATCATTTACAACCAAACTTAATGAATGAGACGTACAGTACATACAATGGTACAAAAAAAGCTCTAGAATTTATTTTCCTTAAATTTACGATTTATATATCCGTTGTCATAAAAATTTGTCTTTCCACTATTTTCCCAAGACTACAGATATTCAGGTACAAAGTAACTGGTTTCGACTTATTCCTACTTAAGAAGTGACTAAATAATTAAGAGATCAGGGAATGGGGACATAAATAAAATCCTGTCGAAAGAGCCAGAATTTTACTTTAACAAAAGCTTAACAGAACCAATCACTCGCTCAGTACAGTGGGAAACTGATTTCCGTGTACACCTGGTATTAAAACGAATTAGTTAGAAAACGAATGATTATTAAGTTTAACATAGTTAGATTTTTACAGCTACGGTGAGAAACGTTTAAAATTTACAACAGCCCTGTGGCGTCCTTTGAGATATACTAGTGATGCGACAAAAGAGGCATTTGACATTGACCGGTATCGGCACCCTCGGGATTTGGCACGCACACACTCACTACACACCTACCTGGACCGTCACTAGTTCCATCCATTAGCTACTCATATCAAGATATTTGACTAAGTGGATTGTTTTAAGATTTAAAAGTAAAGAATATTTTATGTTATTTTTATGTACGTTTCTTTACAAAGCTATATTTTAATTATAATTTTCTTTAAACATATATTAATACAATCGAACAGTACATTGTACCAGGTATGTATATCCACCGCACATTTTATTTCACCGAGTAAGTTTTTATAATTTATTTTTAATTTTAGCCCTTATATCGTGGCTAGCGATTCAGAATGTAATTGTGATATTAAAAATACATTTAGAGAAGTCTACAGTTTTTACTGGCTTATCGAACAAATGAATACGAATGGACCCTAGACCAGTGATTCTTAACAGGGGGGCCGCGGCCCCTGGGGGTCCATAAGAAGTTTGCCGGGGGCCGCCAAATTATGCAAAATTTCCTTCAGAATATAATAAAAAGAAAATTGATGTATAATCCGAATATCGTATTGAAAAGTGAAATAAGAAAGATAAAGTTTTCCTATTTAGTTTTTATTTATTTATTTTGTATTTCTTCTACATACAACTTTGTTAGTACAGAAGAAATAAATGTAAATATGCTACTTACACCGCAGTATTTACTTCTTTTATTCCAAAGCAATTTTAAGAAACTATTAATGCTTGGAATTTTAAAAATAATTAGGAAAAATAGTAGGCTTTGAAAATTTAAATATTTTTGCAAAAGTTATGCAAAATCCTTACCACAAGTGGGCGTTTTAGTTTAGTTTTAGCATCGACTTTGGATCGATTTATCGACATGTTTCTTATTTTATTTTCTGTTAAAAATTAATGAGTTTTCATGTTTAATTGTGAAGTTTGAATGTTATTTAAATAGATAATGAAATAATAAAGTTATGATTTACATTTATTATATAAAAAATAAAGCAATAATAAAAAAATCAATTTATTATAGATAAATTATCAAATTATCAAATATAAATTATTATTAAAAAATGGGGGTCACAAAAAAATTATGAAATATTTGGTGGGCGGCGAGTATAAAAAGGTTAAGAACCACTGCCCTAGACCATCACCGACGCACAATTAACTGATTGCCCCTGGAAGTCGGCTTCTTACAGAAACACAGCTTCCCTGTCATCAAATGTCACGGCACGCCACTGATATAAACTGATATAGTGCTGATTCAACTTGGTTTAAATTTGGTACTGATTTTAATTGTATACAGCAGGATGTCTTCACTTAGTATTGTTGGTAGGTTTTTGAAAACTGTGAAACGGTGAAGTGAAACAATGTGTAACAGAATAAATTTTACCTGAGACTAATTGATATAAACAGGAATTGAAGTTCTTGTAGCATATTTCTGATCACTGAACTTCTAAATAAAGGCAAAAACACATCTGATATTAAAAATCAAAATAATTGTGAGTTACACACATTTCATTTAAGAACAATTATTGAAAACAAGATGATTATTTACCAAATTTTGATGAATCAGTGAGTGACAGTCATAATGGTGATGAGTATATGGAAGGGAAGCTTAATTTTCTAAGCACTTTTTTACCACATCATTTCTTGTCACAAATTTGTATGATTATCATGTTTTTTGTAATTTTTATTTTACAATAATTTGTATTCATACATTTATTTCCAAGCCACTTGCTTAAATTTAGGGTTGCAAATGACATGTTTATTCTGGTATCTCTGCACAAAGTGGGAACCAACTATGTTGCATCCTGTCATCCTGTTCCTGGACAGGATGACATTTTATTGCAGGATGTACTTACATGTGCATATACACTCCTTTATACTAGGACAATTTAGACATGGCAATTAATCTAACATGTCCATCTTTAAGATTTCAGAGGAAACAGTAGTATTCAGAGAGAATCCATGCAGATATGGGAAGAACATGAAAATTATATATAAACAATGGCTGCTTTTTGTCTGTAAAAATAAATAAGTAAATAGTTTTTAGAAGTATTTGAATTTTTTTTTACATTAAAAAATTTCACTGTTAGAGGTAAATTTCTTATTTAGAAAAATCCAGATATGTGATTCACCTAAGAATTTGTATTAAAAAAAGCAGTTTACATTTGATTTTGATCCTTAGATTAAAACACACAATTTCTATTAAAAAGAATAATAATTCATCAGCTGTAGCAATTGCACAATAGATAAAATACACTAAAGGCTTATTGAAACAAGCATAAATTGTTAAAAGAATCATAAATAAATAAATAACTTTTTATATTTTAAATAGTTTGGATTTTTTCCGTACAACTTTAAATGAAAAATTTATGACAAAAATCAGAGGCTTCACTTTGGGTCCTTCACATTTTGTTGCTTTTTGTTTCTTTTCCTCTCTCTCAACACAATCAGGTCCCTGCTGGCTCTAACTTATGGTCTGCAACCATTGTAGTTTCACTCTTAACAAGAATGTGCTTGTGTAAAAGTTGTCTGTAAATTTTTGTTTACGTATTTTGAAAACTTTTTATTAACATATTTAAGTTTAAAATTTGATTATAAATATATTTATAAATATTAATATTATATTTATAGTTTATAAAATATAAGTTATTAAATTGATCAAAAGATTTTTCAACAATTTTTGTGAACTATATTTTTATTGATTTATATATTGATACATTAAATTCAGAGTTTAAATGTATTACAACTGTTTAATTTTTATTAGTTGAATCAGTTTATTGAAGTAAAAAAAGAAATAAAGTATTTATATCATATAGAATTTTCTGTTAAAAAATAGTTTTATTTTCTTTAATTTTATAGGTATGGGATTTGAAGATAATTTCTCAGACATGTTTATCACAGATGATGATAGCATTTGTGACACATCAAAAGAAAAAGATACAGATTCTATTGATTCAAGGTAAAATGAGCTTTTTACATAAAATAGATGATGAATAAATTACATTTTTAATAATTATAATATGACTACTTAGTTCATTTATTATCATTATTGTAAGAATCAGTTTTTTAGTGTTTTAACACATTAACTGCCATCCGACATGCCGGCCATCATACTAGTTAGGGCCTCACAGAGCCATTTGACGCGCAGGCCTAGGGCTGCACAGAGCCATCTGGCTGCCGGCCATCGCCCAACATCGCTTATAACCAATGTAGTTTCACTCAAGGTTAAATTATCCTAGCTTCATAAGATGTTGTTTTACATCCTAATGGTGGCCTCTCACGGATGTCTATAAAGTTGGTTTCTGACTGCTGACCGTCTCATGAGGCTCATGAAGGGATTTGACAGTTGGCAGTCGAACCACTTCATCTGATAGTGTTTTTTTTAATAGTGAATAGTTAAAACAAGGAAAAAAATATTGAAAACTAGTTTAATTATTCTCTTTTGTTACATATAAAGTAATTAATATTAAATATTTTGTGGTCTTATAGTCTTTGGTTTCGGGCCATACAACGGCCAGTCATTGTTAATATATTTTTTTTATCTTCACTCTACTGACTGTTATATAATGACCCTTCTATTTATATCATAATAAAGTATTAAATATCAAATTTTCTCATTGTGGCCTGAAAAAACGGAAAATATAATACAGTTAGCCTGATAAAACGCAAAATATCATATTACAGGTGGCAGTTAACATGTTAATAATCTTATGTATAGTATTGTAACTATGTATAGTATTCAGTAATGCAACTTGTTTTAAATCATCAGTTTATTTTGTTTCATTTATATTTAAATATACTTAAAACTTCAAAAATTAACAAAATAAGCAGTCAAATTTTTTCTTCACTTAATATGAACATTTACAAACATTTTATCTTACAGGCAAAATTAGAAATTACTTATTTGAATGCTTAAATAGAATAATGAAAGAATAGTACTTACATTAATGAAGGAAAAAAGAAATAACAATCATCTATATTTGTAGCATTAGTTATTAAAAATAGAACCTTCCAATTGTAGAAAAATTTTTATAATATATATATGTCAATCATATGAATAAAAATTTTGACAAAAATAAAAACAAATTATTATTTTAATTATGAATTACTCTTTCTCATTTTTTTATTTTATGCTTAACAATAAATTATTATTATTCTTAATTATGTTTAGAGTTTAGTCCAAAAAACCAATTTTTTTTCTAAAATGTGACTATTACAAAGCAAGAAAATGTTCAATGAAACTTCTTTTTGTGTTCAATAAAATATAAATATGAGTATTAATTATTTTTTTCAAACAAATACAACCTGTCAATTTTTTTCATTTATTTTTGTTTTTCACATTTGGCCTTGTAAGAGACATTATTCAAGATTGCTATTATGATGTCTCCTAATGTGATTATATAACACTGAACTGGAAGCGTATTTCTCTATAATAATCTCTCTGCAATAATTACAAGAGATGGCTTCTCTCCGGTGTGAATACGAATATGTTGTATCAATGTACATTTGCATATGAAACTTTTTTCACAGTAGTCACAAGTGAAAGGCTTCTCTATTATATGAGTTCTGAGATAGTCTATCAATGTACACTTTTCTGTAAAACTTCGTTTGCAATGATCGCATGTAAACGGCTTCTCTCCTGTATAAATCTTCATATGACGAAGTAGATGGCTGGATTAGTTGAACTTTCAAGTACAGAATGTGCAAGACAAGACCCCTTCTGTGTGAATCTTCTGGTGACATTTAAATCCATACTTTGAAGTAAATTCCTTCTTGCAACTTTCACATTTATATTTTCCATGAGTTAATCATGTTTCTACTGGTTTCTCTTCAAACACCAATTCTCTTTGCAATGACTTCTTTGGTATCAATACTCCATTTATATTAATGATTTTGTCCCTCCTAAACAATGCTGACATTTCTTCAAATGTTTTATTTTTCATTTCTGGAACTTTCTTGTATGTAAATGTCTAAAATATGACAAAAAAAATGTAAACGGAAGGAATGTGTAACTCTCCAGCCATCACTGCATCTGTGGGAAAACGAGACCCACTGTAAAATTTGCAAACCAGTTAACTAACACTGCTATGCTCATTGCCACAGCTCTGGGACCTTGAGAGAACAACTCAGCTGTTATCATCCAAGGAATTGATCCTGGACCAATACCAAAGAAGACTACTGTATAAAAGCAAGAGTACTGATAACACTTAAGTATGTAATTGTGGGTACCAAGGAGGGACGACGAGGTCAGACCTCTGTCTAATTTCGGCTAACAAGTCGGAGGGACTTGCCCACGAGTCAGAGATGGCTTATTTGTTGGTAGGGATCCCGTAGGGACGGGACTACTTTTCATCCGGTCGAGTGTAGGAGGGAAGGTGGAGTCATGGTAAGGCGATAAGCGAATATTCGAGCAAACAAGACACCATGTAACAGGATAACAATGATTTAATGATAAAGAATATGTTACAAAAATCTGACATTAAAGGGGTGACATATATAGAAAGCTATATATCCCTACCATGCGAGGAGAGAGAGAGAGCTCACAGAAATAGGTTCCATACCTCTTGGACAATCAGTAATTCAAATATTCTGTTGGTCACGAGGATCGAATATTCCTTTAAAGGGAAGGGTCGGTAGCACTTGAGGCACAAAAGTCAAATATATTCCGTAGGCACAAAGGGTAAGATCGTGACTCGATCTAGATCGATGATTGACTCCCTGCCAGGGGGGGAAGGAAGCATCTTATATAGCTTTTTGCTGGGAAAGTCTGTCACGTGAATGTGCTTAGGCCATAGGTGTTTCCGGGATTGGAAACAATACGGCGAATTTGGGCGCTAACTATAAACTTAAGTTGCAAGATGATCTGAACTCAGCGTAAGAACAATGGATAGTTGACAGTTATACGGCCGGGGACGCATATTTTCTTGGCCAGGACCGTTTTTAGGCAGGATGTTTATAATAGGAAAAATTTCAATTCAAAATAGGGAACAATGATTATAATTTTACGTTCAGGGGGATTTCCAGATCTCACATTATCGAGTGGTATAGGAACTTAACAAGAAGTGATATTGTGATAAATATGCTAAATATAAACATTCCACCCACTCCGTAGAGATGAAGAGTGCAGTGCCCTGCTTGGTCCATGAAAGGGATGGAGACAAGCATCATCATGATCATGACTGCACCAACTCCAATTGTCGCATACATAGTCGAAAGCTGAGAGAGGCCCACGGCAGAGAATAAACCTGTTGAATAGTAAAAAACCTCATTAATTCCTGAAAGCTATTGAGATAAATGCATCACAACTCCTGTAATAAGGGGTAATTGAAGAGATATACTGCAAATTAGCTGCCACATACTTATTTGTGCTTCTTGTTGCTGTGCTCTTTCTTTGGCTTTCATTTCTTCAAGATCATCTTCCATGTGACTTTAGCTCCGTAGTCTTACTAAAGCTTCTCTGGCTAATGTTTCTTGTTGTCTTGAATGAGCAAATATCAAGGATGTTTGGGGCATAAGGGCAAGAGCACAAGTTGTAATGCAGAAGGATTTACTGTTATCTATATATATAAAAACGAATGTATGTCTGTGTGTGTGTGTTTGTCCTTCATGCATTACCACACCATTTATCCGATTGCCATGAAACTTTGGGAAGTTGTTTAATACATTCCCGCGAAGGTTTGTGGCATATGTGAAGATCACCATTTCCCCCTTTCAAAAATATATTTATATATGGATTAAGGCTTTTATGTCCAACAGATGGCGCTAACTTCAGACGACCTAAGTTTGCTTTTCTGTGAGGCATTATGCTTTTCTGTGAGAATGGACCTAAGCAGATCATTTTCTACCTATCTATATAAATAAAATACAACGTTTGTTTGTTCCTACCGATTCCTTTGAAATTTTGACACAATGTTGCATTCGAATATGCACGTGTTTTTATATAATATACATGTCGAAATTCTCCCTACGGGGGGGAGATGGACGGGATTAAGGCTTACCGTGAAGAACTCGGCTTCTATTTATACTATTTTACATGCGGTTTTTTGCGTTTTTAATTGCGTTTTAATAGGTGACGTCAACAGAATATACACTAAAAAGGGATTTTTCGATATTCCCCCCACAGGGGAAGTGTTACACATTTATAATAGATACATTTTGAGCCACAACAACGCGTGGCCGGGTCAGCTAGTACTAAATAAAAATGGCCATCCTTTATCTGTACCAAGAATGAGCTCTATGCTCAGCACTCGTGAAAGGAGGAGTCCTATCTAGTTGATTTACTGTACCAAGGTCTCCCTCCCCTTACCGTAAGTGGAGCTGTTTAGAAAGATACATTGGCACAAGTGCAGTATTCAAACCACAATCAAATCCAATAATAAGGCATCTGATAATGAGCAATTCAACACTTTGAGAAATTTTACTGAATCCCATGAAACCAGCTCTACAATACCAGTTATATTATTTAATAAAAGTCTTCCTTCCCTTCCAAATTTATCTACTATTGATCCTCCACTAATTCCACCAATCATGCAACTAATTGCAAATACAGAAGCAGTTATTGCTTATAAAAGATCTCTGAAGTTATCTGCAGTGGCATGTCCTGTATGAGTTTTGTATACCTCAGCAATGAATTCCTTTATCACATTTTGAGGATCATTAACACCACCTGTGTTGTATCCAAATTGGAACATTCCCAAGACAGCAGCACAAATGGAAAATACTGACATACTTATTGGACAGCAGCACATTTTGTTATCATTGATGATGATGATGATGATGTACACTTGTACTGATGGCTAACAGAAACTTCATCACTGACTGAACTCGCATGATGGAAGACGGACTTTAACAATAAATTATTAATTATATGATTATCTTTTATTCTATTCAAAATTATTATTTTATCTTGTCAAAATTTTTGTTTGAAATAGTTAAATGACATGTAATTTCAGTTGTCTGTGTTAAAATGCTATTACTAAAAATTAATTTTTCTGTAATTAAATATTACAGTATGATTCTATGAGTAATGTTCAAAATAACCACTCAGTCGGTTTGACGAAAAACACAAATTTTATATTTACAGTAAATGTACAAAATAATCCAAATTAGAGTTACAATTAATTATGCACAACACTAGTCTGAACAACAACCGACTATTCCCGTACAAATTCGTCGAAAGAACTCCTTACGAACAAACAGACTTGTAATTAACAAAACCTCCGAGTCAGGAACAAGTTCGTACACAAACACGTAACTTCCAACGAGAGAGTTAGTTAGCACCTCGATAACGACGATCTCCCTTGATCCGATCCGATCCGATCACCTCCGATACGATCACACCGATCCCGATACGAGCTCGATCCGAGCTTAAATAGTCGACGGCGTTCGAACCCTGCTCCAATCAAATTTGAATGTTCCCGCAACGGCCGCCAACGGTCACTTCCCGCCGGCCAATCGTCCGATGGTTGACGATTCGAAACTTAACGGTTCTTCCCACGGAAGTTCCTAACGGTCGTTTCCAACGGCCGATCCTAACGACTTTTCCGTTATGACAGTTCGTTATAACAAACAGGTGGGAATCGCGCGTCTTGGCGATTCCATACCTTACACCTCCGCGGCCAAGGATCAAACTGAGCTTAGCCCAAGCCTGTTTGATCCAACAACACTCAGCAATTTTACAAATGTCCGTTGGTGCGGACTGACCCTTACCTCCGGTACAACCGGGCAAACTCGCTATAACCCGCGCACAGAGATGCCTCGCGATGGTGCAGGACCCCTTGGATCCCCGAGACCTATCCGCGCGGGTCCCCCTACGAGGAGGTCGTCCCCGTCGCCTTCGGCGCGTCATCCGGTTTTGTTGGTCACCAGATGTCGCTCGGCCCTTCTCACGGAATTTGGGTTTCTTACCGCGAGCTCGGTTGTGACCGTTGTCCGTCGTTTTCCGGACCGGCGATATGCCTCCCTCCGGACTTAGCACGTGTGTGGGTGGTTCCGATTGGCCACTGGCCGCGCCCGCCGTGGCCCGAGACCTCCGGGTCTCTTCACCTCTGTGTTTTCTTTGAACCCGAGTGACGGTCGCCAAGATCACGTTCGCCTGTTGCCCAATCAATCCGGCCAAGTCGTCCACGGAATGACACTCCTTCGTAGCATCCAGGGGCTTATCCCGTGTCGCATTCGGTAACCCTAGCAGCGGTTCGCTAGTTTCCCCGATCGCTCGTCTTTGGTCATCGGCGTGTTGCGCCAACTGAGTCGCGCCTTCCCGGCCGATATCTCCCAAGTCGATTATTTCCCCGACGCCACAATTTTGACCCTGAGGCGTCCCAGCTACCCCATTCTTTACTGCTCTGACTCCCGGCCTCCCTTCATCAGCGTCCTCGCCCTCCAGTTTCCTGTTCGCGGCGGGTCGTTCGCTTCGGCTATCCGATTCGCTACCGGAATATCTCCTCGCAATAGGAGTCACGTCCCCTGCTTTATTTTGCTCAGACTGCGCCCTCCGCTCACACTGGGCCGTGCGCTGCCGCCCTTGTGTCTGGTCCAGCGGTCCTATGACCATCCCCCGGTTTTTGTCGTCGGGCGGCTCTCGTTTAACCCCCTTGCTCGCTTCCACGAACATCCCCGCTACCGCACTTAAA
This sequence comes from Centruroides vittatus, assembly GCF_030686945.1. NCBI lineage: Eukaryota > Metazoa > Arthropoda > Arachnida > Scorpiones > Buthidae > Centruroides > Centruroides vittatus. Next base: position 8,053,811 of record NW_027122706.1, on the reverse strand, counting down.
ATACTCTGCTCCTCAGCTAATTCCCTTTTTCTTGCCTCGGAATCCGCTTTCTCTCTCGCTTCTACCAGCGCTCGGGAGTCCCTTTCCGTTAAGAGGGCGTCTGTCGCTTTCCCTAACTTGTTGGTGATCGCACACGTCACCCGTGCCGATCCTGGCGTTTCTTCGCGTCCTTCCTCCCACAATCCAAGCGGCACTGACGCTACGCCTGCCTCTACCTGGTGACCGAAGGCTCCAACGAGTTGGCTTTTCTCCTTCGTTCCCGTCACCGCTTTAGGGACCCATGACTCCCTTAACCCCGACGCTTCCGTTCCCGAAACGTTCTTAACTGGGGGACCATTTCTGCCGCTTACTGTCTCAGCTTCCTTCAGCGACCTCCCGACTTCGGGTTGGATATTATGCACTGCCTCCTCTCGTCTTGCCGCGACTCCACTAGGCTCCCTAATGTCCCGGTCTACCTGTGAGCTGCGCCTACTTTCTACTCTTAGCATGGGGACTTTGGCCACCCTGACCCCAGCGGTTCCCGTCCTCGATCCGGCTACGTACGTGGGCCTCCCTTCTCCCCGCATTGCCTTGACCCGATCCTTTGCTTCCCCGCTCCCCGGTGGGCAAGAGAGTTTGGATGCTCTCACCTCCACCACCACGCGGTCCGCTGCCTTGGGTCGCATGCGTTCGGCCTCGTCGTCTACCCGCCTATCAGGACACCCTCTTTTCTGCCGGTCAGTTTCCCTTGGCCTATCCCATTCTACCCGCGGCCTGTTTCCCGACGAGCTTGTTCTATCCCCGAAGTCGCGGTTCCCCTCGACTTTAAGTCCTTCGGATCGTGTTTGCCGTTCCTGCCGCCTCGTATCGTCTAATTTTCCGGTGATCCCCAGCCGTAACTTTAACTGTTCTAACTCTATCTCTTCCCTTCTCACCTCTGCCTCGATTTCCGCTCTTCTCGTCGCTTCTGCCTCTGCTTTTGCTTTGCTCGCCGCTGATTTCCGCGATTCTCTGCTTGCTCGCCGCCTTGATTTTCGCGAGCTCGATCCGCAACTTCAGTGCTTCGAGGTCGTCTCCTGACCCGCTTGTCCTACGCGACGTTCCCGGCTCGTCATCCTCCCAGTCCCTAGCCTCTAGCTGCCGCGATTTCGCGCGTCTAGGCATCTCTGTGTGCTAGCGAGAAACAAAAAATTTACCTGGGTCTAATTGCTGGTGATGCTCTGTAGTCGTCTGCTTCTCTGTCGTAGCTCAGTTCTTCCGATTCTTTGGAGTATAATCCAGGATAATCCAACGTAATCCAAAGTATCCAAAATATCCTGTCGACTGCGCCAGTAATGTTCAAAATAACCACTCAGTCGGTTTGACGAAAAACACAAATTTTATATTTACAGTAAATGTACAAAATAATCCAAATTAGAGTTACAATTAAATATGCACAACACTAGTCTGAACAACAACCGACTATTCCCGTACAAATTCGTCGAAAGAACTCCTTACGAACAAACAGACTTGTAATTAACAAAACCTCCGAGTCAGGAACAAGTTCGTACACAAACACGTAACTTCCAACGAGAGAGTTAGTTAGCACCTCGATAACGACGATCTCCCTTGATCCGATCCGATCCGATCACCTCCGATACGATCACACCCGATCCCGATACGAACTTCGATCCGAGCTTAAATAGTCGACGGCGTTCGAACCCTGCTCCAATCAAATTTGAATGTTCCCGCAACGGCCGCCAACGGTCACTTCCCGCCGGCCAATCGTCCGATGGTTGACGATTCGAAACTTAACGGTTCTTCCCACGGAAGTTCCTAACGGTCGTTTCCAACGGCCGATCCTAACGACTTTTCCGTTATGACAGTTCGTTATAACAAACAGGTGGGAATCGCGCGTCTTGGCGATTCCATACCTTACACTATGATTCTATGATTTGTTCAAAATTTAGTGTCAAATTGATGATACAAAAAACGTTTTAAGTTTTTAATTTAATAATAATTAAAATTGAATTTACTAAAAGTTATTTTAACTTAAATATATTGTTTAAATTTATTTTAGAACAAATGATCTATCTTCTCCTGATAATTTTGGAAATCTGCCTCGTCAAAGTATTGCTCTGGGTGCCACACCTTTAGCTGCAAGAGAGAGCGTTATACGTATTCAGATGGCTATGAGAGAAGATGATTATACATATTTGGAAAATTTTAAGTAAGTATTAATTAACTATGAGATTATTAGAGAAATAATTAAAATAGAAAAGTATAGGAAAGTGTATATGAAAACTATTAGTTATGCAAAATATTAATAATTCATTTTATATCATTTGGAATCCTGTGAAAATAAATTTTGTTTTAATTTTTGTTTTGTTTTCCAATAGTAATAGAATTTTAGTAAGATAATTACAGACAGAATGGAGTAGAGAATTATAGTATTTATTTTTAATTTGAAGTTATATTTTTCCAAAATTTTTAACAGATTGAATAACTTTTAATAATAATTTAATTTTTTGATAAACTCAAAATTAATTTTTAAAATGTGCTACTAATAATTTGGATAAGAGTATTTTTTTTCTTGAAAATATTTGTTATATTAATTTGTTGTTAATTTCGTTTTTAATTAAAACATTCATAAAAAATACTTATTTTTTACTTTTAATATGATAATTTGTTGAATTGCAGTTAAAAATGTTTTAATTATTAATTCTTGTAAGTTTTCATAATTATTTATATAGTAATCTGGCACTTGGAAGCAGACCAGTGCTGAATTATTACAAATGTCAGATTACTGAACATTTTTTGTATTTTTGCAACATTTGATTATAGCCACAACACCTGTAGCAATGTGTCATCAGAATGAAGTCGTCAATCCTGATGTTTGCCCAGGATACTGTGACATATTTTTGTGCTATCAGGGTGCCTTTTAATTTTGATAAAACAGAAATCACTACATGTCTGCAGTTTGGTTTGATTCGTCCTAAATGTATTGATTTTAGTGTTTGCTAGGAATTCTTCTTTTGGGATCGAGTTGCAGCTGTCATTTTGTTCATACAGCATTTCTGCTATTTCTTCATCTTCTACAGTATTTGGGATGTTTAACAATATTTGTCTAGATCTTCTCCCTGTTGATAGTTTGCATTTTATTTGTTCGTTTACTTCTCGAATTTCATCTATTGCTTCTTTCAGTTTTACTCCGTTGTCTTTGCTGCCCACTCTCATGCACACACTGTTTCCTCCTATCTTCTTAGTTGATTTAATGCTTATCCTCAGCTTGTGTGGTTGTACCTTACTCATCACTTTCTCTGTTATCTTTCCCATGTCAGGCTGTGTTCCATCTTTTTGTATTGGATACAGAAGGAGCGCATGATTGCCTCTCATTCCCTCGCTATTTATTTTCTTGTTTATTGTTTTACTCATTGTTCTAGTATTATTACTTTGTTTTGTTCCTTGCTTTAAAATCTCTGCATATGCCATGGTCATCTCCGTTTTGTCCTATTGTGTGCTTTTGCTATTTCTGAGCTCTTTGATGATTTCGATCATCTGGTTCAGTGCTTTGAATAGCTTTGTAACATTTTCTCCAGTTTCTCTCTCTCTCTTTTTTTTTTTTTTTTTTTTTTTTTTTGTGGAAGAGATGGTGAGTTCAGGACAGAGATCGAGAATTGGACCCATTCTCTGTCCTGCTTTCTTTAAAATAGTCTCTTCAAGATTTCCTACCTGGATGATTGCCCATTTCATGTTTATCTTCTGGATCCTATATTCTGGATTGTTGGTTCCCTTTTAATACAGTTCAAAGTCACAAACCTACTCAGTGCTGCTTCCTGTCTATAGTATGCCCCAATAGTTCAGGAATTAAGTACCCTTCCTTAACTGTTAAGTACTTATCAACCCCATGATTGGCCAACCAGTGACTCGAAAAGCACCTTCAAGATCCCTGAGTGCCCAGAAACAACATGTGCTGTAAGACTCCAAGGGGGGGGAATAATAATAAAAGCCTAAGTTTAAAAGTGAAAAGTCAAAAGCTGAAGTTTGAAAAGGGCTAGTGTGGTTGGTCCCCAACTAATGACCATTAGAATAAAAGAGATGGATTCCACACCACTGTAGCCAAATGACCCTCTTTACTACAGAAACGTGGTCGTCTTCTGTAGTTAGTAGTAGCCACACAGCCCCAAGATAATTTGGGGACAGAAAGCCAACAATCTTGGCAAAGAAACACTTGATCGGTGCCCACCCAAGAGGCCAGAGTGTCCCATAATAAACGAATCACCACTCATCGACCTAGAACAGGAAGTGAGTCAGCTGATTGGAAAAAAATGAGTTTGAGTGGCTGAGAAAAGCAAAAACCTCGCTTGAGTGCTCCAAATAAAAAGCAAGGCGGAGGAGTCAGAAACAAACTAGTTACAAGCTAGTGGCTGAGGTCATTGACCTTTCTTGATTACAATCGCTTGAGAACTTAAACATGTTAAAATGAATTAAACCTATGTGAATTTGGATTATTATGAGAAAGAAGGATTAAAAAAACCAACTTAATAACTATCTAATTATGTCTAGTAAACAACATAATTCAATTTACCAAGCAAATTTTAAATCAAAACAACCATTACAAAATCGTTATAATGGTCAAGAGAGAAATATAATTTATCGATTAATAGCTCTAATTTTAACAAAATGGAAGTAGGGGCAGGAAAAGCTATCCTAAAAGAAAAAAAAGCTATAAAACCAGGAAAACTAGAAAATAAAATAAAACAACAGGTTTGACTTAAAGCATAAGACTCACTGGACCTCCGTGAAGCGGTAAAGACCGCAGCAGCCAAAAATCACTATTTCTCCTGAACTGTTGGTCCAGTTTCAATGATGAAAATGATTTTGTGATCCTTTCTTGATCAGTAATCCAACGATATGCCAAGTTAACACCAGTAAATCCAAGGTTTATCTGCAAACTCGATCAAAGCAGGAGACTATGAAACACATGACTGTACTGCTTTACCAGTTGATTACTTTCTCCATAAAGCTTGTGTTAGCTTGTGTTTGAATCCTTTCATACATGTCTGTAATATTTAATTGTTTATGGCTCTGCACTTTCTTTGCATACTTATTTATAGCATGATGTAGAGATTCATTGCTGTTTCTTTCCACAAATTTTGTAATATGTTTGGTTGCCTTGTGCCAGGATTATTTTTGTGGCTTCATTCACTTCATCTTTTGTTTCTTTAAATAAATTTGTGAATTCATAATGCTTACAATGATTTCAGCATTGGTCAAAACTTTTTCACAACAATTTGCTTCCATTTACATGTAGTCATTTGTCAATTTTGTTTTTTGAAAGTTATGGATTGCCATTGGATGCAGCTTGGAAAATCATTTTTCTTCAGATATTCAGTTATTGAATGCATGTCATTTGAATCTTTGAAGCCAGCTAATAGAGAGAGAACATTTATCAGCAATGTCTATTTTGGTATAAAACTGTTCTGTTTTTTTAATGATTATTAGGCCAGTAATTGTTATGTCTTCAGAGTATTTTTTGCATTAAAACATTTGTACAAAGCTACATTTAATTTAGTATTTTTGGATGTATTAGATGCAGTTATACCTCTATAATTTCAGTAGGTCTTTTATTTTGGCAGTGTGAGTGACAATGGTTTTTTTAGTTGACAATCTAATGATAAAAAATCATTCATAATTTTCTGCTGTCTTACACCTTTTTCCAGTTGTCTGATGATTATAATGTTAATCAGTTCTTTATTTTATTACACTTTTTTTCATGATCAAATTACATATTTTGCTTAAATGGTGGCATTACTGTTGAGCAAAAGCTGATGATTGACATTTTTATGGGAGAAATTATTGATGAAAAATGGATGATGATTTGATGTCTAGAAGGCAATATCATCATTTATTTAATGTATGGTATGCTTTGAGATAATATAATATAATAATAATAAATTTTAACTTACAGAGAGAAATTATATTGCATAGTTTCAAAAAACATCATGTTTCAGAACTTCATACTCATAACATAATTTAAACTTTTGGTAAAGTGTATATTAAAAGTTTTACTTTTAATATACACTTTACCAGAACACTTTAAAATTTGATAGTATTGCAATGAAATGCCTTCATGTGTAAAGTGCTTAGTTTTTTTATGATTGGAAACTGTTAAAAATAACCTCAAATGTCAAATTTTGAAGATTTATAAAGGCTGTAAAGTTACAAGCATGCTTGAATTTTCAGTATATATTAATTATTTTTTATTCATATTTGCTAGTGGTATCAACATATGCTGTCAAAAAGCTATACCATTAATTTTTTTAAAATATAAGAACATTTTATTCTCTTATTCAAACTAATATCATAATGACATTCATAAATTTTTTAATATTGCTGTGTAGATAAAAAAACAAAAAAATAAAATTTTTCCAGATATGCAAAAAAATTACAGAATTAGATGAAAAAATAATTGAAAAAATAATAATAAAATTTTTCATTTTTTTTAAAAAACAAATAATTTTATAGAGTAATTATTTAGACCTAAAATGTTGGAAATATTTTTAATACAAAACTAATATCAGCAATATTTGCTGGATACAGTTTTTTATTATTTGTAACACCAAAAAAGGAGTTTGTAGGCAAATGAACAAGTTTGTTATGTCCTTCCAATTCGACATTCACCAGAGGTCAAGAACCACTCATCTAAATAAAGATCTTTGAATCAAAATTGTCTTCTGACAATTTTGATTCAAAGATCTTTATTTAGGTGCATTTCAGATTGGAGTTTGTACTGATCTCTCTTCAATGTAGGTGTACTCTGAGACCGTTTGATTTTTCTTAGTAACCTTACATTGATCAGTTACAGCCACAGAATTGTAACTGTGATTGAGTAAGATTACTAAGAAAAATCAAAACTGTTGCACACACTACTGAGGAGGAATCAGTACAAAATTCAGTTAGAAATGCATATAAATAAATATCTGTGAATTAAAATTATTTTCTGAGCGTTTCTTGCCCTCAAGTGAATGTTGGATTGGAAAGACTCAACAAATTTGTTCATTTGCCTACAAACCCCTTTTTGATGGTTATAAAAATAGTAAATATTTTTATTACTGTGACAAATTACATTAATATAAATCAGTGGATAAAATAAACTTTAGTTGGATAAAATACATTTTTTTTTATTTTAATAAATAATGCTATTGAAATTTACAAGGAAAATAAATGAAGAAAAAGTAAACAAATGCAATATTTTTCCAAATAATAGGTTTATAATTTTTGTTATCTTTGTATTACATATATTAATTCATTGATCAATATATGTTAAATGCTGATATTTAAGGTTAATTATCATTGAAGTGATAGTTTTTTATTAAATTATTTATAAAGAAATTTATTTATAAAAATAAAGATGTAAGAGTTAAATTTAAAATATTTATTTTTTTATAACAAAGTGTATTATTTTTATCAGAATTTTTATAGGTACATGGAACGTTAATGGTCAAGCACCAACAATTTCAACAACAGATTGGTTAAGTAGTGATGATGAACCTCCTGATTTTTATGCCATTGGTTTTCAGGAATTAGATTTAAGTAAAGAAGTATTTATATTTAATGATACACCCAGAGAACAAGAATGGTTAGTTGCAGTTAAAAATGGTCTACATCCAAAGGCACAATACAAAAAAGTGAGAATCAACATTATTGACAGTAAATTCTTGATTTTGTTTTTACTAATAGTTTTAATCCAGATTGTATTTTATTTAGAAAATAATAAGACATTTGTATTTATTTTCTTATGGTGAAATAAAGTTAGAATAAATAAATAACATAACAGTTAAACCTTGGGTTATGAATGCCCCTGTTTATGAACAATTTGGTTTACGAACAAAATTTTGAACACCATATTTGCTCCAGTTGCCATACGATAACTTGGTTTCCAAACACGCTACTTGGCAAAGCTGGCCACTAATGGTCAACTTCCTATACTTCCTATGTTAAAGAAAGTCAATGGCCAGACCAATCAGTGACAGGACTACTGATTCAGTAGTGGTGCCGAGATTCGCCTTGCATCATTAGATGTCACAACATGAATTATTGACTATGGTGATATTCAAATTAGATTTCAATGCACATGTGAGTAAGATACTACTTTCATTTATCAGTATGTGTTACAATTGAATTTAAATCAAATTAATTAATAAAAACCATGTTAATTGACATTCACATAATATAAATGGCATCCATGAATCTATGTTTAAAGATGCTTAACTTAAATTAAATAACAAAAATTTAATATTATATATTATATTAATATTTAATTTAATATTTATTAATACTAGGTAGCCAGTTAATTAAAACTAAAAAAAATAAAATAATTAAAACTCTGATTTTTACACTAAAACTGAAATTAAAAATAAATAAATAAATAAATTTAAATCAAAGCAATTGAAAAGTAATATTTTGGAAAGTGTGGATAAAGCGTTTGTCAGCCTTGTTTGATTTGGTTATATCTCATGCAGGCAGTCAGAGTTGAGTCTCTATTTATAGCAGTTCTTTGGTAAAGTTAAGTTTTGGTTTTGGTTAGTGGTGACTGAACATTTTACTTTTAATATATACATATAATAAATATAGATATTATACAGGTATACCTCGGGTTACATTGTTTTAAGTTAAGTCATTCTCAATTATATGTTGTTTGTCAAAAAAAATTTATGGAAAAATAAAAATCAAGTTTAAGTCATTTTATTCGACTTTACGTCTGTCCGCCACAAATATTGAAGTCGTAATATTACTAGAAAAGTGTTAGAAGCACACAAAATTATGTTACTGTACAATAAATAAGAATAAAAGTATATAAAATCATATTAAAATACATGCATTTACAGTAAATGTTAATACTGTAAATCATAAATCCTAGAGAATGAAATATGAAAACATCTGTGACTTTGTGTTGTCATCATATTTAGTGGTCTTTATTGGCAAATTTAACATAAATTAGTTTATTTTCTACTATCGCAAAATAATTTTAATAGCTGTGTTTTGCTATTTAACCTTACAAAATTATTTTATTTTATAATGTCTTCTTAGAGCAAACCACATTCACAAATAAAGAGTCCGCGATGTACTGTAAACATTGCCAAATTGTAAACATGTACATTTACAAGTATGTACTGTACATACATGTATTCTTAAATTTAGATTACTTTTTTTCCTGTACTATATTAAAAACTAAAATTTATTTGTTTGTAAGCTTAAAATTGATTCTTATTAACCATATAGTATTAAAAATGCATTTATAAATAAAATACAAAACTGGGAATGGTTATTTGTAGTTTAGTCTAGTGACAAGTAAATTCGGAGACAATTAAATTGGACTTAAGTTGTCTCTCCTGGAACAAATTACTGACATAAGGTGAGGTATACCTGTATATAATATAATATTATCTATAAGTATGCATTTTTATGCATGAAATACAGTTAAAAAAGGTTTAAAAAAAAGTGTTTTGGGGGTTGGGAACAATTTAATCCATTTTACATTATATCTTATGGGAAAATTTGTTTTGGTTTGAGAACAAATTGATTTCTGAACAACTTTTGGGAACAAATTAAGTTAGTGAACCAAGGTTTGACTGTACATTTATTTTAGAATGAGCAATTAGTTATTGTGATGTCACAATACCGAGCTGCAATTTTTAATCATATTTTTAATTTATTTAATTTAAAATGTGCGCTCTCCATCTCAAATTAGTAGTATCTTGCTCATGTGCATCATACTTTTTCTTTAACAGTAGAGTTGTGCTGGTCATCTATCTGTGTTTAGGAGAAAATTTTTGAATTGAAATAATGTGACTTCTGGTGCAAACTGGAAGTTTATTTATAGTTAATTGTGGCCTCCTGTCCCTAAGTTTTCCTTATCTGGTCTTGACTTTCATCTATCTAACTCCATTCTCTAGATTAAGGAAGGACAGACAGATGGATGACAGTGGAAATTTATAGATCTAAAGTTTTTTCAAATTGCACCCCAATAAAGTAAAATCAGTTTCTATATTTTTTTCCATCTATTTGTAACAGTTATGATGATTAATGTAATATAAAGTTTTAAATATATGCAATATGATTTACAATAATTCATATTATACTATACTGTTTAATATTTTAAGCTAAGTATTCAATGATACTACAATTTAAGATCTAAATTCTTGAAAATTATTTCAAATAAATTGAATTTTGTAGTCTGAATATATTATTTTAAATATATTTAAGTTTAATTATATTAATTATTCAGTATTGTTTTTTTGTAATTAGGTAAAATTGATTCGGCTCATAGGAATGATGCTGATAGTATTTGTTAAGGAACAACATGTTGAACATATTCATAACATATCTGCAGAAACAGTAGGAACAGGCATAATGGGAAAATTTGTAATTATCATTTTTTTTTTAATTAGTTTTGTAATTTGTTTTAAATTAAAAATTTAATTTCGGTCTCTGCATGAAACAATTAGATACTTTTCAGATATTGACTGATTTATAACTGAAAAAAGTTTAATATAGAGTAAATAATGAAATTGAGTACTTTTGTTTTAATTAAATAAATATAAAATGAGATTAAAAGTTTATTCTAACTGGATATAATGTGCTGTCATTCTTTTCAATATAACAATTGATTAGATTTTAACATTACAGTCAAACTAATAGTGATTAGTATAGACAACTATGAAATTTAATGTTAAACTAAATAGTAAAATAGATATGAAAAATAAATTGTAGCATTATAGTCAAATTAATTTTTATTATAATGCTTGAATTTTATTACAGGTTTAAATTTGAAATTTATAATTTTTAAGCAGTCTCAAATAATACAATTTCTGCTTTAAATTTAAATATATTACATTATATTGATGTGTATAGATGAATACATTATAACAACATACACAGAACCAATAATCAGTGAAATAATAATAAAAAAAATTATCACAAATTTTTTCCAATTCCTCCTGAGTTCTTCTTCAGGCACTATAAATAATACATTATAAAGGAAAAATGTTAGAGAGTATAAAATTTTATTTCTGTAATTTTATATATAATATATATATATATATATACACAAATCAAACATTTTAAAATGTTAGAAAGAAATTGAACATACCAGTTATTGCTTTAAGTAATTTTTGTTACATTTGTTTAATAGAAATTTAAGGGCTGAAAAATTTTTTAAATTAAAACAATTTATATATTGATTATTTTTTAAGTTTGAAATGGAATATAAATAAGAAAAAATGAACAATCAAGTTTGCTACAGAATTTTTCAAAGATTTCATTGCTAAGTTATTGTGTGTGTGTGTGTGTGTGTGGTTAAATAAATGTGTAGTTAATCTACAAAATTTGTTAATATTTAGTAAAATGTTAAAAATACAAATCAAAGTCGATTTTTAAATTGTGTATAGTTAATTGGTATCTTTGTAAAAATTTAAAAATAAAACATTTGCATTTATTGTTTTGTTTTACATTTTCTATATTTACTAATAAAATTATTATTTATTAAATAGGGAAATAAAGGTGGTGTAGCTGTAAGATTTGATTTTCACAGTACTTCTGTTTGTTTCGTTAATTGTCACTTAGCAGCACATGTAGAAGAATATGAAAGGAGAAATCAAGATTATAATGATATCTGTGCTAGGATGGTATTTAATCAATTTAAGCCTCCAAAATTTATTAAAGATCATGAGTAAGTCTGTTGTTTGTTAAATATTTGTTTTGTAATCATTTTGTACAAATTAAAAGAGTTTAAAAATTTTATTATTTTACATTTAAAACAGAATACTTAATGATTGTCTTTAAATATATTTATCTTTTAATTTTAAAATTATATTCTCGTTGCTTATTTTTTCTTTGACGTACCAAATAAATCAGTTTTGAATTATGTTCTGATGTTAGTTTAATTTCTGAAAGAATTTATACACTGCATGTTCACACATTTAATTTTCTAATCTGCATTTTAAATGATTAGTTTTATAATTTTAGTACATTTTAATAAACATTGTAATATTCAAATTTTATTTTTTAATTAATTATAAATATAAATTGAAAATGAATTGGTAAATTCTGAATTTTGTTTTAACAAATAAATCAAATGATTTTGATTAGAAAACCTTTTTATTACACATTGTTCTTTATAAACAGCAACATTTCAGTTCAAAAACAAAAAAGTGAACTTAAAACTTTAAAGTTTTAAAATTTAAAATAATAATTTTACAGTTATAGAAATAAATTTAGTGATATCACACCAAAACTAGTTTGTTAAGTGGTGATATTCAGTATCTTACTCAAATTTGCTATTAAAGATTTTCTCTTAATTTATTTAATGCATTAGTAAGAAATTTTCATATTAGTGAAGTTTCTTAAATTTAATCCATATTTTGTTAATTTATTTAGCCATATTTATTGGTTTGGTGATATGAATTATCGCTTTATGAGTCTTGATAATGAGCAAGTTAAAGCATTTATTGATAAAGAGAATTATTCTGTATTACAAGAACATGATCAGGTAATGATTTTTCTTTTTCTTTTTTTTATATATAAACAATTTTAAACTTAGTTTGGAAAATTAGATAAATTATGTAAAAGTTGATTATTATTTTACATTATATTTTATCTTTAGTATTATTATTTCTTATGCTATTGTAATTGTATAGTAGTATATTACATTACAATATTTTTTAAAATTAAACTAAACTGAGAAACTGCTTAATATGTAATAAATGTTTACAATAATTGCAAATGAAACATATATTGACTATCAAATTTTTATAATTTATGTAATAGAATTTGACAAATTCAGTTTTGTGGCTACTAAATTTTGGATCATTAAAAAGTAATTTAAACCTGTTATTATTTTAAATCACTAGAAATTAATTTAAATTAACAAGATTCATATTTCAAAAAATTTTTCAAAAATATTTTTTTTGTTTTTGTAATGAATCACAAATTCAGAGGAAAAAATTGCTATTATTTTTGAAAGATTTATTAAATATTAAATTACTTAATGAATTTGAAAAATATCTGAATACTTGTAATCTTTATAATAGCAAACATTGCTAGCATGATATCATCAAAAATTTTACTATTCAGTTGTAAGATATTAAAAATAACAGTAAAAATTAACAACTATTCTATTAACAAAAATTAACAATTATTCTAAACTTTTTAATATTACAGTATTTGTCTAGTTTCATTAGCATTGAAAACTAAATATATTTTTATTTAGCTAACAGTACAGCATGGTTTAAAGAGAGTTTTTGTTGGTTATTCTGAGGGACCAATTAGGTTTTTACCAACATACAAATATGATCCTGGGACCAATCAGTGGGATTCAAGGTATATTTTATTTGATGATGATAATTATGCAAATTTATTATTTAATGAAATATCTTTAAAATTTTGCTTAGTGTAGCTTAGCAAAAGTTAAAGTAAAAATCTAAATGAGTCAAACAAGTCATAAATATTTTTTTAAGACTTCACTTTGCTGAAAATTTTAAATTACACTTTCATGATAAAGTACAGAAATTTGTAAACTTTTCTATGTAAGTTTTTAAGAATTATGGGTTGAACTGAAAATTATTATGGGTTCATATATAATTCCATTAGAGAGAAAATTTAATGAAAACAATTTTCTAATTGCTATTAATTTTACAGAGTACCTGAAAAATACTGTTATGTTTATTTATTTATTCATTATAACGTACTTCTGCACTATACACATATATTTTGCTGTTTGTGGATCTTTATATTAGATTATAAATTATCAATACACAATTTGGACTGATGATTGTCTTGTAGTCTAAAAGCCTGCTGTCTGAGTAACATACTCCATTACACATTAGATGTGTCTACAAGAGTGAAGTATGTTACTGATATAAAATTTAAATACTTTATTATAACTGAATGACAAGAAATACAAATCTTATTCAAATATCTTTCAAATCAACATTTGAGTCTGTGTTTTTGGTATATTTATCTTCAACTTGGTTTCAGTCTTTCCTGATTCCTCCTCATCCCATATTTTGACATCGCATTAAAGAATATTCTCAAAGTCAAAACCAAGTCCAAAGACTTTATAAGAGTAGAAGTCATCTATTGAGTATTTCATATTTCAGCTCTTCCAAAATCTTTAGATCTAGTTTCATGTACAGTACACTATTGTCAAGATTCTTTTCAGGGAGTTCTTATTTAGAAATAAAAGTAGTTCATAAGGAAGATTTTAATTTTAAAGATATTTCACTCACTATAAAATTAGATACAGTTTAAATATTGTAATAAATTAAATTATAGTTTTTAAAATAGTTTAAGTAAAACAGATTTTTATCTAAAAATTTATAACATTAAATTTCTTTCAAGTAAAAACTACATTGTTATTTAAAATTATTTTATGATTTCAAGGAAAATAATATAATATATATATATAAATTTAGAAAATTAAATAAATGTAGTAAAAAACTATAATAGAGTGAACCATGGCAATTGTATATACTAAAATATTTACAATTAGTAAACATTAAAAATCAAGTAAAAAATACAATATAATTTAATTACTGAAAAATATCATCATAAATATTTAAATTTTTGATGTAAAAAAAATAAATAATAATAACCCAGATAAATAGCAATTATTAATTATCTGAGGCTACTGTCTATCATAATCATCAACCATACATAACATGTATAATTTTGTGTGTGTAACTAAACCAAAATATTGTGGATATTTTCAAACATGTTTAGCTGAATTTATTATGGTTACAGCAAATTAATTTAATGATTTAAATTGGTTTATATTTTATAATATAAATACAGTATTAGGAAGTTATGAAATCTTCCTGTATTTCATAAAGAATTTGCTTTTGGTTGTACATTTATGAAAATGAATAGATTTTAGAATTGGTTGGTTTGAGAATTTATTTAGAATTATAATTTTAAAAGTTTTGTCTTAATTAGTTAAACTATATGTTTTTAATTAGTTAATAATTGTCATATTAATAAAATTTTTCATGTGTCTTAAATAATAAATATATTAAGATAATTGTTAGAAAATATTTTATTATTGAGAATTTATAATTTGTATTAAAGATTACCCTTTAATTATAATAAAAGTTTCAAATCTAAATAAATATTTTATTGTAATTTATATTAATTTTTTATTAATTCTATACTACATGAATAAATATTAACAGTATCTATCTACAGTGAAAAGAGTAGACCACCAGCTTGGTGTGATCGAGTTTTATGGAAGGGTGAACATATGAAGCAATTATGTTATCGAAGTCATTCGTCATTACTTATTAGTGATCATAAACCTGTCAGTGCCATCTTTGAATCAGGGGTATAGAGTTATTTGTTAATTTATCTTTAAGATATTTTTTCTTATTAAATAATAATTAGTAATTTCATTTCAAACTGATATTTTACATTTCTTCATAAAATGCATTTTAATTTACTCTATGCATAATATATGAAAATATCCAATTGTTAATTATTTATATTTAAATTTAACATTGAATTAAGTACTTTTTAAATTATATTTCTACAGAATTATTTACTTATATTTCTATGGAATCATTACAGAACACAACTGGTGTTAAAACCTTTCCCCATGAAATTGACAAATGTTTTAACACTATTTGTTAGTTTAGATAGTTTTGGAGATTTCTTTACAGAATACTTTATGTACATAGCATTAAAATTTTTTAAATAATAATTATATTTCTTTGATTATTTGTTGTTGAATTTTGTTTATTTGTTTTATTAAATAAAACATATCAGTAATGCATTAAAATAAAAATGATTGTATTTGTATATTTAAAAATATCAATCAATAGTTAGTCAATTTGTTATAATTAATTAATGCAACTATTATTAGTGTATTGATGATGTGTGTGAAAATGCATAATCTGAGAAATAAATTTAATCCTCCATTCATACAGGAAAAAAGTTAGATTTAAGTGAATATTATTTTGTAACTAAATTATATCTTTCTCACTTATAAGGAAGTAACTTTAATTTTAAAGAATGAATAAATTTATAGAAATGTTATATTCTGTATTTTGAACATGCAACAAATAAAATTTATAGAATTTGTAAACTTATATATTATTTGTATAAAACAAAGATATACTTTAAATAATATATAAAAAGTATATTACTTTTTATATTCACTTCAGCTAAAAATAGGAAATTGACTTTTTTAAAAACAAAATCGGAACTCTGTTAGTAAAATGTGTGTAGCTAACATCAAATATAAAAGTAATGTAAACTGTGTCATAAATATTTTAAATTTTGAAAATGTAAGCAGAACTATAATTTTTAAAATCATTATTTTAAAATATTTTATAGATTTTATAAATCAGAAGTATTAATATTTAAGCACCTCACTCATTAAAAAAAAAAAAAAACTGAATTATTTTTAAAACAATGAATAGTCAATATCAATAACAAGAAAAATATACTATGCAATAAAAGCCTATTTTAAAATAGAAATGAAATTTTACTAAATTAAATTATAAAATATGTTTAGTATTTAAACGATTCAAGCAATACAGAATATGCAAACTTTGAGATAATGTGTATTCCTATTTTTAGTTTGTGTTAAACTTTACTTTTACTGTTTAGTATTGAGGCTCTTAGTCCTGTCTTGGAATAATCCTGGAGATTAAAGAGAGGTAGAATTTGGTGTTTGACATAAAAAAATATTATGTTGTTCCCTTCTAGTAGAAAGGAGACAACACAGAAAATTATTATGATAAACACCAAATTAATGGGAAAGAATTATCAGAGATATAAATAGTACTTGATACATTCATATGTGAAGTTGAATTCATATTTGAGAAAATCCTTTAACATTCATAAGTTACATAAGTTGTTGTTATTTGGAATAGGATAAGTGATAGTTATTGGCCACTTAAAGAAATTATTTTAAAAATTATAAGACATAACAAAGATTAAATTAGGAAATGTTGCTTTATGAATTTATATTTATATATATATTTATATACTTTCTACAGCCAATATTACAAACATCAATTATTTAATCCAAAATGTGCTTTGGCTTACAAAAATACAGAATTGTATAATAATTGGCCAAACACAACAATGAAAAATACCTGTGGAATTTGTTTGCTACTTACTGAGAGCAGAAACTTGTATTAATTCTACCATGCAATATTTCCACATAGCTTTTATAGAACTGTTATTAAAGAGGTTTAAATTCAAAGTGGTCAATTAGTCTGGTGGCCAAAAACTATACTGTTTACCCTATCATTTATATCACTGTTCAAATATTTTACATTTAAATATATATTTTAGTTTTAATAAATACTTCTTGATATTATAATTATTAATTGAAAAACTGCATTATTTTATTTTATTTTGTGTGTGTTGTTACATGAAGTAATTCAATTTTAAAATATTTTTCAGATCAAAGTTGTAGATAACACAAAGTATAGAAAGATATATGAAGAAGTATTAAAGAAGCTGGATAAGTTAGAAAATGAATTTTTGCCTCAAGTTACAGTTGATAAAACAGAGGTAAGAAATATATCATCAATTTAATTTATAATATAAAAACTAATATAAACTTTCAAAAAATTAAGTAAATAAGTTTTATATAAATATACATATATACACACTATATATATATAAACTTATATGCTTTGGGAAAATATGATCTAAGATTCACTAAATGAAATTAATTTATAAAACTAACAGGAAAGAATAGTATTTTTAAAAGGATATTATAGTCAACCTGTGTGATGGTTTTACTTTTATTATCTCTGTGTCTGAATAAAATATAAATTCTTTTTACACAAGGAAATGTTAATTTAATTAGAAAACAAATATTCAAAGACAAAAACAGATGGAGTATTACCTAATGATTATTTGTTTTATGTTAAAAAATAAAACAAAAGACTGTGGTAGCTAAGTCATATATTTTCAGAATAGTAATTCACATTAATGCTTTGAAAAATCTGAGTTTGAGTACAGATCATATTCTCGGGATGCTTTCATAAATGGTCTGGCTAGAAATATCAAGTTTCGTCCCTTACTACCAGGTCATTTCATTGTAGATATAACTGAATTCATAATAGGTGTGAAAAAGTCCTATTAATATTCACAAGATCAGGGAGAGAGAAGGGTAAAAAACAAAAATTAATACAAGTTGATTCTTTTAATTAATGGATTAGTAATTCAAATGAAACTACATTTGAATTTGTAAAATTATTTGTAAAGAAATTAAATGAATTAAAAGTAGGTTTTGAATGATCTAAGTTTTTGAGAATTTTGTACTTAAAAGAAAATTATCAACATTATTTCTACATCTTTTATAAATAAATATCTTGTATTTTGAAGAAATCTATAGAATAGAATGTTTTTAGTTAATTAGTTAGTTTTTTTGCTTAGTCTTCTTGTTTTTTCCACTTTTGATTTAGTTTACTTTAAATTTACAATTATAAATTAATTTTTTTTAAATAAAAACTGCTACTTTGAAGCTATTTTAATGATATTTTCTGAATGTTGTGATTAATTTAATAAAAAATCTTTTTGTGATATACAAATATTAAAATTTCTTTTAGTTATAATATACATTATATATTTATAGATTCATTTTGATAAGGTTTCTTTCATCGAAATGCAAACACAATATCTAACAATTGCAAATACTGGACAAGTAAGTGAAATTTAAATATTCTGTTTAAATTTTAATATATCTTAATGTTATGATCAAACATTATTTTTTTGTTTGTTATATTATTTCTATTTAAAATGTGTTTGTTATATAAAATTGTTTATATATAATATTTTAATTTATTTTATTGTATTTTGTGTATGATTTAATTTTCTATTGAATATTAATTTATTTTATACAAATTAGTTCTTTGTTTTTATAAAAGGTAATATTTTTTTTTACTCAAAACTATTTTCAAAAAGTGATTATAGTAGCAGATACTAAGTTTTTTTACTGTTTACTATATTCTCTCTTGAATATCTAATTAACTTAGCTTATTAGAACTAAAATAAATCTTGATAGGAAGGACATAGGCAAGTTGCCATTTTTTCAGCTTTCCTGAAGGAACAAAAATAAAGTTAAAGTAATAGTAATTTAATTATATACAATTGAACCTGTCTACCTCAAACATGTTTATCTCAAAAAAACTTTTTTTCTTGCATTTTCAGCCTAAACTCAATATATTTTCCATGTTTATCTCAAATAATTTTCTTCCAAAATCTTTATATTTCAAATTATGGAATGAAGTGTCAGTTACAAATTCAAAGGTCAGTGACTACAATCTGTAGCATAAACTGTAGCTGAGAAATACCTTTTGTAATACAGCACATACTGTAGTTGCAATTAATGTGGCTTTTCTCCGATTGGCTGAGTTTGGCTTGTGTCTTATTGAATGAAGAAAGTCATGATCAGAAACTATTGATAAACTGTTTCTGTTAAAGTATGTGAAAAACGTTTTATTTAACTTTATTAGGTACATGCTTAACTAGCCATTGTATTAATAAAATACTGTGCCGATCAAACCTGTTGCTGTTTACTGTGTAGGAACCTCTGTATCTCAACCTATCACAAATTTTTTTCTCATTCCTATGAGATTTGAGATAGACATGTTCAACTGTATATTGATATGTAATGTTATGTCATGTAATTAATAATAATATATAAGTGTTAGTTACTAATACAAAACTGTTATATATCAAAGACTCAGAAATGAATAACTATTATATTTACACTCAGCTTTATGTCTATGATATAATCCTGTCAATTTCATATATTGTTTTCAGTTTATTTTTAAATTTATTATAAACATCAATATTTCTTATTTCAAATCTTAGTTCTATTTATTTTCGAAATACAGTTGACTCTGCATAAGTCGACATCCGGATAACTCGTCACTTGTCGGTTATGTAGTCAGTTTTTTGTGGTCCCGGCCGACTTACATAGGCATTAATGTTAATAACCTTAAAAAACTGTTTACTTGACATTGTTTAACTTGTCACCACTGGATAAATCAACATACTTTTTCAGTTTCACACTTTTTAGAATTCTGATAAGTCGACCCCCCCCCGAAAAATAAGTTTACACCACACAGCTTATTGTACAGTGTAAACTCATTTTTTCAGGAGGGGAGTCGACTTATCAGAATTCTAAAAAGTCAAAAAAGTGTGAAACAGAAAAAGTATGTTGATTTATCCAGTGGTGACCAGTTAAACGATGTCGAGTAAACAGAGTTTTTTAACATTATTAACATTATTGCTTATGTAAGTCGGCCGGGACCATAGAAAGCTCACTGATTAACCTATGGTGACGAGTTATCTGGATGTCGACTTATGTGGAGTCGACTGTATATGAACTATTGTATAGTTTTAATTTTCAGTTTTTAGGTAGTATTTTCTTATATCTAAAAATCAGTGTTTGCATCTGTTATTGTACTTCAGTAACATATCTTTAAAATAAGTAGTATATTGGAAATTTGAATTGTTATATTTAAAGATAAAATTTAATTACTTTTTTATTTATGAAAAGTTGGAGTTTTTTTTCCTTCATTGTTATACTGTGTAGCAACTGAAGAAAACAGATCTTTATTTAACAAACTATGTATGAATCAATTTTTTAACACGGGAAGTTTTAAGTATATTATATTGTGATGTTGAACCCATACTATTTCACTTTGCAAAAAAAGGACTTAATTAAGTTTGATCCAGATATTTTAATACATGAAGATACGTAACAAAAATTCATTAGTATTGTTTAATCATCATTGTATTTTTTGTTATACTGTTATAGTAATTTTTGCTTTATTTGGTTTATTTATTTCCAAGTTTATTTTAGCATTTATCATTACAAAAAAAGGAAATGGAGTGATATGATAAAAATGTTATCATTCAGTAACCATTTGTATTTTCAACACATAGTTTAAGAGGTTCTGCCTCAGTATTCCATTTTTCCATTTCACTTATTTTTATAATGCTATAATTTTATATATTTGAGAACAAGAATTGAGTTAGTGATCTGAGTAGCATTACTGACATTATGCTTATCAAGATTACAAAATTTTTGTTCCATGTTAATCTTTTCCAGAATTTAGTTTATTAAATTTATGACATTACTATTTACAAGAATTGTGGCAGCACTGCTTATCTTTAAGCCTATTATTTTAATAATATAATTATAGATGGATTTTTGTTTGCTATAATTTTTCTATTTGGTTTTGGAATTTATATTTGGAGTTTGTATTATATATAAAAGAATTAGATTTTAAAAAATACTAAAATCTAGTTTTATATATATAAAATTTTTTGTATGTAATTTATATTATTTTACTTAAGTTTAAATTTCTTATGTTTTATAGGTTCCTGTACAGTTTGAGTTTATTAAAAAGCTTAATGATACAAGATTTTGTAAGGAATGGCTAAATATTAAACCTTTTATGTCTTTTATTATGACTGGTAAGTTTTATTATGGTTCAGTTTCTTCTATTAAATTAATTTATTTAATAAAATGTGTATTTCCAGGAGAGAAATGTGATATTGAACTTGAAGTTTATGTTGATAAGCATACTGCAAGTAAATTAAATACAGGACAAGATCGAATGTATGATATACTTGTATTGCATCTTGAAGGTGGAAAAGATATTTTTATATCCTTTCATAATTAAAAGTAAAGAAAAAAATATATATACAGTCAATTCTATTTAATTGGGGCAGCTGCTTTGTTGGGCCAAATCTCAAAGAATGGAAACCAAACTAATAAATTCATACGTAATTTAAATAAATTAATCATTTAATTGGGACAGCAGCAGAAAAAGAATTTAGCAATTTTTGATATATTTTAGGAATCATCTGAAAATACGTAGACACTACATACACTAATGTTGTGTAGGCCTAACGGTTGGCAGAGACAAAGTGATTTTGTCTTTCTCTTGGGTGCTCGGGCATTTTGGTTTTTCCAGAGGGGGTCAGCATAGTGAGACATATCACACAGGGATCCCATCTGAGGCAGACCTGAATGAGAGCTGCTGGCCCTGCTCTGGATTGGACCAGATGATCCGTTTATAAGCGAAGGGACAAAGATTTCCGGATAATTTTTTGAGGTCTCTCGACTGAGTTGGAAGACAGAGTTTCCTTGGAAGGTATTGTGTGCATGATTATGTCTAAATTTGAACAGCAGCCATCTGATTGTTGAGACCAGCATCTGGAGCTGGCGGATTCTACAGATCCTTTCGCTGAAGTGACCCAACTCCAAGTAAAGGAAACTGTTCTCAAAGGAAGACTGTAAGGTGACTTTTGGATGAACCATTTCCTTTCTCTCTTTTTAGTTAGAACATGGTCTAACTAAAAAGGGAGAAAAGAAAAATCATTCAATCGGGAACAAATCAGTCAACCCTTGTGTATGTCACTACTGATCCTGTATTTGGCAACACTAGTGTGATTCGAATCAGTTATCTAGAAATTTGCTATATTATCTGTGTCAAATTTATAGATATTTTCTATATTTTGATTTAATAAAGCATTAAAATAGGTACCTAATTATTTTTTTTATCTACTTATTTATCTACTTTTATTATCTACTTTTTTTATCTACTTTTACCTACGTAGTACATATTTTATTTTAGAATTTATTATTAGTTCATTTAATTGGGCCAAAATGGATTTTTTCCAATGTGTCCCAATTAAGCAGATTCGACTATTTATATAGATAAAATAGTTTAAAATTTTTCAGAAATAAAATTATGAATGTTTATGAAAGATTTAAAATTAAATGAAACAAATGTTTTTAACTTTTCATAAATACAAGTATTAATTTGTTGAGCTTTAGTTAAAAAATTAAATATATACTTAAACTATATGCATTGTGATTTTTCTATTTTCATATACCTGTATTAGTTTGTTTTACGTTGCTGCAATATAATGCAATATGTAATAATTTGTATATTATTGTAAAAGTAAAATACAATAAAACTTCTTTAACTTGAAGCTCCAAGGGGCAAAAAAAACTCTCACTAAAACAACAAATCTCTTTACAATAGTGTTTCTTCTTGTTCCACTAAATATAGTTAGAGAGGGATTTGACTATATATAATTTTAAAGAATACTTTATTTGTTTGCAAGCATGTGTGTTTGTATGATTATCATCATCATCATCCATTCAAATCAAATATTATATATCTTTCTAATGATAAATTCTTAACTATTTTTTTACATTACTGTGACTGGTTCTTATGTTCCAAGTTCATTTGGTTCTTCTCTTGAAGCACTTGTTCGGATGCATGCACCAATTAGAGATATATCTATGGATGTTTTGATAAATTTGGTAAGTGTTCTTGGCAAATGTTTCAAATAACTTAAGTATCATAATTTTGTGCAGATAGCCCATAAGATATATTATCCACATCCACTTAAACATATATCACTTTTAAATTACAATTATGAACTCATCAAGCAGCTTTTCCTTCATCTGAAGTCATCAACATTATTTTTAGTCACACATATGTTCATCCATCCACTGTTGTAATTCGTAGGATTTCATCTCCTTGAATAACAGACATAAAAATACAACCTGAATAAAAATTACAAAAAACAAATTAAAAAAAAATAAAAATGCATAACATTTTACGAATGTAAATTATTTTGTAACTTTTTACAAGATAATTTAAAATGAACAGTATCTAAATGTAAAAAGTTTGCAAAATTATTCTTATTAGTAAAGCTTTGATGAAAGAATGAACAATGTGAAGCATTTAATCTAAAATTAGGGTATTGTAAACAAGATAAATTATAAATGATATAAACAGGAATATATACATGAATGAAATCAAATTCAGATATATAATAAATTACCATGAAAGGAAAAAGTAATGTATTGTAATATTTGAAAATATGATACCTTCTAACTGCTTACCAGTAAATATCATGCTTTCAACAGCTGCTCCAAAGGTGAGAGTATCTGAAGGTTTTATGTTTTTTCTAGCAATTTCTTTAGATTATATGCTGCCATGGGTTATCTGTAGGAACTTATGGTAATTGTGATTTATTTATTATAATTATATCTTCATATAAGATGTTTTGAGAGGGTAACTTTTCAAATGTAATTTTTTTAAATAAAAATTTAAATTTCATATAAAATTATTAAAATTTTATTGTTTTTAATCTTATATAATTACCTAATTAAATTTTTCTTCTTTAATGAGGAAAGTAATTTAAACTAACAAATATTTGAATTTAATTGCTTATATAAATTTTTAATAAGTTAAATTCTTCTTGCATTGTGATTACATTTTTCAGAAGCATTTAATCACTGAATGCTTTTTTATAATGTTTCATGGAAAATCTGTTTAATAGTATCACAATGCAGATAGAACAAAGGAACTTTTAGAGAACAGAAAATGTGATGTTGCAAGAGAGGTATCTTTCTGTAGTCATGCATTGCTTCATCAATCTGATGTTGCAGTGAAGTTTGTTTACAATAATTATGCATAAGTACTGGAAATTATTATTTTTTATTCAATTGAATTTCAAGCATTTGTTGTTTGTTAGATCTTGTTAACTTTAGTTAACTGCCTACATTTTATTTCAAGAATGTTGAAAATGAAACTGCACCAGTTTATGATGTATGTGCACCTGTGATGATAAACATTATAAGAGAAAGAGAAAGAAAATACAACATATTTTTCAATTAAATAGCTCTGTCTTAATGAAAAATGACAAAAACATCCTCCGGTGATTTACCTACCACTTGGAATTTTTCTGACAGTCACTCAGATTAGTATCAATAAAACATTAAATAAAACGTGCCCAGCAAAAATTATATAAACAAAATCTAACACCTTATCTTCGCTGAGAAAGTTTAATTTTAAACAAACGTTTTCGGCCTATTCTATAGGCCATCATCAGGCTAAAAAATCGAATAGTATCGTTCCATAAGAACAAATACAAATATTTAAACTTTAAATTAACAACGGATTAAAAGATGATACATAATAAACTAATATCGTATAGAATAAAAAACAAAATAAAAATCAAAAATAAACTCAGAAAAACTTCTAAACACAAGCATAGAACCATAAAATAAACATGTAAATTAAGAGTTCCTTGCAGAGTTCTTAACCATATACTTCCAGGCCAATGGAAGGCCCTCAGCGTCCCTCGCATTTATACACGCCCCTTCCAGCTTGCTCTTGTAAATCTCTATTTTCTCAGCGGTCCTCGCCAACGTTGGGGAGCTCACGGGTTTTATAATGTCCGCTTCATCCCATTTAACTATCGAGCTTTCGGTCTGAGCCATTTGGGATAGTACCGTGGCGTTGGAGCTTTTTCTGATGTTATACTTGTGCTCCTTGAGTCTTACACTCAAACTCCTTGTCGTAACGCCGATATAATCTTTCTTAATTCCCAGCTGTGCGTTCTCGTATGGTATCCTATACACACCCGCTTTTTCTTCCTTCCTAATGCTATCCTTGTCATTCCTTAAAATCTTATAAAGGTTCGGGGCTCTTTTCAGAATTATTGATGTCTCATTGCGGTTCGCAATTTCTTTCATAATGCTTTTGGCATATCTGTTATAAGTGAATTTAGTGATCTTAGCGGGACGTTGTTTAGAGCCTCTTGCTACGTTCTTCTCGTACCTTTTAACCATTCCTGTTATTGCGCTTTTCCTGTATCCTAAGGTTTCGGCTACCAGTAGAATTCTGTTAATTTCCTTTGCTCTGTCCATAACGTTATCACAATATAGAAAGGCCCTTCGGATTAGAGCCCGGAATGCCGCCATCTTATAATGATACGGATCATTTGATTGCGAAGGGATATAAAGCAGACTGTGCGTTGGTTTAACGTAAACACTGGTAGATAAATGCCCGTTCTTGAACTGGATGTTGATATCTAAAAAATGAATTGTTACGGAACTTTTCTGTTCTAATTTCAGTTTTAGGCCGTCGTTATTACGATTGATGCCTTCAATGAACTCATTAATCTTACGGTTATTCTTCCATAATATAAAGATGTCGTCTACATATCTTTTAAAATATACTATATCCTTACGGAAGTCAAACAAAACTCTTTTCTCCAGCTTTCTCACAACCAACTCACATAGAATTCCTGAGATCGGACTTCCGCTATGATGGACAAGCATATAGACAGAAAAGAGGGGTTCCAATGGGAAGTCCGATCTCAGGAATTCTATGTGAGTTGGTTGTGAGAAAGCTGGAGAAAAGAGTTTTGTTTGACTTCCGTAAGGATATAGTATATTTTAAAAGATATGTAGACGACATCTTTATATTATGGAAGAATAACCGTAAGATTAATGAGTTCATTGAAGGCATCAATCGTAATAACGACGGCCTAAAACTGAAATTAGAACAGAAAAGTTCCGTAACAATTCATTTTTTAGATATCAACATCCAGTTCAAGAACGGGCATTTATCTACCAGTGTTTACGTTAAACCAACGCACAGTCTGCTTTATATCCCTTCGCAATCAAATGATCCGTATCATTATAAGATGGCGGCATTCCGGGCTCTAATCCGAAGGGCCTTTCTATATTGTGATAACGTTATGGACAGAGCAAAGGAAATTAACAGAATTCTACTGGTAGCCGAAACCTTAGGATACAGGAAAAGCGCAATAACAGGAATGGTTAAAAGGTACGAGAAGAACGTAGCAAGAGGCTCTAAACAACGTCCCGCTAAGATCACTAAATTCACTTATAACAGATATGCCAAAAGCATTATGAAAGAAATTGCGAACCGCAATGAGACATCAATAATTCTGAAAAGAGCCCCGAACCTTTATAAGATTTTAAGGAATGACAAGGATAGCATTAGGAAGGAAGAAAAAGCGGGTGTGTATAGGATACCATACGAGAACGCACAGCTGGGAATTAAGAAAGATTATATCGGCGTTACGACAAGGAGTTTGAGTGTAAGACTCAAGGAGCACAAGTATAACATCAGAAAAAGCTCCAACGCCACGGTACTATCCCAAATGGCTCAGACCGAAAGCTCGATAGTTAAATGGGATGAAGCGGACATTATAAAACCCGTGAGCTCCCCAACGTTGGCGAGGACCGCTGAGAAAATAGAGATTTACAAGAGCAAGCTGGAAGGGGCGTGTATAAATGCGAGGGACGCTGAGGGCCTTCCATCGGCCTGGAAGTATATGGTTAAGAACTCTGCAAGGAACTCTTAATTTACATGTTTATTTTATGGTTCTATGCTTGTGTTTAGAAGTTTTTCTGAGTTTATTTTTGATTTTTATTTTGTTTTTTATTCTATACGATATTAGTTTATTATGTATCATCTTTTAATCCGTTGTTAATTTAAAGTTTAAATATTTGTATTTGTTCTTATGGAACGATACTATTCGATTTTTTAGCCTGATGATGGCCTATAGAATAGGCCGAAAACGTTTGTTTAAAATTAAACTTTCTCAGCGAAGATAAGGTGTTAGATTTTGTTTATATCAATAAAACATGAAAATGTCTAGATTTAGACTTCAGGATTTCAGAAACAGTTGGATTGAAAATAGGTCCATTTGTTCAGATGCTCTTGCCTAGTTTCTATTGATTATTAGCTCTTTTTAGAAACTACATCAGAGCTTTTTTTTGTTGGTCCCACTCATCTTTTGCTCATCTTAGCCATCTACATCTGAAGATGAAGATCATTCTCTCTCTCTCTCTCTCTCTCTCTCTCTCTCTAGTAACTGAAATATATTTTGTCTCAGACAAGATTATTTGGCTTTGGTTACTACTGCAATGTTGTAGTTCTTTTGCATGCATTGTGAGTTTACTTTTTGTCATAATAGCATCTGTAGAATTTAAAATTTTTTTTATGAAAGAAGCAGCACACCTTGTATAAATACAGCAAAGTATTTATTTGATCATAAATGTTTTCAACCTATTATCTATAGGCCTTCTTCAGCTGAATACCAAACTAAATGAAAATAGAATACAAAGAACATTCTAAATACATTTAAAATGCAATGTAAAATAATTTAAATGAATTTGAAGAATGTTCTAAACCAATAGAACATTCATGCAATTCAAATACTGCAGATTATCTGTTGTATTTGAATTGTATGAAAATGTTTTGGTCAAATAAATATTTGCAGGAGTTACACAAGGTGTGCTGCTGCTTTTGTCTGCTTTCATCTCCAGTTTTGTCATAGTTATTTTAAAATTTTTGTTCAGTTTATCATTTTTCTGTACTTAATTTGTGTAAATAAAATTTAGTCTTAAAATTGTAAATTACCCCCTTCCTGAATCGTCCTGATTTTTCCTATGCTTTAGTCATCTATATTGGAAGGGACTTGGGAGTACAGCAGTGTTTCCCTCCTCTGGGGTCCCTTGGTGCCATCTTACCCTCACATCTTAAGTAAAGAATAAGTTAAAATAAAAGAAATTAAAATGGACATTAAACAACTATCCTTACAAAGGAAATCATTTTTAACATTAAAAAAAATTGCAAAATATGAATAAAATTTTTAAATTAAAAAAAAATTTAATTGAAAATTTTCAAAAGTTCTATTTACCATATTTTCTGGTGCATAAGATGACTGGGCATATAAGACGACCCCTGACTTTTACAGTTAAAATATAGAGTTTGGGATATACTCGCCCTATAAGACGACACCCGGCATATAAGAAGACCCCCGACTTTTGAGAAGATTTTCCTGGATTAAAAAGTCATCTTATACCCCAGAAAATATGGTATATAATTGTTTGAGAATATAGTTTGGAATTTACAAGGTATATAAATATTTAAATAATACTTTACTGACATAAATTTCATGATTAAATTTTTATTTTTTTTGTTTGCTTTATATTAGGAAACATCTACTACACCAACTAATAGTTGTATGGACATACCATTTGAAATTCCAAAGGAAATATGGCTATTAGTTGATCATTTATATTCAAAAGGCATGAATCAGGTAAACTTCTTGAAAAATTTGTTTATTAAAAACATTTATGCATATTGATCATATATTTTTAATAGGAAGATTTATTTCAACAACCGGGTTTGCATAATGAAATACAGCAAATCAGAGAAAATCTTGATACAGGAAATTGGGAGTTAAATGGTATCCTTTTCTGTTTAAGTTTAAAATTAACATACATAATCACAAATAAAATTTCAGAATGAATTTTAAAATTAAAGAATTAGATATTTTTAGAATAATAACCAGTGTTGTGGAGTTGGAGTTGGCAAAATTCTTTTGACTCCTGCAACTCCAATTTTAAAGTTTACTGTTGGTAAAATGAAGAAAAATTACTTTTTAATTAATTAGTATTTAAAGAAATTTCTTAGAAAACACACACTTCAATAAATTTAGATATCAAAATATTAATCCATGACTGCCATTTCATAGCAAAATGTTATGTGAATCTCATGAAACATGCTTTATACTTTCAGAAAATAACTTTTATTACTTTAAGGCCCACCAGTGAACTGAGTGGATGAAACCACTGAACACTGGTAGTTAGTTGTGGGATTGTACTGTACCTGCCAACAGGCTGGCCATGTGGAGTTTTCTAGGTTTTCTTTAAGTTAGTAATGCCTAATGGAACAGTTTTCCATAAAAGTTTTCCTGGGAGGCATCTCTGTTTGGAAGATTGCTCATGTGCTGCATTGCTGTAACTAAAAAAAATCAAACTTATTAATTTAAATGAATATATTCACATTGTCTAGAGATCTGTACACTGTATATAATGTATGCTGTGATCAGTATGTTTTTGCTATTACCCAACAAAAAATTACAAAACATCATGCAATACTTGGCTGACTTTATTATTACTTTTTCAAGTATCTCATATGCTATGCAAAAAAATTAGCATATGATTCACTCAAAAAAACAAACTGTTTTTTTTTTCAATGCCTGAATGTAAGTAAATAAAGTTTATTTGTAATAGGGTTTACCTGTTACAAAGGGGAGTTCCAGTTGATAACCAACATAATTGATTTTGTTATATGATAATATATAAATTACAATATTTTGAAATCTTATCCATTTTGTTTAACATTATCATACATTTACAATATTGTGTACTTAAATAAATAAAATCGCAAATTGTGTAATGCAACTACAAAAAACTTTGTTGCAAATTATATAAAGTGTAAATAATTACACAATCTTCCAGTCTGAATACCGGTTTATTTAATACGTACTCACTTTTTGAACCTTTGTATCCGGTACTTTTTTACTGTCCACAAAACAAATGTTTTCGGCCTCACTCGAGGTCTGCTTCAGGTTAAAAGAACAAAAGAAAACTGGCTTCCCAATTATTTGAATTATTCTTCGAGGAATGTTTAGCTTTAAAATATATTCGAACGTAATTTTCGAATATATGCATGCGCTACGTAGCGTTGTCGTCTTCTTGTTCTTCGCATACGTAATGCCAGGCGTATGAAAGTGCGTTGCCGTCTTTAGAGTTTATACATTTCCCTGCACGGCCAGCCCTGTATATTTCAAGGGCTTCAAAGGCCCTGATGTCTTCCATCTGAAAGGCTCTACTTATCAATCTGGCATTGGATAGGTCTGCGTGAATTTCTGGATTGATGGAGTAGGTGGATAAGGCAGTGGTGTAACGAGCATGGTTTATATCGTATCTGTGCTCCTTGAGCCTCTATTGGATGGAACGTTTAGTGGAGCCAATGTATACTAATTCACGCCTAAATATGTCATCCCTCACTGGAATACTGTATACACCTTGAGCCCAAAGATGGTTCATTTTGTCTTTGGCATTGCGCAACAATTTATATATATCTGGGAACCTTCTGTATGCCAATCTGGTACCAGTTTTGGTTGCAATTTCTTTATATAAGGCCTGAAATCGCCGGTTGTATTCGACAATCGTGTATCCGCTGGCTGGTTCTTGATTCCGATCTTCATGAGTAATGGGTGTACTTTGTGTATCTCGTGGTCTGGAATAGGCCCGTGCTAACTTTCGTATTAGTTCTTTTTTGTATCCATGTGCCATTGCGATGCGTTCTATCTTCTGTAGTTCAATTATAGTATCATTCCACCTGGAAGGGTGCGTATATGCTCTTCTAACTAAAGCCCAGAACGCTGCGATTTTATGTGTAAGGGCCGGCTGAGTTTGCTGATATAAATCATGGGTTGTAGCCAGGTTTATAATATATATACCAGTTTCAATCCTTCCTTCATTCAGTCTGATGTTGATATCCAAGAAGTGGGCATTGGTGGTAGACATTTGGTCCATTTTAACCCTTTCCCTGCCGTCTGCCACGCCCCCTTATTTTGTAAAACGGCCAAGGTCAAAATAGGTAAATCAGGCAATATTATTTTAAAAATTCACCAAAAATTAAATTATTATTTGATTCATATGAAAAAAATCACATATATTTATCAATATAGTTAGTTTTAAATACGACATTTTTCAATAAAGTTTGTTTGAAAAATTTATGAGAAAAAAAAAATAATATATGATAATTGACATTCAAACTTGAAAATTTGTTACTTTTTGTCAAAATTAACATTGTCTGGTTACTTTATTCTTATTGTCACTGAGCCAGAATGACGTAGAATATTGTTCTGTACAATTTGATATTACATTTATGCACGTACGTTTATTCGTTGTGAAATTATCGCACATTATATCAAACATTTGTTTGAAATCTGAACTTTATTCTGCTTTCATCTAATATAATTAACTAATATACTTTATTCATTTCATATCAAACAAGACTATATATTTTTGTAATAAACATACGATTACCAATAGCAATAGATGTAACATTTGCTAATATTTTAGATTTAAAAAAAAATTAAAAATTAAAAATTAAAAAAAATATATAAAATATCAGAACTGAAGGTCATAACTTAAATATTTACGATATATTAACATATTATAGCTGAATAAACTTATTATAGCATAAATCAACTTATTATAGCAATATTATTGCATGAATATGCTAAAAATAAAATAAAAAATTATCAGAAAATGAAAAATTAAGAAAAAATAACCGATAATTAAAATTTTTTAAGTCGACAAAACACCACCTGGACAAAAATATGTAGAATGAACGATAAACAAGACGATGCCGTCAAGTGCTGACATCTGTTGTCGATAAATTTTATAAAAATCGATTGTTAACAGGGTAACGATCAATCGGTACCCTGGCCGTTTTGCTAAACGAATAGGGTAACGATAGATCGGTACCCTGGCCGGGAAAGGGTTAAGGGTCAACCTGTATGGATTGTTGTTCATGCAACTTAAAAAATCATTGATGCTCGTTTCTGTTTTCCACAGGATAAATACGTCGTCTACATATCTTTTATATATAACTATATTGGACCCATACTCTGGTATGACGGTTTTTTCCAATTTACGTAAAACCAATTCACATAAGTCGCCTGACATGTTGTTATGTTCGAATATATTTTAAAGCTAAACGTTCCTCGAAGAATAATTCAAATAATTGGGAAACCAGTTTTCTTTTGTTCTTTTAACCTGAAGCAGACCTCAAGTGAGGCCGAAAACATTTGTTGTGTGGACAGTAAAAAAAGTACCGGATACAAAGGTTCAAAAAGTGAGTACGTATTAAATAATTACAATTTTGTCATTATAAAATTTCTTAATATTTCCAATTGTTGATCTTGTTCATC
Organism: Centruroides vittatus; assembly: GCF_030686945.1. Lineage (NCBI taxonomy): Eukaryota > Metazoa > Arthropoda > Arachnida > Scorpiones > Buthidae > Centruroides > Centruroides vittatus. The sequence continues at coordinate 8,021,171 of NW_027122706.1, read as the reverse complement.
ACACAGAGGTTGTATCTATTCAGCAACATTAGTGTCTCCCTATACAAAACAAATCATAGGAATATATCTGTTACTATATAAGTATCCTGGGATTGGAATACATCACATAGACTTTGTCAAGTTATAGCCATCTTTAGTCTTTTGAGATGTATAATTGATCCAAATACTTTTGAATGCTATCTATTTGATACAGTAACCTCGGTGATTTAGTTGATAATATTTCTTACAATTTCCTAAATTTAAAGAAAACTTTTTAAGGAGTATTGACAAGAATAAGCATAGACTGAGTCTGTTTCTAGTTTTTCCTATTTTCATGAATTTAACTTTTAGAATAACTATTGTTTCTTCAATCTAATTATAAATAACTCTATAATATCAGTCAGTTCTTTCTCAAACAACAACTCAATTGAACTACTTTGTCTATATAACATCATATGTATATTTTATGTTGTCTTTTATAAAATAATCATCTCTTATAATAATTTTATTTCCATTAGGTTTTTCATGTTTTGCTATTGCTAGTAGTTTTTCCTCCTCATTCTAGATCTAATACATAAATTTGAAGTAAGTATTTTTTCCTTCTCTTTATTACTGAATTCACCTTTCTTTTTTCAGAACTCTTTAATAATCACCTTTGACTTTGACTTTACTCTTTTCTAAATATCACACTATGATTCCTTTTATGAGAAAGATAACACTGAGTATCAAAATATTTTTATCTAAAATTTTTGTATAAAAATTTGTACTAAAATTGATGGTGAGAATCAAAACATGAAATTTATCTTGGAAAAACTTTTGAGTACATAAAGAAACAACTACATCTTAATAGCCAAAATATTCCACTTTTAGTTAGTTAATTGTGAAAAATTGATTTAACTTTAATTGTTGCATATCAACTTACATGAGATGTATATTAGAATAACTTTTATCCTTTTTATGTTTAATAGTATAATTGTTAAATAAAATCTACAGTATTTAATTTATATAATAAAAATTGAGGTTTTGCTTTAAAAGTTTTATTTTTTAACATATGTTATCTTTTCCAAAAAATTTAATGTATTAGTTAAAAGTGAAAATTTTAAGTAATAGAGAAAATTTATTAAATAAAATGGAATTTCTTAACTAAATTTCAGTAAGTGTTCATTCTGTGGCAGAAGCATTATTACTGTTTCTTGAAGCTCTTGCAGAACCAGTGATTCCATATAGCTCTTACCAAGCATGTTTAGAATGTTCAAATAACTTTGCTCAATGTAAACAGGTAAATTTTTTAGAAAATATTAAATTTTTATTGTGAAATAAATTGAATTTTAAAAATATAAACAATTTGATTATATAAAATTAGCTATTTGAGTAATAAAAATAAATATGCAGAAGGAATTGAAATTTTATGTACAGTACATAAAAAGAATTGAATTGTCATTTTTTATGTGTGTTTATTTATGCCATATTTTACGTTGAATATATGTTATTTATAATATATGCATGTATGTATAAAATAAATTTTATATTAACTTATTTTACTTACTTAGGCAAATCCCAAAATGATTAAAATAACATTAATTAGGATAAGTTAGATTAATGTTAGTTTCTATGAAACCAAAATTTTCATTCTAGCTTGAATAAATCTGACATTAAAAGGATGTTAAACCAACTAAAAAATGTATAACTTAATGAAGATTTATTAATTATAATTATTATTAATTAATAGTTATTTATCCAGTGTTGTTTGCCTGTACTATCAGCAGTACAATCTTTAACAACAACAAGCATGTAATCAAAGTAAAAAATGTCAGTAATTTAAACTATTGTATTGCAGTCAAATAATGATAACTAACGCTTTAAACATTAAATATTTTAAAGACTGATAATGATTGTGCATTATCAACCACACATTGCAACAAATAATGCAAAATGAATATTATGATAACTATAAGTGTTCTTTAATTTATCAGAATTAGTAAGAGTGTAATATGTAAATACATATATATTAGAAATATATTACAGAAAATCTAAATTAATACGATTTTATTTAGTCAGGATTCACTATAGTGTAAGTTATAATATTCATCACAAGATTCAGTTAAGGCACTTGATTGCTTGTTGTTCTTGCAATTAGTTGTATGTTCTTTGGAACCTAGCATAAAGTTGTTATTGAGAACAAATCATACAGGAACACTCCTTTTGATGGAAAAAGTAGATTTATTTTCTATAATTTATAATGGATATGCATTTTGAGCTCTTCAGTCCTTATTTTATTAGAAAATCAGTAAAATTAAAAATAATTATAGTGACAACTGGAATAACTACAGTAGAGCATCGATTATCCGACCCCCGATTAACCGTCACATTGGTTAACCGACCGCGTTCTAGTCGGCAAATTCAAATGTCTGCTAGTGATGTGGTGCTACAATATTTGGCTATGTCTTGGCTACTTTAATATTATTTTTGTTAAATTTTTGCGTGTTTTAGCTGGCAACATGGCTCGACCATGAAAGGGAGGCCAGTATTTAAACCATGCTTAATTTTTTATTTTGTCTTTATTTTGTGGAAAATAAAGAAATCATTTTTAATGATACAATAGCAACGATTATTATTAAAAAAAATTTTGTTAGGCTTAACATCGATGAAAATTCAACGCGAAGTAGGTTAATAGCGATATACTAATATACAAATTACATGGGATATACTAATATACTAATAATGTATTTTTCCGTACTTTTCGGTTATCCGTTTTTTCAGTTATCTGACCAACCCCAGTCCCCAATTGAGTCGGATAATCGATGCTCTACTGTAATTAGTAATAAAATCATGGGGTATACTGGTAAAATTGTAAAAAGTAAAAATATTTTGGATAAAATGTATAAAAAATTGACTAATAAAGGTAGTAAAAACATAAAACCCTTAAAACAAAAAAAAACCTAGTTAAAAACAAGGTGTAAACCCTTTACAGCTTGTTTTTAACCAGTTTTTATTGGTGTACTATTTCTGAAAACTATTAAGGTAAATATTTTTGTAATATTTATTTTCAAAATTTTAAAATTGTAGAAAATTTTAATTACTTTTGTAAATGTTATGTAATATAATTTCTAAATTTAAATTTTATATCTATTGAAATTCATTTGACACTTCATTATTCTAAATGATGCTTAAGTGTAAGTGTGATGAAATTCTTTGTGTTTTTTAAAGTAAATTATATTTTGTGTGATTGATATGGGTTTTTTAAGTTCAATTTTAAAAAACAAATGAATGTTTTCTTTTGTTTAGAAATTAATTACCATTAAGACTTATGAAACTATTTAAATATAATATTTGACATACTTAATAATCTCTTTTTACAATATTTTATAACATTTATACTATAGCTCTAAGTTTTGATTATAAAATCCTTCAGTATAGCATTTATATTTGTATAATTCTTTGTTAAAACTTATTCAGTTTGAATAAGTTACAGCAGAATTTTATAATGTTTTAAATCAGTGGTTCCCAACTGGTGTTCCGTGGAACACTGGTGTTCCGTAAGCATCTCCCAAGTGTTCCGCAGATTTAGTCGCAAATCGGAAAGTGTACAATCGTATTCGAGCCGCCGAATATCAAAAAATTAAAATCATAAAATTTTCATAAACTTAAATATATATGTATGACTCGTACTCATGGAGTGTACTACTGTTTCGAATAAGATAAAGGCAATGATAAAAACTGAATAAAATATGTAAAAAACATCAGGCAGAAGTTTCCCATTAAAGTTATTTAGATATATTTTTTCCTGTCTTAGAATTGGCGTTAATAATATGAGTAGAGATTTTGAATTATAACTGCTCAATTCTAATAAAATAACTGATGACAAGCTTATGTGTTTCATATTAACTTAAGTAAGTGTTTCGCTAAAGAAACTTGCTCACAAAAGTGTTCCGCATTCTAGAAAAGGTTGGGAACCACTGCTTTAAATAATATAAATGTGTAAATTTTTCCATATTTATAATTCACTATTTTTTATTTAATCAATTAAATGTATGAAAGAGAGTCTAAAATTATATTAAAATTAATAATGGAAATGATAAATTAAATCAAGAATTTTTAAACAATGAATTGTTTGCATGTAAAGAGGATATTTTAATTAACATATAATAATCAAATTTTTAATTTATTAATTAAAATGGTAAATAATTTAATGGAATTTATATTTTGTAATTACAAAAAATTTATATTGATTTTCTAGGTGTTAGCACACATACCCAAAGTCCATAAAAATGTTTTCCGGTATATAATAGATTTTCTTAAGGAGCTTTTGTATCACAGTAGTGCCAATAAATTGGATCCAAAAATGCTAGGTATGTTGTTCCAATTCTTATTTATTCTGTATTTTCATTTTATAGTTATTTAAAATTTATATATTATTATTATTATGTGATGTTGTAGAACATTCCTACACAGCATATATACCAATGCATAGGGCTAAGCTGAATCAGAGTCAAGGCATAACTATAGAAAATAAATGTTTTGTTTACATACTGTACATGTATTATGTATGTGTTTAAATATTTTCTGAGTATTATATGTTTAGTATGGCAGCCTTCTGTAGTGTGATGTATGTGCTGTCATGAAGCCCTAAATTCCTGGCACAATATGTATCTCATCCATTCTCCACAGATGCATTATTTTGTGGGCGAGATCTACTAAGTATTTACTAACTTTTTCAGTATATGTATTTGTAGGTGTTTGGTACAACTATTTCTATGGTATATGTGATTTTGTTTTGTTTGTCAATGAATGTGATGTTTAGTCTGTTGTGATGAATTGTTTTGTTTGTGATTATGGCATGATCACAATATATTTTTTTTGTTGTTTTCTGTGATTATCTGAAGAGTGAATTCTTAATATGGTTCTTGGGTGTGTAGAAGTGAGTTTGTGCACAAGCTTTTGATGGATTATATTTGCTGTTTGGTTATGTTGATGTCAATTTGTGTTAAAAGCTTGCAGCCTGATGTGATATGTTGTATAGTCTTAAGCATGATGTAGCATTTCTTTCAAGTGCCATCTGTGAGTGTTGTCTTTTAAGATGTGCTTCCTGTAGTTTCTTGTATTTATGATCTGGTCATGTAAGGCAATCATAAATTCTTCTGTTTCTACAAAGAGGCATCTTTGAGTCAGCCAGCAGTTTGATGTAATTCTGTCAATGTAGTTCTGGTTGAGATAATTGGGTGCCTTCTTTGGATCTTCCAAGCTCAAGACTGTCTGATGCATTTTGTATGCTGTGTTAGATCCACATTAACGTTGTTTGAGTTTAATGGTGTACTGTTTTTGTCTGCCAGAGCTACAGCTTTGTGTAACTGTGATGTTTCTTGTTTTCTGTAGAAAAACTCAGTGTCTGTATTTGTTTGTAGTATTGTTTTAAAATATCTGAGGTCTCTTTCCCTCTCTTTGAGAAAGAATTAGCATTTGTACAGACTGACTGAGAATATATTTGTTTTGTTAATGTTGTTCATGTTTTCCTTTAGAGTTGTTTTAGTTTCAAATGTACTGAGATGTATTCATCTGTGTTAGTGTTGAGTTTATTCTGCTGTTGTGTAGTATTCCTTTGTTAGTCTGTTTTATTTGTGTGTGTTCTGTGAATGTGGCCTGTTGGAATTGTAACTATCCTAAATATAGACTTTTATCATTATATATACAGTAGAACCCTCCCTATAACACAGTAGATATGTTCCATGTTATATGAATTCCGTGTTGTGCGAGTCACTTAGATTTTACAAATACATGAGCCACTCACAGCCCGGCACTTGTGCAGTTTAGGCTGTTTGAAAGGTTTTCTTCCCTAAAATTAATTGATTGATTCTAGACTAATTTGACTCAAACATTTCCAAAACATGTATAATTTTTTGGGAATAATCCATATAAACTATGCTATAAACAAAAAATTGTAGGTGCCGAGTGCGCACTGTTTGAAGATGCCATTGCTTAAGCTTGTTTTTGTCACAGAGCAGCTCATCAAACATCGGATGTGTTTCCTGATAAGTTATTCTTTCTGCGAAAAACTTGCTGAACTTTGGAGACATCATTAATAGAAATATAATTTTTATGGCCGTTGAATAATAAAGGCTTTTTAGTAGGTTTGCTGCTCGTTTAAACTCAAAGGTTTGTGCAATGTCCACTATTGGTCCAGATTTGACCAATCCTGTCGAGGCACAAGTCGGCCATGACAATCTGTCTCATTCTTTTACCATGTTATATGAGTCTCTTTTAGAGTGTTATACAAACACGATTGCAATTTTTCCGCTGTGTTATACAAATTCGTCTTATATGAACCCATGTTATGGGGGGGTCTACTGTACATAATATGATATATAATAATAGTAATAAGTATTAAATATATTTAAAAATTGTATATTGATTGTATTTTAAGTACTTTAAAATTTATATTATATACTACATAATTCCATGATAAATTTTTGCAATGATTACATGATTACAGTAGAGCATCAGTTATCCAAAACAATTTGGGACTGGGGTTATTCAGATAACTGATCATTTATGAAAAAATATATTAAACACAAAACTGTACTGTATATATTTTGAATCACATGTCTTACAAACTCATACCTTACATACAAGTGCATTAAAGTAGGCCTACAGTTTAGGTTTGCAGGGAGCAAGAGAGTGCTGCAATGTCACAGCACTAGCAGAAATTTGAATTTGCTGATTGAAATGCTTTCAGTTAACTGATGTTTTGATTGAACAGTATTCAGATAATAGATGCTCTGCTGTATGTAGAAAATATTGAAATCATTTTTTGTAATGCTTATATAAAACACACACAATACAGTCAAACCTGTTTTTATGCGGTGGATAGGGACCGCATTAAAAAAAACGCATAAAAAAAAATCTCACGAAACTTCACGAATGGCTGTAAATAATAGTTTTCGCAACACAATTAAAAAAATACTTTTTTAATGCGGTCAGCAGGGACCGCATAAAAAAAGTCTCACATAGAAAATAACTCAAAACTGTACGAAATAGAATTTATTGACAACAGATGTCAGCACTTGACTGCATCGTCTGGTCTATTGTCTGTTTTACATATTTTTGTCCAGGTGGTGTTTTGTTGACTTAAAAAGTAAATTATTTCATTTTTTGCATATTCATGCAATAATAATACTATAATAAGTGCATTTATGCTATAATAAGTTTATTTAGCTATAATAAGTCAACGTGAGACATGACGAATCGCACGAGACTAGACGCCAACTATACCGCACAAATAAAAAATCGCACAAAAAAAACCGCACAAATTAAAAATTTGCATTAAAAAAAATCGCACAAATAAAAATCGCACGTAAAAAGACCGCATAAAAACAGGTTTGACTGTATATTCATAGTGTTACAGTTGTTGCAAATTTTACACAAATATAAGCTTACAGATAATAGAAATTTTACATAAATAATTGATTATCAATTATTGCAACATCTATAAGCTCGTTTTACAGTATTCAGTTCTTACTCAGATTCAATAATCGTATGAGAAGCATTGATTAAACAAGATTGTTTGAAGCTGTCAATTTAAAAAGAACTAATGTCCAGAGAATCTATTTTTTTTTTTAAGAAACTGCAAAAAACTAAATTGTATGTGCACACTGAAAGTCTTTGTACAGAACTAAACAATAGGTTGCATGTAGTTTGTTCATTACTTACTGATGGTGGTGACTGAATTTTTGGCATAGTTTTCACCACACTATTGAACAACAAAATGTTTGCATTTACTAAGTATTGATTATTAATTAATACTTCATGTACTTAGTTTAAGCTAATTGAAAACATTTTTCCTTTTTCATACTCATTACATATTGCCTTATTATTAAGTGTAAATTAAGATTTTATAAATTATATATAATTTATATATTTAATTAATTTTAATTTACTCAATATTCAATATTTACAGCAATATAATGGAGAAAAAGTTCAATTGTTTTAATAAATCACATACTTGCAATATAATAAGAACAGATAAATATTTGTTCAATTAGATCTTCCAGATTCATTAAATTTGAAATTTGTATCATATCAGTTTGTAACAATCATTTAAAAAATGTAATTTGTTTATAATGGTTTGATAAATTAAGAATTTTAATTTAGTCAATAAATTGTAATACCTTGTATATCATCAGAACAAACACCTTTTTTGAGACTTATGAAATTTGTACAGTAATTTTTTTAATTTTAAAAAACAGATTCAGTAATTATAGTTAATTATTTTTTAGTTTATCACAAGTTCAAGAAATCTAAACATTTAAAATATTTTCAATGTTTCTGATTGTAAGATTTAAAAAAATTTGATAATTTGGTGATCACTTATAATTTAAAGATTTAATACTGAAAATTATTATTTATTCCAGCTACTATATTCAGTGGTGTTTTGTTGAAGCAGCCTCCTGGAGAAGTACCGAATAATCAGTCTGTTTATAAAAAAATAAGTCATCAGCTGGTTGAAAGGAAAAAAGCTACCTTTATTTATCATTTTTTAATGAATGATTTTGACGATTGAACCAATAAAATAATCAATGCTGCACTCTGAATTATCAATGAAATACATTTGCAGTTTTCTGTATTATAAAGAAAATTGCATGAAAACAAAGAATAATTTGCAAACTGTTTTGTTTTTATTTTTTTCCCATTTTCCAAGTTAGAAGAGTATTCTTATATTTTGAAAATTATGTAATAATTCTCATTTTCCAAAAGTATGAAATGAACAGAAAAGAGTTTTCTTTTTATGTAGAATTGTTGTAAATAGTTCATTTGTATAGCAAAGTGGAGTTGAAGGAGCTGTGTACAAATTAATAAATATGAAATTATATCATAAGATGCACCATTCTATTCAACAACGCATTAGCTAAATCATTGTAAAATGAAAATATCAAATCCATTTGGATTAAGAGAAATTCTGAAGTTTAACATTAGTCCAAAATCTTTAGATATTGAATAACATTTTATGAGTGATTTTAAACAATATTTTGTTAAATAAGACTGCCATTACAATGATGATACTTAATTTATAGCAGTATAGGACAATGATTCTTGTAAAATTCCTGCATAAGAATTATTATCTGGTGAATTGTATAATGATAACAGAATTTATTTATTTAAATAAAGTGTGTAAATTAGAGATTGATAGACATCGAAATGCAATTTACAGCCAAACTACATGACAAAAACTTTTTATTTATCAGATCAAATTGATGTGTTTAGTATGTTACATGATACTGTGATGCAGGGTGTATATCTGAATCATTGTATCATTTAGTCTGATGTAAGTATATGATATACTAAAGAATTAATGCATTTGATAAATAAGTTTAATGTCACATATTTTGGCTCTTGTTTAGTCCTGTTATCTAAGTAGATTTTAGTTTAATGAAACTTAACACATGTATGTAAATCATTGTGTTATAAACTACATTCAAGCTTTCTATCAATTTTTGAAAGGCAGTATATATAAACTGCATATCAAAGTAAAATATTTTCTTTCACTGTTATTTATAGGATTTTTTAAAAACTTTAAAATTTATTTAGAATTTAGATAAGTTTCTACTCTCCATGATCAAAATTTGTTTATAAAAGAAAAACTCTTGTGTATTTCAGATAAATTTGTTATGGAAAAATTAAGGTGATGTTTTCGTAGTTTACTTATACTAAATTGTATTCTGCTTATATCAAAATTTATGATATAATACTCAGACACACTGATATTAACTAGTGATTGTAATATATTCTATATATATATTGTATGTAATTTTAGAATTTTAGTTATGCATGAATATTTCCCTCCATTAAAAAACTATATAAAAGAAATATATATATATAGTTAAGTAAATATGATTAAATGAAATATTTATGATGGTAAGTTTAGCATAAATATTTCTAAATGTTTTTAGAGTTGTGTTAGAAATTATTGGGTAATAAATAAGTTTTTTTTTCATATTGTATTAAAAACATTGCTGGGTGCAATATTCCATTTTGTGGTTTCATATCATAACTGAATATTTTAGTTATTTTAATTCAAAATCTTGTTGGAAATTGTAAAGTTTATAACAGATTGTAAAGTTTTAAAAAAAAGATAATAAATTTTAAAAGTTACTTTTAATAAAAATTTGACTAGTTTTTATGAAATTTATTTATTGATATAGGCCTACTGAATAATTACGTTTTAATAAAATTGAAAATGTCAATAAAATCAATAAAATTGAACCTCCAATAATGATTACCTCTAAATGACAGCCATTCAGCTATTTTTTAAAGAACGTTGAACAAAATTGCTTACAGAATAATCTGCAACAATAGCCATTTTTTTTAATGTTCTGCCAGTGACTGTTGCCCAGAGATTTGATTATATTTAAATTTTACTTTAAAGTATACTTGTATAACCTGAGCTTATTTGAAATTCTTATTTTTATATCAAACTTTTAATAACCAATAATTCAATATTTGCTAAAATAATACCAAAATATAACAAAAGTATATTTTAAACTAAATTTAAGATTTGTGCATATATTAATAGATTTAGTGTATTCAGTTTTAATCAGTAGGCCTACATAGTAAAGTAGAATTTATCATTTCTTTTCAGTTTTACATTTTAAATTTTACAAGTAAAAAGTTATAGTTGTTTCAATGGCTTAAATATGATTTTCCAATAATACTTAAATTTTCAGAAAATTTAAACCATTGTAAGAGAACAAAGTTCAAATTCACATTTTTGACAGTTTAAAAGTGCAAACACAAAAAATACTGAATAATTTTAAATCAATAAAGAAATGAGACATTCACGTATTGGAAAATTAGTGAACCTTGAGACCCATGAGTAAGAAGTGGCCCTCGCACCGATTCAAGGGTTCCATATTGAATGTTTAGGAAGTGTTAAGTTTTTTTATAAATTACATAAGGTCTGTCGTAAAAGTAAGTATACTGACTTTTTATTTCAAAATATATGAGAATTACATTAAACTACAAACGATCTTCAAAGAACAGCCCTTGCAAGGTCACGGTGGTTCCAAAGTTTTTTTCACTGGTCCTAGCAATACTTGAAGTCATTCTCCGTAAGGGTGTTTAGTTCGTTGGTTCAACTTTTTTGATGTTTTCCACTATCCCGAAATGATGACCTTTCAACTTGGATTTTATCTTAGGGAATAGGTAGAAGTCTCACGGAACTACGTCCGGATTATACGGAAGTTGTGTGAGTATATGGGGATTTTTTCTAGGCCAAAAACTCTCGAATTGATAGCGTTGTGTGAGCAGGTGCATTATTGTGGTGCAGCACCCAATCTTCTACAATGTCCGTGCAGACTTGATTGACCCGTTTTCAAAGTTCTAAGGCATCTTTGTAGAAGGCCTGATTAACTGTCTGTCCTCAAGGTAAAAATTCTTTGTGCACAATTCCACGGCTATCAAAAAAAAAAAAAAAAATGATAAGCATCGTCTTTATCGTGGATCTTTGTGCCATCTAAACACCGTGTTTCTCAATAAAGTGGCATCTCCATAAGCTTTGGTTAAATCTGCAAATGTCTTAGTTGAAGATTTGTTGAGTTTCATACAAAACTCCAGAACTTTATACGAGAATGGAGAGGCAAATGAAGGAGTGGTGCAAGATATTAGCAGAGAAGAAGTGGAAAGGGTGCTCAGGGAAATGAAGACAGAGAAAGCAGGCACTGTCGGATTCCCGGTTGAGGCTTGGAGAGGTTTGGGTAAGGAAGGGATTTATATCCTCTGGAACCTTATGAAGAAAGTCTGGCACCAGGAGAAGATGAATGGAGGAAGAGCATTCTTGTGCTGATCTTTAAAGGTAAAGGAGATGTACAGGATTGTGCACATTACAGAGGCATAAAGTTATTGTCCCATACTATGAAAATTGTTAAAAGAAGGATTAGACAGGAATCTGAGATTGGAGATGAACAGTTTGGGCTTTATGCCGGAAAGCGGTACGACTGATGCTGTCTTTGCTTTGAAACAGCTGATGGCAATGCACAGGGAAATGCAGGAAGGTTTGCACATGGTGTTCATAGATCTGGAAAAGGCGTATGATAAGGTACCTTGGAGATGGAGGAAGACATGGAGATGTTTGAGGAAAAAGAATGTTCTAGAAAAATGTTAGGTTCGTACAAGGGAGTGGAGACTCAAGTTAAGAGTAACGTGGGTATTACAGAAGGGTTCTCCATTAATGGTGGTTTAAATCAGAGATTGGCCCTTAGTCCTTATCTGTTTGACCTGATAATGGATGTGTTGGTTTGTGATGTGAAGTGTGGTACTCTGTGGAGTATGCTTTTTTTTTTTTTTTTAACTAACTCCGCCCTGTGGGCACTAAGAGGGCCTCTTTTAGAAGGCCCATTATGGGTTCGGCCAGGCCCACAATGGGGCGACCGGGTGGTGAGGGACGGGGCCCGACATATCCGAACGGACCACCCCCTGAAAAATTCCTGGGGATTTTTGACCCGTTCGGATTCGATCCCAGGTCCCCCAGAGCGGTAGGCTGCCACCTTGACCACTCGGCCATCCGGCTGTCTGTGGAGTATGCTGTTTGTGGATGATATTGGGCTGTGTGCACCTTCCCAAACCAAAGCTGAGAAGGAACTGGAAGAGTGGAGGAAGAAAGAGGCATGAAGATTAGCAGAAGTAAAATAGTTTATATGACTGAATGGCAGGGCAATATTAAAATCCAAAATGTGCTGCTTCCTGTGGTTCCAAGTTTTAAGTATCTAGGGCCTTTGTCAAGATGGGGGGAGGATTGAACTCTGAAGTGCAACATAGAATTCAATGTGGATGGTTGAACTGGAGGAAGTTGAGCAGTGTGTTATGTGACAAGAAAGTTAGCTGCAAATTGAAAGGTAAATTGTACAAATTGGTTAGACCTGCAATGTTGTATGGGGCTGAGACATGGGCAATCACAAAAGCCCAAGAAAGATGGAGGTGGCGGAGATGAGAATGTTGAGATGGATGTGTGGAGTGTCAAGGAAGGATAGAATAAGGAATGAGTTTATTAAAGGTTCTCTTAAGGTGGGTCACTTGAGCTGGAAGATGCAAGAATGCAGGTTGAGGTGGTTTGGCAATGTAGAGCGAAGTAGTGAAGATTGTTGGAAAGCGAGTTGGAAAACTGGTAGTGAAAGGAAGGAGGAAGAGAGGAAGACCAAGGCTGCGTTTGAAAGATAAGGTGGAGGAAGACTTGAATCAGAGGGGACTAAAGAGAGAAGACGTCCTTGATAGAAAGAAATGGAGGAAACGTATTAGAGAAGGAAACGCCGATCCCATATAAACATGGGAAAAGGCGAATATAAAGAGGATATATAAAAAGCAAAGTTTTGAATTTATCAAATAAGTAATGAAATAGTGTGATAAAGCTATGATGAAAAGTCATAAAGGCCATAATTATGATCTCCGATAGAAAAATTACCATGGAATAAACGACAGATTTCCCATTAAACGAAATACAGTATTTGTTTCCATTATAATCATATAATTTTCTTTTCATGTATTTAGTTTATTACTTTCTCGGTTGTTATATATAACAGAGGGAAAGTATGGCAATCGGTCAAAAAATGACCCTCCCCAAGATTTTTACATTTTTGGACTTGGGACCTTGAAACGTCGAGAAATACAAAAAAAAAAAAAAAAAAAAAAAATCGTGGCTAATTTCTGTATGTATGGATGTGTGTGGGGTGCACGATTTTGTTCTCCCTGAAGCTTAACTCCTGTGCTTTTTTGTCGGAAATTTCGGAAATTTTTCAGGGATTGATGCTATTAAATTTTGTTGGTTAAAGTTCGAGGGGGTGGGGAGATAAAGGGGGGTCGAGTGAAGGTCAGACTTAATGACGATTTTGCTCTTTATAGCATTTACGACTTTTTTTTTTTATATAAAACTTTTAAGTAGATTAAGTTTTTGCCATTTTATAATAATTAAAACTGTAAGTTTTTAAAACAAAATAGTATAACAGATGGCGCCACACACGCAGTTTTGAATTCTGCCGGGAAAGTAAAGCAACTCGTTGCTGGATTTTTTTTATATAGAGAAAAAAGTGTGTGTAAGCATTTTTTTAATTACTCAAAATATTTGCCCTTCAATTTGGAGTTACTAAATTTTGAATTTAATTTTAACTTACCTTCGGGAAAAGGCTTGCCATCGCTACCCTGTACTGTACTTAGTAGGTGATCACGATATTACAAAATTAATTGCAATTCGCCATTATCATGATATAATTTTATATATTTCTATAATAACTATTTTCGAATAAAAAAAAGTTATAAATTATCAATAAAATGTAATTTTACAGGCTTTGAAATCAAAATTAAAGTAATAATTACAATATTTGAAGCTTATCTATTATCTATCTATTTTTATTTAATTAATTAGTTTATTAGTTTGTTATTCAATTAAAAACAACAGGAATCAACTAATAAAAGTAATAGGAAATTCTAAAGATACTTTATTGGTTTTTAACGGAAAGTAAAAACCAATTGAAACCAATAAAAATTTTTATTGGCATTCTATTGATTTTTATTGAAACAATCAAACTAATAGACAGAAATAAATAATTCTACCCTAAATATGCTACTAGTTTATGAAAATTAATAGAATTTCATAAGTAATTTTTGTTTGAATGAGTAAAACAATTAACATTTACGGACGCCCTGTATATTTTATTTCCGATTTTGAAAATTTATTACTCGATGAATCTGCAGGTACATTCACGAACTGAAGAGAAACTCAAAAAGTTTATCATCAAACAAAGAAATTATTCAAGTTCAACGAGTAGTTCGAAGACCACTCCAAAGGGCCTCAACGTTGTGGGCGATTGAGGTACGATCTCACGTCTTTGTGACGTGAGGTGGAGCCCGACTTCTTGGAACACATGTTCTAAATATTCTCTTCAAATTGATGGTGGCGAGAGGTTGAATATCAGTTCTATATCATTCGAGCTATTCACGTTAAACTTGAACGTTACTTTCTGTATATAAGTAACTTTTTTGAGTTACTCTTTCAGCTCGTGTTTGTTTCATATACTGTATATGCCTTGCAGACTCGGCGAATAATAAATTTTCAAAATGGGAAACCTGTACGTATAACCTGTATTTGAAAGGGCATCTAGGCACTAAAAATCATATAAATAGCTATAGATTTTCATAATTATTTATATCATATTTCCGCTCATTTAAGAGCATGCTTTTATACATAGGTCAAAATCAGTTCTATATTTATTTTGCAAAGTACATAAAAGAAAACTTGCTATTTAAGCAACTCGTTGATGAATTTTTTAACTTTCTCAGCAACATTTAAAACTGCATGCGGTTCTGTCTGTTATGATATTTCGTTAAAAACTTTTTTTTTTTAATTATTATAAAATAGCAAAAAGCTTAATTTTGAAGGTAGGGACGGGTTTTATAAAAATTACAAATGCTAATAACGGGCAAAGCTTGTCTCTTAATTTCACGTATTTCTAATTAAGCAGAAATCTTTTTAAAGCTTCAAAAAACTGTACAGTATTTATAAGTTTATAATTGGTAAAAAAAATCTGGCGGTCAAGTATATAAACTTTACAAACTATAACGCGTGTCATTGCTGATGTTATGTAGGATCTACATTGTAATTGACTAAAAATTCTTTTTATTTTACTGGTTTTCTATTTAAATTTTAATAGGAAACACAGATTTTTATTCCAGACATAAATGATTAATTATTTTATAATTAATTAATGATATGATTAACGTATTAATAATGACAGTCATTAATTGGATGATTATCAGGACGTTCTGACAAAATACCTGTCCGAGAAACTATTAAAAGATTAAAAGGCGATAAAACTCACCTAAAATTAAAAATTATAAAAGAAATTTAACTGAGTCTCTATTGCAAAAACTGACATTCTCATTTAGCTGTAATTAATTCAGCCTTAAAAAAATAAAGTTTTAATTATGTCAAAAAATTTTGATCTTGACACGGAAAAAAATTCTTACTTCAAGATCGAAAGGATTTTAGTTTGATGAAAGATTTCGTGATACGTCACTATTAATTCGAGTTATTTACCTTAAGCCAATTTTTCATCGTAATTTCCAAATTAAATTCGTTAAATATCAATTACACTTAACGTTGTAATAAATACGTGTAAGGTTAATGTAAAAATGCGAAATGAAGTATTTCGATTATCATTTTGTAATATGACCTAATTGAAACCATTATTATTTTTAAAGTGTAAAGTTTAATCGCGGCTTTACTCAACGTTGGACCGAAGAAAGGAAGAGAGTGAGGGGATGAGAAAGAAGATAAGAGAGAGAAGGCATTATGGTACTGAGCAGATGGGGTAAATGAGAAAGTATGAAAGAAACATAGTAAAACCTCGGTTATACGTTTTGCACGTTTTATTTGACAAGTCCCTTATAATCTAATGCTATTTTATTTATGTTTTCTTGATTTTTACTAGTTTGAAAATACTTTTCGATATATTGGGAAATTGAGTTTTGGATGTTTACCTTTTACTTTCCCAGCTGTTATGAATACATAACAAGGGAAAATATTGAAAGCGTTTCAAATTTAATTCTTCGAATTTTTTTGCAAAAATCTCTACATTTTGAGGCCTCCCGAATCCAAAAAAGTTAAAAAAAACAGCAAAAAATTCCTTGGACATATGTGTATGTATCTATGTGTGCGTGAGTATGTTGGCGTGTTTTGTTTAATGTCTCAGGATGGGGTATAGATTAAAAACGAATTTTGGCACGGTAGCTTGTGTATAAGGGGCATTGATGCTATTCAATTTTTTAGTGGTGAAAAGTCGAGAGGATGGAGAGATAGAGGGTAGTCGTGTCATGTTTGGCATTGGGTTGAAGTTAATGAAGATTTTACTCGTTAGTATTTATAGTCCTTTTTGTTTTTAATAAAACTCATCTCTATACTCAAAATTAAGTTTTTTGCTATTTTATAATAATTAAAAATATATAAAGTTTTTATAACATGATCTCATAACAGGTGGCGCCACATACAATTTTATTTATTACGATTAATAATACAAAAATTATTTTTAAAATAAAATCTCGTAACAGCCGGAAAGTTGCGCAACTCGTTGCTAGTTTTTTCTCCCTCCAATTTATAATTACTGTCTTTCATAAAAGGGTTCTTTTCTTCAGCTGTAAAAAATGTGGCTGTTTATACAGGATAGGGTATCGTTTCTCGCTATAGGAGAACAATTAAAAGCATTCAGACAGTTTTTAAGTGTAACTTAGAAAGTTTAAAAGAGTTGTACCAATGCGAAGTTAATTAATCTAACGGCCCAATGCTAATGAGCTTGAAATTTAAATTGTCGACCAATTTAATTTGTTTGCAATTTAAATTTTAAATTAGAAATCGTTTAACCGTTGATAATGGAATAAAACAGAGTTTCTTCGATACCCGTTCACTTAGCGTTCGAAAATTGAAATTGTGCTCTTGATTGACTGACAAATTTCAACTGTAAACAAATTCGAACATGAATTTGAAAATTAAACCTTCTCAAAATTTTAAAGGCCATGCTGTGATTGGTTGGAAAAAATTCAGTTTACTAATGGTAATTTTAAAAATAGTATAGGCCTAGGTTAAATAGGCAGTTTCTATTTTGTATCTTTACTTTCCAGTGAAGTTTTGCGGTATTCAATGTGTTTTCTTCGACATCTAAACAGACAAGAATGGCTTCACGTAAACGGAAATGTAAAGGTGGGCCGAAAAATTAGGCATTATCAGAAGAATACTCGAAGGTGTCTCATCTGGAGAGGTGCCTGGTTAAAGAGCTATTTATTGTTGCATCTATTTTCAATAGCATTTATTATCAGTGCGAAAAAATAGAAGCAAGCGCACATGACTTTACTGGAGTAGAGGGTTTTTCATTCCTTCAGCCTGGGGGGGGGCACTAAGAGAGTCTTTTAATCAAGCCCATTGTAAGTTCAGCCAGACACGCAATGGGGGCGGCCAGATAGTGAGGTATAGTTTTTCGATCTCCCGGATTCGATCCATGTCTCCTAGAGGAGTATGCTGACATTAACTGCTCGGTCATCCACTTGTGTGGAATGAAGGGTGAACTAATTTAATGGTTTGAAACAAACTCGAGAAGAATATATTTCAATAAATGGCCTAATCTCGCCCGAGAAAGCGTGCGAAATGCAAAATAGCTAAAAAAAACTGGGAACATAAGGTTTCTTTCCTTCTGTGGGATGGCTTGAAATGTTAAATTAACAAGATAACATTAATCCTGGATTTTGCCGAAATTTTAATGTGTTTCTATAACCCCTCCAGTAATGCACGGTAACATAACTCGTGCCAATGAGCAGTAGTTTACGAGATATCATTATTTAAACTTTTTTGTATGAGTTATCATCAAGTTCTATAAAGGAATTGTAATGAGAAGGCGGGAACCAATGAATAAAAGACCAGATTGAAAAGCTCGACTTTGTCAATTTATTCTATTCTTTTTCACAATTTTTTCTGAAGTGGAATCCATTGGAAAATATAGTTGACCCAAAACTACTATTTTGTAATAATCATATCATTCGCATATTTTTAAAACAACTGTAGGAAAACTATCGTTTTGCTATTTACAGTTATTGCAGCGATTTTCAACCAGTGAGGATCGTAGATGTCCCACAAAAATTTTTGAAGGTTATTAAATAAATTAATTTCAAAAGAAGGCCAAAGAACAATAAGTGTACACGTCAAAAAAATAAAGCCTCTTTAAATTGATTGTATGAGTTTTTCATTGTTATAATAAATAAACGTATACGCAATGTAGTAAAAAAATTATATTCCTAAGCAAACTTATATGTGCATAACACCGGGGTTATTTCATTTAAAATAAATTTTTTTTTTTTTTAATTAAAAGTGTATCTATAATTGTCCATATTTAGTTCAAATTAGAAATAGAGGGACATTGGGCAAGTTTCTAAAGGTAGTTATCGTGCCACTTTTAAATGTAAATTCACTGTTAATAGTAATTGCTTTTCTTAGATCAGATCTCATTAAATGTTCAATTATAATAAACCGAAAATTAAGTAAGATTTTTTAAGAATTTTAATTATTATCTACTTATTAGAAATTATAGTAAATTTCTTTGTGTTAATAAATAAATTATGAAAAATACAATCTTTCTTTTTACTCCTTTTTTTAAATCATTATAATTTAAGTATGCTGCTGAAATTTAATTACAAGTTCAAGTGTGCCGTGACATAAAAAAGGTTGAAAAACACAGAGTTATTGGTTTAAAAATATTACTAAAATAAATTACACTAAAATATAAACGATTTTAATAATTACAAAATAGCATTTTTGGGTCAAACATATTTTCTAATAATGCATGGTAACATAACTCGTGTTCATTATTATGTTACCGCGCATTAGTAGAAGGGGTGCAGTAAAATATACTAAAATTCAGCAAAATGCTGGATATCAAAGCTTGGGTGTCTTTTTTTATGTGGTCATTCAAATCATCAATTTTAAGTCCTTTTCCTAACCCCTCTGTAACATTTTTCCACTAATTTTTAGACACCCAAATGCCCAAAACTGCTGACAAAATCGGAAATGGCTTAAGAAAGAAGGACTAAAGAGCGACCGGCTGTTTTATAGTGCTGCAACAGTGATGGATCAGAAAAATTTATTCCGCTGGTTATAGATAAATTGCCAAGCAGCGATGTTCTAAGAATATTGACATCTTGCCTACAGAATATACGTCTAATAAAAGTACTTGGGGTGACAACAAACATTTCGAAGAATAGTTAAAAGTATGGTATTCTGAAAACAAACTCGTAACACAGTACTATTTCTGGATCACTGTCCAGCATATCCTTCCAATAAAAAAACATTTCTTACAAACAGTAATAGAATTTCTCCTGCAAATTGCACTACTATTCTTCAACCATTAAATCTTGGCATCATAAAGAATTTTAAGAGCTACTACGAACAATTGATTGTACTGTACAGTACATTTTGCTATTAGAGAGATAGAAAAAAAAAAGGAGAAAATAAACCAAACTAAACATTTTACATGTTACTACAGTGGATTTAATATTGTTATTGTGTTGAAAATCGCAGTACACCGTTTTTACTTTTAACTTTTAGGCATTAAATTATTTAGCACCCTTATGGAGAAAAGACATGGTAGAGATAGTCTAAGGCTTTTCAAACAAAGAATCTCAAAAATGAGACATATACAGAAAAATTATTCATTTTAGATTGAGTTCTAATGTTACTTTCGACGATTTCGTGGCAGTAAATGACGAACTTCCAACTTCAGATATATTGAAAGAAGAGGATATTGATCAGATACTTGAAAAAAGTATCTGATCAATATCTTCTTCTTTCTTTACGTCTAATGTTATCATTCGAAAACCTTAGGGATGAAGAAGAAGAGAATGATGACAATGATGATGATCTAACTTACTTCAAGTTCCAATTTAAAAAGTACACTTGATGGCTTAACTTCTATCAGACTCAATGTATTAAGCAATAACGTGGATCAAGAAAAAACTTAAATGTATAAGTGATTTGAGTTATTAAATATTTTTGAATGCAATGTTAAGTATAATTGTAATTTAGGAAAAAATTAGAAAAAGTAAATATAGTAAATAAAATTGTTTCGTTTTTATTTATTC
This sequence comes from Centruroides vittatus, assembly GCF_030686945.1. Classification (NCBI taxonomy): domain Eukaryota; kingdom Metazoa; phylum Arthropoda; class Arachnida; order Scorpiones; family Buthidae; genus Centruroides; species Centruroides vittatus. The sequence goes on along the minus strand of NW_027122706.1, from coordinate 8,000,540 downwards.
TATCTGCTTTGTATACAGTATATAAAATATTTAGCTTAAAATTGTCACTAAAGTTTTGAACAAGTGAGCGAAGCGAATGGGGAAGCCCCTAGTTAGGCTACAAATATGTATCTTATAAGAAAGCTGACAACATGTTGCTGGACTTTCCAGTCATTCTTTATTTGTTTTAATCCCTAATAATTGCTACCATTAAGTTTGCTACCTTTATCAAAAACTTATGGCTACCTTTATAAGTCTTCAAATTAGTTCCGGGGATATTAAGGGGGTGGGGCTATATTTCCTGAACCAATGGTCAGATTTTCCTAAAAATTTCTAGAAACATTTCCTCAATACACAAACCATTTTGCACAATTTCAGAAATTTTTGACACTATGCACAGTAGTTATTAAGCTTCAAATTGGGCGAACAAAATCGTACAACCCATCCATACACACACTAACATCCATACATACAAAAAAAAAAAAAAACTCTCAACTTTTTGTGCATTTCCAGGTCCAAAAATGTAAAAATTTTGGGGCCATTTTTTGACCGATCGTCATACTTTCCCCATTATACAACAGCCTGGAAAGTAAAACCTTTGGAGCAGAATGAAAATAAAAACTTTATTTATTGTATTTACTTATTACGTGCATGTAATTTAAAGCCAAAATAGCTAATGATTACACTCACAAAATAACAAAAACTATTTACAGAAACAACAAGATAGTAAAGTAGAAATACAAAAAAGTGAGGTAAAAATACGATAGAATACAAAAATTGCGCAAAATTATTTGAAAAAGCAGTAACTTTAGTTTTTTGTGTATTAAAATTGACATTTAGTCGATTTGTACATGAGCATGAATGATATAACCGCTTCTTAAATGCGGATTGGATGACCGGTCTGGATCGCCCTTAAAAAAGGGATTTCCAGTTACATGTTTTTCATTTAAGCATTTTTTTTAGATGTTCCCATCAAAAACTTATAACCGGAGTTTTTGTATACGATATTTGTTGAGAAATGTTAACCATAGAGTGCGTAAAAGTAAATACATTATACTTATTATTATATAAACCAGGGATGGCGAACCTTTTTGAGTCCGCGTGCCATATTATAAGCATACTTAGCTTTAAAGATGTTAATGCGTGCCAAAGTCTTAGACTTCGAATAATGATATTTAAAGAAATTAAACAAATACGCTTTAATTCGAATAAATGTAAAAAATCTGATTGAAAAAAGGATGATCAGGTGATAAACAGAAAAGATGATTGAAAAGGACAGAAATCATATGATACATTACGTGCCAGATGATTTCTCTTATGTGCCACTTTGGGCACGCGTGCCATAGGTTCGCCACCCCTGATATAAACTAATAGCTCCACATACAATGCGAAATTCAATTATAATTTCATTTGTCATCTTTTCTAAACATTTCTGTTTCTGTTCAGGAAAATTTTATATCATTTTGCTGCCATGACTGTTATTAATTGCATTTAATGTAAGTTTAGAAATTTCTGCACAGTTTTTTTTCCATAGATAATATGAAGAAAATGCAAAAAACATAAGATAGCTTTTCGAAAGGAGAAACTGGTGCAAAATACGAAATATCGGCAGTTATAGAAAAGATTCACTCATCAAAATGGCATTTGCATCATGGGGCTTATGATGACGTGTTCATTTTGTGAGAATTCTGAAGATTCTTTCACAGAAAAAACCTGAGTATTCTAACATATCTATATTTTTTGTTCACTGTTTAATTGTTAAACTGTTTTAGGTATTAAATTTTTTAGCATCCTCATGGAGAAAAGTCACGGTAGAGATAGTCTAAGGCTTTTCCAACAGTCTCAAAACTGAGACATATACTGAAAAATGATTCATTTGAGATTGAGTTATAATGTTACTTTTGACGATTTCGTGACAGTAAATGAGGAACTTCCAACTTTAGATATGTTGAAAGAAGAAAATATTGAACGTTAAGTTTAGTTTATTTTCTCCTTTTTTTCTCTGTCTTCAATAGCAAAATGTATTGTACAATCAATTGTTCGTAGTAGCTCTTAAAATTCTTTATGATGCCAAGATTTAATGGTTGAAGAAGAGTAGTGCAATTTGCAGGAGAAATTCTATTACTGTTTGTAAGAAATGTTTTTCTATCGGAAGGATATACTGGACAGTGATCCAGAAATAGTACTGTGTTACGAGTTTGTTTTCAGAATACCATACTTTTAACTATTCTTCGAAATGTTTGTTGTCACCCCAAGTACTTTTATTAGACGTATATTCTGTAGGCAAGGTGCTAATATTCTTAGAACATCGCTGCCTGGCAATTTATCTATAACCAGCGGAATAAGTTTTTCTGATCCATAACGATAAAATAGCACGATAAAAAAAAAAGACCGTCTTAATATCACAGGATGAAAGAACTTTCTAAAAAAGGCAAATACTTAATGATATTTAGTTTAAGAGTGCAAATTATTTATTGTAATCAATAAAAAATAAAAAAATAAAAATAATAAATAAATAAATTTTCAGACTATTTATAATTAAACATCATGGGAACAAGTACAGGGAATGATTACAAAATACATATGTAATATGAAAAATTAAAGTATATTTTATTTACTTTATTTTTATTTTATTAAGAATTCAATATGCTTATAATCTCAATTACATATTTAATTTTTTGTTTGTTTTTCGCTTCATAATATTAATGTTTTAGAAAAAAAAAACTCGTTTAATTTAGAAACGTTTTCAATTTTATTTGAAACAATAACCGCTTCCAATGTATTTAAGATGACAATAAATTTTGTCCTGTTTACTTAAATATCTAAATAAAAAACACGAAATTTGCATTACGGTATTTTAAGCAATGAAAATTAAAGAACCGACTAATTTTATTTGAAAGTTTATATTTAAACACAAATTATTTAAAAAAAGATTTCTATTTTAAATTCAATAATGCCTTTTAACTGCAATTGTCGCAAGAAATTAAAATTTTCTGAGAAATTTTTCTGGTTTACGAATCGTTTATCGAAATTTCATAATTGTTATAAGATTATTTTTTAAATACATGTAAGTTATATACTATAACTAGCTTTTTTATCATAAACTACCATAACTAGCAATTCGTGTGCCCTGAGCAAGATTATATTTTTAATTTTTTTTAATTAGAAAAAAACAAGAACACCTTTACGAATGTTTACCTTTATCCAAAAATGTCAAGAAATTGGCCTCTAAATTGGCGACAAAATTTAAAATTTGAAAACGAAAATATAATATTGATAATTTTTTGATACCCCGTTTTACGGCCTTCTTTGTCCTAGGTCCTGTGCCCTTGCATTTGTTGCATTATATATACATTTCTGTCGTTTAGTTGAGTTGAACATACGTTAGAAATTCTTCCAAAGAAGTGAAATTTCAGAATTACTTATAAAGAAAATATATTAAAATAATTTATTTTATGAGGGAAATGCTGAAAGTTTTGGAGGACGTCACCATTTCTACCATTGAAAGGGCTTGAACTTAGGATATCGTTTTTAGATATTTGTTATTCACTGAGAAAGCAACTGATTGTTATTTCCGATGAGGTGTCATGTTCTCTCTTTTATCACTTCGTACTTATACAGCCTTTCAGAATCTCTACTCCAACTTCTCTATTATGTTTCCGACTTTTCTGGATTTCCGCTGGTTATCAGTAAGTGTCAGCTCCTGTTCTTTTTTCTCTCCTAGTGATCAAACAACGCATAAATACATCCGTATTAATTTAATTTAATTGTTTTTATTGGTTTTTGTAAAAAAAATGTTTTTATCACACAAAGTTATATTCATTTTATTTTAAGTAAAAACAAATATATAAATATTTATAATTATAGCAAATATAGAATTAATTACACATTAAATATACTTTCTAATTGCTACATTGTAAAAAACTCTACCATTTTGAGTAATTTTCTCAAAAAATAATGATTACAGTGTATGAACACACGCATCTAATTAATTATTGTTATTATTTTGTATAAGATTCGCCCTCAACATGATATTAAATGTTGAGAAATTTATATATTATCTTTAATATAATTTTTGACAATGATGTAATACTATACAAAGAGGTATATCATAATAAAGAAAGAACAAGATAAAGAAATTTTATAAATGAATATAGAGATTAAATGTACAAGTAAATGCAACTTTATAATATAGAAGCGTAAAAAATTGTAAATTATGCAGTAATTTTAAATTAGATTACAGTGTTAGCATCTAATTAATTATTGTTATTATTTTGTATAAGATTCGCCCTCAACATGATATTAAATGTTGAGAAATTTTATATATTATCTTTAATATAATTTTTGACAATGATGTAATACTCGAATACAAAGAGGTCGCAGATCAAAAAAAGAAAGGAACAAGAAAAAGAACAGTGTATGAAAGAATTAAGATTAAATGTCACAAGGATAAAATGCAACATTATAATAATATAGAGCCGTGAAAAAATTATATTATATTTGTAAATAAGAAATAATTTTATATAAGTATTTTCATTATTTATTTTTTTAAGAGTTAAAGTTATTTTCATTTTAAACAAATTATTGTAAATGATAAGAATTTCATTCTCGGATATAATCTTCTTAACTTTTGTTTTATTCGTAAATATTATGAATACCGTATTTAAGTAGTTGGTGATGTATTATTTATTAATAGAAACAATATTTAAATGAATGGATTTCAGAAATTTAACAATTATAATATCAAAAACTTTATTTCTGATCCTTTCCATTTTATACAGTACAACAACAAGCAATACTCTTAATAATAGTTTAATAATTACTGTATTTATTTATTACATTTTTAAAATTTCGATCAAAAATAAATATTTATCAATTTTTCTATTATTATATATTATTATATACAATTTTTCTATTATATATCTATTATATATTAATATTTATCAATTTTCTATTATTATATTATGGGCAAATGCGGCTCTTTTTGAGTTACATGCGGCTCTTGCTGAAAGTGTTAATTTCTGTTTTTTTATTTTTTTTATTTTTACAATTTTATTTTTATAATTTTGTGAAAATATATTTATTAAAAAATTCAATATTTGTTTTATATTATATTTATATTATATAATAAAATCGCGCGCCTTACCATACTATCGCCACGACAGTATAGAACTGCGGCTCCCATGCATTTTGCAAAACATTTCGGCTCCCACTAAACTCTTGCTTGCCTACCCCTGTTATATACAGTATATATATATATATATATATATATATATATTTATATTTATTTATTTAAATATTGATCTTTGGTTTTTATTAATAATATGGGAGAACAATATTCGAGAAGCTAAACTTTTATAAATGAACGAAGCGTAGAAATTGTTAAATTAATTCAGTTGTTATGGACGAAAAATGGAAAGGACTCCAATAGGATTTAAATATTTATTCTTCGTTTCGATAGTGTGCTACCTTATTCCCTTTGTTGCATTAGTTCTATTATTGCATTATCTTTATGAATAATACTTATTTTATCTGCTTCGTTATAAATTTGATCACTGTTTTTGCTATTGCATTTTGGGTGAATACTCAACTGTTTATAAAACTTTTCATGCATATTTTTGCCTTTTTTTATCATTAACCTCTTCCACACGTTCATGCAATAGCGCTGGCAGCTCGTAATTCTAAAAGTACTTTGAAAAAATCAAGAAACAGTTAATATTCAAAAAGAAGGATCAGATATATTACTGAGATTTTTTATTTCTGCTCTGAAGAATTTATCATTAACGGCTAACTGGATTTAGTTGGATGAGTCACACGATTTGGCATACCATAGAGATCTAATACGCATTGATAGTAAACTATAATCGGATCGAAAATTTTAATTAAGCATATCGAATAAGCCGAGTAAACTCTCAAATTGCGGTTTTAATACTTTTCCAACTAATAGATGGTGTGCGTGTCAAAAGTGAGGCTTTCGAAGATTAGCCTCACGTTTCGCATGCAGATTTCACGCGCTGGTCATTGCCGAAAAACTGGCACAACGAGCAACAGTGAGGCTAGTCTCGTGTGTAAATGAAATTCGGTATGTTCGTATAGCTGGAGCATGTATCGATGTTCGAATGACTGTAATGTAATTTATTGTTTATTTTAGTTTTAATTATTATTTAGTTTTGGACATCGATGTTTCAGTTACTAGACTTATGTACTAATATTCAATAGTTTCAGTTTGATTTAAATTTTGAGATTTACTAAAATAAATAGAAAAATTAAACTTACCTTGATAGTTTTTTCATCTACTTATTTTAGTTATTATTACTTTTTAATTTATTTATTATTATTACCGCCCGACTGAGGTAATTGCTCCCACCTGGGGTCGGGGCCATAAACGGCCGGAAGGATCAAAGGTGGAGCGTCTCCACTTAAGGGACAATGTGTTGGCCACGTGCCGGCCAGCTTGAGAAAACAAGAATAAATAAAGCACGGACGCAAATGTGAGCTACGTCGGCGGGAGATAGGGCGGACGTCTTGGAAGGCTCTAAGAAGGGGAAGGAAGTGATTGGTCGCAGGAGGCAGTGCCAGAATCCCTTAAATTGGAAGGGTGGCAAAAAAGCGAGGAGAAAGGGCGAGGGACCTGGTACGTGGCGGTCTCTAACAACAGGCAGACCTTTGAGGCGGATAGAGAGAGTGTTCTCCTCTTGGAAAGTCCTCTGGAGAAAGGTTGTTGTAGAGACGGACGGCCACGAGGTTAAGCCATCTCCGGAAGAGTGACTCGTGTTCCCCGGCCAGCTAAGTCGACGTGCGGCATCTCAGTTTCGGTACATTAGCGTACGTAATGTTATTGCATAGTGTACATCTTTGTAAATATTTGTAAATAAACTGTATATAACTAATTATCGAGTGTGGAGGTGTGATTTCCGACGGACCTTCTAACGGAACATTTGTAAAGATCAAGAGAAGAATTAAACTTACCTTGATAGTTTTTTCATCTACTTATTTTAGTTATTATTACTTTTTAATTTATTTATTATTATTTGCTTACTCGAGTATTCAGCTCGGTATTGGACATTATAAAAATTTATACTCAGATTTTTAATATTCGTGTTATTTACTGTAAATTTTTCATGGTAAATCACGTCTACCACGTTTTTGTTTCGTGATTTCGTGCAGATTTCATCGCGTAAAAATAATGTCAAAATAGCCTACAAGTTCTCAAAATATACTGCTTTATTGGAGAATATTAAGAGATAATACATAAAACTTTCACAAAATCCCATGTGCTTTCGAACCTTTCGATTCATTGCCAGGGATTTCTGTATGTATGGATGTTAATGTGGGTGACCACGATTTTGTTCATCCATTTTGAAGCTTAATAACTCCTATGCTTTTTGTCGAAAAATTTCTGAAATTTTGCAGAGAGGTTTGTGTATTAGGGGGATTGATGTATTAAATTTTGGCGGTTAAAGGTCGAGGGGACGGGAAGATAGATAGGGTCATGAATCGTATGTCCAGTGTGGTCAGACTTAATTAAGATTTTATACGTTATTAGCATTTGCAATGTTTTTATAAAACTCATTTCTAGCCTCAAAATTCTAAGGTTTTTGCCATTTCATAATAATTAATAATACAAAAAAATTTTAATAAAATCTCATAACAGATGGCGTCACACACAATTTTAACTTTATTGCCGGTAAAGTTACACAACTCTTTGATGGATTTTTATTCTAATTGGATCGTGTTTGTAATCTCCAACATTTAATTCTCACGACCACAATCAATTTTACATTTTATAAAGAAAATTTAACAATGTAAATGACTACAAATGTACTGTACTGAATCACTAAATGAATTCACTACATTTTTTTCCTTTGAAAAAATAAACTTGGCCCATGGTGGCTAAAAAAGCACTGTAACACTATAAAACTTGTATAAATATCTTAAATGAAAACAATTTAAAATTTAACAGTCTTCCATAAATATATCAATATATATATTACCTTTTATCTAAATTATAATCTCACAAAAATATTTTAACCGATGTACCACATTGTTTAACATTTCAACTTACACATTTCATATGAATTAGCTTTGCTACTGGATAGTACTACAGTAGACTCTAGAAGTGGAAGGAACAGAGTAAATTTTCGATTTACGGAAACTGCCATAATTTTAATGAGATCGTAAATATCACAATGCAAACACAATAGTTAGACTTTAATATATAAAGAAGAAAGTTTGCTAGTTTGTTCTTTATACATTTCGGCAAGTTTTGAGCAAATGCAATGAAATTTTTCGGAAACCATCCTCTCATACAGAAGGATATCAACGACTACTTTTGGTCGAATTACCTTCAACAGGCTCTCCTTTCTATCTGACCAGCGGATAGGAGAATTACTTAATACAAAGTTATCAGCGAGTAGAAAATATGTTTTTTTCAGAAGTTTTTGAGGGTGCCGAGTTTAAATATCTGGTTCATTTTTCACGAAATCTGATCGGTTAGTCGATTACCATTTTATATTCGGCTATGAATAGAACGTTAGAGTTAACATTAGAAAAAAAATTGGATGTGTTTTTTCTGTTTTTTTTATATAGTAATTACGTATTTTGCTATTTATTAGGACTTATCACACCAGTTTTTTTACCTGTTTCTTAGGAAATTTGCGTTAAATCCGTTTCTTTATATTTTTTAATAAATTTTAATTCCACTATATACATTTCCGGTTTTTCTCCCTCTTTGATTTTTCCATAAATTTCAATTTGTGGAAAATTGTAATTTACACTTTTTATACTATTGTTTCAACTGAAGAGTGGAAAATTCGAAATGTACTGTACATATTGGAAATAAAATTTATTAAAAAATATAGCCTAAAGAAATAGATTCAAGTCAAGTTTCTTTAAAAAACATGGTGTGATAAGTCCTAATAAATAGCAAAATACGTAGCTGTATAAAGAAAAAAAAAATAACGAAAAAAGGACAAGTAGTTATTATAATAAATTTGGGTATCTTGTTTCTCGTGCAGTCACATAAGTCAACGACTATTTTCTGTTGAAAAACAAACAATTCCTGTCTACTACTTGAGCAATAAAATTGTACCATTCCATACCATCCGAGCATTGCGATATACATGACAATTCATGGTATGCTAAAATAACCACTCTTAACATGATTTTCGTTTTAATGTTTCTTGTTCTTACTTTTTCGTCGGGCAGCGCCCTACATATCTGCTAGTTTATTATGTTTTATTATTTTTTAGATACGTATATGTACAAAATAATTAAACATTGACGCTATTAATAATAAAAATCTGTTATACGAGTACGAGTTCATCGTTCAGGATTCATTACTTCTTGCTCAACAATGTTTTCAATGAAATCGAGTATTTGTCATCTGTGCTGAGAGGTTTACCATTTGACAGCTGTAGCCGGGTCCAATTAAGAAGGAAATGCTTCAATGCCAAAATGGGAAGCATCGTGCAAAGGGCTGGAAGGTACCCGGGCAATTTTTTCAATTCAATTTTTATTTACTGAAAGTTCAAAGTACTTCCCCGGTACCGCATAGCATAATCGGGGACTGGTACCTCAAACGCAAAGATACTACTGACTTACGTACGAGGAAGAGTTTGTGGGAGCTCCCTAACTAGTTCAAAGGATTTAATTGATCTTCTGTACCACTCCTTTGGGAGTGATGTTGGAGTCAGCATGGAGCACTGAAAAAGCAATTTTCGAGATATATATTGATCATGGTTCTTCCTGCAAGACTGTAAAATGGGGATGTTTGGCGACAGAAGGCGGAATATGCGGCGCCTTCAGAGGTCTTTGTACTTCTGGTCTTTTGCTTCTGGCAGTGGTTTGTTTGTGGATAGGAATGAGTCTCAACTATCTTTATCTATACTTTTCGAATTCGAAAATATGTATGGTCTACACACAAACAGTATTTTATCTGGAGGAAAAGACAGAATCATGAAATTAACATTGTCTGTAATAATTATAGAGACATTATGCAAACTCTCCTTTAAACCAAAAAAATAATAATAATAAACATTTTTATGTTACTGATAAAAATGTGTTAATACTAATATAACAACATGACATTATATCTTACAAGACAATTTTCACAACAAATTAATTTAACATAATCTTTTTTACAAAATATTTATTTTAATTTATGACAACACGAATTTCTTAATTATAAAATTAATTATACAATTTCAAGGCACTTTAATATAATTTACAATTAAAAAATTTCTAAATTTTTATTTCATTACGCTACCTATACTTTAATTATTATAAAAATACAACTTGGCTCAGATTTACTGAAAAAATATTAAGAAAAATAGATAACTTACAACTTGGAGTCATTAAAACGAGTCTTATATTACAGCTGAAGTTTTCTTAAGTTGTTTGCTTGGTTTTTGCTTTCTTAATGTTCTGTGAATGATTGAAACTGAAAGCATCACGTTCAGATAACGAAATAAAGATAGGAAAAGCTAAGATTAAATCATTCTGAACGAAAAAAATTTATATCTTATATCTAGAAATGATATTTCTATTAAAAATGCATAAAATTTTTGTTTATGCTGAACTAAATAATTATAAAAATTCGAATATGTTTGCATTTATTTATGTACAAGTATTGATTATCCAGCAGCGAGAAGAGAATAAAAATAAAATTCGGATGAAAATGATAAGTGTTTAAATTTAGTTTTCTTAATAATCGATAAAATAACTAGAATTTCTAAACAAGAAAATGTGTTGATTTAGAAAAGAAGAGGCTCAATGGAGGAGTTGCAAACAATAATGAACAATGGCGATATTATTGATGAAAGTTCTCTTATTGCAGCTGTTTTTATGATGAATAGGTACTGTACGTCCCATGGCAAGTATCTATAAATTATAATAATTATATTGTTTGTCTCCGTATGTAAATTTTCAATAATCCGAAAATAAATGACAAAATAAAAAGTTTTCATTCTCTACTTTCGTCAGTGAATTTATTTAAAAGTTATAACTTTATTTTTATTTATAATTAAATATTTAATATCTCAAATATTTTAAAGCATAAATAATTACTTCATTCTTTATCGAAAATAAAATTTTTGCACATTGAAATAAATATAACCTATATTAAATATACAAAATAAAACTCAGTACAAAAATATCAAAATTTTAAATTTATGAAAAGAAAAAGTTTGGAGAGAAAAGGCTTTAAATTTCACATTTCTTAATTTTTGTATACTGAATCGATATTTTTAATAATTTTATATATTGAATAATTAATGAATTTTATAGGCAGAAGTTTGTATCCGATGTATAAATTAGAAAGAGGCGATAGAAGCGGATGTAGATGAGGAGCTACATACGAACAGACGTTACTAATTAGCTGTTACTAGATACATAAATAACAAATGCCATGGCAATGGATGAGATTTACATCGTTTACGTTTAGATACTGATTATCTTCGCTTAGATTTACGATTCTTCCTGTCTCTTTGTCTTCTTTCCGTTCTTTTCTTTGCAACTCGACAGAATCGCTTTCGATAATTAATAAACAAACGAAATTGGAAACGTGTTTCCTATTTGAAGATAAAAATTTATTTAGTCTACAGTTTATTGCTTTAATTCTATAATCAATTTTATTTAAATTTAATTATTTTTCATTATTTTTCTCTTATTCTAATGAAGATCCAGTATCCATTTTCGGTAAAATCTTTTACATAAATCTTTCGGATGTTTCCATGAAATCTAAAAAAATAATAATAATTATGCATACGAAAAAATGCTCGAGTGAAATATTTTAGATATATTTACATTAAATATAACTTATGAAATCGTTGAGAAATAAATGCTATTGAAGACATATCACACTCATTTTGACGAAAGTAATAACTATTTTAATCAATTTTTTAAAAATATCTGTGGCGTTTATTGTGAGACTGTATTGGAAATCAATCAAAGTAGAAGAAAGAAGCCTCGACGACTCTTTTATCAATTTTATAAATAAATCTATCGATAAAAAATCCTAGTAATTTTTCAGTGTTATGAAATCATTTTAATGTATTGGAAAATAAAAACTTTAAAATAGAAAAATTAATAATTTGATAAGAAAACTGGACCTTTTATACAAATTCAAGTCATCTCATAACAAAGCTGTTAAAGAAATAATGATTCACTTTAGAGTAAATTAATTCCAATAATATGCTTCTTAATTTAAATTATATTACAAGACTGATTATAAGAAAAAGTATGCTGTGTACTCATCAGTAATTTAAAGAATTCGAATGATACCACAATTCGTTTCATTAATACCTAAATAGGGACCAGTTTCTCATAGAAAATCCTTCCGAAAGACATCGTCCATTGACAGATCGCCCCATTGCGTTGTTGTATCCCATCAAAACGAAAATTTTAACTTTCAATCCTTATCATTTTAATCTTAATTGATTCCTTTATTAAATGACAATTTAAATGTAGTTAATAAAGATTATAATTTTAGATCTGAGAAAATTGTTATATCAAATTTTAAATTGATTTATGGACAGTCAAAAATTTTCGATATTTTCGTATTTTGCAAAGGATTTTCGAATAGAATGACGAGTCGAATTCGAAAATCTATACAGCTCACATACAGTATTTTATCTAAAGTATAAGACAGAATCATAAAATTAACATTAAATCTCATTGGGAAGAATGTTATTTTGATATTGAACAAGATATTGACAGAAACATTGATATTGAGATAAGTCTGTCGAAAATATCATTAATCTAAAAAATGTAAAAATAATAGAAATTACGATAATTAAAATTGAGAGATAAGCAACAAAATTTCGAAATTTAGTGGCTAGTCTGTCTAAAATTGTATTTCTTCAGAATATCGGTAGATTTAAACTATTAAAAAAACTTTAATTACGGCTTTAATTACGATTTTCTAAAGACATAAATTCTTTTTTAAAGAAAATTTATAATGTAAAGTGTTAGATTTCTGTGGTATATGTTCTTTTAAAACTATTGTAATTACCATTCGAAACTCGTATTAAGATTTTATAACATTGAAAGCTCAACTCTGAGTTCAATCTTAGAGTTTTAGTAAGAGATAAATTAATTATTATGTAGGTTAAATACTTTTTGTTTAGTCTACAAGCCACCTAAAAGACTAACCGTTATTATTGAATCAATAATTTTATTAATAGCTCGTAGCTGTTTGTTTACTGTCTACTTTTCTTCCTTTTTCAATATCTTAACGTTAACTTGATTAATAGAAAGAAATTCTATATTTAAATTCATTAATTAGCAATTAATTACTAACTGTTTAATTGTAAATTAACCTTTGAATTTAAAGAAGTTCAAACGTCCTTTTTTTTATTAGAATATTTTAGTAAAATCTTCGTCTACAGCCTTATAAATTAACGAAAATCGATAAAAGTCGGATTATACAGTACATAAACATAAATTATTTTCGAGTTGAATAGAGTTTTTAAAGCTATAAAAATTTTCACAACTTATAGCAGTTAGTAGATAATATTTCTTAATTTACAAAAAATGTCATCAAGTGCATTTTATTTTACTGTAAAATTCTCTGAGAGAGATACTTTAATATACACGTCAAAATATATCAGAAATCTTCGAGATAAATGACTACTTTTAGACAGGATTTGATAATGAAAATATATTCAAAACCTTCGATATTTTTCTTAAGAAAAATGTAGTTTAGTACGATTAATATCATTATCATCATCAAAAATATATACCTGTTTTATAAAGGATGTACTGTACCTTTCAACGTTGGACATTAAGAAAACGTGTAGAAGATGACGATTAATGTCAATATTATTGAAGTAATTACTTATTTTATAAATTCCAACTGCGTATAACTTAGTGATATAATAATAATAATAATAACAATAATAATAATAATAAATTATATTACTGTTGCAATTCGAGTCAACGAGTGATTAAAGATGTTCATTTCGTAGAAGCTTCGTTTACCGACTTGATTTGATAATTATCTTTAATAATGCTTCATTTCTCTGTAATTACTGTTTAGTAGCGTATAAACATTTATGTTTATAAATTAATTAAATTGTTATTATTATTAATGTGTGTCAATCATCACTAAATCGAAGGTATAAATCACCCCTTTCTGTCCTGTTTGTCTGTAATATTTGCATCATTTGTTACATTTACGAAATGATAAAATTGCGCATTTATCATATTTAAAATTTAATTAAAATGATAAATATATAAATAATTTTAAAATTAATTTATAAATTGAATTTTTATAACAAATTATTTCGAAATTATGAAACTGATTTGATTCCTATCAGATGGCACCACCGCCTTCTTAAAGCAAACTGTGAATAGTGATGATGATAATTTAAGAATGAATTTTTGATAAATTTAATTTTGATATTGATCTATATTTCGCAATGTATTAAAAGATTAGTAAAAAAATTAATTAATTTAATTTAAAAATTATTAAGCATCAATATAGAACCGGATTTGCATATAAGCTAAACAAGCAGGAGCTTAGGATCTCGGGTTATGAGTCTATAGCTTAGAGCCTCACATTTTTATATCATTTAGCGGATAGAAAAAGCCTGTTATATCATAATTTTTATATTTTAAGTTTCTAAAATTGAAAATAAATTATTTATAGAAAATATTTACATCTTAAAGTTATTGTAATTATGTTAAATTGGTTCAATTGGCATAAAAGTTCCGTACATATAATTGTAGCTTTTGATTTATAATATAAACTAATTAATGATATTTAGTTCCTGTTTAACGATCGAAATAAGAATGCTTATCTGGAATTTCTCAAAACGAAGAATAGCGTTATCTTAAGTGTTATTCTATGACTTAAATTGCTAATGAATACATCAGTTTTAAATGAAATAAGTGCTAATAATGAAACATGAATACTTAAATGTATCTTTTTATCTGTTTGTGTTGAACACACGTTATATTCTGTATAGTTTAGGTTGGGTGGCTGAATGTTTTAATGAAAAGCAACAACACACGGGCGATCTGCCAGGTGAAGTGCTTCATGGGTGAACTTTCTATGGAAACAGGCTCATATTTAGGTGTTATACACCTGTAGAAAGCCGGGAAAATTCCAGAGTGGCCAGCCCGTTGGCGAGGCGCAAACCCGCGACCAACTACCAGTGTTCAGTGGTTTTATCCACTCGGCCACTGGTAAGCATTTTATATAGTTTAAATATCGATTATACAATAATCAAAGTAACGATATAGAAGGTCTTCGGGGTCGTCCATAAATTGTTAACTTTATATTTATACTTTTAAACTACCATCTAACCCTGTAATTCTCCGTAATGCTCCGTAATGCTGTTGAAATATCCATCTTAAAAATTACGTAACGCATATTTGTGAACGACCCCTTAATTGTACCGAAGAATAAGACACGACACTACATTATTTTATTAATTATATGTACAGTACTATACAATATAAGTAGACTGACCATAATTTCTCGATACCGAAACGGGTCGGGATGAGCCACAGTTGATAAATACAGGCCCACTCTTATTAAAAGAGATGGGCATTATTAACAATTTGCTAGAACTTATTACTGACATTGATTTGGTAACGTGAAAAATAAAATTTCTCTAAAAGATTTTATTTTCGAAAATTTAATAAAGAGAAAGTTTTTATTACAATGTGATATCAAATTTAATAGTTAAGTTGATGTAAAAGGTTTTCTAGAATCAAACCCAGCATATTTTTTAGATGAAATTATTCTGTTGACATTTTGTTTAAATTCTGGTCACTCGCAGTTTTATCGTAAAACTTATCACAATGTAAGTCTCAGTTTTGCTTTATAATTAGCATTGTTTTCACGGTTTTAATATTAAATTTCGACTTCTCTTTCGACGACTGCGAATTCACGAGTGAAAATATTCCTAAAAAAAGGATAATTTTATCAAATTATTAAATATTTTTCTTCATTCAGTTTCTTCAAGTGTTTGATTATTATTGTCTCTATTAGCGCCCATTGATCGAATAGTCGAATTTCATGTTTCTGTTCGTGTAACATGTTCCTTAAATTTGTTGAAACTATTCTGTAAGTTGTATTTGATGCCATTTCTTCCTCGGTAGTATCTATTCAAATTTATGACCCTTGTTAACTCAGAATAAACATTTTCAAACAAAGTTTATAATATATAAACTAGAGAGGAGAGGAAAGCTTTTTTTTTATTTTCAAAAGACGAGACACGAGTAAAAATTTTACTAAAACGACGAGATGACCGGGATAGAGGAAAAACCGGTAGGTATGGCTAACCTTGCTATAACTCCTATGCAAAGCAGTGACATAAACAGTTTGGGTCGCTATGCAACACTCCAGAAACAAAAGTGAATCATTCTATTATCCAGGGGTTGAG
Organism: Centruroides vittatus; assembly: GCF_030686945.1. NCBI lineage: Eukaryota > Metazoa > Arthropoda > Arachnida > Scorpiones > Buthidae > Centruroides > Centruroides vittatus. The sequence goes on along the minus strand of NW_027122706.1, from coordinate 7,984,167 downwards.
ACTAGCATTACGTGCCGTTTTTGTAAACATCCCATCCCCTTATAACCTCTTGTATGATTACCTGCATGGCCACCCACCCACGTAATTTTATGGACCCTTTATCACTTTAAGATCAGTTGTTAATCTATGAGCTTTATTTTCTATTATATATTTTAAGATATTTTTCGATTGTTTAATTTGTCGCGGGGTTTAATGTTAAATAAGCTTATATATAAGCAGAATTTTAGTTGTAATATTAAAAAGTTAAATGCTGTAAAGTTAAATTTAATTTAATAAAAAAAATAGTCAAATAATGTTTAAAAACAATAAGGTTATTCTTTCAATATTTAATATTAAATTGATATATTAACAGCTTATTGATTTAAATTCTTGATGAAATAATAATGCAAAAGTTCTTGAAATTCAAATTTCTTATAAAATTAATATTTTATTTTGAGTTTTTATATACAGACCTAAGATTTTTTTAATGCTAGTAGATTAGCAAGTTTACTAATGAAAATTAATAAACACAATTGAAATATATTAATATTTTCTACGTGATATTAACCTAAAATTCCATATCTATGAGAAATTTTATAAAATTTCAGAAATTCAATACAAAACTCACGGCTAAGACTAAAATGAAAAATCTTTCTAGCCTATTTTAAACAGCTAGCTTATCTCTTGCCTGTTTGTTTAATATTAAATTGAATAATATTGCATGCTTTGAGTAGAAACTACAATTTTATATAGGATTTATTTTAATAAAGCTTATAAATTTGAAAATAAATGAAATAACAGAAGCTCTTTAATTATTACAATGAAATGTAAAGCATATGTTAAGTAATATATAAAAATTTCAAAATATTGAATAACTTATTATTTATCAGTGTAGAATATTTAAATTAATTATAATCATTACAGCAGTAATTATGATTATTTAATTATTCATCTCCTTACAACATGATGTAAATAATATAAAGTATAAATTTAAATTTAAATGCTATTAATTTGTATAGGATACAATGAAAAAGCATATAAATTTGTTATAAAATATTAAACATTGATTTAAAAAATAAATAAAAAATTCTTTAATAAAGTCTTTTATTTAATAACATTTACTAGATTAATTTCGAAGATAATCGTGTAAACAAATCATTATTAATCGTCGTGTATAGCGAGTATAACGTTCAAGAGGTTTTAAGATGCGAAGATTAAGCATTTATATTTTAAAATAACCCTAGAGAAATAAGACCTTAAAATGATTACTAGAGTTTGTTAATTAGTAATGGTCTTTGGTAAAGATAGAGTTTTTGTTCGTTGCAATTAGCAGCATCTACTGGCTTTAAAAGTCCTTACCGTTTACCTAATAGCTGTCTCATTGCAACAATTGAGCAAAGGTTTAATAGAATTAACTAACTTACCTTCTGACGGTTAATATGATAAAGAAAAGAATCTCGTTCATTTCGTTTCGTGTCTCAAAGCTATAATTTCCAGCAGAACCTTGCTATGATCAATTGTTACTATCTTGGTTAAGTTTCAAATTTCTGCTCTCGGTTATATTTGTCCTTTTTTTTTCTAGGAACACAAGAAAAGTAATTACTTTCGCACTAAAAAAGAAATTTATGACAGGACTTCTTAAAACATCCTTAATTCAAGACTTTCGAATTCTTGATAAGTTTATCTGTAAGGAAAAGAATTTTACAAAATGTTTTTGTACGTTTAAAAGCGCGACATTTAAGTTTAAGTGGAATTAATTAAATATAATAGGATTACATTTGTATTTATATCAGCTCGAATTTTTTAACAATGTGATTAATTTTATACATTTTTTTTATACAGTAAATTCATTAAAATAAATACAGTTTGTTTTAAAATTCCCTGGATGTAATAATTATTTTTACTTTTTTCAAAATTAGCTTTATTTCTAAGATTTATTTTTCCATATTGCATTTAATAATACCATTATACTATCTTCTCCATTAATTATCTTCCTAATTATACTGAATATTTAACATAGTTTATTCAAATTGATTGCTTTTTTTATACTATAACTCTTTAAAAACTGCCATCAAATAAATGTTTAGATATTACCTTTATTTGCTTTTAGTTTCTATTAATGTTTTAATTAATTTTATAGAATCATCAAGCTGGAAACAATGATATAATTACAAATGTACTAATTAATCATATTATTATATTTAACCGCAGCATATATTTCAAGATGTTTATCTAATAGATTGATGTTTAGTCTGCGGAAAGCCTCATATTTATCATTAAAATAGAAATTATTTATCCATTACAAAGAAACAAATAAATTAAGAATTTTTATCTAATTTTATAATTTATATAAATGTAAAAATGCTTTAATTTAGATACATTTTCCTTTAAAAAATAAGCAGGTATTTGACAAAAAGGAGACAATATTGTAGCCTAATTATTCTATCAATATGTTGATATATGTGAGGACAATATCAATATTTTAGTTCAATGTAAGACGGCTCATTTTAGATGACTTTATCAATGGTCCAATATGGGATTTCTTAGAAAACATTGATATTATTTGTCGGTAGTATTGTGTTCAGATTAAGGAATATTCTAAAGGTAGAATTATCGATACTTAAAGAAAGTCGTCTCGTGACAGATGGTCCTTTCTCTCCACTACAATAATGGCTACACTTGTTAGGTGGACTTTCGTCAGGTGCTTCTTATTGATTGTCTTTTGTTGTTCAGCCATTTTTCTAATCCTCTCATTTTCTAAATTCTCTAATCGATGCTTATTTACATTTAATTTTTTTTCCTGATTAGTTTCTTAAAAAATATCAATTCTTTAATTAAAAATTAAATTTATAATGAATTCAACGTTAGTCGATTATATTTATCATTTCGAAAACATTAATTATATAACTGATAAATTATTTAAATAATAATAACAAAAACAATAATAAAAATTGATATAAAATGAAGACGAAGATTATGAACCGATAGCTTTAGTTCACGGCATATTTTTGATCATAAAAGTCCATAAAAACAGGTACAATAACCTAAGTGCACAAGTGATCGTAAACGACAAAACTTATAATAAATGCCCATTTTATGTGGATCCTTGTAAATCATTCTCGTGCTCAAAAACACCTGAGCAAAATTTGACACCATTTTTAAGTTCGATGATTTACGGTATCGTTCTTTATACCTTTTTAAAACGTCAAAAATACCTTTATTGTTTCATTCAAATATTGAATAAGTTGTTTAAAATTCACTTTTATACGATTTATTGAAAAAGAAAAAAGAATAGGAAATTTTCATATTTCTTTTCATTATACTAATATTTCGATTTTAAATATATTCAAAATATAAATAATAAGTTTATTTTTAAAATAATTTAATCAATAATATTTTTATTCCACAGTATTTCTATATGTATATAGTATTTCAATCAATGATTTTTATTCCACAGTATTTCTATAATAATAATTATTATAGAAATACTGTGGAATAAAAATGAACGAATGTAAATAGTAGTATCCAATTTATTTTAAATACATTTAAATATTTTTAAAATATATTTTGGGAGTTATTTTCTCGATAACTTATTTAGACTTATAAAATTTTTTTAAGATATTCAAAATGTATTTTTTATATACATTTTCCTGATTTTATAAAATTTATCCACTACTTCTTTTCGGTTTTAAGTACATTTTTTAAATTTTTTTTTATAAGATAAAAATCTTTTGTCAAAAGAAAATTATAGAAAGAAAAATCAACTGAAAAATATCTGAATATTTAAATTCGGTAACTACAAAATAAGTAAATGTAGAGAATAAATAAATAAAAAATCCTCTTGAATTCTTCAATACATTTATGATATTTATTGAATGATACTCATTCTTTTAAAATGATAAAAAGCAAAGTAAGGCTATTATTCTTTTACGAATCATCGCTATTTCTCTTTCCAGCTATAAATATGGATTATAATCTATATTAAATGAAACTACTTTTTATATTATTGAACATCGTATAATATTCCTAATTTGAAAAATATTTTTGAAACTGAATAAATAAGATTTTTAAGATAATATCTTTCTTTACGTGGATTTATTAGTTTCTACGATAAATCTATACTATTACTATACTTTTTATCCTATTTGAAAATTAAAAATAGATATAGTTGAATATAAATCGAAATAAATAGAATTGTTAATGAAATGTTGTATATATTAATAATACATTAAACGCCTACATATTGGAATTAATTTAATTTGATTTTCTCTTAAAATATTTAAATATATATTAAGTAAATTAACGTATTTTAAAAATTCTTTTTTAAAAGTGAATTTCTATCAAAACTATACTTTCTGGAAAATTTTCTTTTGATAAAAATGTAAATTGAATGTCGAAAAACAAATAAAAGCTGGAAAAAGAAAGCCATAAAAGCCGATTTAAAATATATTTTACATTGAGAGCACGGTTATTCACTTTGTGAGGTAGAAATGGATTTACACTATAGACTCAGTCCAAGCTCTAACCCAGTACCAACGTAAGTGGACACCTGAGAACCCTCGACGGAGCTTCATCCGATTACCTAACAAACGACGTTTGACCTTCTGTTCAATCGTCACGATAAAAAATAAAAGGCTGTAAAACAGACTTAAATCCACGTTTTGTCTCTCGTGGATCGACTCGTACAACGTGTTACATTGTAGACTTTCGAAGCGGAGATTGATCCAAAAACGACTTATGAAACCGATTCTTCAAACTTAAAAAACTTTTCTTCTTTTCTAAGAAACAAATAAAATATTGTAAAATTCTAAAATGTAAATCTGATGAAATGCGAATAATATATTTTTAAAATAAATCTAATTATATAAATTTAAGCTTTATCTATGTATTTCTAACGCGATTTCTGATTCTTTAAATAATTCGATTATATTTTAACACGCAAAATTAGGTTGATGAATCACAATTAAAAGCATTAATTTTAATTTTTAGAATCATTTCATAGTTTTTAAACAGATATTTAATTTATAAGTAAATTTACATGAGTAAAACTAGTAAAATAAAAACAGAAATGAAATTGTCAAGACAGATTTTAAAAGAATTTCCATAATTCGAAATAAAAAGAAATTTTTAAGATTTTCTTTTGAATTGATCACATTTATATCTACAAAATACGATTCTATTACGATTCTACTGGATAAAATTCACTATATTTTATTTATGAATTGAATTTTATTTTCTTAAGTTTATTTTTTTTTTCTACAAATTATTTTCTTTTTCTTCAGAATAAATACATCGAAAAGTCTAATATTGAAAATTTTAGTATGTTCTTCGCATAGATAAGTATATTTTCATAAATCAAATTAGCAACTTTATAAGTACAGTACCATGTGTATTTGATTAGACTCATAGGTTTAAATTACCCAAAAGACTGGAAGAAACCCACATCTAATAGAATTTAAAGAAAAGTAAACCCTCAATTAACCCGAAATTCTTAAAAAATAAATAAATCTACAATTTTTGCTTGAATAAATTTACGTGTGGATTACTCCAATTGCATTTTCTAAGCTACGAATTTCAGTAAACGACCTATTCAAAATTGTAATTGTGTAAATTATTACGTTACTTTTCTTATAATTATTCTTGGTTTCCATTTGACGATCCTTGCGGCTCTTCACACCAATACATACAACAACCAATTTAGAAAAAATAAACTCACAGATCTGAATAGCTCCACAGGATTGAACAAGCCACACTCCAAATGGATTTAATGCGCGTAGTACCTTTAATATTCAATTAATTTACTAAAATATATTATAAAAAACTATATAATTAGAAACTTTTGAAGACTGGAAACAAATTATTTTAATTTGTAAGCCAAACTTTAAATTTTCGAGAATAATTAGACACTTTAAATTCTTAAGACTATACATTATATAATAGTAATTAAACTAATTAAGACGCTTGTTGTCGATGTAATTAGTTATAAAAATGAACTAAGAGAAACTCTAACAAAACTTATTATGAGTTTATTGTATTTATTTTTCAACATAGAGACAAAAAATAGTTTTTTAACTATTCTCAATGTAAATAACTCTAGTAATACAAATGTTTAGAAAAGAAAATAGTATAGAAATAAATTCTTTCACTTATCTAATGGAATGCTATAAATTATGCACTCAGTATCCCATTTAATATAATGAATATTTGAAGGGTTTGATACTTTATCAATAAATATAAGAATTTAGAGGCAATCTCGAAATTGGAACTCAAGAAATTTTCTTAATTTTAAAGATAAAACAAAGCCCGATTTATAAATGTATTAAGAAGAAGTTTGAGCAGAATTCGGCATCCAGATGGTACAATTATTACGACAAATTACATGAATAATCATGCTTCTCTTTGGGGATATCTATGGAATGCTGTCAGCAGTGTCGCCTCTCTCCTTTGTCAACCGTCGGAACCACTGACACATTTATTGCAATATTGTGATAAATTGGCAGAACAAAGGAAGATGATTACCAAATATATCGGTGCAGAAATAAAGTTATCAATGCTTAGATATTAGTATGAACAGCTGCTAAACCCGAAGTTTCTACCTTCTGCAAAGAGAACTGTTGTTTCTTGTTTATAAAATGAATTTTTTAGTAGTAATTTTGATAAATATTTGTACAATGTTCAGCATTATAAATATTTACTTGATTAAAAATACAATGTTTAGGCCATCGAAGTATTTTTACCCTCTCCTAACGTCATCAATCATCATTGATTCACTCCTGCTCCATAGACGTCGTTAAATATCACGAGAGATGAGCGACTATATGGATTAAAAATAAAAACCAGAACTTTTCTAACAAAAATTTAATTTAAATTAGATATAATTCGACAAAGTTCGTTAAGTAAATACAATAAGAAGTCTAATTAATTTTGGTGTATTTTAGCGGAAGGGTAATTATATTAATTTATTTTCCACGCTTTCATTTAATCATAATTAGTCGGAATTAAATGTAATTCAATTTCAACATTATATTACGTAAAACATGTGACATAAACAAGTTGTTTCTGTTGAAATGTTGTATGATTTATATAGAAAACTTTCGGAAAATTTGTCTTCTATTCAACGTTTTAATTAAGACTTACTAAAGATAGTTATTTCGCTATCGATGCCTTCCTGCAACTAAAAGTTCAAACACAGTTAAGAAGTTGACTAAAGTCAACCAATTAAGATAATGGAACTTTGTTCCCTCAAGTAGTAATTAAATCTTAATATACGATTAAGTAAATGTTTTTAAATTTATCATCGTCTCGATTGTAAAAGATATATTCTTCTCGTTTCCATTTACATTGAACATTGTCCTCTACAAACTGGTAAGAATGTGCTACAAAATCCGTGTTTAATGAATGTTTTTTACAATTCTTGGAAGTGATTTATAATATATTACTTTGAAATTATATAAAAAATTAATTTTTAGACAAACTCTGTACAGAGGCTTCAGGCGAATAGTCCTTTTGCCAGACGTCCATTGAACCTCTGTGCACAGAAGAGCTCTTTTAAGATGGTGTCACTGATTATTAATTATTTTAAAAAAGATTTTAATCACAAAACTAATGAATTAATTAAGATTTATATACATTTTTTTCTGTTTAAATGAAATATTAAAAATAAATACGGGCTGAGATTAACTTTGATTTATCAGAGATGAGCGTTACATTAAGAAGAATAATTCCATCTCTATGATATAAATATCAATTCTAGGATAAGAGCCAAATAAAAGATCAATTTATATCCTGCTACAATTAGTTATAATGAATAGAGTAGTGGAATTATTATTTTACATGAAATTTTGTATTTAAAGGATTTAAAATAATTTATCCTGTTTAATTACTTCAATAATACAAAAAATAATTAAATTGTTTAATTGAATTAATATACGATAGAGGAATAAAAATTGAATCAACTTGTACAGAATTATCAAGGAGAAATTTATCAGTAATTTCATAAAGCATTGTTTAACAATCTCATGCATATTTATTAAAATTTAGAAGCTTAACTAGTATCACTTTGCCTCTGACAATCAATGTTAATTCATTCTGGAATTTGTAGGTAATATACTTAAAAAATTTTCTGTACATAAAAAGTCGTATAGAATTATAAATTTATTTTATGAAATGTTTTCTTATTGTTTATTAAGTATTTAAAGATTTATTAATTAGTTTGAAACTAAGCAAGTGTTTGAATCGAATCAGATCAAAGTCTAAATGATCTCATATGTATGCAAGATTAGAACCAGTTTATGCAATTAACCGGTATTCAATGTAAATTATCATACAATCGTATCAAAATTTCATGCAGATTGTAACATTATTCACTTTCACTTACTACATTAACTCACTACTTTTTTATTATCAGTTTAAAGTTGTAAGTTGTAAAAACATAAAAAGCCAGCTTTAAAATATAAAACAGAATTTAATTTCTGCTTTGTAGTCAAAACACGTATCCTTCTTTAAAAGTTGAGAATGATAGCATTATGATAAGTTGAAGTTAGATAAAAATCTTTCTGGGACAAGTTGAACTTAAGAAGTTTTCTCGGTAATAAGTTTTGATTCTAAAGTAAAACAGAAGAACCGAGCGATAAAAATGGACTTAGTTGGTTCTAAGAGTAATTTCGTCACTCGTCGGTATTTTCAAAAGTACTATATCCAAACAAGGACCACTCAACTTTCCGCTTTCTAAGCGTTTTTATTCTTGCGTTGGAAGCATCCAATTTTAACGCCATCCTTGTTTCTACAGTATAGTGAGTGAATGATCCGGTTTCCGAGTGCTCTATCGATCCCCGTGACGTCATCCCCTACATATTCGAGTGGCGAAAAATAGTCATCATTCGAGAATTGGTGTATCGGGAAGACAGATCAACGACTTTCACCAAATAAAATCGCCATACTTTTGTATTCGGCTCCTTTTGTAAATCATTTGTATTCCGACGACTGAGCTTCGATTTTCACATCTCATTGTTATAACTAAAGCGGCTTTCGTACCTCTATGAATTATCTAAACTTATTAAACTAATTTTACTAAGAATAATTTATTTAAAATATACATAATTAATAATATTATATAAACCAGTCACTTACAATATTCTCGACTGAAACCTAGTGGAATTTATATTGATTTTATTCTACATCTAAGTGTATTTTTCTAGATGTGTTGTTTACTATGTCATTTTGAAAGTATTCAGGATTTCTGTCTAGCTTACTTTAAGAATATTTTATTTATTCTTATTTTTTTCACATTTTTGACTTTTATATTTTCAAACATTTTCTTCTTATTTTTTTATTTTTTATTTATTTTCTACATTTTCAGATATGTTTAGTTTTCTTACTTAGAAACTGTTTTGATTTTCTTTTATTTTAAAATATTTTTCTACTATAATGTTTCCAGCAATTTTTTGATTTTCTTTTTAAAATATATATATATCATTTTTTTCCCTACATATTTAAACAATTTCATTTTTAAAATTTTATTTAAAGAATAGTTTCTAAATTTTCTGACGTAACTATTGTTGATGTATAAATATTTAATAATAATTACACCAAATAAGAAGAATTATATTATTAAATATTTAATAATAATTTAATAAACTAAAATAAATTGAATTATTAATTTAAATTACGTTTATTTATTGTTTACAATCAAGCGATGCCAGTATTAGTATTTTTAATTCATATATTTTTTTTTTTGTTCATAAAAATAATTAATTTTTTAAATAAAATTCATTTGCAAGTTTGAATTTTGATATTTAGCCATCAATAAATATCTATTTCTATAAAGTTGGCAAAGTATAATCGGATCGAAAACGGATTTTCGTGTAGAACATCATAAAACTGAATGCTATTTCAAAACCACTTTCTAACCAAGTCGATATCTTACAAAATCTAAAATGTTAGAGAAATAAATTTATCGAAGAAAAAAGAAGCTATTATAGTGCTTTAGGAAGGGAGCATTTCCATAAATTTTCTAAAAAGCTATGCAAAGACACGAATCGATACCATACCAGACGCATAAGAAGAAAAAAAAATACACCTATAAAAATATTCTGATTATAAGAGCTACCATATATAATATTAAATATCTATAAAATATCGAAATGGATATCAGTTATTGATTATTAATGTAGATGCGAAAGTTTTTATATAAAATGCCAAAAAGCTTTTCGATTCAGAAATCAAGTTTTGACATCAGAAAAATCTTTGATATAAATCTTGAAAAAAAATTACACATCATTCGTATAAATTTAAGAATAATATTCATTTTTAATTTCATTTTATAGCGTTGTCGATAGATCCATCGCTATCACCTATAGATTTTGTATATAAAGTCGAACCTCTGAACGACGGCCACTGACAGAAATATTTAAAAAATGGCCATTGTTTGGAGGTTATTTTGTATGAATTCTTGTTTAAAAAAGTTCCCGAAAAGTGGCCGCGGTAGGAAGGTGGACGTTTGACTGTATTCATGTAGCTCTATGATATTATTTATGGCATTTCTATACCTTCAAGGATAACAATACTTAGAAACACTAATGATCAGTTAATAACAATATGCAGAATAAACTGTAATCAACATTTTGCACGAAAACAATAATAATAACAATTGAAAAACTATTGATAACCATTAAAATTTTGTACGACAAAAGAACTATTATTAACAACAAACGAAAATTACACATAATTCTTTTCAGATTTTTTTTTAATGAAAAAAAGCCATAATCGATGACATTTTATCGAATGGAAAACTGCCAAAAATACGTTTTAATTTCATATAATTTATTAAATTTAATAAGAAGCACTCATAAAGTAATCAAAAGACGCATTACAGTATAAATGAGAAAGGATTTATTGAATAGATCCACACAATGATTGATGAAAATGTAAAGAATTCCAGCCATGCTGTTAGTTTCGGTATAAAGAAAATCGAAGAAAGAATATATCCCGCGAGTGTGGAAATGCGAGATTTCCAGGGAATTGTTAGCTACTTTCAAATATTTCAATCACCAAATTCTCAATATCGATATTTTCCAATATCAAAACTAGGCATGTTAGATAAAGAAAAATCGCATCGTCTACTCGCCTTTATACGCTCATATTTTAGAATATATTCTACTCCAAGCAATAGGCAAGAGAAATGTTCATAGTTTTAGAATAATCATTACAGATATACAAAAATGTTATTTTTGAAACCGTATAAAAAACCCAATTACTTTTTTCACTATTTTTTAATACTTATAATAATATTTTTATGTTTTTTAAACATTCAATCTCGTCAATAATTGCGATAAACTTAGCAGAAAATAATAAAATAAATCCGAAGATAATTAAATATAAACACAAATGAGCAAGCGAGGAGAAAAATAAATAATTTAATATTAATAAAAAAAAATTAGTAGTAATTATTGATATATAATTCTTAATATATTATTTACTTTATGAAAATTAAAATTAAAAATTAATTTGAACTTGTTTTCGAATAGTTAAAAAGAAAAGAATAATTGACTATAATTAAACAGGAATGATTAAAATTATTCGATTTTCTAAGCGATTTTCTCATAAGAAAATATAGCAACGTTTTAAAATAGACTTAAATATACAATTATTAATTTCAAGTGTAATTAAATATATACTCGCATTATATATATATATATATATAAAACTTTAATAAATGAATTTTTTTTCCACTTTGTACAGTATACACAGGGGGATAATAAGAAAACGTCACAAAATAATTGGATAGTTTATTTTTGTTTCTTTGAAGATGCATGATGTTTAATTATTTTAGGTTAATGTTAGTTCGGATAATTAGAAAAGAACTTAAAAATAATTTTCAAGTGCTCTTCTGTGACCTCTGCCTCTAAAATTGTTCAAAAAACATCTGAAATAAAATATTTAAAATTAATTTTTTTACTGAAACTATTTTTCAACTATTATTTAAACTAAAAGCAGTTTCGATTAAAATTTTAATTATTAATTAATTATTTAAAACTAATTCGAATTCTTACTTAATGTAAATTTAAAAAAAACTTATCTAGTAAAATTTACTGTTTTATTTTAATTCCAGAATTAATATAATAATTGTTTATAAAAATAAAAATTTAAAAAGAATTTTTATAAAATTTCTTATAGATCAAAGAGTTTGAAAATACAATTTTATCATTTTCCTGCAGGCATTCTTTAAAGAAACATAGCATCAAAGAGGTGCAACAAATAATGCGCCTTTTCAATCTTATTTGGAAAAGTAACGCTCTTGGTGCTTTTCAATTTTTTAGGTTTTAAATAAACCTGTTGCATTTTACACTTTTTTTTTATTATTTTATATATCGAATGTATCGCTTTAATTTTAAAATATTTTATTAAAGTTAATAAAAAAAGTACCTTAATTTTTTTATAAATAATTTCATTAGTTTAAAGTTAGCAATAAAAAAGTATATTTTAAATTTAAACATTTTAAGTTAATCTCTATAATTTATTAAGAGTACAGGTTTTTGTCAATTTATCTAAGACCTCGTGTATATGTTCAAGTAATTAATCTACCCTACTAAGAGCTATGAAAAAAGTCTCTTAATTAGTTACACTAAAAATTCTATTAATATTTTACAAAATGTTAAACATATGTATTTAAATTTAAGTATCTCGCTGTCTGTAAAAATCTGTAAAAAGTTAAAATTTAATATAAAATTTGGGTGAAACAGTAATAAGCTAGAAGTGGTTTAATTGTAATCGCACTTCGAACACTTGTTAATTTATTTTATTCTAAAAAATATTTGATTTAAATATAATTTATGTATGATGCTATATTATTATTATTATTTTATCGCTTTCATAACATAAATCACAAATGTGAAAATAGATTTTTGAGAAAGTGTAATATAAGATACAGTAAATTATTATTTATAGCTTAACTGACATAAAAGAAACCAAGTGCTATCTTCTTTACAATAACTTTATTGCAAAAATATCCCAAAACTCTTCTACGTAAGTTTATAAGTAAAATAAATTAACATAAATTTCAAACGTCAACAAATATATATATATATTTTACAATATAAAAGAATATATTATTTTCTCTATTTCGAAACTAACATTACTATCCGGATTTATCGAAACATTTCGGATAATTTCAGACAATTAAATACTTTTTACTAATTAATTTGTCAAAGAAGATATTGTTGATATTAGATATATAACTATTTAACTCTTCTGAAATAAAATTTTATTTAACTAAATTAAAAATATAAGTAGTTTTATCTATACATAATTTATAGTACACACGTGTATAAAATTCGCTATTTTGCTATATTTAATGGGACATATATGTCTTATATTTATGTATAATTTATTGATAATAAATTATATGCATACTCACGTTACAATAGCTTACGAGTTTCACATATCTGCACTCATATATTTTATTATATTAATTATTAAAATAAGCTATAAAGGTTAAAAGGCTTTGTTTTATAAAGAAGACTTTCAATTATAGTTTAAAGAACGGAAACAAAAAGAAAAAAAGGAAAGCTAAGAAAAGAAAGTAGTCGGCGAAGAAATAAATTAAAGTGTCACAATGAAAACTAAAAAATACTATCGAACCTGTATTTTTAACATTTTTTTAACTCTTAATAATTACAAATCGAAAATAATCGTTTCAAATAAAGGAAGTGATCGACTTTCACTACTTTTTTCTTGTGCTTGTTGTAATCACAAAAAGTCAGCGAATGATGTATCGCATTACAAGGAGGATTAAAATCAAACTTTTCCAGGTATTGGAGAAGAAATCTTCGATTGAAATTTCTGATTAAACTTCAGTAAAATAATGACTTTTTAGATCTTTCAACTTTTATAAACTTTACGTTCTTATTTTACCGAAAAAAGACAGCAGAAAAAACAAGAGAAATCTGATACTAATCAATATCTCGATTAGAATTAGATTTCTTTTAAAAAGAGGCATCTTTTATATTTTTAATAAAATTAATAAAAAGAATGTTCGATTATTAAAACTTGCCAAGAAATTTTTTTATTTTATTTTCTCAAACATTTGTTAACTCTTTATAAAAAGTTTAAAAACTTATATAACCAGTGCTTATTTTCTTTAAGCGCATTTACAAACTTTTCTATGAATATACTAAAAAAAATATAAATATATTTTATTATTAATTTTTAAAATTTTACTTATTTATTTCTCACTTTGTATTCCCGCGTTAAAATTTATTTTATACTCGAATTTTTCTCTACGTTTTACATTTATTAAATATATTTTTTAAATCTGTATTTATTAAGTAATTTTTTAAAAATATACAGTAATTTAATATATTACTTTCTTCCCTTTTTTCTGTTTATTCTATAAATTTTCTCACTTCCTTCTTGTCATATATTTTTTTTAAATAAAAATATCTTTATTTATATACAGTATTATAGTATATAAAAAAAGATAAAATTTTTAAAACTTATATTACGATTTCTATTGATATTTCAGTATATTTTTTGTTTAATCTTTGCTATATTTTTGCTTTTCTTCAAAAGTTTTGACTGGGAATATTAAGAGTAAGATTATTTTATTTTGAACTAAATCATAATATTAGCCAATGTCATTAATTTATTTTTCTTACATTTATATTTCTAAGTAAAATATCACATTAGATAACCCTAAGTTAACAACAGCAATTAATTCTTGATTAATTTATTGCTCATTAAGGAAACTTATGATTACATTAAGACAATTAATAATTTCTTATTAGGTAACTTCTCGTTTATTAATAATTCTTCATTAACTAACTGTATTCTGATTAACATTAGTCTATATCTTCTACAAAATTAGAACATTTTACAATTAAAAAGCTATTATGTAATTATCTCTTCAATTTAGAATCTTCTATTAAGACAGTACAATTAAGTTATAAAAGTTAATTTTTAATTCTTAGTGTTTTATCTTTTATATTACATTGTAAATTTTATTTATGGCAACAATAGCTATCGTGATACGTGAGATTAGTAAACAAATACCTCTAATCAAAAAAGAAAAATCTTGGTTTATTTATTGCAGTCAGAGTCTTTTCCGCCATAAAAGATGAAACAGAAAACTGCACTTTTTCCAAACAGTCTCCAGGGTGAACAAAATATGGTTTCTGAAGCAAGATATGGCGTTGTGTGCACAGTCTCTAGGGAGCAAGTCGGAAGCATTTTCTTCAAGCTATGTGTACTTGTAGAGAGAAGTTTGGGACGCAAAAATCTATGATAAAAGTTGCAAAAGTTGCAAAAAGTTTTGATTTACTAAATGATTTACAAAAAGTGAATTTATACTTAAAAAATAACATATACACGAGTCAAAAATGTTTCCAAGTAAATTTACTCGGTGAATTCTCAGACATTCCTTTCAAAATCGTGTCAGTACTTTCGAGGTAAAAAATTCTAAAAGTTTAAAAAACTTTTTTCTCCTTTATATAATTTAAATACTTTATTATAAATATTCTCCACGTATATAAAACTGTATAGTCCTTATAGAAAAGCTTCAGTTTTCCTCGCCATAAAAGTATTGAACGGCGTTTAAGTTAAGAATATAATAAAAAGTTTATTTTATTAATATTTTAAAATTTTAATATGAAAAACACATTTTATATAAACACAAAATATATAACCGTAAGAAACGCAAATAATTACTTAAGTGTACAAAAGGCAGACGTTTTCTAAAACTGTCAAGCATGTTTATCACTTGCACAAGTAATCAGTTTAAAAATTTATTTTTGCAAAATATTTTAATGGGAGAAGAGTATTATTACGTAGTAAATTAGGTTTCTTCCTTCTAATTAGTTTCGTGTGAGCGATGACAAATGATTGTAGTAAATACAATTGCATTCTCAACAAGATCCCATTATTTACGCACAATTGTTTTTAATTCCGTCACAATAAGAGTTTGCAGAGTAAAATGTTACTAAAGAATTTATATTTTCTTTGCAGATAATTAATATAATTCAACAAAACATAACTACGCGTATCGTTAATTTATTAATAAATATTTTACGTTATGAAATTATTTTAAGCGCATTGTAATCCTAAAAAGATTAAAGAATTAACTTGTTCTTGAATTAATTATAATAATAAATTTTATTTTAAATGATTAATGACCAACCACTTGTCTCAAAGAAATTAGCTTTTGCTTTTTAAATTATAAAAATAACATTGAATATACGTTTTAAAATAAATTATTTTACATTTATTTGTTTTAATTTAAATATATAAAGTCTATATAACATACAACAACCATTTTTTACAGTTAAAAAAATTTATATTTTTGGCATTCTTGGTATTCAATATTCAAAAATCAAAGCATTTTAATATTCAGAGTATGGAATACCAGAAATAAACTGGATACTCTTCTATCATATCTTGTTTTATTGTAAAGTTTTATATTGTTATATTGACTACAAAGGTTTCAACATTTTATATATCATATCGCTTCAAAAATTTATACTTTGAATACGAAACTTTAGTAGCCTTTTGCTATTTTCGTTTCAGTGCAGTTTGAAGATTCAAGAACTCTTCTGGTCTTCGGCTTCGTCGTCTATTTTTTCCTTTATTTCTTGCTTTTGATTCGTATTTTTGCTTTTATTCACGTTTCCTTTCCCATTGAGTTGAATTTTTTTCAATCAGATTCATCTATTTTTATCCAGTCTCTATGAAGTTAGTATTTCCTTCATTTCTATTTGTAATGAGTGCGACTATAACTTATAGTTTACGTTTACAATTCATATATACAGTCAAACTTCTAATAACGGCCAATGACCTCTTCTAAATAGCGGCCATTTTTCAAGAACTTTTTGTACGAAAACGAATGCACAATAACCTGTAAACAACGGCCATTTTTTTATGCTCCTTTCGGTGGCATTGTTCAGATGTTTGACTTATTTAAATAATCTATTTTATAAAATGATTTTCTTCTAAATTACACATTTTTAATATTTTAAGAACTTCATGAAAAAATAATCATTATTTCTTAAGTTCAGCAAAAGACTTGTATTATAAATTATCCACCCAGTTAATCATTAATACAAACTAATCTTATCTGTATTTACTTCAGATAAATTACCAATGTAATAAATTTATATAACATTTTCTTAAACGTTTAGTCTAATATTTGTTTTAATTAATCTTTAATTTATTACTCATTATGATTTAAATGAATTCATATTTGTGACTTTTTTAACTGATCTTAAAATCTTTAAGGTAAATTATTGATTATTTATTTAGATTTGAAATATAAATTATATGTAATTTATGTAAAGCGTATAATATATACAAGATTTAACTCAGAAACTTCCACTTGTCAAGTATTAATAAATGTAGAATCAATCTTTAATGGTGATAACAATAATCTATTCGCGTTAGTTATCATCATAGACGTTGTTGACATATTCATATTTACGAATGAATTCTCAAAATTAAGATTTTATATATTCACTCCAATGCTTAACGTTAAGATATTGATAAAAATTGAGCAAATAATAGGATTAAGTATTGATATTGATAACAATTTGTATTCTCTGTAATTTTTAACAGTTAATCATTAAATACAAACTAATTTTATTTGTATTGTTTGACGTTCAAAAGATCAAATACAATGAAAGAAAAAACAATTATTTAGTAATTTATTTTTAATAATTACCCTTAATTTTAAAATAGTTTTTAGTATGTTTCCATTATTTAATTAGAAATCTTTTTATTGTCTTTATTAAATTAAGGTACTTTCTTTTATTTTTAATGTGTGCACCACTCTAGTTAAGCATTGCGTAAGTAGATTGCAAGAGATAGAATTAAGGTGTTAACAACGACAGGAGAATATTTAAATGATCGCTCTTGTAAGGACAAAGATAGAGGCTTTATGTATGTAAGATTATACTTTTTGTTCCATACTTCAGTTGAAAAGCAGTAGAAAGATTGGTATAGTGGATCTTGAACTAAAATATTTAGCCAGAAAGGCCACTCAAAATTATAAAAAGTAGCCTCTAGCTTCAACTTGAGGCGGCTTTCAAAAACGGTCGGCTTTACAATAGAACTTTACCAAGTCAAATAAATAAAATACAAAATTTTTACCAATTTAAATGCCACTTTTTTGCGTTTTTGCATTATTTTTTAAATTACATTTCTCTAATTATAAATTGTGATTGAAATTAAAAACAGAAATGTTTGTATTCTTTTTAATATATTATTTTAATCTAATCATCGCTTCAAAATGATAGCTTAATGAAAATTGTTATATAGATTAGCTCTTACGTTATATATATATATATTTTTTTCTTTTGCAGAGTTTAATCATATCAGAGTAAAGTTTGTTTAACGAAAATAGATACTACTGTCTAACAAAGTCAATCCGAAGAACTGAAAATCCTGTCAGCAAATATTGTCGAACTCGATACATAAAATGCACTCAAACAGACAGACAAACATTTTACTTTTTGTTTTTAGTTTCAAATTTTAAATAATTCCCAAAAATTCCGAGAAATATGATTAAGTGAGTTTAACTAATCAGCCAATTTAGAGAAGGAGAGATTAACATCTATATAAAGAGATTAAGTAATTTAAAACTTTGAAGATTTATTAAATTAAACTATTTATTTACATTACGTATTTTTCTCAATGTATCGGGACTTTTAAATTATCAATAAAATTATATTGCTAATTATGATTTTTGCACTTTTTAATTTTGTTAATACTGATTATTTTAATAAGTGAGTATGTATTATTATTTTAATTATACTTGATGTAATAAATTATCATTAAATTCTAAAAATTCCTAATTGGCTATAAAAATTATAATAATTTTAATTTTAATGTTTTTATTTAATCGTGTTACATTAAATTTTCTTTATTGTTAACTCGAACTTCAGCTTAACGTTTCTCTAAATAGAAATATTCTGCAAATGTTTTTAAAAAGCATTTTAATCCTAGAAGCATTTTAAATATAAACTATAAAAATATTGATTTATCATTTCATATAATTCGAATTCGAATCAGCTATCTATTTCGATCAAGTAGACATATTTACGATTCTTTTTCAACAGACCAAGTTCTAATTCTATTCTTGACCATGTCCAAAGTTAAAGTTCTCCAGTTGCTCATTTTTTCGAAACTTTTCTTAACTTGATTCCTGGGTTGAATTTTTATAAAGCACTTTTTTTACGAATTAAAAGCTGTAAATAAAAAATAAATATATAAAGAAACATAGGATAAATATTTAAGGAATATCTCACATCCCTGAGTATGGCCTATTGTTGAAAATAAACGTCGAAGCTAATTTGTTTTAAAAAATTACATTAAAAAATCTTTAATATTCTCTGAAATTAACGTCGAAGAAATATATAATAAAACTTGCATTTATATTTTAGAATAACTACGTAAAAAATTTTAAGATAACTATTTTTACTGTCACAAGATAATCAAGATTTCAATGATAACAATTTGATTTTCGCTTATAAAAACTTAATAATTTTATATGTAGATTATATTTAATATATAAACATATAAATGAGATGGAAATTTAAATGTTAAATTTTATTAACTTTCTATAAAGTATACATTTATAAAATTATAATTTTTAAGTTACATAAACTAAGTTGTAATTTAATATGTGTAAGATTGAAGTTACTTAAATTATAATACTTATAATGCAATTTGTTAAATATTTTAAAACATTATAATATATATAGAAGCTATATAATATTTATTCGTTTTAAATTTTATAAAATATTAAAAAATGAAGCGTACTTAAAACGAAGAATATATATTGTATTATTAAATAATATATTCTTATAGGAGTATACAGTAATATTATTTATTTATTTTATTTAGTACAAGTATTTTTATTCTCTGTATGAGAAAAACAATACAGATATATTAAATATACAATATACAAAAATTTATATAATTACAAAATCATTATATAATTGATAATGCAATGAATTAATTTGAATCAAAAATTTCTTTCGTGTTGACATTGAAAGTATAGTATTTTTCCTTCTATTTTATTTTATTCTATTCTCTACGAAATATAATATTTGAGTATATGTAAATATGTAAATATAAAACGAAAATTCAGTATATTTTTATCTTTCTAAAAAATAGTTATCCTTAAATAGATGTAGAACAAAAATTAAGAATAACAGAAACAGTATTACATTGAAAAAAGAAATGAATCTTATCTATCAAGAATTAAATGTTTTGTTTTAAGTTTAATGCTGATATTGTCTTAGATTAAATCAATTTTAAAAATTTCATCTTATTAAATTTCTTTTTAAAATAAACGATAAAGTTGTAAACAATCTGAAATTAAAATCTCAGAAGAGCAGCGTTGTATGACGTTGTTTACAAATAGCGGGCGTCTTGGGAGATGTCTGAGAAAGCAAAACAATAAACGACTCCGTCGAATTAATGAAAATATTTCTAATTTAAAAAAAAAACTTGAAATGACTTTAAATAATTTTTATAATTTATTGTTTGATCGATAAATGATTTTATTTTATTTCTAGACGAAATATCTTTAAGGCGTATACATAAAATAAAGGAAGGAAAACAACTATAAGTATAGAGTTTAAAAGTATAAAAATATGAATCAAATCTGAAATTCGCATAGGGAGAATTTCTCGTTTCTTGTTAACGTTGTACAGTCTACAGAAACAGCTAAAAAATGTCAGCATTGCGTTTTTTCGACAAAATATCGCTCCCTTTCCATCGATAATCTCTTCAAGTTAACCATTCCTTCTTTTGTACTTACTACTTTTTCTCTCTCTTGTAATAAAACTAACAAACAGAATTTAAAAAAATAGAGTAATCTATTTTAAGATTAGCTTATTTTAATCATAACTTTCATACAAAAAACATTTCTTTATTTTTTTCCGGTTAAAGTTTCTATGTTTACTTAAGAAATTTATAATGACTCATAATATTTTTTTTATCCATTATAATTTTTCATATAAATAAAGAAATTTTATATTTTTAAAATCACAGTTTTACATGTTTAATTTTCTAGAAAATTAATTATTAATATGTACTTTTTGTTATTTTAATTACGGACGACTGCTGTATTTAAGTTTAATAAATGGAGCATACACCATTAACCACAAATAATTAGATTTTTCGTTATTGTTCTTTTAGGATTTCTTGTTGATCCGGGATGATGCATTAACTTAATTCTCTCATCAAAATAATCTCAATGATTTATTTGCCTAAGGAAATTGATAAATATATTAATTAATAGCCTTTAAAACTATAAAATATTTTAAATAACCATATTAATGAATTTATGCATCGAAATATACTAATCATTTTTAATTATTAGAATTTCGTCACAGGATAGCATTTTATCAATTTAAATATACGCTACGAAGCTTTAAAATAAATAATTTATTTAAGAGCGTTACATTTTTAGAACTAATTTAAATTACATTTTGGGAATATATCTACGATATTCTCAAATACCTGTATTCCCTCCATTAGAATAAGTGCAGTAAATTCAAATTTTGACATTCCAACAGCTTTTGAAGAAAAGACGTTTTCCGTCGCAGTCTCTTGATATCATTCTTCAATAATATTCCATATGTCAAAAGTAACTTAATATATCTATGCCACTTTCTATCATTTTCAATATATCATCAATCTGAATGATATAGTATTCTCCCATACATAGATCCATCTGACTTATGTTTACCATGCTATATCCCAGAATCACCTCTAAAAATCGAATTTTAAATTCTTTCTTTTAAAATAAAAACAAAATAAAATATATGTATATGTGGTATAATGTTCAACCATTGAAAAAAAAATTGATTTTGCGATTAATAAAAATACGAAAATAATTGTAAATGTTTTTTATATTGTAAAAATACATTTATATATTTCATTTAAAGTCAAGTTTTAAATATTTATATAGATTATTAACAAGTAAGTCGAAATTGGTATTTAAATGTGTTAAATATATTTAAAATTTTGATATTTATTTATTTTATTTAGCTGTTTACAAGACGGCCAGATGGCTAGGGCGGTTAAGGCGTCAACCTACCGCTTTGAGGACCCCGAAATCAAATCTGGGCAGGCGAAAAATTCCAAGAAATTTTTCGTGGAATGTCTATTCCTTATCATCCATTATGGATTTGGCCGAACCTATGATGGATAGGCCAATGTATTTAAAAAATGCCCTCTTAGTACCCACAGCGCGGAAAGAGTCGGTAATTAACAAAAAAAATTCGTTATCCTAATGATGTTGCTATGAATTTTAATAATAACTAAAAATTACAATTAGTTTTTAAATTTATTTCATTTAAGATTAATAACAACTGATGAACGACAGATTTAATTGTTGTTGTAAAGAATTAAAATTTAACTGATATGTAAAATAAAAGTATCCCTATTGGCAATCTGGATATTAATATTATTCTGAACTCATATTAATTAATCTGTTATCTGGATAATACAGATTTCAAATGGCGATCGAAAACAGAGAAATCTTCAACATTAATTAATCTTTAATAAAATACGCGTATAAAATTCTTTGTTGTTCAATCGATTATTTAGCTTCTCGAATAGGCAAATCGATTTTATGTTCTAACATTTTTACAATAAGATTTGAAAAATATTAAAAAAACTGAGTGCTCAATGGTGTAAATTATTGAATAAAATAAGAATGTTCATTTGTGTTCACATAAAAATCGCTATTTGTAATTATAAAAAATTATAAACGATTTTTGTGTTCTTTTCTTCTGTTCAATATTCTTCAATGCTCTAAACGAAATGAATATTTTAAGAACAATATCTATAGCTTAACTGATAAAAATTAATATGTTTCCAATTAATCTAATTATAATTTTATATCCAATTATGACAATTCCGAATATAATTTTTAAAAAAATCGTTGTAAACGCAACGTGTTATGTATACAAAATTCTATTTGTGGATTGATGAGATAAATAGGAACATTTTATTACTTTCTATAAATATATTCCTTATGAATACGGAATTATTATAAATATAATATCTATTTATAAACTGAAATATCATATTTAGTATTCTTGTTTTTTAAATAATATATTAAGTAGTAATAAAATTAAAAGTTATAATTGATGCTTGTTAAATTTAAAAATGCGTTACTATGATGTATTGTATTATTCTCCGTTGTACAATAAAAACATGTTAAAAAATATATAAAGATATAATCTAAAATCCTTATATGTAAAATGATTGGATAGAAGTTATTATATTCAAAAATGACTTTTTTAATCATCTGATAAAGTTTCTTTTAAATTAGTTGCAGGAACTTGCGATATTTACAATGAACCTAGCGAAGAATAGCCACAATAATCAAAGTTATGACTGACATGATGATATTTAGAATGCTTTGTCGTGGTTTCCGGATAATTTCTTCTCTTTACTGAAGATGTCCACAAAGCTAAGAGATAGCAGTGTCTATACCTCCGGCTATTTATATAACTCTACGTGATTTTAATCTTTCTCTGTCATTTCTACGATCTTCCATTTCATTGAATTACCTACTAGATCCTTTTCGATATTCTATTGTAAGTATAACGATGTTTTATATACTTACAAAAAATAACAGTATTTTTGGCAGAATATATTGAATAATTTTTTATATTTAATGATTAGAAACGTAACTTTTTATGTTTAAAATACCAATATTCAATACTGTAAAATTCTAAAAAATGTTTATGATAAAGGTAGATCGAAATGTATTTTTCATAACTTAAGCAAAGAAAGTATTATAATAACGCTTGAAAATAAATATAATTACAAATAAAAGTAAATAGTAAATTTATAAACTTAAAAATTAGATTAAAAGTATTTAATTTGTCAATATGATATATTAAAGATGAGATACATCTAGCAAATAATTCAAAGATAAGATGTAGAAACTATACATTTAGATTTTAATACAAACATTAATTAGTGATAACTTTAGCTTGAATATACCTAGCTAACACAGATGGATAATATTAAATATATATAGAAATAATTTATTTTTCTTAATAGCTTACTATATACATCGCACTCTTATTAATCCTGCTATTAATAATCCAGCATCTCAATTATCCAGCAAACTCCCATATGATATGTGTTTCTTATTCATGTTTTTTTAATACGTGCAGTAAACTTGTAATATTAAATTTAATAAAGAATTAAACTTACAATTACAATAGCTTATGTATGCATATAATTTTACAATAACGAAACAGTGCAGCTCGAAAAGGAATCAGTATCGAAGGGTGACAAGTCACGTCACTCAATGCCTTCAGGCTTACACACGCTTAATAATCCGGCATCCTTGTTAATGTGGCAACCGTGCGTGCAAGAATTGCCGGATTAGCAAGAGTCTGGTGTATGTATGTTATTTTTTTCATTTTTTAAAATAATAGTTTATTATACTGTATATATAATTAATAAAATCTAAACAAAAACAAAAAATAATTTATACGTATTAATATATATTTATCGTGAAAAAGACAAGTAATAAACAAAAAACATTATAGTCTAGGAAAAAGACGGCGGCAAATTAATAGTTTTAATCTATAAATTAAACCAAACCAGATGTGTTATGCTGTCATATTACATTTATATATTGTAGATAAAATATTTTTGCAAAATTTTATATCATATTTTTTTATAAATTAATTTTAAAATAAAATTTTTAATTAAATTCATTTTGTGATAAAGAATCAATTGTCGATGAAGCAAATACATCTTAAAGTATTATAGACTTAATATTTTTATAAATTTGTAAAAAAAATCAAATTTATAATATTTTTTTATATCTATATTTTGTGTATTTACGTTTAAATAAATCTATCGTGTTTATTAAATAAATGTAAATAAATAAATAAATATATTTATGCAGTGTTGAGTTTGAATATTTTTATTTCAAACTTTTCTTAAAATAATAACAACAAGGATATTTTTTATATAAATATAGTTAAAATAATGAGCGACTTAATTAAAATTTTGTCAAAAAATACACCTGAAGTAATTATAAAAGATTAATTTCGAAAATATAATATTTATAAAAAAAAATAAAATAAAATTTGTAATTTTATAAAAAAAAATCTACAACAATACATTACGTAAATAATACAAAATTAATTTACAATAATGTATTTTAATATAACTTTCCTTTAATTAAATTAATTATTTTTAAAAGATATATATTATTAAATACTGAGTTTAATAAGTAATGTGATAAGTAAATGTAAGAATAATCCTTCAGTTTTTATGTTTTATAAAGAAAAGTTTGTAGCAAAGGTTTTACAGGAATAGTAATTTAAAGAATATTTGCAATATTCGAATTTTCTCTTGTCTTGCATTTCTCCAACACTAGTTAAAGAAATTTTAGTTTTGTTTCAGCAAACGATTTTCTGTCATTGGTTAATACTGTAAGACAATTTGGACATTTTAAATATTTAGGTACGTGACATTTTCGTTTACACATTCCTTTAAGAAATCGTTATTTTGTAGAGTGTCAACACGAACTCGTGATATGATCGATATTTTCAGAATTTAAAAGAGATTTCAAAAAATTTGTTCCACTTCAGATAACTTAGAAGAAGAAGAACTAAATAAATCTTTACAAAAATATTTTTCAATTGATTAAAAAGAAAATAAATTGGGGTTTTTACAGCAGTGTGTAATTAGTTCCTTAAAAATTGATTTAAAAATGATTGATTTACTACATAATAAAATTAACAAAATTTTTAATGTTAAACAGTAATTTTGAAAAATATGAACAAGTCTACCATCTCTTAATCAATTAACCAAATTATAAATATGTATTTAGAATTCTACACTTAGTAAAAAATTATCTATAATCTAAATATTAATGATATTTGTTATGTAGTTTATCTATGCAGTGGTATGCAATGATTTTAAGAATATTATTACAAATATAGTGTTGTTTTTAAGATGCGAAAAAATACAACAAATAAACCTATTTCTGGTATAGAACAGCATCTTCGATCAATCCTTACTTAGATCATTAGTATGCTTACATAGTATTTACAGATCGATACTGTTAGAAGTGCACTGATCCATTTCCCGATGTAACTTTCTCATCACATCCTACTTTATCAAATAATTTTATATCAATCATTTTCTTCCTAAATTTCAAATATTTTTATTTATATTTTTCAGTCTTGTTTGCAATTTTACTTCTTTTAACCCCTTTTTTTCATGTTTTAGATTAGCTTGTCTTTTATTTTATTTTTGGCATGTTAAGTTTTTCTTTTCGTTTTTTTTCCTCCCAGTTTTTTAAATGTCGTATAAAAGATTTATAACGAAGCTAATAATGAAAGAGATAATTATAATTAAATCGTAATTAAGTAATTTCCCCTCGATCAATCAATTCTTGGGAATTTTATGCTAATTTTTGCTCTTGAAATTAATAACTAACCATAAATTAAAGAATTTGATTATTAAATAATCATCTCTGGAATAAATTACAAAGAAAGAATAATAATTAAAAAAATATGAGACATTGATAAAGAAAATTTTAATTTCGTTTTTTGGTTCTAAATGTGCATTTTAAGTATTCATTCAATCCGCATAAAATACGTAATTAAATATTTTAACAAAGATACTATTTAAAAAAATAATAGACTTCTATTGATTTTGAAGAGGAAATTGCGATAACGACAATGATTGTCATTAGTAATGTCACAGTCAACTGAATATATCTTTTAATATTGCTCACTTAAGTTGAAAATTTTAATTTAAATGAGATTTAAACTTCTTTTTTTCCCGTTTTTAACGTTATAAGAATAAAAATTCGAAAAATTTCTCTTAATTGTCTTTGATAATAAACTCGCCCAATGGGTTCTTCATTATTAATACACTTCTCATCATTTAGAGAATTTTTTTAGTATAAAGTTTCACATAATTAATATCAAGATTTAAAAAGTAAAATTATTAAGTTTTAAAATCGTTATTAATCTCATTCGTGTAATTTTTTTTTTCTTTCATAAACATTTTTGTTAAACGGTTCGTTAGCAAAAATTATTTTGGTACGAAATGTTTTATAGACCAATATAAAAAAATGACTCATCACTCTCTACAGATAAATTACTCTATAAATCTATTTTTGTTATAGCTACAACTTTTATTACCATTTTTTTATATGGGTATTTTGTAGAAGTAATTTTATACAATTTATTGGTGATTAAAAAAGTAATATAATAATTATCAAAATTGTAATTTTAATTAACATCTTTTAATCTTATCGTTAACGATAATTATAAATTTTACGTTATAGCTATTTTTAAAATACTATTTATTTAATATAATTAGTAATTCGTACTTCTTATTCATGCTATTTTCTCAGTAAGCTATGGAACCTTTTCTCCGCTTTCTTATCCTTTTTATCACTTCCTCATTCTCTCCTTCAGCGTAGACTCATGAATAACTCTTCTCCTAATAACAATAGTAATATAACTACTAATTTTCTCATTTTAATTAAAAAAAGAAATATATTAATATTGTATTACACACTTTTATTCATGATCAAAAATAATTTTAATTAAAATTAGTTTTGATAATGAATAGAAAATGAGTAATATAATACTAACTTTCTATACATTACACATAAAAAAAATGGAATGATGAAATTTTAAATAATAATTTCTATTAAATCAAGAAAGATTTTTTAAAATCGATAATTTTTGTATGGATTTCTCACAAGACAGCGTAATCTAATGTAATGCAAAGTTAAAACTTTTTCTTTATTCCAATAAGAATTTAAGCTTCTTAATAGATAATCCCCAATTTACTACTTTTCGTGTGTGTTAAATCTTCACAAAATGAATCCTGTTTTATTCCCTTGACTATTAAAATTCTTTAGCTTTGATTTAAAAATAAATTATGATTTTTTAAAATTCATATGATGTATAACAACACGTGAAATGCATATTTAAAAATATTTTAAGCTTTATAAGTTGAGTTAATTTTAATAAATTTCATAAAATTATTTGTTTACTGGCTGAAAAAATATTTGATTTTCTTACATTTTATATTTCTATAGATTAATTTAGATATAAAATATTTTTACGTTTTTCATTCAATTTAATATAGTTAATTTACATGAAAAAATTACATTAAATATAATTATGACGCGAATTTTTAGATTTTATTCATTTTTGTAAGTTTATTTTTTGTATTTTTTTTAATAGAAAAACTAAATTTATTTTGTCTCCTGCTGCCATCTATTGAGAACATAATTACCATAATTTTAATAATATATAAAGACATTTATTCAAGTTAATGATATGATAAATACACCTAATTACTTTATGTTTTAATGACAAATTAATCGATGGAAGAAGAATTTAATTTAATTATGATATTTTTAAATATTTAATGGATTTAATCGTAGAATAAATTATGAGAATTTATATTTAAAGTAAACACAATATCGAAAACAAATAAATTTTGTAAACATTTGGATTAAATGTTTACACTAAATAACATATTTCACGTAAACAAATCATTAAAAAAAACTCTTAATTTTTATTTTTAGATTTATTATACATATAAATTTAATTAAAAATAAAAATATTTAATTGTCTGTATAATACGTAAATATATAATTTTTGTAATTTATTATATATTTATTTTTCAAAAGAATATTTAATTAATAAATTTTATGGATGTTTTTGAAATTGTTAATAAAATAAATTTTATTTTCAAGAGAATAATGGCGCATTTATTTTATGGAATAATTTTCAAGACTGTTGATTAATTTACTTAATTTACTTAATATCTGACTGTCAAAATGTTGTCTGGTGTAATTTAATGCATTAAACAGTTTTGCAAATAAAATATTCCACAAGAATCGAAGCGTTGTATTATTTAAAATAACAAAAGAACTTATTTTTGTACAGAAAGGTTTTCTTTCGATATATATTGTGTTCATGGGATTAATGGAAAAATCGATGATGAAATTTTTAAAATAGTTTTCGGTGTTAAGAGGTAGATGTTAGACAAATTACTTACAACAGTCATCGACTGTTCCTTTTGACGACTTCATCAAAATATCTTTTTTGTTTGAATTTTTTTAAAAACAATCTTCTTCTTAAAAAAACTAGAACATTCAATAGGAACAAAATGTTTCTTCCATTCATTCTGAACTCTTTCATTATTTATTTAATGTATTTAACTCATTGAACGGATATATACATTAAGCCATTTTAAATAAATAGTTGTTTTCTATCGACAACTCTTGTAAAAACAAAAATTATGAACAACATTACAACGATCTGTAATTGTTTATACAGATGACAAGATCTTAATATTTAAAAGAAAAAACTAGTCGTTAGCTAGATATTATTATATAAAAGATAAATTTATGATTAATGTCTGTCTATTTGGATTTCTTATATTATGTAATCACGGATTAATGTATGTAAGATATCTATTTGTACTATACTTACATTAACCGTAACATAATAAAAATCTTGTTTGTTTAAGGAAATTAAAAGTTTCAAGGTGATTTATTCTAATTTAAAAATTAAAACTGTAGTCGTTTCTTATTAAACTAGAAAATTGCGTGAATATTGATTTAAGGATAACAAGAAAATGAATCGTTATTCATTTTTATCCTTAATTACAGTGCCAAAAGATAGTGAAAAATCAAATTTTGATAGATTTATTTCATTTTTATGTCCTAACTGAATAAGATTTCTTTGATGCAGGAATGTCTTTCTTTTTTCTGAAGCCTTCATTTAATAATTCCATGTGTCTTGAAAGATGTTTCCTTCTTTTTTTTTTCCTATAGCAAAATCATGTTTGACGCTTTTTTAATCCGAAACTGCGATCAATGAACGTCTAATTTTTGATGATATATTTGAATTTAGTTGGTCCATAATTTAATCATTAATAAAATTCTTATAATTATTAAAAAATAAATAAAAATCGAAAGTTTTTATTAAAGAAACTTATAAGAATTTAGGTCATCGAAATCCTTTTGAAATTTGAAGATATAACTCTGTAAATTTTTCTGCGTATCGGCAATGAACTAAGATTAAATTTCAATTAAGAAAATGGAATATTTTCTAATTTATAATAACTTTTGTTTATATTTGTTATTATCCTGTTTTCGTTCTAAGGGATGAAATTACAGCAAAATTTATCTCAGTTAATTGTTCAATGGAAGAGCTTCGTAATGCTATCTTAGTTCTATCGATCGAGTAAGAGTATCACCTATGTGAATGTCATTTTCAATGAAGTGTAAAGTCAACGTAAGTACAAATAAAACTCACAAACTATAATTTGTCACATCGATTACATTTCTACAGATTTTATAGCTTTATTTGTGTATAAATATATTTAAAAATTCAATTTATCTTTGTTTAATGTATTACAAAATAATTTTGATTTTTTAAATATTTAACATCAATTTATTTGTAATTAAAGTAGCCAATAATTTCATAATTTAATGTAAAATTAACGTCATCTCAGTAAATTTTCTGTAATATTGATTAAATCAGATTAAAATAAGAGCGAATTCAAAGAATGCTAATTTCATAACTTCCTAATATTAATTATTAATATCCCAAAAATTTAAACAGTAGAATTTCCCGATTATTAATGCTAAATGCATTCGAAATCTTGTTTCCATTAAACAAAATTCAGTTAAAACGGAAATATGAATAAAGTAATTACTGAAAATAAAGCATTCCATTTCCTTTCTACGAATGCTTAATGTAAAAATAATAAATCAAACTATAGTTTAGTATAATATAAATATATGTCTTTACAGATATTTCCATAAAATTAAAATTATAAATACTTAAATTATTCACATCTATAATGAACAATTATTTAATTCTTAAATATGTTATAGTATTTGACTGATTAATCGATTGATTAAATTAGGTTAACGTAGTGTATTATACACTTGTAGTTCGTTAAACACGAAAATACTTAGAGATAATGCATTCCTAATTCTTTATTGTTATTATATTTAATATATAGAAAATCAGCAACCATCTTTCTAGCATATAATTTAATATTGACAAACACTTTGTTCCAGTCTACACCATTATCAGATCCTTTTCCATTATAAAAGAATTTAATGGGAAAGAGCCCTGAAGATGGTCTAGACTAGACAGATAATGCTTGTCAATATTAACATTATATGCTGGAAAAATTCTTATTATATATATAAGTTTTATCTTGCTCTTTATAATTTTCTATTAAATTTTAATAAAATGTCATATTTTCTATTATATTGTTACGAATATAAATGTAGCTTCTGCCTTGTTACATGTCAAATCTGTTTTATTAATTAAGATCAACAAGTTTTATAACTAGGTTTAATTAATGAATAAATAAATATTTTATTGTTTCTTTAAATATTAATATGATATTTGATAAAAATATTTAAATATTAATATTTGTATATTTTTTAAAATTATATTT
Organism: Centruroides vittatus; assembly: GCF_030686945.1. Classification (NCBI taxonomy): domain Eukaryota; kingdom Metazoa; phylum Arthropoda; class Arachnida; order Scorpiones; family Buthidae; genus Centruroides; species Centruroides vittatus. The sequence goes on along the minus strand of NW_027122706.1, from coordinate 7,952,685 downwards.
TACAAATAATTTGTCATAATTATTGACAGTTTTCAATGAATTCAATTTACTTTTTAAACTTTTATATATTAAAAAAACAAAATAATAAATAAATTTGATAAATTGTAAAAAATAATATATATATATATATATATATAAGTGTATAATATAATAAATTAAATTGTCAAGCACCTTTCTCATTGCTTCTGTTTCAATAAAAATGAGAATTTTGTAGTTTCCTACAGCTTAAAAAATAAAAAAAACAAAATAATTTTTGGGGGGAATTCTATAACTTGAAATAATAAAAATAAATTATTTTTCTTATAATTACAAAATTATTATTATAAATTAATAATTACAGAATTAAAGTTTGTTTATCTATAAGGAAACGATAAATAAATATTTGAAATATAATTTTGTTTAAAGAATTTTTAAAAGCAAAACACTAACACAAACTACATTTTTATATTACAAAAAAAAAAAATAAATGAAACATTTATTTATTATTAAGTAACATAAATAAATTAAATAGAGGAGAAAGAACAATATTATAAAATAATTATCTAAAAATATAATTAATAAATATATCTAAATTATCTAATTTGAATAAATTATTGAATAATTTTTAAATCTTAATAAATTTTAATTTCGTATTAATTTATTATGTAAAAATAACTAATTTAACAAGCTAGACTAATTGATTAACTATTATCTCTTTTAACTGGAAAAGTAATTAATATGTTAATCACCTGCATTAAAATTGTATGATTTTCACAATAGAATTTAAATGAAGTGAAAAATTTAATCTATAATCGTTACATAATATTGTGTTGTTAGTTAATTGAAATTTTGTTTACAGACATTTATACCAAATTGACTTATTTATATGTAAACTTGTGAATGAGATTTTGTAGTATTTATTTGTGAAATTTCTCCATTTTTTGTGTTAAGTATTAATTTTATTATTTAGAAAAGAACTTAAACTAAAAGAAAAAAGATTATTTAGACATTTGTCTGTTTAAGATCCCAAGATTTGTTTAATTCTAAAAATTTATAATAACTGTGAATAAGTTTTGTTTATTTAAAGAAATATAATCTGCTCTATACAAAGAAAACTGTAAATTTAAAGGAGCAAATTTAATTTTTTAATAAAACAAAGAGTCTTATAAGGATAAAAGGCTATTCTAACAGAAAAAGGATTGCAAGAACAGAAGAAAACAAAAATTGAATGGAAAAGGAGATTTATATTCTTGTTTCAATAGTGGCAAATTTTTTGTAGTATAGTAATTAATATTAAAGTAATTTAACATAAAATATTATGTTAGATTACTTTATCACAATATCGCAGAAGAATTTAATCTACATTACATATCCATTGAAGCTCTTGCAAGTAGACTTTCTTAACATTCTTAGCCAGGAAGAATTCATTAAAAAAATGCTCATTTATTTGAAATTAATTATGAAGTTATAATTAAATAAATTATTTCTTTAAATTCTGAAAGAGGCGAGTGAGAGTATGTGCAATTGCAAAAACTTAAATTTAATTATTTGTAAAATTACAGTATAATGGATTTTAATAATTAATATACTTTTATATAATATTCTTAAAATAATTTATTTTTATTGTTATAAATGACTAGTATGAGACAATTTTTGAAGTTCATTTTAAAAAGATACTTTAAACTTCTAATTCATATATAAATATATATATAAATCATTCTGGCAGAACAATATTACAAAAAGTGACGTGATCACGTGATCATGATTGCCATTAATTTAAAAATTCATTGTATTTGTCAGTTACTCTGTTCAGAAAGACTTGTTTTAAAGTTATTTTTCTAATAACTAATTCGAAATGTAAATGACATAAAAGAAATATTCTAAAGTCGTGTTTTATCTAATAAAGAATATTATTATAAGTTAATAATATAAACCGAAATTTATATATCAAATATTTCTTTCAAAACATTGATAAATAAAGTAAAATAGAATAAAAGAATTAAAATATCAGCAACATATAGATAATGATAAGATGCAATAACATAAAATTTACCAAATAAAAGAAAATAATCTACAAATATTGTAAATGAATTTAATAATTTAACATATTTTATTACACGTGAAAATATTTTAATGATTCAATTAAACATATTTTTAAATGGAGTTTATAAATAATCATAACATTATAGTGTGCACGTTTGTGCATGAAAATTATAAAAATCAACAGAAAAATAATAATTATTATCATTAAAACTTTTTAAAATAGAAACAAATAGCAATACTTCGCTACCTGTTTGTATATAATTTTGTTGAAATATATGATAAAAGCCTATGTAAACCAGACAGTACCATATTTATTTCGTTTTGAACACGTTTTTTAACACCGAAAATCAATGTGATGCGAAGAATTCTCTCCGTTTAGGCAGGTTTTACTATATTTAAAACATATACTTAACAGAATTTGTATTAACGTAATCTCTATCAACAGATTAATATTTAATTATTAAAATATACTAATTTCATAAAGATTAAATAATTATTAATAAATCAAAATATATATATATATATTTGTGATTTACACTAAAATAAATTTAAAATACCACAAATAAAATAATACTCTTATATATTAAAATTACAACAAATAAAATGAAATACTTTATTAATTCGAAAATTATATTTAGTATGAAAGTCCTGAATGTGAAGGTTAAAAAACTTCTTCATGTGAAGGAATTAATTCCTTTGTGTCTGTTGCAATCAGTCCGAGGTGGAGTAACATTTTTTTTGATTGATGTGGCTATCTAAAGTTTGGTTCTTGGGCAAGAACATCAGAAGGTTGCCAGGAAAGGTTTTCTATTCCAATCTGTCACTTTTCTGTCTTGAGAAGATAACCTTCAGCAGTCTACTGTAGAAATAAAAATAAGTAAATAAAAAGGATAATGTTCTGAGAAACTATCTTTCGTCCCGTAAAACATTACCTATTTATTACTGCTAGCTTATAAACTTTCTCCAAGATGCTACTAGAATTTTATGTGTTTGTGCTATAAAAATATATTTTTATAAGAATTATTATGTTAATGGAACCTGTTAAATTGAATAGAAAATTTAATAATCATTCGAATAATTTATAATTTTACTTAACAATAACTTTTTGAGCTGTCATTTATCAGAAAAAAAACTCTCTCAGAATTATTTGTTTAATTAAATAATTCTAGTATATAAGATTTTACACAGAAAAACTATTACTGATCTACTTTATTTATTTCTTTGTTAATATTCTCACTTTAATCATTATATAATTTAATTGAACTTAACTTTAAAAAAATTTCTGAAAGCTGTCGAATTTCTGTTTTTTCTTTCCTTTTTTAAATACGAATAACTCGACAATATTTGATGTTAATCAATTAACGTCAGATTCAATATCTTTTCAATTTATTTTTTCAAGAACTTTTGTCAGAATAGGAATTTTTTGTACTATTATTTCACTGTTCTTTAATTTCATATTCAGATTTTAACATAAGAAAACTTCAAACATATAATCAATCTGTCATGGCTACTTTTCAATCAATTATACTAAAAGCTATAGTGAAGTAGTAATGTAAAAGTATTTACAAAATAAACCCTTTGAAATATTCATTTAATAAAATTTTATACATGTAACATTTATTCCTTGCTTAATTTTTTGATAAATTAGTCTAATTAATATTCTTTTTGAAACCTGTGCATTAAAAATTTTCTCGTTAATATTAAGTACATTTGTTCATATATTATTTAATATAAAAAAACGATAAAGAGATTATAAATTAGTAAGAGAATTAAAGAGAATATTTCTTTATCGATAACAATTTATCTTTATCATTAAAATTTTATTAAAAAATTATAGTAATAATTAATAAATGTTGCAGTAATTAGTAAAGTGAATAATAGAATAACTTTTTGAAGTGTAATAAAATTTAATTTCTGTCAAATTAAAATAAAAATTGAAAAAAATAAATAAATAAAATTGACTTAAAAAGTTTTAATCCTTATTTCTTTAAATTCATTAAGAGAAATAATACTGATGGAGATTTTCTTAAGGCGTTTGGGAATTGTTTAAAAATATAAAATTCAAAGAAATATTTTAATCATTAAAATTATACAGGAAAGTTATATAACAAAAGAAATACTAAATATAAAAGGAGAAAATTGTGAAGAAAAAGAAAGAAGAAAAAGAAAAGAGGTGTATGGGCGTGACAACTTGCAGCTGAATCGAGACAATAGATTAAGGAAATTACAGGAAAATATATAGTCCTGAGAAATGGTGAAGACAATCTAAGAAAGAGAAAAGACCATTATTAAAGATGGTGCCGTCTAACTAAAGGAGTTAATATAAAAAATATTTCGAAAAACAGAAATAATAACATTTTAGTATTGTCTATGTGTTTTTATGTTAATAATTAATTTATATTAATTTTAGTTTGTTCATATTGAAGCAATAAGATAAATTTGAATGTGATTTCAGCTTTATAGTACTTTTTATATTTATTAAACTTTTACAAAATAAATTGTTAAAATATCAAATTAAAATATTATTTTAGTTTTATAAAATTTTGTAATATTTTAATCAATATCTAACATTAATCAGTTTCTTTTAATGGATTGAATTAACGGAGTGAGGAAACGTAACGCATGGACGATCTGCCAAGGGGTCGATTACGTGCCCATATTGAAGACCTCCCGGGAAAACTTTCTATGGGAAGCTGGTCCTATTTAGATATGAAGGAAAATGGAAATATAACACTTGGTCGGCACGTTGGTTAGCCGCGAACTAGAGACCAAGCTACCGGTGTTTAGTGGTTTATTCTGTAGTATTCAGTGTTCAGTGGTGACCTTATACTAATAAATATTAATTATAATTATAAATAATTCAATTATAATTTTAATAGAATTTACAGTTTTACTTGTTTTTGCAAAATATATAAGAAATTTTTGCATAAAATTATTTTAAATAATTTGAAATATATAAAATAGAAGAAATTGCTTCATTATGAAGTTCTGTGATTAGGCACGCAATTACAAAATTGAATTCTACTCAATCATTCATCCAAACGATCTTAATAAGTTTATTATTTGAAGCCATTACTCTAAATTGGAGACAGTTCTGAAAACAGGAATCACATCGTTACACATTTTAAGATGGCAAAATTTAATACAAAATGAATAAATTAAAAAATTTAAATTTGTTTTTAAAATATTATTGATTATACAAAGTGATTTTAAATATATGCCAGAAATTTCAGGGTTGATTCTTTCAATAACTTCAAGCATAAGAGGGCATATGAACATATGTTCAAAACGGCGTAGTTTTAAAGTTAAATGATGTCTAATGTGTGGTCCCATTGAAAATTTTGACGAATTGCGAAATCGCATTGTCGCATTCTGTGAATTAATTGGACACACCCCTGGTATTTATGAAGGTGCGTGCCAATCAATGCGGCGGAGAATAGAATATTATATTGTGCAGTTGACGGTGGTCATTTTCAACAGTTATTACACTACATGTAAACTTTTATGGTTGAAATTATTCGAAGAATCAGTCCCTGAAAATTTTCGCATATGTCTAGAATCACCCTATTTATCAGAAATAAAATTAAAGTGCGTACTGAAAAAGAAATTTAGAATTAATAAACTAGAATCTTCACAAAAGTTTTCTGTTGTTAAAATTAATGAATTACTTTATGAAATTATTATATTTATTTTAAAAATGAAATAAAATTAATTATTAATTAAATAAACAATTAAAATTTATTTGAAGAAATAAAATAAATATATTCTGAAGAAATGTTGGAAACCTTTCAAGAATTATCTGGTTCTTGAAGTGTTGAATATATATCAAAAATTGTATCTTTTTTGCAGGGTAGATGAATTGCATATGCTAAGACCACTCACACGATAACATCCTTTATTTCTTATGGGAATTTTAGTAAACATTATTCTCGAAAACATGAATAATTAGCTTTGAATATTCGTCTGATTATCATATTCACTTAAAGCTGTACAGAACTTTCGACTCTATGATTTATATTCAGTTTTGGAATTTAAAATATTTGGAAATATGTTAGAGTCGATTTAAATTTTGTAAGTGTATCGTTTATATTAGTTAATATTCTTCATCCGTTATAAATTATTCCCTTATAAATATTATTTAATAATATTCTTGCACCTAGTGTGTAATTTCTATCGATAGCGATTACACACTAAATGTAAGAAATAAAAAATGTATTTTAATCTATAATGGACGAATATTGTATTAATGTTCGATAATGATTCCGTTGATTGATTATATTTATAACATTACATCAGAACTCTTTTCAATTAGTGTAATGAAAATTATTAACCTTTATTATTTAATTTAATCTCATAATTTAATAGACTATTAATATAATTTATCAATAATAAATTTTAATTGAGTTTTTTACGTTTTTAATATGATATGAATATTAGACCTAATTAATATTTTCTTTAATTTTTAAAATCGTTTACATCGACAATTCTTAAATGTTATACAGTGAAACGTGTAAACAGTACCCAATTTTTTCCATTTAAGTAGGCTTCCATTTTATTCAGGTTCTGTTTTAGATAGTTTTACTGTGCAGTCAAACCTCGATATAGCGCCACTGTTTGTTCGCCTGCGAAACTGATGTTAAATCGAAAAACTCCCAACATAATAATTATATAAAACAAGGGAAGATCGGTTTATCATCCGTATCTATTGACGCTCTATGAGATAGCCCTACATAGGAAAGCGCTATATCGAGATTTGGCTGTATATAATCTATATAATACTTTTTATTATTTTATTAAAATTAAATAGAAAAAATTTATTTGCCAATTTTTACTTTTACAACAAAATAATTTAATATTATAAAATAGACCTATTTAAAATGAAAAAAGAATTTGAAGTAATTTATAATATACATAATAATCTCAATTTGAAATTAAAATATATTATTTACTTTTAAAATTTCAATTAGATGTCAAATTTAGATTTGTAATTTAATTAAAGAATCATTTTGAAAACTTAAAATTCATATTAAAAATAAGAGAGTTTATTAATAATAAATGAGAAATCTGAAATAATAGGAATAAATCAATAAAAGATCATGATATAAGCTAATTTTTCATAAAATTATTTAATGAATGTTTATTAGCAATCTATAATGGCTTGGGGAAAAACCTTACTTGCTCGTTAAATTCAGTAAAGAAAAATTGGAAAAAAATTGATGAGTTATTTAAAACGCATTACGAAAGGAAGAAAAAGTAGAATTGAAATGTTTAAATAAATGAAGCTCTCTAAATTTTGGTATTTGATTGAATACATTTAAAGTACATTTTTAGCGATTGTGAATATTCAGAACTTGAGCGGTATTGATTACTGTGGTTTATGATGCCATTAGCCATTGTTAATGTTATATTTTCTTTTATTTCCTTTATACAAATTCGAAATAAAGTAACTTAAAGCTTGATGAATGTTAAAACAAGTTTTATAACGATTGTAAACTATTTTCGATTTAATTTTCTTATTGATTTTAGTATCTAGATGAATTTAATAGTAATTGTTTATTCATAAATGTGAAGAATTACATTCGAATATGATAGAAAAGTAATAAATAAAATTTAAATAGAAAAGGAATAAATAAAACTGGAAACTTTTTTACAGATTTATGAGAGCTTTTTACACAACAGTGACATCGTCACAATGCCGAGGTACAATTTTAATCATATTTTAATTTCTTTAATTTAAAATATATGCTCTCGATGTTGGTAGTTTGCTCCCCTGTACAATATACTTTTCCTGATAACAATCGATTCATTCCGGCCATCTAGCTAACCCCTTTCAGAAGAAAATTTTTGAATTGAAATCATGTGACTTACCAAACTGGAATTTCGTGTATAGTTAATCGAGGGCCTCCTATCTCTAAGTTTTCCATATTTGGTCTCGACTTCCATCTCTCTAAATCCGTTCTCGGGATTACGGAAAGACGGACGGACGGACGATAATGGGAATTTATAGGTGAAAAATTTGAAAATTTCAGCTCAAACCGAACTTTTATAAAATGTGTTAAATATTTATTCAGAAGATACAGTATTTTAGAAAAGCTCTCTATATATAAATCCATAAATTCATTTATACTTGTTCCAAAATTATCATGATTATTGATTTTCACACGGAATTGTTAACATATTCGGATATCTCAGGATTTCTTCTCTTCTGTTTTCATATTGCGTTTTATATTTACTTTAAACACCTCAATTCATTGCTTACAAAATTTAATATGCACAACTACATTGGCATCATATAATAAAACAATGAAAAAATTAAATAAAACGAAAGTAACATTTAAAATATTTTAAATATATGTAGGATAATGTTAAAAGTCAATAAAGGTTCACTCATAGTGTATATTATATATCATTAAAATTCAATTAATAAAAATCAATTCAAGCCTTTTTAATTCGATTGAATTAAATTTATGTACTGTATGATAGAGTTTCTCAACTAAAATAAACATAAAGTAGTAACGAGCAATTATTTATTGTGACATCGTCACAATTCCAGGCTGCAATTTTTAATCATATTTTTAATTTATTTAATTTAAAATATATGCTCTCCACCTCAAATTAGTTGTATCTTGTAATAGTAGTACTTTTTATTTAACAATGCAGTTCGTATATAGTTAATCGGGGCCTTCTGACCCGAACCTTTTCATATCTGGTCTCATCTTTCATTTATCTAACTCAGTTCTCAAAATTTTTATCACATTGATTATTTAAGTTTTTTAAAAGTATTAAAAAATATACCCTGAGGCGAGAATAAGAATAAAAATAAATTTATTTACTCTCCTGAACTGAATTTTTATATCTGATACACATTACCGTTTCTTTCCTATGTTACAAGTTCTTACTTTAAACAATTTTTTAATAACACCTAAATATCTAAATATTTAATGTTTTTGAAGTGAACACTTTTTGAAATTGTGCTTGATATTTATAAAATTCCATTGATTATTTCAATTTTTTACTTATTTATTCAATGACATTTTTAACAATAATGCTGAGATATTATTAAACATAAGACTCACAATTATCTGTGTCGATATTTTTAGATTAGTTAAAGAGAATCTCTTTGTTAAAAATAAAAGTAAGAAAAAAGATAAGAAACTATATAATTCCTTTTGTTTTATAGCTGCACCTGCAATAACCTTTTGAATTTATAATTAAATAACTTTAACTCTACATTATTATTTTATTTCGAAAGAACAATAAGAACTGTTGTCTTCTCTGACATCTTTTGTATTTAGCAAGATGAAAAGAATCTGCGAGTCTAGTGATGTCTAATTTGAATTATACGTCTTTGTTAATTTGTTTAATTATCCTCACATAAAAGTTTATTGTTTTCGTGGATTCCCGATAGATTTCTGCGAAGAATCCATTGACATTTTGGATTACTTTAACATTATAAAACTCGTTTCTTTTATGACTTACTTTATGTTTTCAAGTCTATTAAACCACTCGAAACTTTATTTGATGTGATTTATGTTGCATTTGTTATTTTATTTTTGATTTAGAATTTGTATTTATATATATTTTATGAGTTTACAATGCCTAAATAATACTAAATAATATAAGAATTAATATATCGTATTTACTCGAATATAAGATGACCTCGCATATAGGACGAGGTGTGACTTTAAAGATCAAAATAAAGAAAATTAATTTTATTAATACAATTCTAATTTTATTTCGTTTAATCACAAGAAAAACTTCAAATGAACGTAAACGTACACATTGTCCCGCAAAAATTACTGGCATTTTAAACGTGAAGGAAAAATCTTGTAAAATCGAAAGCGTAATTTGTTCACATAAAGTTGGACAATCGAGAACCTGTTTTTGCCAATTCTTAACAGTCGAATCCAACAGTCTCTCTGTCGATTACACTTAAAAGTTTTCCCAAATTCTGATTTCCGAATAATCATCTGTTTTCACGTGGGAATGAATTAAAACTTATATCGGGCTCCCGTGTGATTTTGGAATTTCAATCTGGAATTCAATTCAAAAGCTTTGCTTTTCCTATTGCTATTCATCTTTACTCCTGACAATATACAAGAATGATTGAAACGACCCAGATAATATTCTTGTTTTTAAATACAAGAGGGTAAGCATCCAGTAAAAAATGCGAATACACGGTTCACAAAAATTATTTGCAAATAAGCAAAGAATCTTTTTCTCGCGCCTAGGACGACCTAGGATTTTGAAGCTGTGATAAATGAATAAAATCCTCGTCTTATATGCGAGTAAATACTCTATTTTTATTATAAAATATTATTATACACATGTATAAATATTCTAAAATTCTCATTGACTACATATTCTTAAACTTTTTACATAATTTTTATTGTATGAATAATAAAATATTGTATTTCATAGAGACATTAGATGAAAAATCTTCAATTTATTACTCCATAAGCATTTTTTAAAAAAATACAGTAAGACCTCGTTTAGCGTTACCTCGATTAACGCTGATTCGATATAATGCAGTCTGCACGAAATCTAAAAACGTATTCAAATTATTGCGGTATTTGATTGATTCGTACGTAATATGATTATTCCCGAACATGAACCAATCAGCAAAAGGTGGAAATTCATCGTAGCGCTAACTTTCCTTAAATCTATGTTTGTGTGGTCAATTTTGGAAAAATATAACATCATGGATGCCATGGGCAATATCGACTTCGCTTAGCAAGAATTAACTGATAAATGCATGTGGAGTATGGAAGAAGGTATGGCCGGAGGTATCCAAGATTCTCAACGAGAATAGCTTATCGTTGACCAAATTGTCAACCTAATCGATACAGCAGATATTGAGGAGTTACTGCAGGTTTCCGGTGAGAGCCTTACTAACGACGACTTTCAAGAACTGGCGGAACAAGGAATTCATGCAGAACTGGAAAATAGTGATTCTGAAAACAAACCCAAAAAATTTCTCTACAGATTTCCTTAGTAAAAGTTTGGTAACGATAACCGAAATCGTTGATCAAACTGTAGCGAATGATCCAGATTTTGAAAGGAGTGCAAAAGCAAAAGAAGACGTTTTGGATGCGATCTTCTGCTACTGAAGTTTGCTTAACGAAAGAAAAAAACAGCGACAAATAACACTAGACGATTTCATCGCAAAAAAATCAAGAATTTCGGAAGAGCCAGGACCTTCGTCACAAAAAATTAACTTTACATTTCTGTGTGCATGTGTTTATGTGTTATTTAAGATATATTATTATGCAAATTAATATAAAAGTAACTTAAAATTTAAGTAAAATCTGTTTATTTTTGGTCGCGTGTTCTCCTTTCCCTATTTACTCTGTGTTAAAATTCGCTTTGTCGTCTAGGAACGTATTCCCGCATTAAGCGGAGTCTTACTCTATTTGAATATGATTGATCATTATTACAGAGACTATATAGAAATTTAATTTGAGGAATTCTTTAAAAATGAGAAATTCTGCAAAATCATAATAAAACAGTAGTTTTAACTTTCGTGAATAAGTATTAACTTGAATTTATCCGTATTGCACGATAAATCGCTTTTCGATAGACACTAGACTTTACATCCATCTTTATTTTGATTTTTAAGTGCCGATACGCGTTTCGGGCTCTTGTCCCTCTTCTGTCGGCTTTTTGTTGTTTTTTATCTAACATATTGTATAAAACAAACGAACATATGGCATTCTCGCCTCTTTACGAATGCATTGAACATCTAACAGAGTTGACACTGGTATATATATACATATATACAAAATTTTTGATTCTTAGTGTTAAAACGACTTTTTACACTCGTATTAGCCTAAACACTCGTATTAACTTGAAGTTTTTAAACCACAAATTAATAGCAAAAATTGACTAAAAGCAAATATTTGACGAAATATTTACTTTTAGTCAATACATTATTATTTTAAAAACACTTAATTTATACATTTTTGTATTGAAGTGATACTTTTAAATTCAGTTTAATTTTAATACTCTTATATTAATATATTTCAATATTGCCTGAAATATCGGATTAAATCACATTGTTCATTTTTATCTAATATAAACATTTTTACGAATTTTTTTTACAAATGATATATAAGGTTCATGTATCTATATACATTCATGTTTGTAATAAATGCGTTGAAAAAAAAAGCTTCTAGATCAGTAGCATAACCAAAGAGGGATTCAAGAACCTGGCACCTCTTATATTTGTAAATACTGTATATAAATGAAAAAATCAAGTAATTAAAGAGAAAAGATTTGGAAAAGGATTTGGCTGTAACAAACGCGCATTTGTTACAGCCAAATCCTTTTCTAAACTGTACAAATATCTAAACAATATCTGGCAAGTAAGAGTAACTTTTCATCCACACAATACAAAGGTAATTGTAGAGATGTGTTTACATCTTCTAATTGAACTCCCCCTAATATTAGTTAATATCTTCTTACATTACTGTTCTCGATTAATTTAAGATTTGTTAATTAAACATAACGTTTGACAATTAAAACATTATCTCAAATTAAAAATTTATTATAATGATAGAATCTTAATTATAAAATCGAAGAAATGTCTTCTAAAACAACAGGATAACGTGAATTGTTTCGATAAGATTCTTTAAATATTTGTATAAAATGAAGCCATGTCATTTCATTACTTAGGCTGTTTTATTGACTTTTCAGTACAAATTCTTGCATTATTTACAAATATATTTTTAAATATTAAACATTCTCAAATATAAGTTTATACAATATCAAGCTTGATTCCTCTTGACGAGCAAGATTCTAATATAAAGAAAAATCAGGGCAATGATGAAATATTATGTAAATTATGAAACTTCAAAATGAATAAAATTAAACATTAATAAGACAAGAGTCATTTATTACCAAATCAACTTTTTCATTACTATTTGCTTTAGTTAGAAATTTGAAAATTTATCCATGTTATTTTTAAAGTTATGACTTACAGTTTCAAAGTTAATAATATAAAATTCTTATTTAAATTATACTTACGAAGGAAATTCATAAAGTATGATAAACTTTCTCTGTTTTTTTGAATAAAAATTTATGTTTATTATTATTAATTTAAAATAAAAACTAAATTACTTATAAATTATCTATGAAATATCTTAAAATATGCACTGTCATCTACTTGGTTAACGAGGATTTAGAACATAAAGAATTAAAGTTTTTCTTTATTGAACTTTTCAATAAAATTTGAAATTAATATGTATAATTAGTATTCTTTTGGGAATATATCATAAAGTATTTATACAAAATATATTACAAGAGATTTAATTAATCAATTTTTGAGTCGTTTACTGAATTTCTTAAAATTCTTAATTATCTCGTTTATTATAATAGAATTTAAGAATTCAGAAAAATTACTTTATTAATTATAGTTTAGTAAATTCTTAAATTCTATCATAATAAACATGATAATTAAATTAGTTAATTAAACTAAATTAGTTTGTTTAAAGAAGAATTTCATGTTGATTAATTTCATATTATTATTTTATATCTTCGTGAAGAATTATATATTATTTTAACGTTATAATATCTAACATAAAATCATTTAAGCTCTCAAATATTAAAAAAAAACATATTACTAAATTCAATTTTCTGAATTTCTTGATTAAACTTTGTTTTGATTGTTATCGTGTTTTTCGATAAATATAAAATTTCTACCTAAGAGTTTTTCTAACAAGGTTCCGAACGTGATTTTTCTAAGACCAATTTCGTGATTGTTTTCACATATATTGCAGTATTCTGGAAAATGTCTTATAGAAAACATCTATATCATGTCACATTGTTAGTTTCTAAAAGAACTCTTACTAGTCAAACAATAGCTTGGAGGGAACGTCAGTCCTATGAAGTGATGTTGGCAATTGATTCCCCTGACTAAGAACCTATTGATCATGCTTTGAATTCTTTAGGAAGATTTATTATCATCATTTAATCTCGCAGATAACTAAGCTGTATTTTTAAAATAAATAAATTATTTGTGATTTAAATACTATTTATTAAAGATTTATTTATAAACTTTGGGAAATAACAAGGTAAATTTTGTAGAAATTATAGAATTTTTTCCTATTTTTATTCTTTTCTATTTTTCCGTTTATTTCTCTGAAATTGGGTCTTCGTTAAATCCATAAGTTATTGAATTATATGCATTTTTTACATGTAAATATGTTACAGATATATAATTATTTAAAAATTATATATCTGTTATAATCTAAATTATAATATTTAAGTAAAATTAAAAATCACATTACTAAATGCATATATGTTAGGTAATTATAAAATTATTTGTCAGTTTTAAGAGTATTAAGGACATAAAATAAAAAGCAAGGATAGAAAATACAACAAATAACTAAAAATCTGAAATATTATTTGTAATAAAAGTAGACTTTAATGACGAAATTTCATATAATACGAACACAAATATATATTTCACCAAACAAGTGACTTTCTTCATTAGAAATGTTGTTAATATAAGTTACGTAAGTTTTTGGGGCTAAAAATGTTTATATTATTTAAACTGCTCACTACGACAGTGGAATTTTGCTTATTAGTTTTCGCAAGACGTTTGAGAGTAGGGATTTGACTTTCCCAATCACTTGAAAATAAGCAATATCAGAAAAGATCAAATCAGAATTCTCAAGCAGCACTTGCAGAATAATATAGGAATTCCCCGCTAATGCGAATCGGAAGGAGGACAAGAAAAGCTGAGTTCGCATTAAAAAAGTATCGCGTTTAAAACGCCATTCCTTTTCCATTGTAGATCTGAAATAAGAAATTAAAAATATACTTATATTACAGGATTCAAAATAATGAAAATTAAAAGCATTTTTGCTAATTGGCTTTTCTGTTTAATATCTGAGAATAAATTAATCTGATTTACAGTTTAAATGAACAATCAAAACTACATTACAGTATTCTGTTAAGCCTACAGTTTTGTAAAGAAATTATCAATGGTCGTAGTTTGTTTCTTCTCACATTTATAGCTACTATTTACATAATTACAAATGGAATCAAAAGACTTAGCGAGACTATAATCCATGTTTTCATCACAAAACCGAGCGTTGCAACTGCTGCCATGGCTTGAGAGCGTGAGGGGAGAGCCACTTTTCTTCTTCTTCCTCTTTTTTTTCATTGGAATCTTCTTCCCCAAGTTCATTGCAGGTCCCGCTGGCCCCTTTTTTACAGCAGTACCATCACTTGTCACAACAAACTCATCGATACTGACATAACTGGAGAATTGCTTGAAGGTGTTTTTCTAGAGCAGAGTTTTTTCCATTCTGGAACGTTTCTTCAGATTCTTCAACATTCATTTTCTCTTCGGCAACACTCCTTTCCGATTCGACAATGCCGCTTTTTATAAAGAATTTCAGTCACTTGGGGTGATACTGAATCCCAAGCCACAGCAATACTTTTTATACAATCCAGGATGGTCCATTTAACTTCTTCCGCACTTTTTCCCAATTTTTTATTTCTAATATGCAGTGTGATACTAGTCTTTTGCGATAAGCAATCTTAAAACTCGAAATAATTCCGTAATCCAACGGCTGCATCTTCGCAATGCAGTGCGCAGTGCAACGGCAAAAATACAACCTTGATGAAATTCAGCTGTAGCTTTTTATCTACATGATGATGGTGGCAGCCATCAAAAACCAGCAAGATCTTTCGCTTCAGTCGACACATTTTCTTCTCTAAGCATAGCACTTGTAAAAGATCACAGCAGTCATTCGCGTGTTTTTACCAGCTGTGTACTTGCAGGGGAGGTGTGAAACGTGCTTCAAACAGCATGGTTTATCATACTTGCCGATAACAAGCGGCGTTAACTTTTCACTTCCGTCTCCATTGCAAGTCAGCAAAATGGTCACTCTCTTTCGATTTCTTTCCTTCGCTGCAAGTTTTCCCTTTGAAATGAAGGGTTCTGTTCGGCTTGCTATTAAAGAAAAATCCCGTCGTAGCAGTTAAAGATATCGCTTGACGAACATTCTCTGGCAATAGACTTGAAATGTTTCAGCCATGTTCTGCCTTCTCCACGTCAACTGCATTTTCTTCTCCGCAGATTGTTACAGAAACTATCGCGTGTCGATTCTGAACGCGATAGATAGATAGAGCAAGACGTTGGACGCCTTGAAATCAACACCCATCTTCGTAGCTTGTTGTTCGGCGTATTCCTTTATCATTGCACCAGATACCACAGTATCTTGCACTCGAATATCACAAAACCACTCGTAGACTCTTCAAACTTACACTTGAGCGAACGTTTTCTTCCTACAACATCGTAGCCATCTGCAACTGATGACTCTATTGCATCTCTTCAGATACGTCGACAGGGTAGTAGGGGGAATTCCAAACTGCTTCCAATTTATTTTTTTTTTAAATTTCTTCTTTTTGTTTACCAAAGTCCTCAATTTATCGGGCAACGACAATTCTTTGCGCAGATTCGGTTCCTTTTGCCGCCATTTTCCTAACAAGGAGTGAAAAATAGGAAATCAATCAATACAGTGTCCTACATGCAGTAACTACAGTAGCTGTAGCCCTCTCTCACGCAAGCAAAGAGTGAATTGCTTCATACAGTACTCATCACTGCATAGAATACAGTAAGCAAGAGAGATACGACATTTACTTGCAACATACAGTATATACAGTAGGTACAGTAGACTATGTAGAAAAATATACAGTACTGTATATAAATAAAGTATTTACAATATGATAAACAGGAGAAAAACGTTGTTAAAAAGTACTACTATGTCAAACGGAGATCGCGTATTTATACTGTTATCAAAACCACTGTTAGTTAACTGACGTTTTTTCTAACCAACCACAGCAAGAAATTTAAAATTTTGAGAAGGCGTATTTTCAAATTCAAATACAAATTGTTTATGGTTGAAATTTTTCAGCCGATCAAAATCATAATTTCAATTTCTGGGTGAGAATCCAAGGATATTGATTAGAAATCATTTAACTCTCAATACTAGAATCAAACTTAACGAATTTCATCTGTAATCTAAATTTTAAAATTTTAAATTTTAAAGTTTGTTATCATTGGGTTGTTATATTAGTTAACTTCATAATACAGTAATTCCCGATATCAGTAATATCGAACGTTACGCTTACCTTCTATCCAGAAATGATCTTGTCTGATGATACCACTGACCGGATGATAGTGTAGTTTTTAAGTACGATGGGAAATATAGTTCTTGTTTAAAATATTAAAAGAATATTAAAGAACATTAAAATGGATATATTAAAAGAATATTAAAAGAAGAACAGTAACAGAAATTATTAAAAACACTCAAAGGTGATATAACACTCGAAGGTGATGTGATATAACACTCTTCTATATAATAATTTTTTGTAACTTGAACACAAACTATATGGTGTATTTTCTCGGACACATGGCAAATTTCATCACTAAGTTTTCCTCAGTTGATATAATAATAATAATAATAATTTTTGTTATATAATAATTTTTGTTAGGGACGAATATTTCCAGACGATGGGTTACAGGACGAAGAGAGGAAGGAAAGATGAACCGTTCGACCAAAACGAGAATGGTTGGCATATATGTGAACAATTTTATTCGCCTGCAGATTCAGTTCTCGACACACTCTTTTCTGTCTCCTTCGCGTCGATCTTGGGCCAATCTTATTGGAAAATCAGGCGTTAAGAGGCTCAGCAGGGAAGCGGCGTTACAGAGGGTTAAGGAGCCAAAGTTTTCGGAAGATTTTTTCATTCTCTTTTTTTCTCATTATCGGGGTCGATAGAACGCTTGAGTTCCAATTTTATTTTGCACTGCGAATTACTGGGATTTCGCATTAAGTGTCCCTTAAGAAAGTCCCATAAGGTCAGCCAGGGGACAGAGAATCAGTTCGCACTAACGAGGTACTCATTAACAAGGAATTGTTGTATTTGTCTGTATCTTACTTATTATTGCAGATTAATGTGCAATGTAGAACTTTTATTATTAAATTTCTTTTCTCTGCTTTTGAATATATTTAAATTATCAAGTGCAAGCAGAATCCTCACCTATCTATGTTTTACTTTCTTCATTTGTTTTATTGATAAATTCTGGTGTCCTTTTACTTATATGCTACATATGCACTAAAGGGCAAAATTAATTTCGAGCACATTTTAAACCGAGATTTAACCATGCTTTCTGTTTTATTATTCTACATTTCACTGTATGAAATACGGGGCATTTATATACAATTTTAAAATGCTTGAAATCTCACAATGTCATATAATCTTGTAAATTTCAAAATGATCACATACAATGATATAAACAATTCCACTGAAATACCGTATTTAGAAATGATTTATACGATAAGTATTGTCCGGAAATGACAAAATAATTCATTAAACTGCTACATTTACATTTTATCACATTTTAGAATTTCATAAGTTCATAATGTCATCTAGCGTTTATTGTTTATTCTAAATAAATTTTTATGTTTATAAAAAGATTATTCCGTATTTATGTACTGAATTTGCACTTCAAACGTTTCATTGTCAAGCTATTTTTTTATATTTGGTAAGAAATTTATAATAGGTTTACGCAGTAGAAGTTCGTTATTCTGGGACTGATAATCCTGGATGTTGGATAATCCGGCATGTAGTGTAAAGAATTATTATGGCCAATATTCTGCAAATTAGAATTTGTTGGACATACGCTAAAGACTCCTGGTTCATTAACTTTTCTAAAAATTTTTAAATTAATCTTAAACTTTCAGAGTATCTACAACTAGCAGGTAGGCCCGGCGTTGCTCGGGCAAAAGTAACGATCGCGAAGATTAAGATTATTACGTTATAGTCAACCTTTTCACAGAATGCAAAAATTGGGTTCCCCTGTTTCCAGACTAATTAGAGAATTTTTAGGTGGGTCTAAAAATATTTCGATTTCCCGCAAAAACAAAAAAACTGAATCTGCGTCTTGCACGTCACTTTCTCTTCACACTTCCATTTACGTAACACTTCCATTGTTGACACTACCCTTGTTACTTGACACTTCCATTGTTACTTAACATTTCCATTGTTGATGGAAGTGTTAAGACTTAATCCTGTCCCTCTCCCCCGTGGGAGGAATTTCGAAAAATCCCTTCTTAGCATGCGTTCTCGTGACGTACCCTAACTGGTACCAAATTTCAACTTTCAACTTCTAACCGTTTGGGCTCTGCGCTGATTATTATTATTATTATTATTATTATTATTATTATTATTATTATCAACTCGTCTCGATTATATATATAGATGCTACCAATTATATTACAGTATTTTATGATTAATGCTATTGATTTCTATAGTCGTCTTATCCATTCATATAGATTTATTGCAACAATATAATGAAATCTTTCTTTATAAATCAGCCTATCTTAAAGGATTGATGAGCACCCTTACAAATAAATTACGTTATCTTCCACGTATAAAAGTAAAATAGCTGATGTAAATATTTTCGTAAGAAACCAAAATAAATAAATAAATACTAATCTTCAATTTTTTACATTTTAAATGAAATTCTTTAAAGGATGATTTTTATATCAAATATTTGAATCGCTTTTTATATGTTATATTATAAAATAAATTTGAATTCAGCGAATATTGTAATAAAAAAAGAACATAATTCATATAAAACAGCAATACATTTTTGAAATTTATTTTAAGAATAGTGGAAATGGTAAAATTTAAATTAGTAAATAATATGTAAGAATAAAAAGCAGAATTAAGAAATTTGAAAATTTTGATGTAATCTACTATAAAAAAATTTAGAATAATTAATGGAATTCAGTTAACCTTACAATAGTTTAGAATCTTTCAGGTAAGGTAAATATTGGTTCTTGGTAAAATGCTAAAGGTGTCCTTCGGACAAAAATTGCAATGATTTGAAAGAATTAAATTTCATATCGAATAAGTAAAAATATTTTTAAAAAATTAATAAAATCTTTAAATAAAAATACTTAACAATAAATATAGGATATTTTATAATAGTTTATTTATACTAAATATTGAAATATTACCTTTAAGTTTAACCCAATAGTGGCTAAACGGAAGAATCACTGAATACTGGTACAGGTGCAGGTTTGCGCGCCTGCCCAATAGGTTAGCCGGGTAGAATTTTCCACATTTTTTTTATATTGTCTAACACTTAAATAGAGGAACAGATTCCGATAGAAAGTCCTTCGGGTGGCAGCCCTATTGGCAGATCGCCTATGCGTTATGTTGCCTTATTCCATCAAATCAATTCAATATAATCATCTTTAAATTACAAGGGATTATGCTTTTTTTTGAAATTATGATTGTATATAAAGTTATGTAAGAAATAAGAAGTTACATTTAAGAATGAAATATATATTTTATATTTAAGTATTTTTTAGCATATAGAATATACAAAATTCAGAAATCCAATTTTGCAAATAGTTTTTAATACTATAATAGATACTGTATTCATTCAAAATTTTTCTTAATGTTTTTACCTCAAAATGAGATACAATTCTAATTATTTAATTCGTTTTTTTTGGAATTAATTCTTAAAAATAACCAAATTTTATATAAGCTGAATAATTAATTAATTATACAAATTTCCATTTCTATTACGTTTAATATAAATCCAAAGGCTCAAAATCTATTTGCTGTGAATAAATGTGAAAAATGTAATTTTACATTATTAATAGGCTTACGTATAATTTGATATAAATGGACATGAATTTTATGAAACTGTATTTTGAAAATTTAAATTTTGTTAAAACATTCTCGAACCATATTAAATGTCAGAAAAGGATGGATGTTTCGAAAAGTTGCATGTGAAAGTTTGTTTCATAAATGTATAACTTCAGTCATATCACATGATTCCCATAGGTGACTTCGTAAATATGATATTCCAGAAGATAGATGATTGGTATCTGTTTAACCATTACTCTGTTTACGTTCTAAATATTTATACATTATAATATTGCATTGTAGATAACTGGTAATAATACACATCCAGAATATGTATCTTAAATTGCTTTGAGTATGGTTGATTTTTATATATTTATTAACATTAATTACTGTAAACTGTATATATCCAAATAAGCAATTATGGAACAATAAAATATTTCTATACAAAAGTTTCTACATAAAGAATGACATAAGTAAATGTCTAGTACTTTTTTAAAATCAGAGATTGAATGATAAGATGTTTATAATGAATCTCTTGTACTCTGTTTTGTGAATTTATGTACTTGTAAAGTTCATTAGATAAAATATAATAGAATTAGAAAGAGTGAAGAAGAACGAAAATAATTAGATTGTTTTTGTTAGAGATATATAAAATTTAAATAAATAAATCATTACAAATGTTAAACTATGAAAAATATTATCTAAAAATATATTATATATACTCTGCATTATGAGAACAATTTGTAAAATTTGAAAAATTTAAAGCGTTATAAAGGTTATTAATTACTTTAAAACTAATTATTTCGTTCATTAATATTTTTAAAAAAGTTATTCTAAGATGTCTGACAAAATTCTCTTTCAAACTATTCTGCAGCCCTTGGGTATAATTCGTATAAGGACAGAAAGAATGAAGACATCAAACAAATTTTTTTCAAAACTGATTCTCGAAAATAATTAACACATATTCTTAAGAGACAACATTGAAATAAAAAAACACATGATAACGATGGATCACGAAATAAAATTTAAAAAATCTCCACACTTGTTAATTACTGCTGTAAAAATAACGAAGATATTTTTTAAAATTCTATCCAACAATCTATTGAATTTAATATAATATACATTTAAGAAACCTTTTTTTACTTGCACTAATGATTTGTATTTATGATAAACGTTTTGTCAATTATTGACATAAATTCTACAATTACATACATTAAATATTTATTTAAATAGTTTATAAGTAATACTTTCTTACAAAATTCACCAAGTTAATAAAATGTAATAAGAAACAAAATACTTTTAAACTAAAAACACTTCAACTGCGAGTATTACGTAGAGAAGATAATTACTCATAGATTAACCACCGTTGCTGTATAACTCACTAATTACCCCTCTTTGTCCACCTTGTATCAACAATCCACTTGTACCTAATTACACAGATGGTGATCTTCTGTACTTCCTATAATTATTAAATCCCTATGGTGTAATGTTTCATAAAATACTCGTAATTTTACAGAATATCACTCATTTAATATCAACAAAGTTTAAATTGTAAAAGAACAACAACTTCAAAACAATAATTATTCTTTAGTAAAACTTAAATATCAAAACTAAAATTAATTTAATTTAAATAATTAAATTAAGCATATAAATATATTTTCTTTCTTATTAAATCTCCAAAGTATTGAATGAAAGTAATTAATTTAATTAATTATAATTAATTAATTAAAATAAAGACATCTTTAATACATTTTGATTATTTTAAATTTATTATTTAACTGTATTTATAACATTTAAATAACTAATTGATATAAATTATTTATTGAAGAATACAACAACTTTATTTAATTAATACAAAACTAAATAAAACATGTAAATCTGTAGATAAATAATAATATATAATTTTATGTAACTTTTTAAATTAAAAATCCATTTTTAGACAATTCATCTATGTATAACTATTAGATAAAATTCCTTATAAAATAAAATATTAGGTAAGTTTTTAGGAGTCTTTTCCCTGTGGGTACTAAGAGGGCCTTTTTTCAGGCCAATTTTTCGTGAATTTGGCCAGGCTCAACCTATCAGCAACGGAGCAAAATTCCTTCCCTGCAGGCTGACGCGGTAACCACCTCGATCATCCATCTCACATATTAAATAAGCAGCGAATAAAATGTCTTAATAGTAATTTATATGCAATTTATTAAATTAACGAATATTTATTAGGAAAAATGCTTTAATTTATATTTAAACGTACAAATTAATAAATTATTGTTTTAGTTATAATTCGTATAAATGACTTCAACAAATCTATTGTTTATAAAAACAATGAAGTCAGCATTAATTTTCCAGATTAATTAATAAGTTTTTCCTTTTCAAATTCAATTGCTTACGATTTAGTCTTTATCCTTCATAACTCTCAACTTTGAGTAATTATAAAAGTGCATAAAAATTTAATGTAGAGTTGAAGAATAGAAGATTTCACTAAATAATACGAAAGTAGAAGGAATAATAATAAAAGAACCAAATTCTAGGAACTTATATTTTAATCGTCTAACTTTGAGAATTTTAATCGGTTTTATGCGATTACTTAGTGCTACAGCTAAATTTTAAACTTCAAACGAGAATTCGTTTATTCGTCCTCACATGATGTGAGTACGAATATATATGTATACACCGATTAGTCTATTGAAAAATGTGTTTTAATCTTCAATTTAGTTGAGATGAATGCCGAAAATATTTACATAAAAACATAAAAGAACATTAAAATTATTTAGAATATATATTAGTCGATTATCTAAGGATTCAAATTTTTGAAGTTATGGAAAGAAAATTCTATTGGCTTGTATACATAAATATTTTATACGGATTATTAAATATATGAAAGATTTAAGAGCTATCGAAAAAGAAGAAATTTCCAGATAATGGAAATTTTTCTTTGGTTACGATGTAGCACGCATCTAAGCAATTTTTCGTTTCTTTTATTCTTTCAGCAAAAGAAAAAGTTCCAACGCAATATAAACTCGTCCAAAGGATCTTTAAGAAATCCCGTCGGTGTTTTTAATAGATTCATGGTACTACTATATTTTAGGTAGCAGCCAAGTCTATTGGATTGACTTAGCAATTTTATTTCTTCAGGTTGAAACTTAAACGTGTTACTCTAGGTTAGAGTCGAGCTGTAAAAGTCTCAAGAAAACGATTACCTTCACCCGTATAAATTTTATTGAACCTTCAGTCGGTGATTAGTTTTCTTCCAAACTACATAGCACGGGTTGATTGGTTCATGTTTCCAATATATTTCTCATCTCTATATACATTTCAGAAATTGAAAATTTCATGATATCAGATTAAACTTTGTTATTATTTATTTAAATAAGAATGTCTTTTCTTCAAATATTTCGGCCGTGTTTAGGAACACTCTAGTGGTTTTGTTTATAAAGTTTTCAGTCTAGATACATCAAAACTAAATTTGTTTCAAATTGATTTTATATTAAATTGAAATAAAACTATTAAGGAATGTTCAGTAGAGAATTGTCAAATCGTAAACTTTTTCTTCTTCAAAATAATTGAATTGAATAATGTCTTTTTTAGGTTCATAATTTTAAGAGATTTTTTCCTTCTTTCTTTCTGAAAGTTATTCAACGAAAAAAATTGAAAATTCTTTAATTAATTTATATTTAAAAGTTTTATACTAATTATCTGATTATTCGCATTTGTTATTGTCTTTTTGTTTATCTGTTTTGTTAGTTTTATATCTTGTTTTCATGGGAATTACTCACAAATTGTTAAATGGGGGTAGCAATTACTGTCTTGTGAGACATCGTCTGTGCTAAAAAATTAATTAATGTATTTGTTAGCAATTTATTTTCAACTCATATTTTATTATTTATAATTATATAATTTTAATAATAAGATACATAAATTTTTAATTTTATGATTTAAAATATTTTACCATTTGTATTAACTTAGTAAAAATCAATAACATTTAAATTGAATAGAAATTAAATAAAGAATTCATTATGAACTTTTATCTAGTTTATAAGTAATTGTTCTTCTATTTTACCAGTTAGTTGAAGCTATTTTGTGTTTATAGTTATTGTTATAGCCATATCATACAGGTGATCATATACATAACTCTACATAGTATCTCTCTAATTCTACAATCATTTTAAGTCTATCAGTGACTTGGCGCAATTTATCTCAACAGGCCAATAATTATACATTATAATATTTATTAATTATACATTCTAGCATTAAAATAATTAAATTTTAAAATGGTTTTTTAATTTATATAATTTTTTTTTACATATAAATTATAGCGATAATAAAATTCGAATTATTTTATATAAAATTTGGTAAGAGATTTACGCGGATAATTAAAATAAAGTGAATCCAGTTTTTATTAAGCTTGGAAAGTTTATTTAAGATTGCGTGTTTAGATTATTAAAACACATTTTTTTTTTTTTTTGAAAAATGCGAAGAGAGAAAAACATGATGCAGATTAAACCAAATAATTAAAGTTATAATAATCCTTAAAATATAAAATCCACTATCTACTCATTTATAAATAATTATAAAAATAATTTTTTTAAAATATTTCAATTAATATAAAAATTAATGAAGTGGCCAAGGACAATAAATGTAGGCCTACAAAAAATATTCACAATTCGGAATAACAAAATTCTTAACATCCTGTCCTTCTTTCACAATCTCAGGAACAATTCAAATAATTTCGCCAATTTATATAAGGGACTTGACGTTAATTATTAGTACCTCGTTTATTATTAATCATATATTTTTTATATATAAAATAATAAAGTTTTAACATTAATTTTATTTTTTGTATGTAAATCATAGCAACAGCAGAATTTAAACAATTTTATTTGAATAAATATATATTGTACGATACATACTAAATAATTACAAATATAAAATTTTTATTAGTAAAGTATTAAAATTGAGCTACCGATAAAATATAGAAATTATTCTTAATTTCATAAATCCAATTTATACCGTACAAATGGATTACTGTGTATTTGTACGGTATAAATTGGATTTATACATAATTCATTCATTCATCTAAACAATAGTTAATTCATTTGAAGATAAAGCTAACTTGTTTTGCTTAAAGTGTATTAGGTTTTAATTCTGTTTATCCCAATGTATTCCAAAGTACTGTACAGTACTTTAAATACAGGACTTGTTTAATGACCAAGGAGGTTGTGTCAAACCTACCCCCTTTGTGTGTACTTGGGCTCGAATTCGGGCGACCTCAGGAATTTTTTAGGGGTGGTAATCTGTTTTAAATATTTCAGATCTCCTTCCTTACTACACGGCTGCTCCACTGTGAGCCCGGGTAAATCAACGGTGAGTATACAGAAAAGGCTCTCAGTGCCCAAAGAGCGAAAAAAGGAAAAATAACTTTCTATGGAACAATTAAATTAAATACACTTAAACAAATTGCTATCATTCGAAAAATTCAAATAACAAAATTGTAGGGTTTGGAATCGCCTAGGCGTGCGATTTCCGCCCTGGTTTATTATAACGAACTTTCATAACGGAAAAGCCGTTGGGATCGGCCGTTAGAAACGGCCGTTAGAAGATCCGTTGTGTTTCAAATCGACGACAGACGGACGATTGGCCGGCGGGAAATGACCGTTGGCGGCCGTTGTGGAAGAATTAAAATTTGATTGGCGGACGATTCGAACGTTGGGACTATTTAAGCCGTAGTTTCGGCGGGAACGGGAGCTCGTATCGTGAGTTCGTATCGGGAAGATCGGATCGGGTCGGATTGAGATCGTCGTTATCGAAGTGCTAACTTACTCTCTCGTTGGACGCCACGGAAATCTGGGGAAAGTAACTCCAGTGTTTTAGTACGAACTTGTTCCTGACTCGGAGGTTTCGTTAATTACAAGTCTGTTTGATCGTAAGGAGTTCTTTCGACGAATTTGTACGGGAATAGTCGGTTGTCGTTGGATTAGTGTTTGTGCATATTTAATTGTGACTCTAATTTGTATTATTTGTACATTTTTACTGTAAATATAAATTTTGTGTTTCGTTAAACCGAGTGGTTGTTTTGAACATTACTAAAATAATGGAATTAAATAATATATTTTTGATAAATATTAGATATATATTAAAGATCAGTAAAATTTTTATTTAACTAACTCTATTTTAATTAAAAATAGCAGTGATAAATATAATGTATATTAATAATATTTATTTGAAATAATTTTTCATTGAAGTTTATATCTTAAAGCGTTTAACATCATAAGCATTTAACATTATAATTTAAATTAAGCAAATATTTAACTTATAAGTATTTAAACATTTTAAGTTATTACAAAATAATTTCAAAGCAGCATGACATTTGTTATATTTTTATTTTCATTAAAAATCAAATATAAAAGTTTTTATAAAGTTATAATTTTAAATCAAAATTTAAAATTTTTTTATCCATAATAATTTAAAAATTGGAATTACATTCAATATAAATAAACAAATATTAGGAAAGTGGAAAATTTTCATGTTTTATTTATATAAAAAAACTATTAAAAACAGCTAGATACTGCTGAAATTTTTTTACATAATATTTACAGAATAGATAATTTTTTAGGAAAGATTTTTTTTTTGTAAGAATACTAACAATTGCTTTCACTGTTTTGAGTTCTTAAAATATTATATACTGTATATATTTTTTAAGTTATATAAAAATTGAGATGGCTCTATATTTTTATATTAAATTTATTTCTATTTATCCTCATATACAGAAATATTCGACTGTAAATATTAAAGAAAATATTCTATTCTATTCTATTGATGATAAATTTTTAAATAGTATTTATTGTATTTTCTAAACATTTGATAGTATTGATTTCTAAATAGATTTATAAATATGGTTGGATGTTAAATAATTTTTCATACATTTTATGAAATATAATTGTTTTTAAATTTATTTATAGTTATATTGATTTGTTAGAATCTATATCTTCTTGTTAAGGTAACGTCACATGTAATTGTTGTACTTAATTGTTTCTAGATTCGAGTGAATGGAAAGCAAATTAAATAATATTTTAAAAGGTATATTAAAGAAAGTTATTAATAATAAATAAATAAAATTCAGTGAAATTATGCATACATTTTTTCTTACTAGTAATATCCATTGTTGCATGAAAACATCGTTCGATAATAAAAATATATTGGATATAAGGTAGTCAGTTGTTTCTCATATAATGTTGCAATACTTCAGCTAAGATTCAATTAGGATATAATAGATTTCGTCATAGATTTATATTTAATCTATATTATGATGGGTATTACTAGCTATTTATATGGTTTTCGCAATAAATGCACAAACAATTTATATTGATTCTTTTGCTCTAGCATTTTTATTATTTACTCTATAGTAAAAGATAAATTCGTGCATTATTTAATCCCAATGATAATTAAAAATCATTAATATTAAATATTTGAAGTTAAAAGACTTTCCAGGGAATTGTTATATTTAAATTAAATATAAAAAGTTTACAATAATATTCTGTTCTTAGACAAAACTTACGAATAATTATGACCCATTATATATAATATATAAATTATTTTATATGTACTTCATTTTTATTTTATATATAAAATATTTGGTTTTTAAATTTTACTTTATTTTTATATGATAGTAAAAATGTAAAGTGTCATTTTTCATTTTAAAATATACTGTACATCCATAATTAATTCTTTTAAAATCTATATTTTAAAAGAATTAATATAGATTTGTAAATTAATTATAAAATCTCGCACATATAGTCTACATACTTTATATATTGCCTACTATGTATATACATATAGAGTATATGATACATGAAACACATAATTAAATCTAAGATTTCTAAAATTTGCTTTGGAACTATAAAAAATAATAAATAAATACATTTGTAATTGTATCATGTATTTAAAGGCGAAATACATTTTTAAAGGAATCAAACTTTTATGGGCTATATTAGTTATTCGAAAAAAGAATGTTTAAGAATTATTAATCAAGTCCATGAATAATTATCTATTTTTCCTCTCCTGCAACGTCTTTGAAAGTATTATCTTAAAGGTATAAACCAATTAAAGTTTTAACAGTAAAAATTTATTTAAATTAACCTTTGCCAATTTAATTAATTATCTGAGTAGAATATTAGAAAATTATTAATGTTTTCATAATTACAACTTTATTGATTAAAATTTTAGTGACAAATTTGAAATGCCTCAATAATAACAACGATAATAATATTTTTGATAACGTTCGAAAATATTCTTAATTATTTCTATTTTATTGATTATTTACTAAAAATGTTTTACATAAAATTGTTTATTTCTCTATAAATCAAAGGATTTCTGAGAAAAGATTTAAAAATTGTTAATAGATATGTAAATCTCTACCTAACAAGGGAATATAGGTTATACAATGGCTTTTCAATATCCTGGAAGCATCGCAGACTTTATAATAGCTATTTGAATCCTACTCAAATAGCCATTAAAATTCCATAACGTTATGCTAGAACCAAATCAATTGTACATTCAGCTTTCCTTAGACTGTTGATGTCACAAAGATATATTTTTAATAGATTTGTCTCTCCCCACAAGAGATGTTGATCTATCTTTGATAAATTTTAAAAAAAGAAATATAATAAAGTCTTTTATATAGTAAGGCGTAATATCTGAATAGAATATTTTTACATTAACTATTTTTATAAGTCTACTTATATATACTTCTGTCCGTCATACATATATTTATTTTTTTCGGTTTGATAAATGGAAAATAAATATTTTTGTTATCTAAATATAAAGAATGACAAAATGGACTCACTTAAAAAAAAATGTTTATGTCAGATCTTTATATATAAATACGTTTCGTGATTTATCTATTTAAATAATGTTTTTTCGAATTGAAATGCTATTTATAAAAAAAATGATTAAATTTTTTAACAAAAATAAATATACAGTGTTTACTCTGTTTATTTCAGTTCTATAATTTTAATAATAATAATAAAAAAACTGATTTTAAAAATAAAAATTAAGTTTCTTTAAAATATATTTTCATGAAAAATATATTTTTTTAAATATTAGAATTTATAACAGGTGTTTGATATTTTATAAAAATAGGAACTTATTGCGGATTTAATATTGTTTTTCAAAAGAGAACGTAGAATGGAGGTGATATAGAGTAAATTTTGAATTTTTAATTCGCTTCAAGTACGTAAATAATAAATAATTATTTTTATTTATTTAAAAATATATATATATAACGTGTATGTATGGATTTTGTTAAATTTAAAATGATTTTATTTATAAATACAATAATAAAACTGAAGTATAATTTATGAATTTATTTTGTACAATTATAATAGTAAAAAACTATAATATTCATGTCTTTATTTAATAAGACACAGCCTTTATTTATGCGTATATAAAATATGATGGATAAGAACATAGAATCCACTTCATTTATTTTATTTAAATAAATTTATGTCGACAGCAGCATGAATACTAAATTGTTTAGTAAAGAGAAAACATTCTTGGCAAACTTTTAAACCGAACAAAGTAATGGTATTTCGATATCAAATCCATCCTAGAGTAAAGATTATCAGGAATTTCCGAAATTGCTGCAGAAGTTTCCAAGTCTCTGGGGCAGCGTAAGATCTCGCTTGTTCAGATCTCTGAAATATCATCTTGTTAGAGGCTACTTATCTTCAAATGAATATCTGGTTGCTATTCAGAAGTAGCTCCCGTGACTTACGTCCCCTCTTTCTCTCCCCACGCGCTAGATACCTTCGTGTCAAGTTGTGACACGAAGCATCTATCCCATCGGAATAATTTGAACAGAAATGAATTCACCGCTTCTACAACTAAGAAAATTCATTTCTGAGATAAAAGCAGTTTTGATATTCGATTATAAATATTTTGGATGACTTAATCTGTACATTAACAAAATTAGAAAATTAATACGATGCCGAAAGAACATATAATGATAAAATTATTTCCTTTAATGATTTTAATAAATGTTAGAAAATAATTTTTACTATAAATATATATCTTAGTAAGACATTTTATATGATATCTTGAAACTTTAATTGTAAAAATTAGATAAATACTCGTACATAGCTAACGATTTAAACAATTGAAATTTTTTATCTTAGGCTACATTAACTTTTACATGTGAAATTATCTTCTATTTGATTGGTAAATAAAAACTCTTCGTATTTCTATAGGTACTCACTAAATTTAAACAATCTCTGCCGTATTATAACTTATGGTTAAAACTGTATGTTCTAGAATAGAAACTCAATTCATTACGACACAAATTATGGGAAATAGGATTATTTAAAGACGGTTTTCCAAAAACTATTCAGGCACCAAAAGAAAGTTCTACTAATATATTATTTTTAAATTTATTTTATTTTTTTAAATTTCATATACCAAGGTTATTGTAATTAAAGTGTCTTTATTTAAAGCTGTTTAGGTAGATATTTACCAATCCAAATCCAAATGCAATCAAATCTGGCACGGTAACATTCCAGGACCCGCGAAAGACATTTCCGTAAAAATTATTACTAAAACTCGTCACTATGGCACTTTTGGCGCTGCAAGCAACGAACATTTTATTTGTACCAGACACTTATGCTACACAGAAACCTTTGCGATGAAAAGTATACTGCTCATTCTGAAAGTGTAAAACCTGAAGACCGTGAACAGTGTGTTCAATTGCCGACCGTAAATGATCTTCTGTGATGCTTCTCACATAGAGTGCAATACTCTCTTTTAAGGCTACCAAATTTCCAACATGTCTTCATAAAACACATGTTTAATTATCCCCACAACTAAAAATCACGTGGATTAAGATCCGAAGCGCTAAAAGTTCCATAGTGGTAAGTTTTGGTACTAATCCTTTTTAAGGAAATGTCTTTCTCGTGTCATTTAGAATATGTAATAAGAGTAAAAGCTTTTTAAATTTTTAGCGATTTAATATAAAATTTGAGAAGAATGAATTCATAAACAATATAACGATAGAATATTTTTGGTTCTTGAATCGATTTTAGAAAATCGTCTTAAATTATGTCTCTTTCTTATAACTTGTGTCATAATAAATTGAAATTCTATTCTACAAAAGATCCTTAACTATATAATACGACACGGATACTAACAAAAAATATAGCATTTAAATGCCTTCTTTTAAGCAATCACAATAGAAAATTTATACTAGTTATTAAATATTTACTATTTATTTATATGTAAAGCTTAATATATATAGACTTATATGTATATAAATGAGGCTTAATCAATTCATATAAATGTGAATATGGAATATATCTATCTATGTATTAGAAATATTGGTTAATGTTACCTATGGTTCCAAGATGGCGGTTCGTCTGATTCCAGCAAGGAAACAGTGGGGACGCACGTTTTAACCTAACCTAACCTAACCTATTCTAATAATTTTGTTGGTAATAATTATGGTAATTTATTAGAATAGTTTAATTGTTCCCTAAACCGTGTTTTTACTGTGTATTGAGTATTGAACACAAGACTGTATTATTTATTAAACACTTGGCTTTTTCCACCTTTATTTAGTTGATAATACTAAATAAAGTTGATAGTCAACTAAATAAAGGTGGAAAAAGCCAAGTGTTTAATAAATAACACAGTTTTGTGTTCAATACTCAATTATTAGAATAGGTTAGGTTAGGTTAGGTTAGAACGTGCGTCCCCACTGTTTCCCTTCTTCTATTTGCTGGAATCAGAGACGAGCCGCCATCTTGGAACCATAGGTAACATTAACCGAAATCTTTATATTTAATATTTTCTAATAAATTGGATCATGTTTCATTTTTCTAGTATTGTGAGAAAGAGTATTTGACATAAGTCTAATAAATTAACTTGTGATGAGAGTAAAAGAAGTTCGATCCAATGAAATATTATGGGACGAGTTATGTCCATTATAATTTCTAAACTTTCACTTCTAATTTATTTTATTTCCCAAAAGATCTTTCACAACAAATTAACAAATAGAATATAAAAGTATTAAACAATAAAAAAAATTAATATAAAAACAATTTTTAATCGATGAAAATAATAAACTATAATTCAGCTAACTGAACACGTGTTTTTATTTAGAAATATTAAAATATTCGAATTTTAAAAATTAGCATCAAAAATACGGCCGGATAATCGAGTCGATTAAGACGTCAGCCTACCGTTATAGGAGGCTTGGGATTAAATACGGGCGAACAATTCTCCAGGAATTTTTCGTAGATGGTCTGACCTGATAGGTTGGAATCCTTCCCTCATCATCTAACCATTTCCGTTGTAGGCTAGACGAAACCTAGGATGCGTATGGAAAAAGGTCAATCTATAGGATGTAAAGAGCCAAAACTGAAGAAAAATTATTATTTAATTAGTGATATCAATTATTGTTAATTTTTAATTATTTTTCCATATTATCAATACAAGCTTCATACTGTTTAGTACGGTTTGGTTTTACGGGATACGGAAAACGTATCACATGGGCGTTCTGCCAAAAGGAGATACTATCCGGCAGGACTTTCTATGGGTAACTGATCCTAATTTAGGTGATACACACGTGAAGAAAATCTGGAAAACTCCACGTGGCTAGCCCGTTGATTGGTTGGGTTCGTTCCTAAACTTACGACTGTTTATATATATATATATTATATACAATATAAAACATAAGCATTAGTTAAAACTTTAGCATTATTAACAATTTAAATAAATGTATTTATGAAAAAATCTAATAGTTTTCTTAAACCTTATGAAAATCTTGATGTGAAAACTTTTACTCTTGATTTGAAATTTAAACGTTATTCATTTTTTATTTTATTTGCGAATCTATGGCAGATGTTTTTCTAAACCAGTTAATTTAATCTAAAAGGAGTTTTATTATGGTGTTATTTTATCATTTTATTGTGTAAAAGCAGCATTCTTGTCAGAGTACAAATTGTCAAAAGAAAAATTTAGTGTAATAAGATCTGCTTGCGATGACACGTTATCTTGTCACTTAGATACAGATGGCTGCAGCTTAATTTTGTCAACCCTTACGGCTTTCAACAATGAAGTGTATTAGAAACGTTTTATTGACAGAATTTTATTGAAAGAACCGTCATTTATTTGTGAAGAAATTTTTCTTGCTTCGTTAACTGTATCCAGATCGATAGTTATTATTTAGCTGTACTGATTTAGAATTAAGTTCCCAGCTTATTTATGGATTATTAGATATTTTTACAATTAATTTTCAATTATTATGCATTTGATTCTATATTGATAATTTTATAACTTTATCTTTAAATAAAAATAATCTATTCTGTATAAAAATGTAACTTACTGTTTAATTTTTTGAATCGGAATCTGTAATAGGTCTGTATTATTTTTATCTCATAAATTCAGTTTATGAACATAAATATTAAGCCAACATAACGTAAAAAAATTAGATTAGAGTCTATACTATGTTACCTTTAAACTGCATTGTGACAATATCAAAATGTGGCTCAGAAACGTTTCGTTTATCCTTGAAGTTGATAGATGACTTTCGGGTTAAAGGCCATCGCATGCCTTAAACAGAGTCATTATTTGTCTGCATCAACAACCTAACTACAAGTTACTTGAAGGATTTAGATGTCTTGTGAGATGTACAATCGAGATTCTTAAAATTGGATTTGTATTAGATTTATCTGATCTTAAACATCTAATCCTGGAATAATAACAACTATGATTTTACTGAGAAAAAGCTGTGAAAAATAGTCGAAGCATGCCTGGCAAGGTATATAGATTGATCAATAGAATTACAAATGAATATAAAAATATAAATAAAAAGTTATACAATTTGTAAAAACGTTATTTAAACTTATAAAGATATTCATAAAAGTTCATATTTTACAATCTTTTTTCCATATACTTTATATGATATAATTCTTGTAACGATTTAAAGTTCAAAAATCCATCGTTCTAAATTAAAAAGAATTAAATTTTAATATAATCGTAAGATATATAATATCAATAAATCAATTTTTAAAGAAAACTTCTTAACTAAATTATTATTTCATAAAAAAACTCGGCGAGAATGAATTATTTCTATAAAATCTATATAAATAATAAAGAAAAAATAAGGATGCGTGTTCATATTTATTACAAAATGTTGCTGTCTGATACAGGGATTGAAGAATAGAAAATCGATCAAAGTTTTCCTTACAGCTTGTGATTATTTTGTTTGAAAAACTTTACGTTATTTTTCTACCGAATTAAGTACGTCTATAGGATAAACATGATAAACGAGTCTTTATGATAACTTATACTTCAACGTCAAAACTCTCACCGACGAAAAAAAAAGTTCTTGTGTGAATGTCTTAAATTATTAAGGGCTGTCACATTTCTAGTTCATGGTGCTGCCTTTATCAAATGATTTACTTTCTTCTTATTTCTTAATACCGAAATTAAAATATATATTATACATACTATATTATAATAATAAATTTATTTATTTATTATGTATTTGTAATAATTTTGTAAAAAATCAGAAACTTGCATTCTTATATAAATTTTTAATGTTGTTTTCTAATCAACAGTAAAAATGTAAATTAACAACGTATACAAAGTGTATAGTACGTTCTTCAAGACAGAATTGATGCAATAAGATAGCTAACTATCTGAATTGTAATCATTAAATTTAAGTCATAAATAACACCATACTCTGTCGAGGATTATGCAATTCAAACAAGGAATATTCATAAGCTTGTGAATAATCAATAATTAAATCAACAATTAAATCTCGTATATTTCATTCATGTTAAAAATATTTTCAGCGTAAAATTTTCATATTCTTTAAATAGTCAGGAAAATTTGAATAATTTTAATTAAAATATCTTTCTTTGTTTTTGTTGTTCCTATTGTAAAATTGAATTTAAATCATACAACTTGTTATTATTATTATGCTTTATATGAGCGAGTTTTTCACCAGAATTTCAGAATTTTCCATTTCCATCAGCGGTCTGTCTAGGATGCTTCGGGTCCGGGCCTGGGAAAACCCATAATGGATATAAGGGGGAGAAAGATCTGTCTTAGTGCCCAGGACAGAAAACCAATAATTAAAATAAAAGTTTTGCTCGAAAAATTATAAATTTACAATAACTTTAAATTAATTTAGAAAATAACTAAATAATTTTCCATGTAAATATTAAATGATGTAAACGATTTTAAACCAGGGCCGAATTCTCTGGGCTTGGTTAGCATGCTTAAGAGAAAGTTTTGACTGTCAATATATTTTTTATATGAAAACAAATATGCCAATAATAATTTATTCTAACGTGTAAAATTCTCTTATTATTTGTGTTCACTTTTACATTGACAGCTAGCGGCTAGCCGTTTTAAGTCAGTACCATGCTTGCGGGAACTCGATCGCTTGCTCGTGTGGAGGTTTGCCGCAGCAAACAAATGCGCCGTCATTCGAAGCATTTAACACGGCCAGATTGTATCAAAAGCTTGCGGTACCCAGTCAGCATACATATATTGCATACAGGGGTGGATCTGCATAGGGACTAATAGAGCTTAAACCCTGGCCCCTAGTGTCAAGGGCCCACAAAATTGAATTATCATCATAAATTTTTAGTACTTTTTCATTATAATGGGCTTTATAATAGTCCATACTTTTTTATTCACACCAAATAACGTTTCAGCCTATTGTTTAGTGCTAGAGATGGGCCTATTATTCTTATTATAACTTTCAGCATGTCTAAAAATTTTGGTCAGGATTCGCCCGTTTTAAACAAATGTTTATTGTAAAAGATAAGCATTATTTGAAAAAAATATGTTAAGTTCTATATACAGTAGATTAGTAAGATGCAGAAAATTATCACGAACAAATCACGGTTCTTTAGATATGATTCAAATTCGTTTAATTAAAATGTAAACGTAAGATAAATTACCATCTAAGTATAAAAACGTTTTAATCGCAACTTCTTGGAAGTAAAGTCACTGATCCAAATTAATCATCGATTAATTAATTACTATTTAAGCATTTTAGCAGCATGCGAAATTATTAACTATTTGAAGTTTTTAAAATTTGAGAAATAGAAAAAAATTTATAAATATTAATGCTTTTGCCATTTATACTGTAATTTTTTTTATCAATACTGGCAATCCTTCACTTCCAAGCATTCGAATTTTTGGCCTTTGGGCAATAAGAGGAACTTATTTTCATATCCATCGCGGGTTCGTCCAGGTTCACAATGCAGCTGATAGCGGGATGAATGGTCCAACATATTCGAAACGAACAGCCAAAGAAAAATGGGTACTCGCGCGGATTCGATTCCAGATTCCTCGGAACGATAGGACGACGCTTAAACTGTCTTGGCCGCCCGGCCGTCAAATCTATGGTTTTAACGTTATAAATAATCTTTTATAAATTTGTAACACATTCACTGTAAAAAACCAAAAACTTTTCTGACTTAATAAGAGATTTTACAATTTTTCACTGCAACCCACTGGGAACCAAACTCTGTACAAGAAAACATGAGATGAAAAATTTCTCTTGGGGATACTTGAACACGAAAAATTTCATATTTCAGACATTAAAAATGATTCAGTTGATTTATGTAATGTTATTCTTAAATGAAATCCTGAAGATGTTTTTCATACGATACTTTACAATTTAAATTTCAGACTCAAAAAATTGATTCTGAAAACTTCAAATTTAATCTTAAAAAAATGTTTTAATTAAACATATCATTAGTATAAAATACTAAAAAGCTCCTATATCTTCTTGTTCGAAATTTATCTGTTTTAATAAATGGATTTACTTATTTTGATTGATGTATAAGATAATTTATATGAGAAAATGCGGCAATTATTATATAAATTGAGCAAATTTTATTTTGTAATTTGTTACTTAATACATATTCAATATAACTCAATGCTTAATACAATCTTAATATAATCTTCATGAATAATATTATAAACTTGCCGAATTTATTTACTATTTGTTTTAGATAAACATGTATGCACAATTTTCATATTTAATGAGTAAATTATCTTAATGGATAATTATCATATAGACTTTCACGAGTTGTATTATTGTTTGAATAAATAATAAGTAACTTTAAATATATTCAATGATTCTATAATAAAGATATATGTCTTTTCTGAAATTAAATATTGAAATATTTCCCAGTCCATTTTTTATGGAAGTAAAACATTTTAGCAAAACGAATTTTATTATAATAGTAAGTTTCACTACTTTTTATATTTACTTAATTGAATAAAATGGTTTTTAAAATCAATAATATAAAGTTAATCACTGTACTGCACTTTCTACATATTAATTTTTGATGTTTGGTCTATAAACTGGATAAGTTTTAACGAGCGCATAACTTATTTAATACGAAACAATTTAATTTATTAAGTACAAAAATCAACGTATATATATATATATATATAAATATATATAAATATATTTAAACACGTGTGTATATATATAAATAAATATATATATATATATATATATACACACACATGTTCTTATATTTTCTTACACTTATAATACATTTCTTTTAGCATAAGAGAAATATATTATAAGTGTGAAACATGTTACAATTTATTCATTTTCTTGGAGCGAATACCTCGTAATATGTACCAAATAGAAAATAGCAGGGAGCCTATATTTCTTTAAAGACTTACTTCATTCAAATTTCTAAATATAAGTTAATTCGAACAAAATATTTAATTCTAAAAAATCAAATGTGTATCAAAACGAGATAGAACATTTTGCACGTGTAAAGAACATTTTACATGACAAATTTCTTTAGATCTACTCTAAAAAATCCAGCAACGAGTTGCTTAACTTTCCCGGTAACATTTAAAACTGCGTGTGTGGCTCCATCTGTTATGATATTTTATTATTACAATATTTTTATACTTTTAATTATTATAAAATGACAGAAAGCTTAGTTTTGAGGGCAGGGACGAGTTTTATAAAAAAAAAAAAAAAAAAAAAAAATTGTAAATGCTAATAACTAGTAAAATCGTCATTAAGTTTGGCCCTACTGGAGATACACACGACCCCCTTTATCTCCCCATTTGCACGACTTTTAACAACCAAAACTTAATACTATTGATCCTCCTAATAAATTAACCTCCCTGCAAGATTTCAGAAATTTTCGACAAAATCCACAGGAATTTTTAAGCTTCAAACAGGGTGAACAAAATCGTGCCACCTCCTCACACGCGCCCTAACATATATCCATATATAAATTGTCCTAATTTTTTTTTGCATTTCTCAAGGTTTCGTGGTTCTCTGATTCCATAAATGCAAAAATGTAAAGGTGGGGGTCATTTTTTCATAGATCGCCATATTTTCCCTCTATTATATATAACAGCCGGGGGAATGAATTGGATTGATTGATGGGATAAGGCAACGCAACACTTGGGCGATCTGCCAAGGAGGTATGCCTCCCGGGAGAATTTATACGGAAAACTGGTCCCTATTTAGGTGTTAAACAAGTGAAGAAAATCCAGAAAAATCCCATTGATTAAGTGGGAACCCGCGACCGATTACCAGTTTTCAGTGGCTTTAGCTACTCGGCATACAAAAGAATAATTCGGAAACAGAAAAGTTTAATTCTTTTAAATACATAATTTGCATAGTTTTGAATAACTTGAAAATATAAAATATAAAAATGAAACGAGTAATTATCTATTGTGACATCGTCTGCATTTTTTAATCATATTTTAAATAATTTTTAAATTTAAAATATATGTTCTCCACCTGAAATTACTAGTGACTTGCCTCTGTACTGTACAGTACATCATACTTTTCCGTTGGCAATAGAGTCGTGCAAGTCGTCTATCTAACTCTAATTGCACCTCAACAATTTACTTACATTAAATAATTATCGTATAAAATATATATATATATATATAATTGGGCTGCAATTTGAAAAAATTGTAGAGTATAAATTTCCACTGTCGTCCGTCTGTCCGTCCGTTCGTTCTCAGTTTGTATGTCTGCCAACATGTCTTTAATCTTGAGAACTGAGTTAGATAG
This sequence comes from Centruroides vittatus, assembly GCF_030686945.1. Taxonomy (NCBI): domain Eukaryota; kingdom Metazoa; phylum Arthropoda; class Arachnida; order Scorpiones; family Buthidae; genus Centruroides; species Centruroides vittatus. Next base: position 7,912,901 of record NW_027122706.1, on the reverse strand, counting down.
ATGAAAGCCGAGACCACATGTGGTAAGATAAGGGTCAGTAGGTCCCGATTAACTATATACGAACTTCTGATAAGAACCGGAAGTCACGTTATTTCAATTCAAAGTTTTCCCTGGAAGGAGTTAGATAGATAACCGGGACGACTCTATTGCTAACGGAAGAGTATGATGTATAGTGGCAAATCACTACTAATTTGAGGTGGAGAGCATATATTTTAAATTAAAAAATTATTAAAAATTACCATTAAAAATTGCAACCAAATTGTCACAGTAAGTAATTGTTCATTTAATTTCTTGTTTAATTAATATATATTTTAAATTCAAGTTTAAAAGCATTAAAAGTTTTATTAATATTCAAAGAAAATTTATGATTTATTTATTCTTAGTTTATATATTTAAAATTATTTAAATTATTTTTTAAAATATTTAATTTTTGATTTTCGTTTATTATTTTTATCTGAAAAACAGCAAGAGTCATTACTTGCTTATAATAAATTTTTGATTCTAAAATAATTTTATTGATAAATCTATATTCTATTGTAGAGAACGCATTAAGCTGTCATATATAATAACTTTTTCTGTTTGTGCTTACACACACAAAAATATTATTCCAAGGTAATCAAATCATGCTCAGAAATCACAATACAAATTTTGTTTTAGTCAAAATTCTTGCATGTTTCTACGGAAAAGCAATATTTTAAACGTTTCTTAAACATTCTTAAAACAATATTTAAAAAATTGTTAACGAAAAGTTAAACATCTAAAATTAGAATAATCTTTCTTCTTGTACAAGGGAAATTGTTGTAATTTTTTGCACATTTAATTTTAAATCCAAAATTACTTGTGAAGTGACAATTTATCTGTACAATTGATGGCTTGAATGCACTTCAGACGTAAGTTTGTTTGGCAATTTGAATACAATTTATGACATAGGAAATAGAATTTTTTCATAGTTATTACGTATATAGTTTGAATACATTTCTGTTCAGTTGAACCGCTCGAATGGCAACGTGGAAACAAGAAAGACCCAGTTTAGATTTTTATTACAAACATATTCTCTCCTAAAGTAAGTATAATTCCGAATACATTTTCGTAATTAAACCAAGAGAATTATAAAAATTACAACTAATATTCATACTTATTTCTAATAAACTATTATTTTAAACGCTTTTATTTATCTTCTTTTGTATATTATTATGTCCTCAAATATGGGAATTTAAATTTCATCCACTTCTAATTAAGATAGAAACCAAAACTTTGAGGACATACCTAATCAAGAGGACCGGGCATTTTAATTATGTTTTAGGGGTGTAACTCCACGTAACCAATTATAGAATTTAATCATGATGTAAATGTGTAAATGCACTGTAGTGATGTATATGGTAAAGGTATCGCCACCCCAAATTTCAAAAATATAATCAATAGAAGTGTTTTTAAAATATATTAAAATTATTTTTTTTATAGAATTATTGTAAGTTAACATTTACTCTCAAATATTAGTTTTTATTTTTATAGCAGGCAGATCTATCAGATCTTCACTAGATAGTATCTAATGGTATTGACAAATGTTTACTTTTTTCTTATTACAAGTTAATGTCTCTTCGTCTTATCGCATTTCCTGGCCAGTTGTGATTAGTGATAATAACATCATTTCGGTTCTTCTGTAAAAAAAAGCAAATGAAAATGGTTTACGTTATTAGTTATATCTAAACATCTGAAATTATTATTATAACGTTCAAAATACACTCAAAATATATTGAATTAAAGAATACAAAAAGTGTTGATAATAATGATTCTCATTGTGTCTGTTTGCAACTTGCAACTAAGTTATTGATCTCTTTTAATAAGAAAAAATAACTTAAATGTGTATCGATTAACAACAGTTATTTAAGCAATGTTAAATAAATTTAAATTAAATATTTTCATAGCAATGATTGTCAAGGAGATGAAATTAAACGATATAAATCGATATCGATTGCATAAACTGTTAATTATAGCCTTGATTTCTTGATATTTTAGTTAATTTACAACGTTACATTCAGTCTTCTTTGAAAACATTAAAATACTTTTTACAATTTATTAGGATTTTAATAAATTATAAAAAAAAGGTATAACAATTTTTTACTTGTTATAATTCATTTTTCTTTTAAAAATATTTTAAAATTGATTTTTGAATGGAATAAATAATGAGTAATTATTTATTGTGACATCATTTTTAATCATAATTTTAATAATTTTGTTTAATTTAATATATATGCTCTCCGCCTCAAATTAGTAGTGTCTTGCCTCTGTACATCATACTTTTCCGTTAGCAATACAGTCGTGCCGGTCATCTATCTAACTCGTTTCAGGGGAGAATTTTTGAACTGAAATAACATGGCTTTCGGAAATCAGTGTATAGTTAATCTGTCCGCTGCCCCTTATCTTACCACATTTGCTTTTGGCTTTCATGTATGCAACTCAGTTCTCAAGATTAAGGACAGACTGACAGACTGACAGTGCGAATTTATAGGTCTACAGTTTTTTTCGAATTACAGCCAAAAAATATCCTATGGTTAGATGACCGAGCAATTAAGGTGTCAGCCTACCCTCAAAGGTACCTGAGATCGAATCTGGTGGATCAAAAAACCCCAAGAATTTTTTGGGGATGGCCCATCCCTGTTGGGTCGGCCTCATCATCCAGTAATCTATCTCATTGTGAACCTGGCCGAATTCGCAATGTGCCCAATGAAAGACCTTTACAGGGCGAAAAGAGTAAAAAAAAAAAAATACTCTCTCCTACATTAAATAGAAAAATATATAGAAAAATGCTTATTATCGAATTTAAACACTTTTGTTTTTGGTATAATATAAATAAATATGGAAAATAAAGAAGTTAAATATGCAAGAATAAATAAAGAAGTTAAATATGCAGAATTTACAGTTTAAAACATTTTCAAGTTTTAAAATTAAATACCTGTAATATAAATTATTACTTTCTATGGATAATCGAGAGTCTTTATTGATTAGCAAAGTTTACTGCAATAGTATAGAAAGAATAGAAGGAAGTGATCGACTAACGATCAATTTCGAATTCTATCAATAATGGTCAGGGAAAAAATCACTTGACACTTCAATTGTATGAATTTAATTCGAATGATATAATTAGCATTCAGTACTCATTTAGGCTGGAATCAACTAGCTAATAAATGTCATAAATTGAGAGAATATATACTCCATTCTCGTTCGGTAATATTCTAACCTTCAATAATTCATTAGTAACAGAGTTTTTGATAATAAATTAGATTGGCACATGAAGTTTTATCTGAATGCAAATGTTTATTATACTGTTTTATTCTAAACAGTAGTTTATGAACATGAATTTTTAACAAAAAAAAAAAAAAAAAATATTTAACTGCAACAAATACAGGCTTAAAGGCAACTCACTTATATGAGAGATTAAGATTTCGAAGAAAATTTTCAGTTTAATGTTGTATAATCAGGACCGTCCAGAGCATGTGTGAGGCCCAGGGTAAAATGAAGATCCTTTTAGCCTTTTCTTTTTTGAACAAAAGGCTAAAGGGATCATAGAATGTTTCTTTATTAACAAAACTCAGTCTTAAAGATTTTATTTTCTGTTAGTAATTATAACATTAATTTTATAGGGGTAGGAATCACTACGGGCCCTAAGTTTTCTCTGATACCAGGAAAAATTTCCAGCTCTCCCTCTCGACAGCCCTGTGTGCCTGTGTGTGTAGTAGTACTCTTTGTTCAATTGGATGTCAACATTACTTATATGCAGTATACAATTATACATCATTTAGTTGCAAAGCAGCTATTTAGAAAGGATTCGATCAAGTAACTTGAAAAATTTCAATAGATAAGGCGCTTTAAAAATCGTAAATTTTTCTTGGATTGATAATGTTAAAGTATACGTGTAAATGTTTTTAAAAAATTCAATTATGACTAAGGCAATTCTCAAGTGGGAGTAATATTTTGTAAAATTTACATCTTATAAATTCTGTTCGTTTTGGAAAAAAACAGATTTATTTACAAAAACAGAAACTATTTTATCATTATAATTATTTTCAATAGCTTAAATATGAAATAAATACATTTAAACCTCGATAAAGCAATTTTATAGACATCCCCACCACTGCAAAGTGTCAATGAATACTTGTAAAGAGGTCTTCTTCATAAATATTAAATAAAAAATTTTTCAGTAGCTGTGAATTATGAATGTATAATTTTGTATTGCAAACAAAATATTTCATGAAATCACGTAACTGAAATTCTCAAACTCAAACTTATGTGTAGATTTCATTACCACGTATAACTCTTATTGTTTGAAGTCTTTTAGTTTAGCTGCACACTCGATTTAGTATCAATTTCAGAGGGAAAAATGATGGCACTAAATCAAAGTTTGACTTGTATTAAATTTTCAAAAACGGATTTTCCTATAACAAATATCTCATCTCTTATATGAAAATTTATTTAATCGTGTATTAATATAATTTTAACATCATTAAAATAAAACCTATTTATTCATCAAATGCAAAGACAGATTTAAGCGCTAAAACAGCACGACACAAATAAATGCCTTACAGTCTTACAATAAATAATTTTAATATATATATATATATATTTTTTAAATAAAAAACGCTTTTATTGGTCATATTTTTCGAGATTTAGGGTGGGAGAGAGTGGTAACACGTAACCTTACACATCACTACAATGCATTTGTCATAATTAAATCCTACATTGGTTATGTTTATCGATGTTCAAGGTGGGAAGAATGTGTGGAGCTACTCCCTAAACCATGATTAAAATGCTTTGTCGTCGGAATTAGGTATGTCCTCAAAATTTCAGTCTTCTATCGAAATTAAAAGTGAATGAAATTTGAGCTGCCAGATTTGAGGACATGATACAAAACAAATTAAATAAAATCGTTTAATAGTAATAATAACAATTAATATCTTGAAAAATAATATTACAGATTAAAAATTATTAACAATTTTTTTAACAAAACTAAAATTTTTAAATATAAATCATTTAGATCGTTCTGAAATTAAAAAGAATGAATTAACCTTTAAAATTGTGTATCTATAATATAGAGAAGTTGATTAGTGTATCAATAATGTAAAGGAGCCTAATTTGGTGTCACACTCCCTTAATTCGACATTGATTAAATACGAGATGTATTATGCAAATACACAGATAATATAATACAGTAGACATTAATCAAACATTAAAAACATTAATTTTTACTTCTGTACTTTAATTTCTTTTCTCTAATAAATTAAAAATCAATTTATCCGATTTCGTTGTGTTAAGACTAGATTAGTTTATTAAATTAAAAAAAACTGAATTTTGTTAATTATTTTCTAGTCAAGTTTTTTTTTATTTTACAAAATAAAGCATTTTAACATAAATGAAAAAGGATTTTACAGCTACGTTATATATATATATATATATATATATATATATATATATATATTTTATCGATTAGTTAATAGAGAAATATTTTTTCTTGTGTTATTTTTAATATTATTACTGAATTATAGAAATTTTGTTAAGAGATAAACACATTAAGTTCAATTTTATATAATTTTAAACTTTTATGAATTTATCCGAGTAATTTATCGGTCATTTATTAGTCGAGTTACTTTACTGTAATTAGGACTATAGAAGCTTTATAATGACATTAAATTCTAAGAAAATTTATGATACAACATCAAATTTCAAAGCTAGAAAATCTCTTTAAAATCCACCTTAATACATTATTCGAAATTCGACGAAAATTGTATAATCCCGATCAAAATACGTCACTAATTAACTACAAAATTCTGTTTCTCCGACCGCTTTAACGAGAAGAATGGATCTATTGTCTCAATGCGATTAAATAGCCTTTGCCTAATCCCTATACCAGAGAACGAATTAGTAGAAGGAAACAACGCAGTTAAATACAAACATTTACAGGCCGATAATAGAAGGAACAGTTACGCCTATGTATCAAATATCGCAATTAACTCGACAATGGTGAAAATTTTATTATTAGCAACAACACTCTTAACACATAACTGATCTTACGCTTTAATGCTTTTACTATATTTAGCACCAATCTTTAACTATGACATTGATTTAATATATTAAATAATCATAGAAGTAATATCACAGTTTTATATTCATTTTACGAATATCGAAACGATGGATATATTCTTTATTTTAAATGCATGTGGAAAAAAAATTTCTGTTGAACGATACATCATAAAATATCCTCTAAATAAAGCGTCATTAAAGATTAAAACCTTCATATATTTAAAATTTAATAAATATAAAGAAAACAGTGTCATCATATGCCTTAAAAAATAATTTTTGCGAGAATGACAATATAAAAATAATGTGCAGAAAGAATTAGAGCGTAGAATTCAGACAGGAGCTTTATAAGTTATTTTGATATAATTAAACTTTTCGTAGATCTAAATTATGTTTTATATAAAAAATGAAGTTATATATATATATATAAGATTTACTCTATCAACAAGAAGCTTTAATATTTTCCTGTCGAAAATTTAAACTTTTTTCTAAGAGTAAATCATCTTTACTTTATGAAAAAAAGTAATATTAGTGATTACCAATTAAATTTACCATTCGAACAGATAAATTTATTGGAAAGTGAGAAATGCGAATTAAAAGTTCTATTTCGTAAAAATAATTACAGTGCATGAAAGCAGAGATGGATAATTGAACATATCTTTTGATATTTTAAAGGAACTTTCAAAGGAGATTATCAAAGAAGTAATTGAATTCCTCTAGCAAAGAGATTAAAATAATACTTTAAGATAGTAAATTTCAATTATCTACAGGGCAAATTCACTTTTAAGGAAAAATTAACTTTTGTTATGAACAATCAAGATAATCGTAAAGACAATTAACTTGACCTTTAGGCGAATTCATCGAGAAATTTTAAAACAATAGACCTATTACGAGCCTTCAATATTTTACTTTTACTTTCAACTTTTATGCATAAATATATTAAATTTTTAAACATTTTTCGAAGTGTATTATAATATAATCTGTAAGCAAATTCATGCTAATTAGTGTCTTTAATTTTAAATTTGCATTTTAAATTAATTGAAAATTTATTCATGGCCACGAAATCATATAAAATGGTTAATATTTAATTAAAATTATTCATAATAAATAAAAATAAATTCTTAATAAATAAATAAATATTATATCAAGAATTCAAAAACAAAAACTATTAACTTGCGGATATTTCCAAGTTTATTAAATTTTTTCTAGGATATAAATAATATAAATATTATCAAAAATAACATTAATATTTCCACATTTTATAAATATTTATTACAATTTTAAAGAATTATATTCAGATTATAAATTTTAAATTCTTTTTATTATTAAAATTTTAAATAAATTTATCTAATGGTTATAATTAAAAGATAAATATAGTTCTTAAACAGTGAATAATTTCTGTATAATAAGAATTATATCTAATATTTCTCAATAAAAATATTATTAAATAATTTTATGTTCTTAGCTAAAATATTTTTCTGTTTAATTTAAAATTTATTAATCTTTTCACTTGACACGTAGCACATAAATATAAATTTTATTGTTCTAATAGTTCTTTCTATGAATCGTATTTTGAATAAATAAAAGAAAAACTTCCTAAGGGTTATAGCAACTTATAATTTTTATACTGAATCAATTTGCTAGATTTTATTATCTTAAATCGAAACTTAAACTTTTCTACATTTTTTGATGTGATCTACAATGTTCTAAATTTAGAAAACATATTTTTCTCAATCGCAACGTCTCCAGAAGGATTTAACTTTTCGAGTATTTTTAGTTGGCAAGAAAAAATTTCATAATTCCAGTCTTACAATTACGTTTATAAAGCATACTTCGAGAAAGTGATAAATTTTATAGCTGATATGAAATGCATTACCCTTCTACATGCTATTCATAGAAGGCTAAATGAATATCGATTTTTACCTTTTATGAACAGAACCTAAAAGTGTAAATTTAACTTTTATAACTTTAATAATTTCGTGGAGAAACCGCAACTGACAAGACAATATATGTAAAATTCTATTTTCAAAGCACACATCTTAAATAATGATATTCAAAAAGTTCTAGAAGTTTGAATAATAAATTTCAATACCTAAAATTTTTTTTATGTATCTAATATTTTGATATTATTGTATTAAAATTCTACAAAAGTAATAATTTTATTCAAACATTTTGAAATTTTATGTTAGATTTCCAAAGTTAAAATAAGATTCTCAAACCACTTTAAAGAAAAGAATCTTCTTAAAGGGCATTTGAATAAAAATAACTAACGCTTTTGTAAAAATAAATGATTTCCTTGAGTGTGTTTTGATACATTTTTGACATAAAACGATTATATAAATATAAATTTTTTTAGAGGATGTTATCACAAGACTAAAATTAATCTCTTAAGAATTTATTTATGAAACTGCCGTCTCTGTTTGAGTATTAAATTTGTTTACATAAACGTATCTTCATCCCAACGTAATTAATTTAGGTCTTATAGACGATGTTTCCTAAAAGCTCACTCTTGCAAGGTGAGATATTGACTTGGTCTTTTACTAAGTAGTAAGTTAGTTCTTCCCTAATTTTACTTTCTTTCGATATATAAACTTACGAAGATGGATAACTTATCAATTCTTTCTCTTTTCAAATTCATTTACTAATTAATTTTCTAGGAGAATTGCGCATTTTTTGTTACCCTCGTTTGAATCGTTCAATTTCTTAAGATTATTATTCAAAAATTCGAAAATTATCGATCATAGTTTCTAACTGTAGAAAACAATTTTTTTCAGCTAATGATTTCTTTTAAGTATAATATATTTTTATTTTTCAGTTTTCTAAAACATAATTATGCAAGTAATAATAGGAAAGACGAAGTAAATTCACCATTAAGGTGAGTTTTCTTTGCTCTGTGCAATAATCTTTGCCTAATTATCACAAGATTAACTTTTCTATTTAATTTTATAAACTTTACCAAAATAAATCATGCAATGTATGAAACGTAAATGGAAAATTTCGTGTCGATTATATAAAGCAGAAGATTTTAAAGTGATTGACCAAAATTATATTTAATTCGCAGATCCTTTTCTTTAATGATACAAAATAAGAATAAATCAATCAAATTTATAATATTATCTTTATTAACACCGACAGTCTAAACGATTTCTAATAATTTGTCAACCCCGATATAGCGACTCACCCTTCGGAGTTCGCTAGCAACTAGGTTAAAACTCACGATATAAAGCACATTCCATGTATAAAATCTGTTTTTAATTTTAAAAAATAACTATAAAATGCCTTTAGGATAGGTAAATATATTTAATTTTTATTTTTATAAATTTATCGTTTCGTAAAATCTTTCTGTAACAACATATTATAAACGCATTTTAAATATTTAAATACCACTTAACAATATTAAATTGAAAAATAATGAAATATCGAATGGATAATCTTCTGTAATTTTCTTAATAACAAACGAAATTAAAATTCATTTGAGAATTTAGATCTTTATATTTAAGTATGGAATATCTTCAAGGGATATTTTATGTTAAGATTAATTAGAAAAAAGTAAAGTTAATCATCGAAAAATCGAATTCTTTAAAAAAAAATAAACTGAACGTAATTAACGAAGTCAACATCGGGGATACGGTATCAAAGAAAAAATCAAATATTTACTGTCAAGGGAGCAAATAGATTGAAAACGTGAACTGTTCCAAAAAATAGATCAATTTAAAAAAATCTATAAGAAATTTACAGTAAGTTTTTGCATTGAATAAGAATAAATTAATTAAATTATTAATAATTAACAATGGCTGTACTGTACGTCAATTAATGAAGCAGCCATCGATCAATCTTTATTACTAAATCACAAGAAACAGATTCCCAGTTTTAAGAATAAACGAGGAAACAAAACAGAAAGCAATTATTACATCATTTTAAAATAATTCACTAAAATTTGAAAAGTGTAGGTCGTTACTGCATCTATATTTTTCGATTTTTATTCACGGAATAATCCTAATTTTTTTTAAATTTAGAATCTCTGACAATAATAATCATAATGAATCTATCTTTTTTTTAAAAAATAAAATAATACTACATTTATTTTAAACTTATTTCTGCTTATATATTTATTAATAAAATATATAAGCAGAAATATGCTTATATATATATATATATGCTTATATATATGCTTATATATTTATTAATAAAATATATAAGCAGAAATAAAACATAAAAATTTATATTACACAATGATATAACCAACTATATCGTATTTATCAATTAAAATATCAGATAAGATTAGAATCAAACAAATTACATATTTTTTAAAAGTATTTTATTGCTTGCAAGCAATATAAGAAATATGTTAAAATTTCGATTTAAATAAATTTAATATAAGATAAATTCCAATATTTTATAGCAGCAGCACATTTAATCATTTACTAAAATAATGTACAATGCCTCATATTAATTATTAGAGAAAATAAAAATATTTTACTAAAACTAACAATTTCTACCAATAAAATAAATTTTTAAAAAATTTTTGTTAAAATTAATTTTTTATACTATTAAGCTAATCATTCTTAAATATATTTTTGATAAAGTAAGCTGAACAATCAAAGAATTTAAGGAATTAATAATAAATTTATACATGGATGTAAAAAATAAAGAACATACTTTGAATAATGATTAAGAAATAGATAAATTTTAGTAGAAAAAATAAGAATTCTAATTAACTAACAGTCTATTGTGGATTAAAGAGTGACGAGAGAAGACATTGTAGACAGTTTGTTTCATTTGTCAACAATTTTAGTTTCTAGTGTTATTTATTATACAATTAAACTATTGTTTTTATTATAATTTACCTTGTGAATATTGTCTAATTTTTACAAAACATGAATTTAAATCTATTAGATAGATTACTAAAGTATAAAGATGTATTAAAGAGATATTTTAGATACCTGTTTTTTTAAAAAATTTTCTGAAATAGTAGTTGGCCTAAAAATAAATAAATAAATAAATAATAATGTATTCGATAAGATGTAAATGGTTGATTAAATTATTATTACATGAAATTTTATAAAGAAATATAAATCAAAACATATATGTTTTGATTTATATATATATATATGTTTAAATGAGTAATTATTAATTGCGACATTATCACAATGCCGAGCCGAAAGTTTTCCTCACAATGCACTTAAGTTTACATTTGTGATATCCCTGTACAACCTTCATCTATCAGACAGACAGACAGACAGGCAGACGGACGATAGTGGGAATTATAGGTCTGCAATTTTTCAAATTGCAACCCGATAAAGTATTTAGAAACAGCTTAGGAATTGAGATCGAATCAAAACTCTTAATACAGTTTATAAAAGTTTATTAAATTCAGATTTTCAGTTACTGTTATCAAGATAAAAATGTTTAAAGGTAACTAGTCAAATTCTGTAGTATATTTGTTATGAACAAATATAACTTATTTCATAATAAATGCCACAAAAGTATGAAACTTTTTATATATAATAGTAAAAACATGAAGATATAATTTAGAAATAGCCTGGAAACTTTTTAAAAGAGACTACAAATCATCACTTTTCTGTAGTCATAGATTAGATTTAAAAGGTTACATTATGGAACAACAGAGAATGTAGGGAATTGTGGTTTAAAAGAGAAGCCAGATGTTAGCAGTCCCTTAAGATTTTTCCTTACCAAATAACTCTTTTTTTTCTAATTTTTTTTAAATTCTAAAAACAGTATATTTTAAATTTATTTATATAATTAACAAAATTATATGCAATTACATGGAAACATATATACGTAATTGATAAACTAAAAAATTGAAAAAAACAATGTCACCGAAGAAGAAGTAAAGACAACAAAAAGCCATTACACAAAATTAATTGAAAAGTTTTCTTTCTTTAATAAAACACGAAAGGAACATAGAAAATAGAATACATAGAATCCAACATAGAAATAAAAACATATCTCATAAATATTCAATACTGTATTAACCATAATTTTCTGTATATTTCGTGTATTTATATGTTAATATATACAATGATATGAAGCTAAACTTTCATTAAAAACACAAATGATAAATATATAAAATGACTATATGATAAACATTATTATGCATTTTTAATAATTATAATTGACAAAAAATTCACTAATTTTTAAGTCTAATGATGTATTTTTAAAGACAAAATAACTTGTCATTGAGGCTTGTGTAAAACAATTATCAATACTTTAAGCAAACATATAATATTTAGATTGAAAATTGTTTATTTAAATTGACAATAAACAAATTCATACTAAATTAATAAACTATCATCAAAACTAATCATAAAATACACGTAATGTTTCAACCATGGAGAACATTACAAGAACAGTGCAAACAACGGGACTGAAGACTAAAACACACAACTCTCAAAGATAGAATAGAAATAGAATATAAAGCAACAAAAGTCTTTCAGTGCCAACTTAAATCTCTTGTATAAATTACTTTAAAATTATCAAAAATAAAAGGTAAAATCCTAAAATCACAGGTAAAAACGAACAAAAATGAATCGCACTAATATTACTGTTTGAAGACGATAAGAGACAATATACGTTTTTTACGAACACTGATAGTCTTATCAGTACTTGCAAGAAATATTTACAGTATATTCTTTTCTTTGTCTGTTAAATTCAAAAATTATTAGTAATTTGCAAACAATTAAATATGTATGTGTAAATATCCTACTTATCTTAAATGCATCACACTGAGCTATAAAAGACAAATTTCATTATTTTATTAAATTTCCCCCAAAAAACACGCTTTTATAAGCATACAAATAGCTTTATCTATTTAAAATTAATTGAATTTTCTGACATGAAGTTGTTATCTTTTTATAGAGTAATCTTATTGTTTTCATTCAATAATTAGGTCTTGCTTTAGCTCAATGATTTTAAAACTGAGGGGAACTACTCCCTAATGGGAAGTGAGATTTCTAGGGGACAATAAAGAAATGGCATAAATTATTATTTATCTTCAAATACAACTCCAGTACGTACTTGGTATTCCACTAATTTCAATACAATATAGCATTAAAAATACTCGCAATTCCCATGTTTATTTCACTATTAGTTATCATTGTGGTTGTGACAACAATTTAGTCACTAAATCATCAAAATTTCATTTCATTTAGCGGAAAATGTCTGGTATGTTCTTCTTATTTGTTTCAAATATAATTGGATATTATCAAAATTTTGTAAACAAATCTTTATTTCGTTAGAATAAAATATATTCTAAAAAAACCATTAGTCAATAAGGGAATAAACAATGAAATAAAACAGGGTGTTTCTTTAAGAAAGTTAAAAAAATTATTGTAGATTAAAAATAAAAAAAACACGATAAAATAAAATAAAACATGAAATATATAATTGTATTGTGTTCAAATTAAAAATTAATTCATTTGGAATTATCAAGAGAATAATAAATTTATAAAAGAAGCTTATTAAAATAATCTAACTGACGTATTCTTAAAATATCTTTAAGCTGAAGCAATACGAAAATACAACTAAGATACGGATGATAGAATTGATTACAAATGATCCCTTTTCAGCTTTAAAGTATTAAGCGAGCATCTAACAAAAGAAGATTTAAATTATTAATTTGGAATTAGTCTAACAGATTTATAGTGCATATAAAGAAAAATTTACTTTTGAAATTAAAAATATTAAATTAATTATCGATGAGATTAGATAATATGAAAAAAATATAAGGATAATATTTATAGAAAAATTAATTAAGCGGAGAAGAATATTCGTGCAAAGCATAAATTTTCGATGTGCCATTCATTAGATCGATTTAAGATGCAATCTGATTATGATTTTAACTAATTTTTTTCCATTGGCAATAATCAAAAAATTGTTATTAGGACTCGGTTTTATGATTTCTCAGAAGGATTTCGAAGATTTCATTATAAATTAAGAATAATATCGGAAATTCACAAAACGGATTAAGAAGATTATGAAGAATACACTTCTAAGAATTTCATTTAAAGAATGAAATTTAAAATTTAATAATACTTTTCGGCATTAAAGAATTAAATAAAGTACATTTCTGCATAATAATTTACGCCATTTTTAACAATGGAAAAATTCAGTCTTTTATATTTATTTATCATATTACAATAAAAATTTTGACTTACGGTATTTAGGAGATTTGAATTGAATTTTTAATTTTACAAACAAATGAAATATTATAATTGTTAAAATTTAATAATAATACTTTTTATTCTGAACAGCATATTTTTAATTCCAAAATGGATTGATGGAATAAGATAATGCAACGCATGGGCGATATGCGAAGAAGATATCTCTCGGAGGTACTTTCTACGGGAAACTGGCCTATATTTTGGTGTTAGAGTAAAGAAAATCCGAAAAACTCCACAAATTAGCCCATATCAGGCCCAAACTCGCGACCAACTACTAACGTTCAATTGTTTTATCCATGCTGCTACTGGTGGGCAATTTCGAAATATAAGAATAAGTTACATAGTGAATAATCATATAGCAGTAGAATGACAGAGGCATCATTCAGTTAGAAGTATCATTTGTTCGCCCCCGAACTTGATGCTAAATCGAGTTTAGCACCACCAAACAGAAGAATCTCAAACAATATAGTAATGTTGTAAACACTCAACACAGTTTGAGTTAAAAAAGAAGTGATGTAATTTGATAAAATAATCTCATTTGTAATGCAAACTAGTACTGTACATTTAGTAATTTATATATAATAAAGCCTAATCTATTTAATATTTATGAGGAAAATTCGTTTACAAGTATTTACTGGCGCTTTATGAAGGTGATACTATTTAAATGGCTATCATATTCAGGTTTGATTGTATTAATAAACGTAAGTATGATACTTAGGAAAAAATCAACTTTCGATTAAAATAGATTAAAGAACAAACTTTTGTCTTTCTCTTTTTAACCATGCTTAATAATGGGACTATAACCTTAAAATGTTTTTTAGTGATGTGTAGGGTGTTAGCCAAAAGGGCTAACACCTTACACATAACTCTAGAAAAAGGATAAAATATTTTAAATTATTAATTTTAGTAAATTTTAAGGTTAAAAATTATGCTCTAAGTTACCGTAGAGTAGTTAGCATGTAATTAAATTATATATAATAAAATTAAATCTGCAGATAAACAAATATAAAATCGCTTCAAAGTTCGGTGAATAAGGAAATAATAGATTTACTCTAGGTAGAAAGTTTAACAAATGTTAATTTTAGAATAAATTTACATTATTGTACATTAAATATATTTTGGTGTGTAATAAATTTTTCAAATCTTAACTTTTTCAATAGAAAAAGAAGCATTTTGAAGAATGTTTCATATAGAAACTCATTGGTATTGTTAAAAAACACTACCTTGATTGTAGATTCGGTTTGATTAAATGAAATGTTTGAAGTACGGAAGCATTTTAAACTTCAACTCACGTGAAATCTTCTTAAATTAATTAACTCCACCCCAATATCTTGAAATCTTGTCAGAATCCTAGTGAAATTTTAAAAATTAAATTGTTCTGAATTTATTTTATACTGACAGGTGCACAGCTTCATTTACATAACTGTCTGTCACAAGAGGAGGTCCTGTTAGCTCGGTTATCAATATTTAAAAAAGTTTCTCCTCTCGATGCCAAACTTACGAATCCCATTGTTTGATTAATGGGATGTACTTATGCTTTACATGAGTTGTTTTTATACTGGAAAGAGATTCTTTAGTTAAGTAGATGTATTAGGGAAAGTACAGCAAATTCACCTTAGTTCATTTTCTTAGGATTTAGTTTAAAATTAGTTATCATAACATCAGAACGTTATAAAGTAAAGAAATTTTAATTAAACTTCTTTTATTTATTTTAGTTGTTTACATTAAAGGATTAATTACTATAAAAACAAAATTATTGTTTGTTTCATACACATTATTTACTGAATATTTTTAATTAATTAGTTTAAAAAAATTAAATGATTAATATATCATCATTTATTATTTAAATATTTGTTCCATTTCGGTTCTTTTAAACTTACAGTTTTAAACAATTTTTTGTTAAATATACAGACATGGAATTTTTAATTTAGAATTTAATTAATTAATGACGTTGGAGAACAAGACGGAGAAGTATCATTTACAGGAGCAGGTAAAAATTTCGTTTTACTCGAATCCTAACCATTCGAAACATTTGCTTTATTTATGCAAAATAATTCCTATTTAATTATGATAAAATAAATATACTTATATATAATATTACAGTTTAATTTAATTAATAATAATTAAAATAAATTATATATTTATCAAACGATTTTAAAAATATAATATAATATAAAAACGTTAATAATATAAATAACCCATTGTTATAAATTAATATATTATAAAGTTTATTTTGTAGTTAATGCTTAAATAAATAATAAATAATTTTTAAAAAATAATTTTCTGTTTGCAAAAGTTTTAATGAAATTTTCTCTCGAAATGTTTCTATTAATTCACTTCAAAATTAAATATTTAATATAAAAATATTTAAAAGTCAATAAATTTTATAAATAAAATAAAGCGTATTTATTTTGTTGATACTTTTAATAAAGTTTTATTGTTTAAAAAAATTCAATTCATTTAAATTAAGTCCGCTGTCAAGTAAATCGCATTTAGTTATGCATTCTATTGAAAATTCATAAATTATATTCGGAATATGTCAAAATTGTTCTAATTCGAATAATTTGACGATAATATACATTTTGTATATTTTAAAAGTATTGAAGTTGAAAGTGAAATGATTTATATATACATTGAAATTCTCGCTTATATTTAAATGAAAAATCAATAAAAGCTTACATTATTTATACGAAAATAATCAAGAGGAACGAGTGATACAGTAAAAATTATAGATAATTTAATTATCAACTGGATATATAAGGAAAACAAATTGTTAGAACAAATTTAATTTATAAAAATTCCACAGAATATCAGTATTTTAAAATGTAAATAAATAAATTTTTAAACATAAATTATTAAAAACAAAATTGAAACTGGTTGAAAAAAATGTATATTAATAAATTAGTCAAAATTACCTTTTGTGCTTTGTATATAGTTCTTTTAATTATTTGTATGAGTCAATCTGCAACATTTTTGAATTAATAAGTTATAAAAATTACAAAATAAAATCGAACAAATAAATTAATCGAATCCATTTAACATACATCAAATCAATTTAAGTTAATTCGAATTGAATTATACTAAAAATTAAATGCTTTAATAAGTCAATAAGTAAGAAGTTATTGACATTTAAAAGAAATATCAGACTTTCTTTATATGATAAACACTTTACAATGAATCAAATTACGATAAACGAGTTAGTTCTGCTTCATTAAATTGCCAATTGGCTGATTAACTTGCCGAAATAACGAAGTAAACTACTTGTTTAATCTTCATAATAGAAAAATTATTTGTTTATTATATAAAAAAGCATTGGAAATCTAGATTATAAAACTCCACTCGAAAAAAACCTAATTTTTGTATTAATTTTTATAAACCAAAGAACTTGTAATTGAACATCGTAATGACATTAAAGTGGAAAAAGATAAGTTGACCCTTTCTCTCAAAAAAGAAATTAAATGTGAAACCATTTCCGTAAAATGAACTCTTTAGGTTAAGAAAACCTCATTTATTTACTGTTAATTAGAAATGTACTTTTTCTTAATTGCTTAGAAACAAATTCAAATCGATAAGTTGTTGTCTCGAAATATGCAATTTAAAAATTTTAAGGCTATATTGAACGAAGATAAATAAATATTTTCACTATTTTCTTCTGCTCGAATAGTAAACTGACATTGAGTATTCTATTTGACTTGGTTAGAGAATATATCTAAAAAATAAATTTAAAGAATTTCTGTATGTATAATAATTTAAAAACATTCCAAGACATGCTGAGATAATAGAAGATTTTTACTATAAACTTGAATTGAATAATATCTCGACGTGGTTGTCGGTGTAAACAAACTATTATTTATTTAAAGAAAGCTCGTTTTCTAATAAGAATGAAATAATCATGAAATTATAAAGCATTATTAATAATAAATACATTAAATGTTACTAATATTGAAGAAACTCCCATTAATAAGAGTTACTTCGTTAATATTAAAGATATTCTCATAAAATAATAATATATGCAAGAAAACTATATACATATACACAACTGAATATTAAATTATCATTTAGTATATTTTATTTGTAATACATTTATATTTATAAATAAATTAATTACAAAATTAAATTGTTTGTTGACTATTTAAAAATTTTAAACATATATTATTAAAGGTAATTTGATTAATTTCTGCGTAATTTAATTAAATATACTATTCGTAGAATCAACGGAACACAAATGGTTAAATATTAATCATATAATTTTTTGGGTAAATGTATTTTTTTTCTATTTATATCTGCTCTGAAAAGCTTGCATATCTTGAAAATTAGTTAATTGAAAATTCATCAAGTAAATGTATTTTGTGAATAAATTGTTATAGAAATTCAATATTAAATTGTATAAATTAATGATGAATTATATATTCTATTCAAAACATTTTATATTGAATTAGGAAAGCATTTATCATTCTCTAATTAACAATAATATAGAGAAACAAACGAAACAAATTAAATTTTAGACGTAACTGTAATCAATATTATTGAAATATATTCATTATACTGTATATAATACACATATCTAGTTCATAATAACTTTTTAATGTACAAAAATACGCATATAAATATATAGAAACGTATATAGATTTGTATAAATTATAATAATGAAAATTTTTAGTTATTTTAAAGCATTAATAAAAGTCTGTGAACTTGATATATATATCTAGCAATTTATAATATATCTGCAATTTT
This sequence comes from Centruroides vittatus, assembly GCF_030686945.1. Classification (NCBI taxonomy): domain Eukaryota; kingdom Metazoa; phylum Arthropoda; class Arachnida; order Scorpiones; family Buthidae; genus Centruroides; species Centruroides vittatus. Next base: position 7,893,912 of record NW_027122706.1, on the reverse strand, counting down.
TAATCATATTTTTAATTTATTTGATTTAAAATATAGTACTCCATCTCAAATTAGTATTGTCTTGTCCCTGTACATCATACTTTTCCTGCCAGCAACAGAATCGTGCTGGTCATCTGTCTCCATTCAAAGCAAATTTTTTAAATTTACATAACGTGATTTCCGGTGCAAACCGAAAGTTCACATATAATTCGGGCCTCCTGTTCCTAAGTTTTGCATATCTGGTCTTGATTTTCATTTATCTAACTCTGTTCTCGAGATTAAGGAAAGATAGACAAGACGACACTGGGGATTTATAGATCTACAATGTTTTCAAATTGCAGCACAATAATGAAAGCTATATTACAGTCGAATTTCCAATAACGACCAACTCTTAACAACGTCCACCTCTAAACAATGATCATTTTTTCAGGAACGTTTTTCTTTAAATGCATTTTAACATATAGAAATCTCTCAGATTTTTAATTAATATGAAAGCGTAACATTATATCAATTCTCTAATAGTTCTTGCATAACTATCAAAGACTGATCTTAATGATAAAATATAAGTTAAGTGCTATTAATAGAAGTTATCATCAAATATGTTCGTAATTAAAGTACCCGCATTTAACGCTGTCTAGAGCGATATTTAGTTGTCTAAATGCAACCAAATATATGATATGGTAAAATAATGCAGAAAACATTTCAGTAAAAATAAAAATTAGTATCAGACTCATTACTATGGCAGTTTTGGAGCTTTGTGTTTTAATCTGTGTGATTTTTAGTTGTGGGAGGCATTTAAAAAGTGTGGTTTAAATAGACTTGTTGCAAAATTGGCAGCCTTAAAAGACAGCATCATACTGCATGTGACAAGCGTCACAGAAGATCAATTACGGTTGGCGATTGAACACACTGTTTACGGTTTTCAGGTTTTACAATTTCAGAATGGAGACCAAATTGAGCAGTATCCCCTACATCGTTACGATCTGTTATAGCATGAGTGCCTAGAAGAAATAAAAAGTTCGTTGTTTGCAGCGCCAAAAATTCCAATGTGACGACTTTTGGTACTAATTTTTTACGGAAATATCTTTCGCGTGTTCTGGAATGTCACCGTATTAGATTTGGTTGCGTTTAGACTGTATCCGTTTAGACAGCGTTAAATAAAATTACTTTAATTGTAATCTTGTATCCTTAACAATATTATACTTTAATATATTTTAATTATAAGAATTTAATAAATTTAAAAAAAATTCAGAATGATAAAAAGTGCACCAATTCATAACAGACTTTTTCTTGGAGACTAATGCTGGAACTAGGACATAAAAATATCTGTTGTGAGTTATTGCATTTTTTGCCATTTTGGAATTAAGTTAAAAATGTAAGCTTTTTTTAAAATTTATCAAACTTTTATAATTAAAAATGTGACAAAGTCTAGTTTTAAGACGAATAAATTTTATTTAAAAATAATTTTTGGTTTACTTATTCTTATAACTCTTTTCTTAGTTGTTCTGTTATTTTATATGTAAAATTACGTATTTGAAACTGTAAAAACTGTCCAACAAAAACCTTTTTATTCTGCAAATATTTTAAATTAAACCATTGTACATTTTTAATATAATGATAAAATTATAATTTGCCAATATTCATGTTTTTAAACATTATTTTATAAAATAAAAAATAATTTAGAGGCGAAAATAATTAATAGATGTAGTAATGTTGTCCACATATATATATATATAAATGAGCAACGACGAGATAAAAATTTATATTTTTACTTTATTCAATAGCTAAGTACTGCTTATAATGCTTACAATGTAAAATGGAAGTATAGCATAAGAAATATTTGAATAAACTTAGTCTCTGTCATTGAACTCATTAATATCATCAAAGGAACTGCCTAAGATACAGTGCACTTTCAGTTTATTAACAAATCTCATTTATTAAATGTCACTACCTGCGGTAAATTTTACAACACTTAGAAGAGAAATGACAGCTTTTTCTTGTCCTTCTAAAACTTTTTAATAAGGTCCGCAAGAATAATGGTAACAGTATGTTGTCCTTCGAAAGAATTATACCTTGATTAACGATTTCTGTTACTACACTTCGACAGAACGAAGAAAATTGTGAAAGTTTGTCTTTCCTCTTCTTTTCTTTTTGCTAACTTTTCTAGTTCCTTTCTTTTTTTAAATACAATATCATTAAATAGAAAATAAAATACATTGCAATGATAATAAATAATGTTCAAAGCTATTACAGAAAAAACAATTAACATCAGGGATAAACTTTGTTATATTCTAAACAATCATCAAAAAATACTTTTTATATATTTTTTAATAATTAAAATTTTATTTAAATAATTAGGAATGTGAGTTTTAAAATCCATTTAAAAATATGAATAGAAATGTGAAAATAAAATTTTTAAGCATTGGTTGTAATAAGATTTAATAAATAAAAGTATTTTATGTGGAAAGAGTATTATTTCGATTGAAAACTCATTAAATCGAAATCTATCAAGAAAATAAATATTTGAAGAGAAAACAGGAAGGATAAAAGTAAAATCAATATATTATAACGAAGTACATAATAAAATAATAAAGAATTTGACATCAGACAGTTTGAAAAGGTGCCCAAAATATTCTGTTATTTTATAAAAGTTACTATATATATAGAAAGTAAAATAAATTTTAAAAAATGATAAAAACCTACCTACCTATGTGAATAAGTATATATACGACTGCTTCTTTTCAAATTTAAGACTTCATAACATATGAAAATAACATTGATTATAAGTTCTAGGAAAATAAAAAAAATATATATCAATTTTCAAAGGATGGTCGCATCGACCAAGTTAAAGGTTTGTATTTTCCTTTGGAATAGAATATTTCAAAATTCTTCAATTTACGTTTACGTTTTCATCCAATATTGCAAAGTTCTTCCAAACGTGACAGTTATAAAAATAAACTAAGTTTGTCTGAATGATTGACAATGGCATTTCAATATTCTAGTTTCTTTTACTCTTTGCAGTCCATGGCTAAAGTTCTTAAAGCCACTTTTTCTTTTTTTAATTTTAATAATATTTTTAAAAGAACTTTATATATATATATATATATATATTATTTTTGAAAATATATAAGTCAATGGAAAATAATACACATATTTTTATTATATTTTATTTTTAGGCGTTATATTAAATATAATCATTTATTAAATTTATAGATTTTTTTTTATCTAACGGAAAAGTCAGACATAGAAAATCAAATAAATAATCATTGACTTTAATATATTTTTTTCCTACAAAAATTAAATTAAAATACTTTAAAATATTAAACTTTTAATCGAAATAAAATGTATTATTAATTTTTAAATGTAAATTTTAGTTTACATTATCAGTTTAACGAATAAAGTATTTTAAAAAATAAATATTAACATTTTGTCTTTGATTTAATCACTTAATCTGTTTTTAAAATAATAATTTAAATTAAAATATTTAATTTTTCCTATTATTGACATTGAATATTTTTATACAAAATTTGAAGATGAATAAATTTTATTAGTTTTTAATGTGAAAAATGAGAAATAAAAGAAAAGGAACATAAGAGTTGATTGTACAGAACAATAGAAGCGAAGCATTTATATAAAAAGTTTGACAAAATTAATATAAGTTATATTGTTTTCGTGTGCAATATAAAATATTGTAACTAAAAGCCTTTGATTAAATTACATATTTTCATTAAGTATGGCAAAAGTTGTAAATATGACATTTTTAATCAAGGTTATAGGAAAAGATAAACAACTGTTTAACAAATTTTTCACTTAAAGAAACTTGTAAGTCGACCAAAATGTAGTAATTTATTACAAAATCTAAAAGTATGTAATTCAAAGTCAATCGTAAAAGATTAAATAAAGAGAAAAATATTTACAGTAAAGAAAAAGTTTTTTAAAATGTTCAAAAAGATCTATAAAATGGATGTTTTTCATTTTTCTTCTTTCTACGCTTTAGGAAATATTTTTTCACAATATTTTTTACATTTCGTTTTTAAACATCAAGGAATGTTACCATACTTTTATATATAAACGGCATTCGAAGAGCTGGAAAATAAAAAGTTGGTACTTTTAACATCAATACTTTCAATGGCCGGTTGAAAACAAAAATATATGTTTTATAGATTATTTTAAGAAATTTTAGAAGCTTTTTATCTCTTTAAATATCGATGTAAATACATTTTCTATACTCTTACATTTGTAATAAAGAATTGCTTGTTGAAGTAAGTTACCATTTGGTAGCAACAAATTTGACCTCATTATTATAATTATCCATTATAAAGGATGATTCGATGTTGATGTTTAAAAAAATTTATGAACGGAAACTTTTAGAAATATCGAAAGGTTTCTAGTTTATATTTTATAATTGGGCTACAAGTTGAAAAAAATGCTGACCTATAAATTATCACTGTCGTCCGCCTGACTGTCTGTACTTTAATCTCGAGAACGGAGATAGATAGATGAAAGTCGAGACCAGAAATGGAGAGCGTAGGGACAGGAAGCTTCTGGTTTTCACCTGGATTCAAATGGTTGAAATCATTTGAATCCAGGATTTCCCCTGAAAGGAGTTAGATAGATGACCGGCACGACTCTGTTGCTAACAGGAAAAGTATGATGTACAGGGGCAAGACAGTACTAATTTGAGATGGATAGCATATAATTTAAATTAAATTTAAAATATAATAAAAACTTGCAGCTCGGCATTGTGACGATTTGCTAGTTTTATTTAAAAATAATTCATTATAAATTTATACTCGAGGAAATTATTATAAATTAATGAAAATAGGTAAACTTGTATTCATAAAAGAACTGAAACTAAAAATCAATAATTCGGAAGAATAAGCTGTAATTTCGATTTATATGAAATCATTTCGATTAGTATCAAGATAAAACTTTCCAGATGAAAAAGAAACAGGTATTAGTGTAGTTTCATCGACTTCTTATACTTTGGAGATTTAGTAGAATTTTTGTTCTTTTCTTTTGCTGTTTTTTTCCTGCTGTCTATATTCATGCATCAGTAGAGTAGCTGATGAAATTGCTTACCTAAAAAATCTGAAAATTCCTATCAGACTTCGGAAAATTGATCTTTTATAGAAATCTCAGAAGAACGTGTTAACTTCGATATAAGTATCGTGTTATTGAAATAGAAATTATGATTTTTCTCTCTGAATAGTCAAATTTCAAAAAAATTGTCATAAATTAAAAGGCCTAAAAGTTTTTCTTGTTTTCTACTTAAAACGATTTTTAAGAACTTTTATATTTGTCAATTTTTAGACTCGTTGTAACTTTTACTATGTCTTTAAGTGAAGATAGCTGTTTTACATGAAATAAAATAGTAAAAACACTTTCCCAAAACATTCGTATCGATTGCAAAGTCATAAAGCATGAATTTATTCAGTTTATAGTTTAAATGAAATGTAAAATAAATTTTTCTTTATTTATAGAATTTAATGGATTATTTAGAAAAAAAAATAAAATAGTTGTTTACCAATTTACTTTTTAAATTTATGAAGTTATTTTGTATTCAGCACTATATTATGTCTGCTATAAAGTAGAAGAATTAATTATAATTAATGGTTAGAAATATTTATATATGAATTTAATAAAATTATTTGATAAAAAAGATTAATTCATTAAATATTCCCATTTGTAATAAGTATATAATTATAAGAATAGTATTTTTTAAAATTTATTTATTATAATTTCTGCGAAGCTCTAAGTATTTTCAATAAAAGATATTAAAATTTATTTAATGATACAACTTAAAGCAGAAAGAAAAAAAATATATGACATAATTTTGAAATTAATTAACGCAAATTTTGAAAATTATAATGTTATTTCCCATGAGAAATAAACGATAAACACTTAACTTAGTTAAGAATAAAATTTTAAATAACCCACTTCTAACATTATTGGTTATTTGAAAGTTTTTAAAGATGTTTTAAATATTTAGTCACTGTCAAATTAATTTAAAATTTAATAGTAAATTAACTGTCGGAAAATATTTACATTTATTATCAAGTCAATAGTTTTTCAATGTAGTACATACAGTGAAAAGTTTATGGTAAAATTTTAAAACTTCAGTTTTGAACAATAAAACGTAAATTATTTACGTAAAATAACTAGATAATGTTACTTATATTGTAATATATAAGTAACAAATTATCTAATTATGTTAATAATGACATAGGCTAACTATATTAATTATTTTGTAAACATTAGTAATTTATTTATTTTTTGAAGCATCATGTATAATCATACGTAGACAAAGGTTTTATATTACTTCATAGTTACTTAGAAATTACAGAATATGAATTGAATTCTGTGGGTGTTATTCGTATTCACAAGTGTATCTGCAACACATACTGACTCTTTGGCCACCCGTGTTTAATCAAAATTTAAAATTGAAAAAATAGTTTAAACAGTAATTAAGATGTTAAATAATTAAATTATTCAAGTGAATTATTTAATAGTATAATGAAAAACAATCCTAAAATTTATTTATTTTACACTAAATGACACTGTAATAAAAATATTATTAATTCTTTTAATAAAATATAAACAATCTCATTATTAATAAAAGTATTATACAGGTATTAATTTATAGGCCTATAAAATAGTAAATACTATTATTGCTCCAGTAAATAATATAAGCCTGTACATTTTTTACGAGTTCATATACTTCCTCTAAGCTTTATTGCAATACAGAATAAGCGTATAAATATAGAAAGTAAAAACCATAAAATTGGGTTGAAATATATTACACATTGTAGATGTTTATAGTTAATAATATTTATGATAAAGTTAAAAAATTGGCTTCTTTTTATTATTTTCCACACATTATAAAAATTAACTACAAGAATTTCTGTAGTAAATTATTTATTTAGTATGTAAAAATGGTTTCTAAATTTAAAAATTTTTTAAATATTAATTAATAAAATAGATTATTTACATTGTAAGAGAAGTATGAAGCTATATGAAATTCGTAAAAGATGTTTATATATTTAAAAAAAATGAATTTTCTTATTAAATAATCCTTAAAAGAAAGGATTCTAAATAAGTGAATTTATTGATTTATACAACCAATTCATATTCTACTTGATAAATTTAGTTTCTCAACTGACATTTAGGTTTTCAACGGCAATGTTTCAACAAAAGTAAGAAAGTGGTTCGCTTTACCTCTAGAGAGTTCGATAGTAAATGCAAAAGAAAATTGGTAGAAAGTTGGAAAAGAAAGGTAAGAGTTGCTCGATTCTAAAGTATAGAAAGAGAATCTGACATGGTCAAAAGTTAAATGCCAATGTTCTGTATTCATTTTAAATATCAATGAAAGTATCACTCTATCTTATTTCAGCAGATTTGTCGAAAAATTAAATATATTGAAATTTAAATTTAATCTTTAAAAAAAAATAAAAAACTAAATAAAATTTTGTTTATAACTAAATTTATGCAAATATGCAATTTATACGGGAGGAAAAATAAAAATAACATTTTACAAATGAGAATTAAAATATTAAAACTATCCAAAAACAATTTTAATATTTGCTCAGAAAATTCTTCGCATATTTCTCATATGAAAAATGTTTACAAATTAAAAAATTGCACCTTTTAGTTTTAAAATGTATTCGAAAGAAAATATGTGAAGATAATGAATATTCCAAGTAAGAAGAAACACTTTTTTTTTTAAATTTAATTATTTCTCTTGTTTTCTTTATTATAATACTTCCTGCTTTTAATTTTATCTGATGTAGTCTTCCAGTTGCAATAATTTAATCTCTTGTAATACAGAAGGAAGAAAAAAATAATCTAAATTTTATTCCTAATTAATATTTACTTAGTGAGACATGTCTATTAAGAAAAGAAAACTAAAGAGAAATGCATTAATTAAATAAATAAAAAATAGCAAAGATCTGTTTTGAATTTAACTTATAGTTTACATTTCACATTTCGTTGAAATTATTTTTTACATAAGTTTAGTTTGTAAAATTCTATGAATTTCAACTGATTATATCCTTTAAAAATTGAATAAGAAAAATACCATATGCGTACTATAAATGGAAATTAATAAATAAGAAAAAAATTGCTATTTAAAATTAAAATGTTATTTTTTTATTCAATCTCAAAAATGCAAATTAAAAAAATAAATATATATATATAGATAATGAATTATGCATATTTTCAAATGGTATCTTGTAAAATTTACATAATAATCGTATTTGACTAGATATGTTATATTATACATACGTTCATTGAAAATTGGATGAAATTTATTAAATTATATGCAAAATTTTACTTATACTTCTCCCTTACTTCTTAATCATTGGGAGAATCTTATAATTTATTCAATTTTCTAGTAATATTAATTAATATCTAAATTAAATTTCCGTTCTTACAAACGATAACAAGTTTTCTTTTTCATATTTTTTTTAAAGTAAAACTTCAAAGATATTCTCTAAAAAATCTTTTATTTTTAATTTAAATTGTTGGATTTTTACCATTAAAAATGCTATTTACAATAAATTTTAAGTTTTAGTGTGTGAAATGGGACAAAACTTTGACAAAACACGCATAAGATCGCCTTTAAAAACAGCTGTGAGTTCTTGACAAATAATTTCTGACTTTCCAGATATTTTAGAATGAAATGGGCAATGATGCAAAAAATTAAACGAAGCCACTCTCGCTTGCTTTATTTTAATGATAGATGACGGAGAAATGAATAATAAAAATTCATTTCTGTAGAGTTTTTTATTATTATTATTTCTCTCAGAAACAATGTATAATAGAAATGTCATGATTATTTTATTTTGGCAAACAATTTTCTACAAAAGTCTTTCTTGTGAGAAACAGTTTGTAGTATACGGTTTTGGTTCAAACCAAGATCTGTTTCCTGTGGGAACTTTTCTCGCTAAAATTGCCCCGGGAAACGAGGGGTCGTTTGGCAAAGGTCCTTCCATTTTCGAGACAGGAACCATATATTTTTGTAGTTGAACGTATATTGAAGAAAAACAAACAAAACTCTGAGTTTAGTTGTTACCTTTCTAACAACAATAGCGGGAAAGAACTAACATAGAAATCGTAATTCACAACTACAACAAACACTAAATACACTAATAAATTAAAATACCTGACAGTAGTGTTAAACTATTTTCCTAGTGTTAGGCTGCATCAAAGTTATAAATATTTTGTGCTGTTTTCTAGCAATTTACAAAGCTACAATTATTAACTAACAAAAAAAGGAGAATTAAAAAAATAATTATTCTTTTATATATTACATTATTAAACAATAAATAATATAATACAACCAAATATATCGCCTAATAAGGCGAAAGTTTAAACAACAATAGTGATAATTTATATTATTTGAGAAAATATTTGCTTTAAATAATAATATGCCATTTTAATATCTAAGATAATTACTTTCTATAAAAATAGTTTAATGCCCTGCTTAAAATGTTGAAAGTTGCCATTAATTTTACTGTAATTTGTCATTGTAAGCCATTACAGAAAGCCAGTATAAACATCATTTTGGAGCTTTCCTTTACGGCTTCTAAGATCGTGTTCTATTAATTTCCATCTTTTATTATATGATGCCAACTAGTTTATATAAAATTACAAAATTATTCTACTAAATATTTTTGCTATAAATCACATTGAGCATTTTGAAGAGGTCAGAAAGACGAAAGGCTTTTGTAGTTACTAAAGACTTTGTGAAGTCTCCATTTCCAAGAAGGTACTGTACGTTGTTTGTACGAGGAGTAAATATTGACGTACCAAAACTGCTTCATTGTAGTTCTTGATGATAAAAGTGAAGCAATTAAGAACATTATTTCTAAAATAATCAAACTTCTACAATATTTTTATCTTAACACATTTTCGGAAATTTGTTAGTCACGAAAACTGCTTTTCTATAAATTAAAATGGAAGTCAATGTGTTTCGTGAGTAAATATCAATAATAAAAATGGCTTTCAGTAATCCTTTTAACTGCATAATTTATCAAAATTAATAAGAAAGTTAATTATTATTACTCTATTTATTATTATCGTTTAATTCTTATATTAATTCAAAAGAAATGAATTAAATTAATAATGAAACAGTTCAATTACATGAGTTTTTATATATTCAAATGAATGGTGCAATGTATTATCATTTATATTCTATGGTATAGTTATATAAAATATAAAATTTGTGATATACATTCAATTTTTTTATAAGTAAAAAAAAGTTTTAAAAACAGAAAACTCGTATTTTATCATAGATTTATTATAAAAACAAATAAAATTATAAAGTTTTATACTATGAGTTAAGATATCAAATTAGCAGCGGTTGTGCTAAAAATGAAGGCTTTCTTTATATTGTGTTGCCTGTAGAAAACATTACAAAGGGGACTATTAATAAAACTTAATAGAAATCTTCATGTAAATGATAGTATACTTCCTAGCAAATGAATTAACATTATTTAAAACTTTAAAAAGACTTTTAATATTTTAATTATAAATATTTATGAATGTACTCTCTTAATTAATTTTAATTGAAGTTTCTTCTAATTCAATAAATAAAATATCCTTCTTGTAATTTTACGAACAATTAATTAATAAGATGTTCAAAATTTTCTTTGCAGTTTTAATCATGATTATAGTAAAGGTCAGAAAAGAGTTAACCTTAATTATTTAATTATATAAAATTTTGAAAGAAATATAATTATACTAGATTAAAGAGAAATGGTCTAAGAAATTTATTTTCCCAATCAGCAGATTAAATATTAATAACATTAGCTGAAATTTATTATCGTAAAATAAATAATATTTGCCATTCCCCTTACATTTGAGTAGACAAAAATAGAGATGAATAATCGAAATTTATTTAAATTATTGAAATATATAAAAAAATTAAAGGTGGAGATAAAAAATATAAATTTGTGTTATAATCTGAATTTAAAGATTTTATCCAAGAATTAGCTCAGTAGTTTTATGTTTATAATTAATATAATTACCGGTATTAAAATCACTGCTGAATATTCAATTATTATGTTCCAAATGATAAATTTAAAAAGCAATTTTTTTTGTGTAAACTATATGCTAAAATAAATGATACAAATATTATTAAATCGTTATTTTTCAAATTTTAAAACTTTGCCGTCCAAATAAATAAATTGGAGCCTACAAGTGCACTTGATAATGACTAGAGTTCATATTTTTAGAAACCTTTTAATGATAATATTTATTAATTAAACATTGAAACTGTAATGATCGTATTGTGACAACTTAAGTTTAAAATAGAGCTAATGAACACAGCTTTGATCGAGAATCATTCAATGTCTGGTTGCAGATAATTAAACACTAATTGAGTATTCAGAAAAGACTGATTCTTATTATTCGTTTTTAGAATTTCTGATTGTTCAAATTTTCAGTTGATAAGTACATATGAAAATGTAAACTTATCGCTTCAAGTAACATGAAAGTTGAAAATAGTTCACTTATATAATGGTGTTAAATATTTTATAATTAATTAATAATATTTTAAAATATAATATGTTACAAAATTTTAATGATTATTTTGTGTCCATTTTTTCACAATTAACCTTGGAAAGGACGATAGACTGACACACAAACTAATTTTTCTTCAAATTATCACATTTATTATCCATCAGACATAATAAATTTTGATAAGTAAAGTATTAATTTTGTTACAAAATATATATTTATTACGTAAATTAATTTCCTAATCAACATTGAAATAGTTTATATCACTTATGGAAGATTAATGTAAGTAACTAAAATTTTCTTAACTTTTAACATTTAATTTTTCATTTACGATGAGAAAGGTAATTATATAATATTATTATTAAATTTAAAATACTTACATGTAGAACAATTTTTACTTAAATTAATTTAGTTTGCTAAAGTCGTTAATTTATTTACAAAGAAAAATTACCTTTAAGTAAGCTACTCTTAGCGGCTGCCTGAAACAATATTGTTTTTTTAAATGATCGTTTAAATTATTAAAATTGTCATCGATTTTAAAGCAGAATGACTAAAAGGAGGAGAAAGTAGCATCTATACATCTATCCGAATGCAGTTAGTAGCATAAGAAACGAGCTAATCTCATCGAAACATTCACTTCGATAATTGAATTACAAAGTTGTTAGATAAAGGGAAAAACAAATTCGAATTTTTCTTGCTTAGATTTGTGATAAGACCTAGTTTAGATACCGAACACCTTTTTTCTCCTATCTTTGATTTTCTATTTTTTCCCCTTCTTTCTGGAAATTCTAACTGTAAAAATGTACTTAGCGTTTAAAAAAATATTCCCTGTATTTTTGAAGTTTGGTGCTTTATATATAATCAATTTAAACTTTTTTTAAAAGTTTACGTTACTATTTATTTTAGTAAACATTATAATTTTTTAAAATTTTAAATGCATTTAATGGAACTTAAATAAATGTTGTAAAGAGCATAATGTATAAACTATTCATTTAAATCCTCTCTGTTAGGACACATTTATAAAATATACCTCTAAAATTAAAATTTAATTTGATTATTTTTTAAATTTATTTAAATTACTAAAATTAACATATAATAATATATATATATATATAATATATGTATTGAAACATTATTAATAATTTTATATGAGTAGACTACATATTTTCAAACTTACTTTGAACCTATTTTAAACATTCATTTAATTTTTTTGAAATTTAAATTTGATAAATTTGTATTTATTATAATTTATATAATTTTTGAAATATATTTTTTTATTAATGCGAATTTTTATGAATTCATATTTTAACTTATTTTTATTACTTATTGATCATTGTTTATGATTTGAAATATTTATGCATTCCATGTGTATTCGATTTACTAATTATCTATTTATTAAACGGCTTATAGCCGAAGCAAGTTTTTCTTTTATATTTTTGATTATTCTACCCTGTGGGCACTAAAATAGGGTTTCCAATCATACCCGTCATGGGCTCAGTTAGGCCCACAACGTGGTGAAAACGAAATAAATCACGACTGAAGTAATTAAGGCGTCAGGAGGACCCGGGATCTAATCCGAGTGGTCGAAAATTCTATAAATTTTTTGGGAGTAGTGCAGCCCACCCCTTTCTCTCATCATTTTGCTTCAGTTGTGGGCCTGATCGAACACACGATGGGCAGGATTAAAAAGCCCTCTTGATGCTCACAGGACGAATAATTATAATTTATTGTTTCATATTTTCTTAAGAAATTTTGTATGTAGTGTTTTATATATTTTAAACTTTCAGTTTCTAATTGAGAAATATAATACAACAATACATATTTTAAGTATGCTTTTCATTTTTTCGCATCATTAAAAATAAAGAGACTATATGAATCATGAGAAATATAACATTATAATAAGCACAAAAATGTCAAAAAATAGTTCTTCGAATAATTAAAATTATAGAAAATATTTGAATTTTTCAATGATTAAGCAATTATTGAGTTTTAATAATTACAAAGAAGGTGCGTGTTTTTTAATACATTAATTTAACTCTCGAAATATGGCTTTGTTAATCAATCTTTCAAATATCTTAAATATTTAGTTTTTAACATTCATTCATTTAGAAATCGATTAATTCTTCATTTTTTATTATTATTCTACTGTAATTTTTTCCACTTTGCAAGTTTACATAGAACTATTTTATTTTAATATCTTTGGCTATGTATTTCGCTCCATTAAACACTTTTTGAAAAAGTTACTTAAATGTATTTTTCCTTTTATTTTGTCAGCTCGTGACCGTTCGTTTCAATAATTTTCGAAGTTATTTAGACAAATATTCGGCTCACTCATTGGAATTTAAAGTTTTTAAATTTTTGCATCTACCCTAATTTTTATGAAAAAAACACGATAGAAATTTATATTTACGTACGCTATCCTGTTTATATTTATGCAGCTTAATGACTTTTCATATTGAAGAAACTGTAATTTTAAATAGATTCAAACAAAACTTTAAATTTGTATAAAAACTGTAAACATTAAAAAAAATTCTATATAAATAGTGAAGCTGTTTCAGTTTTTTTTGAAATCATTAATGTATTTGAGAGTAATTTGAATCACAATTGTATTTTTTTGAATCAAAATGTATTTAATTATAATTTGTTTACTATTATAAAGCAAATTGATAACTACTTAAATTTTTTAAAAAGATCTATACACAATAAATAGATTGATTAATATGTTAATGCTAAATACTAGTAAATAAAGGCTACATGACAGACAAGAATTTCGCCCATTACGAACTAGCCTGACTACCAGTGAAATCTGCCTTTATAAATATGGGACGTGAATAGATTCCCTTTCGTAGTGTGTCTATGGGTATGACCGGATTCGAACCGAATCCTCCACAGAAGTAGAATAATATCCTACTATATGGCTACCTAGCGATTATAAATTATTTGAAAATGTGATTGAATCATAATTAACAATTGAAACGTGTTATAACATCTTGCTTATTATTGATTTAATAATCCATTAATTATAGATGATAAAGCGTGTTTTGGAACAACATCGCAATTTACCAGGAGCGTTATAAACAGTTTCGTGCTCTCCTATCTAATTTTTTTTGAGAAATTATACAAATACAGAACAAAAATATTAATAATGAACAGTGAGATGAGCTTCTAACAAGATGAGGCAACAGGTCATAACCGGAATATCCCAATGCTGCCCTGAATACAGCACATGCTTTTTGAATAAAACTTTGTTGTTAGTTGGTCTTGTAGTTGTATTAATTTGGATATGATTAAATATATTCTATAATATATTCATTCAATGAATTAATTGATAATATTATAAATTTTTATAAAATTAATAATTCATTGTTGTGCATTTTAAATTGTTTTGAAGAATTTTAGATAAATTAAAAATAATTATTCAATAATATAGAAGTATTAATTCATTTTACCTCTATGTCCTTACTGTTTTACATTTGTGTTTCTATATTGTCTATTTGGACCTTGTCTATTAATAAATTCCTATTAATAAACAAGGTCCAAGTAGATAATATAGAAACACAAACGTAATATAGAACTAATTTTATATTATTTATCAAAAATTTCTCATATCATAAACATTATTAATCGATAAAAAATCAATAAATACTTTTAAAATTAATTTTATATTTACCGCAATATAAAACAATATACAGGATTTTTTTTTTAAACTGACGGTACTCAGAGACATCTGTAGAGCAATCTAACAGCCGGACTGTCGCCAAATTTGGGAGAGTGACTAAGGACGACATGGGAAAGAGATTCCGCGAATGAAAAAAGTAGTACCCAAATTCGCTAGTAGGGGTGGATTTGGCGCTGTTGTAGCGAAATAGCTAAGAATTTGTTGAAGATTCACAGACTGCACTTGTTGAAGGTTCACAGAGGACCGTTGCTGGTAGCAGTAGCGCTTGGGGAATGACACAACAATTGGAAATGACGCCTTCGACGGTATGGCAAGTTCTGCGAAAAGTTCTAAAGTTCTATCCACACAAGATGAGCCACCTGCAAAAATTAAAACCAAACGACCATGCTACACGGTTGACATTTGCTCTGACATTTTATCTAAATTCAGGTAAAAATGGCCTTCATCTCCCCAGAGAATTATCCACGGCCAAGCATCGTTCACCTCTATCCTGGCAAGAAATGTCAGAGCAAATGTCAACCGTGTAGCATGATCGTTTGGTTTTAATTCTTGTAGGTGGCTTATCTTGTATGGATAGAACTTGAGAACTTTTCGCAGAACTTGCCATACCGTCGAAGGCGTCATTTCCAATTGTCGTGCCACTCCCCAAGCGCTGCTACTACCAGCAACGGTCCCCTATGAATCTTCAACAAGCACAGTCTGTGAATCTTCAACAAATTCTTAGCTATTTCGCTACAACAGCGCCAAATCCACCCCTACTAGCGAATTTGGGTACTACTTTTTTCATTCGCGGAATCTCTTTCCCATGTCGTCCTTAGTCATTCTCCCAAATTTGGCGACAGTCCGGCTGTTAGACTGCTCTACAGATGTCTCTGAGTACCGTCAGTTAAAAAAAACACCCTGTACATAGCTTCAATATATTCGTTTAATTATTATAGTTTATTGATTACATTTTAAAATATAAAACAATTTTAAGATTTAAATCAATAAACTCGTTTAAAATATCATATTAAAATGTTTTTATTAATTAATTTATTAATTACAAAATTTTCTTAAAACAAGAAAATATCTTTAATTTATTTAAACATAAAAACACTTTAAATAAATTACATTTTGCATTTATATAGTAAATAAATAATTTTGTTTCATTATTTATTTAATTATGGGAAGTTTATTTAAAAGTTTTAATTAAAATATTCAAATTAGATTTTAAATAATTCATTTACTTAAGATATTTAAAAATATAATGATAAAGCAATATTTAATTTATAATTATTATTTTAAAATATAGTAATAATAACACTGTTATTTATTATTTAATGATAAAAACAATTTTTTTTCTTTTATTTTGTGATTATCTAAAGCTGTTTTTTTACTTTAATTTTTGCTATGTTTAATATTTATGTTTTTCTTTTCACAAAATCTGTAAAAGACTGTTTTTGTTTATCATGTTTCGGTTGATTCTGTGTAATTTGTAATATGAAAATGTTTTGTAATAATATAAACACCCTCTTGTAACAGGCATACGCCTACTATAAATAAAACTTACTTTAATTTGTGTTTATATATAAAAATAATAAATTATTTAACTTTCAAATTTTATTAAATTTATATATAAAAATACTGTATGACAATTAAGAATTAATTAAAAATTTTACATCATAGTGAAGATCCTTATTATCCGTCACGAGATCTTTACGAATGTTCCGTCTCGAGTTGTTCTTTACGACTCGAGAATGTCCGTTAGATGATTCGAGGAAAGCTACACCTCCACACTCAATAAGTAGCTATATACAGTTTATTTACACTACAAATATTTACAAAGTCTGTACAATGTTCAACAACATTACATACGCTAATGTAACAAAGCTGTGATGGCGCACGTCGGCTTGTCTGTCCGGGGAACTCAAGTCGCTTTTCCGGAGATGGCTCAACCGCGTGGCCGTCCGTCTCTACACTAACCTTTTTCCGGAGGACTTTCCAAGAGGAGAACGCTCTCTCTATACACCTCAAAGGCTTACCTAGTGTCAGAGATCACCACGTATCCGGTCTCTCGCCCTTTCTCTCCGTTTTTCTCGCCACCCTACCAATTTAAGGGATCCTGCTACTACCTCCTGCGACCAATCAGTTCCTTCCCTTTCTTAGAGCTTTCAAAGACGTCCGCCCTATTTCCCGCCGACGTAGCTTACATTTGCGTCCGTGCTTTATTTACATTTTTTTCCCAAGCCGGCCGGCACGTGGCCAACACATGACCCTTAAGCGGAGACGCTACTCCTTTGATCCTTCCGGCCGTTTATGGCCCCAGCGCCAGGTGGGACTAATTATCCTGTCGTGCGGCTTTTCGACTCAGGACGCTAAAAGCGACCTTTACAATCATGTTTTAAAATATTTAATTATGTTTATATTAATTACAATAACGCATAATGACATTTTTATTAATTATCGTTCATTTATAAGTTTAATATGTTGATTCTAATGAATACATTATAAAAATTATGAAATATAAAAATTTAAAAATATAAGTGTTTAAAAATATATTTTCCTTCTATTAAATTCTATTAAACATATGACTTTAAAAATATTTTATAAGATAAATTAATTTTTAAAAGTAGAATGTATTATTAAATTGGCATTAAAATAATATATTGAAAATATTAATCTAAATAATTAATTTACCAGAAAGAAATTTTAATAATATTTGAATAAAAAGATTAAATTTGTTTATAAGTATTTTAATTACACCAAACTCCCGATTATCCGTGCTAAATAGCGCACAGGTGTGAACGGAAAACCGAAAAACATGGATAGTCCAAAATAGCCCTTTCAACTATAAAAAACTATTCATGGGTTTTTAATATATATATATGTTGCAGGGATACGATAAAAGTGGGGATTTGGTGAAATCCCCAAGGGAGATGATCAATATACTGAAGATGTTAAAATAAAGGTTCGATATTCACATTTCCCTAATTAAATGAAGTGATTTGATCAAATCTCTAAACTGGTTTCGTGAAATGACAAGAAACGAAGTAAGAAGTACTTATATGAAAAGATAGAGATAACTCCAAGTTTATTTATTTTTATTGAAACACATTGTAGATTTGTGGCACCTGGAGTTACAGACGACGGTATTTTTTTACAGGCACATCTATTTGTTTTGCATTGTACCTTGGATTTTTCACAGGAATATTTCTTAAACCTTTGACCTCCGAATAAAGATAATTTTCCAGCAATTGAAAAGCCCTAGCCTCTTGAAGGGACGAGAGGGCGGGTAACTAGCGCAAGCAGTGCTATGTAAGTCCTGACTTGTTTATTTTATCTTTTCACAAAAATAGTACAGGGATTTGATCAAATCACTTATTTTTTAGAGAAATGACTCTACATAATTGTCATTTTAACATCTTCAGTAAATTTATCATCTCCCTTAGGGATTTGACCAAATCTCCACTTTTATCATATCCCTGCGACATATATACAGCACAACTCCGTTATAATGCAACGCTAGTGTGAGTCCCAAATTTCGTAAGCTGAAATGTATTAATGTATTTAATCAACATACATAAAATTGCTTCTATTTTCAAAAATATTGTGTAGATTTTTTTTTGCTTTAGATCAAATCTACTGTTTAAAGCACTGACTTTGCCTACTACGAAATAATATTCCAGGGCTAATGACTCACCTCATTTCCGCCCCTTAGAATTGACAGTTAAGGGAGGGAAAAAAATTTGAATGTTGCTTACGATACTTTATCATTTTACGGTAATTCTAGTATTGTTACGATGCACGGATAATTGGGAGTTCGGTTTAATTTAATATTCTATATTTCTTTGTCTTTAATATATACTTTTTGCACGTTTCCTACATAACTTCTTGCATCACAAAATAAACGTAAAATTTTAATATAAATCATACACAAATTTAACAAGCATTAAGTGCAGAAAATGATATATGAAATAAATTAATATGAAAGATTTATAAACATCAATATAATATATACACCATAAATAATAATTTATAACATTAAATAAATTAATATTATAATATAAAAATATAAACGATTAAAATTGATTGTTAATTAAAAATTTAACACTTTATTAAAAATTTAATACAAACTGATTATAAAGGCTCTAAATTATATACAGTAGTCATTACATTCAAAAAAGAAAAAATAAGTGAAGCAAATTGCGTGTTACTGGTGTCAGCATATCACAAGAATATATGTCTGATTTCCTCGAGAGAATTATGAAGGAAATAAGCTTATTTAAAGATTTTGCAAAAAATACCAACAAATAAATTAGGTTCGGGAAATAATTATATCTTTTTAACAAGCTAAAGTTACCGTGAATATAAACAAAATAATTTGTGATTAAATTATTAAGGAATCAAATGTAATAAGATTATATTAATGTATACAATTATCAGATTTAAAGTATTTTAGTGACTTATCAACGGATTTCAAACACTTTCAGCTTGTTTTCTTTGCGAAAATACAAAGCATATTTTACGTACTGCATTTTTAAAATTTAGATATAAACAATTTAAAATTCATACTTTGCTGTACATTCCATCAGTTTAATATCAACATATTTCATATATGCAATAAGCAAGACACGTGTCAATAGATTTCATTTAAGTACGTGACAAACACTAGAAAAGCAAAAAACAGAATGGTTTTCTGTAGAAAATGTTGTGCGATGAAATAATCGATATCTTTTGAAGCTAATTGATAAAGATTGACTAAATAGTAAAGATGCTGGCTACAGATGTATTTAAATTACATTACAGCTTATACTGTAGGAACCTTGGATACTTGAAAAGAAGTCTATAGCTCCAATTCACCACTCTGAAAACATAACACTTACAATATTCAATATTAAAAGGGATATTGAAGAAAATGAGCACATAACGTTGAAAACTAATTTCTATCTATGCTAATTCTAATGTTGCTAATTTCATTAACGAAGAACATCAGATGAGATTGTCTCTAGAATATATACTAATGTCTTAACAACATAGCTTCTGATTAAACCTATTTATTTCGAAATAAAGCAAAAGCTTTAACGCAACAGACATCGTATGTATAATAGATGATTGTATTAGAAATATAGATTAGTATGATTCTTTGCTTTGTATAGATGTTGTTCTTTTAGAGAAATAAAACTTAATTTGTTATCGTTTATGTATGACTTCCTCTATTTAAACACTTATTTAAAATAATAAACATAATACAGCTAGCCGAAGTAATGTGTACTGAAGATATATTTTTATGTCTCTGCTTTAAATTTAAGCTGTCGATGACATAGATCTACTATTTTGGATTTAAAATTATTGTAAAATAAACGGACCATTTGAGAAGAGTTTGTGAATACTAATCGGTATTATGCTTAAACCACATCTAAAAGTTAGTTATTGTCATAAATTAGTTTGTTAAGTTCATTATAAAGTGTTTCATTGTAAATGGGAAACGTTGACAGGCTTATTTAATGGTTACGTTGATAGCTTGTATTTAAAGTTTTAAAAGTTCTTTAAAATATTTCTATCTAATTACAAATTGTTGAGGCCTATTTTATATTTATATAAAACCTAACTAAAAATTATCATATTGATCATTTATGAATCGACCTCACAACTTGTCTAAGTTATCATTGTCAAAAACAAAAACAAAAGAAAAGAAAAGAAATAAAATGAAATCCCTAGTAGAAGAAGTAGGAAATTCTAGATATTTATATTTTTTATAGTAAATTCTATGTTTATTAAGATGCCAAGCTAAAATAGAAATAAAAAACGCAGTAAATCAATATAAAAATGATAACTATATCGAGATACCTTTACTGTCAATTATTTTACGTTTTCTATCGTAAATAAATTCGTATCTTATTCTCTAGTTATTTCACTTAAATATAACTTTTTCTTCTTCGGTCAATGTGGATTTATGCATTCTAATTAAATATTTCTTCCTCTATAATGTATTTCTTGTTCATCTCATGAGTGTACGAATAATTTTTGTTTTTGTAAGCTGTATATTTTAATATAATATCTATTGAGTATTCTTAAATTTTATTTCCTTACTTTGTAAATACAACAAAAACACAGAAAGTAAATACAAAAAATAAATGAATAAAAAATATAATATTTATATATAAAGAAAAAATACTCGGAGTCAGAAGAGAAACATGACTGTAATTATAAATAACTATATATATATTATATATATATAATTCATTAATAAGAATCATTAATACAAAAATTTAAAAAGTTTTAGTGAAAAAATTTGAACAAATATTTTTCAAAATAAAAATAAAATTTATAAGAATTTATTCAGAAAATGGATGAAAATAAACTTCAAAACAGCATAATAAACAATGTATCAGGAAAACCAGTTGGAAAACTGTATAGATGTTTATTTTTCACTGTAGTTCGACGTTTTAATTTTTAAATTTTAAAACAGAAAATAAAATGTTTAAAATATAATGATATTGTTTTATGTAATTTTTATTATAGAATGAGAAAAGCTGAAAACTTTTAATTATTACAATTTGAAATTGCACCAAAATTTACCTTAATTAGAATTATTTATCTATAAAAGTACAGTAATTCTAGTTAAAGTGTATTTTGGTGCAGTTTGGCATAATAAGACATTATAAGACGTTTTTGTTAGATTTTTAAAAATCTTTTATGCTTTAAAAATAAATTATGAGCTCATTTATATAATTTATCAGTTATTACAAATCGATTTTTTTTAAAAAATGAAAAATAAAGCCAAGTTAAAACTAAATAAATATCATTTATTTAGTTTTAAGTGAATTATACCATTGAATTTAAACATTCTAAAATTGATTGTTAACTTGGCTATATATTTTATTTGAAAATTTCAATGCAAAAATAGAAAAGAAATGCCGTGCAACGAACGCCATCATTCGATATGTTATTCTAATTTGAAGGAAACATGAGGCACGTCATAACATCCTCTGAAAGCAGTGAATGTAAAGAATAGCGTGCGACTACAGAAACAATTGAGCATTTTCTTCGAAACATTGCATATTTCATATCGTTTGAATAGAATAAAAGTACTTTACTAGAAAACATTGAATTTCATTCGTAATACTAGTGCACAGCAATAGTATTACGCATATATATTTAAGTAGTTATTATAGTTTAATTCGGGAAAGTAATATTGGATCATTTACTTCTTAATCCAAAATAGCTTTTATAACTTTTGTTGAAATATATTAACGCTTCGTTCTCTGTTATTAACTTCTGGAATTTGGTACAAAAATAACTTTGACAATGTAGACAAATCATCTCTTCTTAATGGAAAATGGTTACTATTGTATCCACATCATAAATTTTCTCCGCAGCTTTCGTTCTTATTGTTCAGCCAAACTAAGACATCCAAAGAAAGTAGAGGACGTTCTCAACCATTAGAACCATAACAACCGGTCATGTTTCCTCATTTTCTTCCATACTGATCTGGCAAAGACTTGCGTTACCAACACCTTTTTGCAATAGTATAGTATAGAAAAACGGTTCCATTTAGCGAAGTCCTGTCACGTTTATGTGGTCATTTTTAAGGAGCGAAGTGAAGCATCTATAGATAATGGTACCTTTTCCCTGGAGCACGCGGCTACATAATATGATATAACGCTGAAAACAAGCAACTTTTGTAAAAATTCATACAGAGAAATGTTATTTAAAAAGCAACAGAAATAAATTATGTTGATAATAAATTAGTTCATGCTTTCTGAAATTTTAAATTTTCTTCTTTTAAGTTTTTGGTAAATTGTTTAAAATGTCATCGGGATTATTTAAATTTTTATAATATAAACAATTCAATTATAGACATGTCTTTAAATATTCAATTATGTAAAATGTAGAAAAACGTTTTAAATATTTAAATAAAATTATACTAAAGTTATTAATAAAATATGTATTAATTATAAGTTTACATGTAAAGGTCACATGTATGTACAGCAATGTATCAAAGGCAAACAAATAAATTTAAAGATGATTATATATATGATGATTATATATGATTATAATAAAATTATATATTGTCATAAAGACAATATATAATTTTAAAAAATAATATTGAATATACAACATATATTCTTTATGTATCTTATGTACGCTTTCTAAAAATAGATTCAATCTATTAAATGTATAATAGAAAGAAGAGGGGGAAGAGAGTATTTTTTAAGTTGAATATAAATAAAATCTTTATATGGAAATTTACGAATGAATTTTTAAAAGATTTGTTTCAAAATAGAATACATTTGAAGTGAATAAATTTAACAGAATATTATTTGAGGGTTCCTCTTATTTATAATAGATTTAATATAAAAACAACATTCTTTTTTTGTTCTGTTGCAATTTTTCAAATCGTCAATTTTTTAAGGTAAATAGCCTTCAACCACAAAGGATATAGGATATTGAAGTAATTCAATTTTCTCCCAAACTATAATAATAATGATTTGTCTTTGTCCAGCTTATATTTTGTATTTCTTTATTTATAGCTTTCTATATGTTTTGAAGTAACAAAAACGATATAAATAATTAATTTCTAATTATATGACTTTTCAATTATAATTTTCTTAATCAATTAAATATTTAACGATCTAAAAAATCATTAATCGTTTCCTCATATCAAATAGGAAAGTGATTGCAGTGTAGTGATTATATTCAAATAATTGTAGTAAAATCAATTATAGAAATATGATAATTTGATTGTAACATTATAAACTATTATAATTCGATATTTGAAATTTATTATGATAGTTTACGAAGCTACGGAAATTATTAAATATTGCTGTTAAAAAATAATTATAAATCCTCAAGATCAGGTTTAACTTCATCAGAAATACATGATGTATTTTATTTTTAAAGCATGATTAAAATAAAAAGTAAAATATATATGTTTATATTTTTAATTTTAAAGTCTAAATACATATAAAATTTCACGCATTACACAATAATTACAATCTTGATTAGTTTTAAAATTTTTCTGATAAAAATATTGTATAAATATAATATAAATATTGTTTATTATAAAATCTATTTGAATAATATGATTTTTACAATATTATAAAGTTCTTCAAACATTTAAATAATGACAATAAAACTTCAGGAGTTTTATCAACAATAATTTACATCTGACACAATCTAAGAAATCAAAGTTTCCCTTCACGCTCTAGTAAAATATGGATATTTGCAGATGTACAGTACATCTAATGCCAGAGGAATCTGTTCAGATCAAAGTTATATTGATTTTTCATTCATATCTGAAAATACAGAAAGCTTATTTTTGTTTCTTCAAATGCATTACTTTTGTTATAAAATAAAAATATGATACAACTTCAAGAGATAATATTTATAACTTAGAACTTAAAATGTTTTAAGTTCTAACTTAAATCTTTATATGGAAAAAAGTAAGTAGTTTATAATGAAAATGCAATAAGCATTTATTTTATTAATTATTCAAATTACACCTTTGAAAAGATGAGAAGTAGTCTTTTTAAGAGTTTTTTAAATAAATTTATGAGTTTATATTTATTAATTTAACATATAGACATTAGCATGAAGAAATATAAAATTAAGAAATAGTATAATATTAATAAATTATATAACTAGTTTTAAAACAATAGTCTGTATAATGAGAAAATCATAATCAACACTTGTAAAATCTTTTATATTTTCAATGGAACTATGAAATTTCATAATATTTTTAAACAATAATAAGAAATAAATACTGAATTTCTGATAACTGTTTTCATTTTTTACATTAAGTAGATCGTTTATAATAGAGATGTTATTTTAAATACATTTGTAAATAAATCCTGAGAAATCGATCAAAGACAGACAGAAAGATATCAGTTGTAAAATTGTTAAAATTGTATTCAGAACTTTTCAAAAGAAGAATTTGAGTTGAAAATTCAGATCGATTTATTTTTGTTTTTAAGAAATGAATAAATATCCATCAGTTAATGAAAATAATATTTTTGATAATTACTTATTCGTTTAATAGATTAAAAATCTGTATTGTTAATGTATACAATCGCAATTTTAGTAATTGATACATTTAATTTTCGCATTCTTTATAGTGTTTACACGTCTTAACCACAATTGCTGATGGGAGCATGGGAGTAAGTCAACAATGAGAAAAGTTATAAGGCCTAATTACTCGATATATTTTCTGAATGCAGCGGCGATAACAAATATTATATTGGCTTTTCCAATAGGTATATTGTATAGGAAGGTTGTTTACTTATCTACTGTACCATATGTTACTCTCCCTTCTATTAAGGATAACTAACTAGAATTCATGGCATCCGGCTATGCTTCTGAAAACATAAATCCGTTAAGTCATTATGTCACTGACAGAAACCAATCTCCATTTCCAGTAAAGCCAGACTGAATGATATTGATTAGTGCACATATATTTTCATCAATGTCTAAATGTAACACGAACTTAAATATTTATTTGCCTGTTAAACTATATTCAATATTCAGCCTTTGCTACGAGCCGGTTACGTTCGCATAAGCTACAAAAACTTTACTTTCTATCTCGTAAATATCTAATTACTGTGAATAATTATATTAAGCGCTTTAATAACTCGTTTGTATATCATAACTCTTTAATCATCTTTCAGAAGAATGAAAGATTTGTTATTAAATGTAATTCGTTTTCGAAGGAGACGAATAGGTCACAGTGAAATTATGGCATATCCAACTGTTGACTCGAATATGTAGTTAACGTCAGGATAACTATCTATGAAATATGGTTGTTGTAAATGTTTGAAGTATTACGAAAACTCAGTTATATCACATTTGACACTGTAAGAAAGATAGAAGCGCAATTTATCATTCCTGATAGACACATTTTATGTTATCAGATTTCAAAAGTATTCCCGGTTAAATCTAACTACGGTATATCATCACAATGGCCTCTCCTGTTACATCAACGCTTCGGGTCTTTCAGTTATCAAAATCTCTGCATTAGATGAATTATTAAATAAAATAGAAATTACAATTTGAATATCTATTTTGCTATTCTGTTCTTGTTAACAATTGTTGAACTTTTATAATGAACTTTTCGTTTTTTAAAAAATTTTATTAAATTTGTTTGTTGCGTATAATATGAAAAATTTGTATCAATACATTTTTCAAGCATTATATTCATTTGCTTATTTAAAATTTATTACGCAGAGATTCTGTATTTTCGCTTATTTAAATCATAATAATACATTTTAAATATAAATGTGATATATATAAATTTTTAATTTTTTTAGTAATAATTTTCTATTCAGTAATCTATTTCACCATTTAGTGATGTTTTCGGTTTTTCCAAAAATAAATTGTTGGAACTTTTTACTTTGAAATTCAGAAAGAAATATTAAAACCAATAAAATATAAAATTTTCTATTATTTTTATAACTTGTTTCCATTCTTAGTTTGATAAAGAATTAGGATTTGTAAGAAAACATTAGTAGTATAAACTAATGAATACAAGACGTTGAATTTCACATATTTGAATTAAGAAAAATATATTAATATGTTATATAATTGGAAAATAACCGTTTAGAAAATGGATTCAATTTATCATTACGTGAATAACACATAATAACGGTTGTAGAAAACCATCAGGTACTGTCTGTAGTGGAGACAGGAACTGAGAACTGACTTATTGGACAGACAGATGTAATCGTTCAGGATTAGGAGGAGGCCAGTCGGACCTAACAATGATTTCTTGGTTCCGACAAAATGAAAGTCTTGTTGGCATTCTTCTTATTTGTTGTCAAGGGATTGGTCATTTTGTTCCACGAGAAAAGATTCCCCATCTAAAGGCATTGTATACACACGAATAATGTGAATTAAATGTGAATATTTGACTTTAAATCGATATATTTTCAATAAACTTTATTGTTATATTGCAATATGAAAACATTTTCAATGGCTTTTTCCTTTTCCGATATAAAGTTCTGTTGTAGTACAAAAAATAAACATAACTATCTTAACAGTAAAGTTTTAACTATATACAGTATATACTGCAGCAAAAGTAAAATTAAGCATAATGTTAACATAATCATGTATAATTTAACAATTTGTAACAATTATGACAACAAATTAACAATTATATGTTTAGAAATGCATAATACACGTGGTTAATTCTACTCACAAATAGATTATATATATTAAGTGAGTAATTTACATCAAATTATCTAATTAACTTCGTATTCTGTTGTATATTAAAAATTTTCTTAATTATTATTAGACTCAACTTAGTTTTTAATACAGGATATATTTTTGATTAAGACAGTGTATATATATTATTAACAGAAGTTTAACAACTTAATTAAAAGCTTTTTTTTTAAATTTCAGCTGGAAAGTTTTAATTATCATAAGAAAATGAATAATCTTTAATAATTAATATTGCCATTTTACTCATTAATTTAGCTAAAAATTAAAAAAAATAATTAGTGACATATTCTTTATATTTTATTTTCCAGTAAGTATTATTTTAAAAATATATTTAATTATTTATAAATATTTTTAAAGTAAATTTAACATAAACATTTTAAATATTAATTTTTTAATCTAATATTTTAAATATTCTCTACGATCTCTACGAAACAATTATTTATAGATGTTTATTAAATATTTACATTTTTATTTACACCAGGATTTCTATCGCAATAAATTAGTATAGTTTAAAAACACAAAGCAGTAGTGACTTATAATTTAAAAGTTTATTAATAATATGCTGTAATATTAATAGTAAGCAAGCCATTTTTTAATATCAATATTCCTTGCTAAATTTTTTATACTTATTATTTCATAAAGTTTTGTTTAGTTATTAATTATTTTTTCCATTAAATATAATGTAAATATGTTAAAAGTCCTCTTGAAGTACGTCGTAGACTTTAAGTGTATCTGCAATTGAGATTGACAATGACATTCACTTAATAAAATAATGAAATGTTTACTTTCACTACTGAATTAAATTATTTTTTAAAATTTATTTATTATCACTGAGTCTTTTATATATTGTTAATGACTGATAAATATAAATTTATTAAATTACAGTATATAAAAAATTCAAGACAATTTTTGAAGGAATTAAACTTTAATAGAAATGAGTACAACCCTTGACTAAAATTTTAAAATTAAAAATAGTAGTTGTGAGTATTTAGATTAAAGTAATAAAACCAATTTACAAGATATTGCTTTAAATGTAAATTAATTTTAAAGTATTTTAATATTAATTGGATTTAGTATGACTGCTTTAATGTATAGAAAATAGCTTACATTTAAAAAATATAATTTTGAAGTTAAATTAAATGTAAATGTTAAAAGAGTATATATTGTTTACGTTGTAAATAATTTATATTTTTAATCTAAATCGAACGTATCTGTCAGATAGATCAAATAATTGAATAGGGTTCAATTCAAAGTTAATGATCTGGTGTTTCTGCAACTCTATGCTTATATATCAATATATCTAACAAATGCACAACATTCTTCATCAGCTTTCAAATTCAGGATATATTTTTTATTATCTGCGCTTCCCTCACGTAACCTACTGACAGCTTTCAGGACAAATTTCTCCATTCCACTGTATTATCTATAGCCTGTAGCTCGGAATATCGTCCAGTAAAGAGGTTGCCAAAATATGAGATCTATTTTCTATGAATCATTCTGTCAACTTTACCGGAAAGTACCGATTATCTTTAAGGTCTATTGCTGGTATTTCCTTGATCTGTCGGTCTCTCAGTTTGTCATTTCAAAGTATATTACTCAGTTGATCTAAGAATCATATCGGTAAGGATTTTTCATATACTGTAGTCTAATGGTAATATATTACAACATGCTTTTCTTCAAATGCTGTGGATACAGAAATCGTGGAAGATTTATATAAAAATTTTTAAGTTATTTTCTATCAGAAATGTCATAATAAAATAGCCCATTATAGATATCTAAATGCCTGGATAATTCTCTAGGACCTATTATATGATTAAGTTAATTTTCTCTTCTAGAATTATATATTTTATTTGTAAAGCTGAACAATTTAAGCTCCTTTCACGAGTATTTTTTTCTAGTTGAATGACAGTTTAATCAATGGTAAAGCAACACTTATAGATAATAAAGGAAAAATAAATTATATGACTATAGATTTAAGCAGAAATAATAATTGTTTTTTTAGATTTTTCTTTCTAATAAATAGTTTATGTGATTTTAACATATAAACTTATATAAATACTTTACAGTAGATAAATTAAATTTGATGAATTTTTATATACAAATGTAAATATCAGAATAGAAGACTAACAGAAATATAAATTATAGAATCATATGAGTGAAGATCCTTAATATCCGTCACGATCTTTACGATGTTCCGTCTCGAGTTGGGTTTTGCGACTCAAGAATGTCCGTAAGATGGTTCGAGGAAAGCTACACCTCCACACTCAACAAGTAAATATATACAGTTTATTTACACAACAAATATTTACAAGATGTACAATGTTCGACACCAATACATACACTATGCTACAAAGATGTAGTATTGCTAGTCGGCTTGTCTATTGGGGACTGTTAAGCTTCGGGGAACTCAAGTCGCTTTTCCGGAGATGGCTCAACCGCGTGGCCGTCCGTCTCTGCACTAACCTTTTTCCGGAGGACTTTCCAAGAGGAGAACGCTCTCTCTATACACCTCAAAGGCTTACCTAGTGTCAGAGACCACCACATATCCGGTCTCTCGCCCTTTCTCCTCGTTTTTTCGCCACCCTTCCAATTTAAGGGATCCTGCTGCGACCACCCGCGACCAATCAGTTCCTTCCCTTTTTTTTGAGAGCTTCCAAAGACGCCCGCCCTATTTCCCGCCGACGTAGCTCACATTTGCGTCCGTCCCTTGTTTACATTTTTTTCCCCAGCCGGCCGGCACGTAGCACACACATTGACCCCTAAACGAAACCGCTACTCCTTTGATCTTTCCGGCCGTTTATGGCCCCAACGCCAGGTGGGTCCAATTATCTCTGTCGCGTGGCTTTTCGACTTAGGACGCTAAAAGCGACCTTTACAATATGCAAAAATTTCGTCGACATTTTTTCTAAATTATTTATTAAAGAAACATCGACATATATTTTATTTTACTACATCCTTGTAATAATAAGTAGTTTTTTGAATGATTTAGGAAAAAGTACTTTCGACAAAAAATACACAAAATTTTGCATGAATGTAATTTAATATTCACTTTTCCGGAAAGTATTGTCATTGACTGAGAGCGCTTTGCAATATTTATCGTCAAATTTCTTGATAAAGATTCAATCATCAGATGGAAAGATTGATAGTCGGAAAATTGTAAATACTGATTTCATCCATGAATAGAAAGCGTCGAAAATAGGTTAGTAAATTTTCTTGCTTTGATTGTAAGAATCGTTATCATGTTTCGGTTCTAAAATTTCTCCTTCATAAATAAGGGAAATGATATATATTTCATATCTACGAATAAAGAAAGAGAAGAATATAATGCAAATGTTATATTATAATTTATTCATATTTTGTGACATATTCATTAAAGAGAGGTATTATAAAAACAATTTAAATCTGTATGTTAAAAAACTTAAAACATTTTTAATTATCTTGTAAGTAATTAAAAAATTATTTAATAATTTTCTACATACAGTCTCTCTCTCTCTCTCTCTCTCTCTCTCTCTCTCTCTCTCCTTATAAATTGATCCAAAACATATGATAAAAATTTATAATCGATAAAGAAATGTTATAAATTTAAAAATAATAAAAGCAGTGTCATAAAACGAGTATTTTATATCGCAATTCCAAGTGTAATAAAAATTATAAAAATTCATTATTCATAATTCATTTATTCATTAGTACATTGATATCAGATATCTGAAATGTTAATTTATTCGTCTTCATAATAGAGTGATTATAATTATAATAGTGCGATTAAGGATAATTAAGCAGTAATTAAGAAGTTAAGCGTTCGTAATCGTTATATTGAGGAAATAGCATTGTTTAAAAGTTATAATATGTTACTTATAATTCGAACTAAGATATCAAAACTAAATTTAAATGTTATGAAATAAATTAAAATTTAACTGTATTGTAATCTTGGTAAATCAGATATGAAAGTTTAAGGTAATTAATTAAAGTTGAATTTTTAAACTTCTACAATCGACATTTTATCAGTGTCATTATTTATATATTTTGAAGAAACTCAATGACATTATTTATGCTTATTTTTAATAGAAATTTCTACATTTTCTCCCAATTTGCGAAAAGTATTCGATTTTTTTTTTCGTAGACTCTTGTTATAGAAATTTATCCTAATTAATGAATTTACTGTAAAGAATTAATGTATTTTTTTAAATTTTGACGTTATTTGTTTTATGGAATACATTTGTATATTTATTTAAGATAATGATTCTCTTAAATTTATTGATTAAACTCTAATAAAAGTTAAACAAATAAAAGCACATTTATGTTTTTATTTACATAAGTGTAAACATTTATTTAGAAACAAATTATTTTATATAAAAAAAGAAAAAATGATAAAATGAAATATTCTTGATTTTTTGTGTTAAAAAATTGTTTAATTATTCCTGATATAAATTTTATTTTGAAAATGTAAATTATTAAAATTAGTTTAAAATTTTTGATTACTTGCTAATATTTAAAGAAAAAAATTAATTTAATTCAGTTTGTTTTGAATTGATGTATTACGAAATAGGTTTTAATTAATTCACAATGAATAAAAGTTGTAATAATATATTCGTAATTTGATTAGATTTTATTACTGTCATTCTCACCTGATGCACAAGACAATTTTGTTTGGAAATGTCGATATATGATGGGAATTATTATTATTTAATATTGTATTCATTTTACATTTTACTTTTTATTTATTGATAAAATTAAAAACAATTTTAAGAGGTTTATATTTTACTTATCAATGTTTTTTTTTTTAAATTTAGTTGAAGTATTGTTCTGGCGCAATGCTATTCAAACTGTGTTCAAGTGAAATCCTAAAAGAAATTTTTATTTTTATTAAAAGTATTAAGAAATAAAAATTTTTTAACTTTACCTCATCTAACACAAGAAGCTTTATTATTTAGAATAGTGTTACCCAAAGTTTTGATATCCGTCTACCTTAAATTTTCCCAAGTACCGAGTATCTTTGTCAGAAAATAAAAATCTTCTTAAATGCAGCACTTGTCATAACTTGAGTAGGAGAATTGATACGTTTAAAATAATTCGTTACTACAGTATTTTTCTTAATAATGATTCTATGTGGAAAATTGCCTACTTATCCCTAAAGTCCTTCTGTTATCCTTTAGGTATGCGTACCACACTTTGCGAAACAGATATGAAGTCTTGTTCATTGATTAAAATTTTTTCAGGTGTCTTTTATTTCATTAAATTTTACTGTTTAGAATTCTGCAAAAATAATAATCAAGCAGGAAGGTTCCATAGATGTTAGAAATTCGAAACCCACCGCTCTAATAGTTACTCTATTAAGGACAAGTTGCAAAAATAGATGATTACATTTTTATATTAAAATTATATTTAGAAATTATATCGTTTAAATCAGTCTGTGCCAACATTTAATTTTAAAATTAACAAATTTTCCATTTTCTTTAATTATTAAAAATACAAATTTAGAAACTATTATTCTTAGATTCAAAATACAGAAAAATCAAAGTTTTAAAATAAAAAAATAAAAGTTTTTATAAAGTTTAATAGGCAGCAGTTAATTCTATATAAGAATTCAAAATTTTTTTACTTGTCGAAATGTTTTATGACGCCTGTTTCATAAAGATAACTCAAATGTTATTAAATTCTGCATAGTAAATTAATGTGATTAATTATTAAGATGATTTAGGATATTTGATGATTTAGAGATAGTTCAAACGGAAATTATATATTCAAATACTTAATGCTTCCGTAAGAAACGTTCCAGTCACGCTACAATTCGTGAAGCATTGAAAGCAAACTCTGCCGTGATTGATGAGAATGCACAGAATGTGAATGACGCTACAACTTTGCACGATTTCGAGAAATGGAAGGATGGAGAAAGGTCTGTGCAATACTATAAAGGCTGAGATGAAAGTTATCGACCATTTTAGAATCTCAATTCGACAATGAAGTTTGGGATATAACGATACCCCTTAGTGGTACTGTATTCCAAAACGATCTGAAATTGATAAATGCGTGTTAACAATGAGATTTCTATCGTAATGTTATTCTCTTATAATGATAATTACTAATATATTCTTAATGATAATTTCGTGACTTTTGCTTCTATCTTTTAATTAAACCGAATCAAATTTAGTAAGTTATATCAATATTATACAGCGCTTAGTGGATGTTTTTAGCAAAGCATTCATTCTGTAAGATTCAATTTTGTTTGTAATATTATATCATATAGCATTTTGTCCAATGAAATGTTCATTTTTTTTTATTATTTTTAATTTATAAAATATAATATTGTACATAAGTTGTTCTAATGGAAATTTTTCATCGTTTTTCAAGAAAATATTTTATTAAAAGAATTGAAAATCAAAATAGGTTCAATACAATCAAGAGACACTTAAAAGTATCTGCTGGTTTCAGCAAGTATATTAAATCTATTTATTTTCAAAGAGAATCTCTCTGTTTGTCTATTTTATATCTTTGTTATATTTCAAAACCATTCAGATAATTAATAATTTGTATTTATTCTTTCTTCAAAGTTTATCTTGATAAAACTGACATAAAAGACAAAAGATAAAGGATTACCTTTTTAATTCGAGTTATTTATTTATTTTGCAGTTTCCTGTAATTTCTTAATATATGGCAATAGTGCTTTATGATATTAATAAATTTAGGTTGAATTGAATGACTGATATTTGATATTGAATGGATTTGTTAATAATTTTATTTATTTTATCAAATATTCACATTTCAGATAATATAATTTTGCACAATCTTTGTTTAAAATGCTTAATGTCGAATATAACATTTATTTTTCTTTCTTTAACGCTGTTACTTACTAAATTAAAAGCTTAAAAATAAACTTTAATAATTTATTTGAAAACATTATATTAACAACTCATAATTAAAATGCATTTTAAGAACTTTAAATATTCATCAGTTTTTTAAAAAGTTCTCGAGATTTAAATGAATATTACGAATGTTAACTTATAAAATCTCGTATTTTTGGTATTGTTCGAATATTCAGATTAAAGCAATAAACATAATACTAATTTAATAGTAAATATCATATTAAAATAATTTTCTAAACAATCTCTTTTTCTTCTGAAATAGGTTCACTTTCATTAAAAATTACTAAAATATTTCTAGATAAAATTATATTAAATTTGACGATTTGAACAATTCATAATTCATAATTAATGATAATCAGTATTTATTCCATCGAAAGTGAATCTAATAAATAGAATAATATAATTAAAAAATTAAAACATTTAATCACACTGTTTAGGTGAATAAATTTAAAATTTTAATTTATTATATTTATGAAAGTCTTTAACCTATCTTATTTTTTAATTTTTATTGAATTTACAGAAGAGATAAAAGACTAAAATAAACTCTATAAATATTAAAATTAAGAAGTTAATTATAGTATAAAAAGTAAACAATTTTGTTTTAATAAAGTAAGAATACATTAGAGGATAAAATCCAAACGAGCTTTTAAAGTTCTATTTAAATAAATTACTCAGAGAAATGATAACTCCACCGTCGTAATATTCTCAAAAAATTAATCAAATATTCATAAATTTGGATATTATCACTTTTGAACACATTGATTTGCACAAGAAAGAAATAAAAGTTTCCTAAAAAATAATTTCCTTTACTATCGTTGGATACTTAATTAATAAGGAAATTTTTAGATTACTATCAAAATTAATTTTCAAAAATTATATCTATAGACAATTTAAAAAAATTCTAGATCTTTAAGATTACAAACAAAAATCATGGGTGATTTAAAGCAAAGGGCCAAAAACGATAAAATGAAATTAATGCTTCACCTAAAGGAGGTTAGAAAGAACAAAAATTCATTCACTCTAAGATGCAATACTCTCTTCATTAATAATAAATCACATATTATTAACAAAATGCGAATTCACTTTTTAATAATTTCAACCTATTGAATATTATCCAAACTTACTTTATCATTAACAAAGAAATGTACAACATAATCAATAATTAATTTTATTCTTAGAATATTTAGAAGTAAATATCTAGAATAAAGTTTAAAAGCAATAAGTTGTATCCTTGATATATTAGGTTAATCTTGAATTTACGAATAACAATCTACTAATTAACTTAACGCTTAAAAAATCCAGCAACCAGTTGTTTAACTTTTCCGGCAACATTTGGTGGCGCCATCTGTTACGAAATTTTATTTTAAAAATTTTTATATTTTTAAAAGAAAAAAAATATTTGCAAATTTAACATATGGGTTATATTTTTTGTTATGTTACTTATTCAAACTGAAAATTAAATAATGATAACTTAATATAAGTCAATGTTAAATGTTAGATGTAAAATATAAATATTTTGGCTTTAAACAATTAGCTGCATGCTAAATATTAAAGGATCTACATTTACTTTTACGTTTCTTATGAATACAGACTTTATTAACCAAAAAGAAATTCATAAGTTATTGACTTTAATTATCAATAAATAATAATTAAACCTTAATTACTATTTTAAATTGGAGTTATGAATAATGTCGATTTTTGACTTGTTTTGTAAATATTTAGTATTATCATTATACAAAATATCACTATTATTACAGATAGTATAATAAAATAAAAGTATTATCACACACATTAATTGAAATTTTTTCGATATCGCTAAAATTCTGTAATGCTTGATTAACTTATTAATACCGTAATCTTAAGTTAATTGGATGACATCAACTTTAAAAGAAAAATAAACAAATTTTTATTTAGAAAGATTTTAATGAACTGCTTAACAACAGAATAAAAGTTTAGATTCAAAACAATTGTATTATAAAAGAATTTCAATTTATTTTTTTGTTAGTTTAACAGGAAGAAAATATCAGATACGATTGATAGATTGTTCTTTTCTGATATAATTTCAGCTTGTACAGTACGTAAAGAAGAAATAAAATTTCTTCTCAACGTAAATCTTTCATAAATTTATAATATTTTACTTTAAAATTTCGATCATTAGTAGCTTATGCAATCAGTCGAATTTTAAATCAAAAATTCTGAGTATTAAATTCCTATTCTATTCGAATTTTTCGCAAATTTGTTAGGTTTAGATATACAAGATGGAAAGTTTTGGAAAATTTAAATTTTTCAGGATTTTTCCGAGTTAATCTCTTAAGTTGTATACTTAGTAACATTTAATTAAAATATTTTAGTATTAAAATAATGTGTAAAATTCAAAAGAATTGAAGTTCAATTAATCTACGAAAAGGATTGTTTGCTTCATTTGAATCTTTTCTACGATATAAATTAGATTTATTTTAATCTTTTTCAGATGATTATTGAATAAATGAAGATTATTAAATGGAGAAAAGATTCTAAAATTCATGATTAAAACGTATTATAATTAATTTTTACGATTCCTGGTCGATCAAAAATGACATATACGTATTTCGTTTCTAAATTGAATTTATGATTTTGAAAAGTTTTGAAAAAATTTAAATTTCTTAAATCAAATCGAAGTGTTTATTTATCGTAATAGGGATTACACACTCGCTACAGGGGAATACATTGTTTTGAATTCTCTAAATTTGAAGATAATATGAATTGAAAAGATTTATTTTTTACCATTAAACGAAATAAACATAAAATAACAAATGATAACATTTTAACAAAGATCTCATTAGTTATTTTAAATTAACATAAAAAGAAAAAATTTATATAAACTCAAAATTAGGGTTGGACTTCTTTGAAATAACTTAGAATATAAATCTTCCATCGAGTTATTAATACAATCATACGAAAATGTAATGTCACATTCCCTCTAGCTGTTTACATTCATAACATAAATGAAAAACCGATCTTGAGATTTTCTACGTCAGCATGTTTTTTTTTTTCGAAAATTTTTAGTTTTGTCATGACAGAAATTATTCAATCTTAACTGCATATGGAATCTTCTCATTTTAAATGGAATTTTCGAAGGTTAGAAACAGGTTATTTATATACAAAGTATGTAATTTGAAATTTTACAGACACTTTATTCCTGATTAATTGACCATATTTGTCTAATAGATTTGAGTAACCAAATTTTCGATCTTCTTCAATATTTTATTTATTTATATTTACTTCTTCAATATAGTTAAATTAAATATAATACCGTAGCGAGTCAACATTAAACTGAATTTGTTGAACCAATTGCTATTATAATGATTTTTCTGCTTAGCCATAATTTTAAGTTCAAAATATTTCTGACTATTATAATATAACTATTAATAATTATTTTGTAAAATTTCATAATCCTAATTGCCAAAAAAGGTCCTATCCTATCCTTAATCTATCTACATCATGTCGAATGGCATATCCAACTACTGATTTATTCAAACAAAGCAATTTCCTTATATTAACTGTATTATTTCAAAATTGCTTAACCAATCCAAGACCAATACTGAGAATAAATAACAAATAGAATTTACTACTATAGAAGAAAACGATTAGAACTGATTTTGGATCTTATTGATTTTCATTACAGCCAATAGATATATTAAATTATTGATCTTTTTACTGCTATTATTTTAGTGTGTTAAAAAGGTTTATAAAATGAAAGTGATAGTATAAAAATTACGCCTAAATAAGATATTTCGACCAACTTCAACTTATTCTTTATTATAAAAATATTAAGATCTTTCTTTGCTACTTTTCAGTCCTTGCGAAATATCATAATGTACGTTTTGTCAGGATTAATTTTAATTCCTAACTGAGTAAAATAATGATGTGTTAGATTTATTTTTCATTGTAGGTCGATTATGAAGATGAGATAATTACTATATCATTAGCATACTATATTGAATGAATTGTTGATTACCCATTGTTATACCATTTTATTCCCTGTTAAAACATTTGTCAATATTATATTAATAGATCATAAAGTTAAATAAACATGGGATAATGGATCCCCTGCAAAAGTCTATAACAAATATCAAACTGTTGAAACTTTACATGTTATCTTGTTATATGATAACGATTAAATAAATATGTAATATCACTTAACAATTTGTAGTTAACCCTATTGAAACAATTATAATTTTAATAAAGTAGGGAATGATGTAGAAAATGGCATTGTTATTTCTAATCTAATGTTGTTAATTACAATATTACATAAGTTTAATTTATAATTCTTATACTCACTCTTGTTGCCTATGTCTTATCAGGTTGAATATAAAATTGTTCTATGATTTAAAAAAAAATATATATATATTCATACATTGATTATTAAAATTAAACCGTTTGTCTCTACTTTATCTATAATTTTGAAAGCAAAACATATATAGGGTAGTTGCACCAGTGAATGACCATATTGTCAGAAATTTGTTTAAAATAAGTGCCATGGCAAAAAAAAAAACTAATCAGAAGCGCTTAATTACTGAAAATGAACTACATTTTGAAATATTCTCTTTCATTAGTCATTCAGAAACGCGTGATTGTGTTTGAAATATGGCAGCTTTCTTGAGATGTGTGTGTAAGGTGTAATCTTGCTTGCATTGAAATAAGGTAAGAATTGTGGAAAGGATTCATATAGTAGCATTTTAAAATAATTATTTATTGATTTTCCTAGGCATTGAGCAAAGAAATAATTTTGTAGATATTTAAAGTATGGTTTTAGTACCAAAATTAATTTTAACCTTTAAAGTTGTGTAGATAGGGGTAGTCACTCACTAGATCTGAAAAGTGATTCTTCTCCAGTGAAGGAATACTTCGATCATTTGATAGTGATAAAGTAATATGCGTTATTTTCATTTGTGAGCGCAAAATTCAAAAATCTTTGAATGTTTTATA
This sequence comes from Centruroides vittatus, assembly GCF_030686945.1. NCBI lineage: Eukaryota > Metazoa > Arthropoda > Arachnida > Scorpiones > Buthidae > Centruroides > Centruroides vittatus. The sequence goes on along the minus strand of NW_027122706.1, from coordinate 7,854,711 downwards.
CCAATGCATGAGTGAATGACTAAAAAACTAACTTGTACCAGTAAATGACCATTGTTTAAAGTTATGTGGTCATTCATTGCTGCATATTAAAATGGTTTGAGATGAATAATTTAAAACATTTGAATTTATTTTTATTCAGATAAATTCAAAATGGCAGATGAAATAAATAACAAGAAGAAAGCCTACAGACGTTTTCAATATAGTGAAAAAGATTTGTATGCAGCTGTAGAAGTAGTACGTGAAAATAAAATGAGTGCTAATAAGGCTAGCAAAAAATTCAACATTTCAAAAGGAACATTAATAAATAAATTACATGGAAAGATACCAATCAATGGAACGAAAAATGGGCCCCGCAGCAACATTAACTAAAGCAGAGGAAGACAGATTGGAAAATGGATTATTAGGAAAGCCAAATTGGGTTTTTCCCATGAATCCTGATGAAGTAAAAGACGCAGTTTAGAAAGTTATGAAAGATATGAACGACAGAACCCATTTAATGATGATCGCTCAGGAAAAAATTGGTGAAAGCTATTTCTAAAAAGGCACCCTAATGTAGCAGCAAAGAATACAGAAGTGATATCCGAAGCTCAAGCAGTAGTTTCAGAAGAGATGTAAGAAGAACATGCAAGTGATATGCAAAATTCTGCAAAATTCTTCCCATATCTTCAATGCAGATGAAACGGATGTTATTTTGTCTAAAAACTGGAAAACTTCTGGGACCTAAAGCCATATAAGAACTTTTATAACATTGCATCAGGACAAGAAAAACAGTGTATCACAGTTTTGTGTAATTTTTCTGTGACCAGGCCTATGATAGTGTTCCCATACAAGAGAATTCCAAGGCATATTGCAGATTCAGTCCCAGATGGCTTTACTGTAGGCAGAAGTGATTCGGGATGGATGATAAGTGCCACATTTTATGAATATGTTGCAAATGTCTTCTACCCCTGTTTTTGGATAAGAATATCCAGTTTCGTGTATTATTGCTTCTTGATGGACATAAATCCTATATAAATGAAAAACTGTATAATTTTATTCTCCTTTTTTGTTTGTTGCCAAATGGCAACTCATATTATCCAGCCTTGTGATGTTGCAATTTTTCGACCACTTAAATGTCAGTGGAGAAATGTCAGAAAACACAAACAACAATCATCAAAATCAGTTTCTAAAACTTACTTTGCAGGATTATTTTTTGAAGCTTACAAGAAAGCTTTGAAATAGGAAACAATTCAACATGAGTTTGAAACATGTAGTTTGTTTCCTTTTGATCCAAGTAGGGTGGATTATTCAAAACGTATTTCTGCTAGTCGAAAGGAATTGTTTTTCGAAAATAAACCTGATTTATCAATTAATTATGGAGAACTATACAAATGTGCACTGCAAATGATAGAAAATGAGATTCCATTAATCTGATATCAGATTTCAAGAAAGTCATTGCATCTGATAACAATCAGATCAATTTAGAAAATTATTATTGCAATGTTGTCTATCTATGAAACAATTTTTGTATGGATTATTGTTAGGAAGTTTTGAATGTGACCTTTACCCTTGAAATCGTCGCGCCCTCTCCTCTGCTATGCGAGGGGTGAGTGGAGTTATGTGAACTCTGTTAAGGGGAAATGGTACTCCGGTCCTCACGACAGTTTGAATGTGTGTTGTGCTCTGACGTACATTCCTTTTTAGTCCTAACATTCTTTGTCTTACCTCGACACCACCCTTCATCATATCTACAATCTGGCAATTATCGAACTGATAATTTCTATAACATTGTATATATGATGTTTTTAAATTAAAGACCTTTTCTAAAATTTAATATTTTTATTCCAATTTCTTAATCTGAAATTACATGATCGAAGTACATAAAATTGCCAACACATATATGGTATACAATGATATAAAATTGCATATAGTACCCTAAAACTCGAATTATTCATTATTAGTCACTTGCGGTCATTCACTAGCCCTCAGCTGGTCAACTACTAGAGCCATATGGTCATTCACTAGTGATTTTTAAATTTTAAAATTATCATATCATTAATTTAATCAATATTACAGAAAATTAAAAATTCACTTTTTGAATGAGTAGTGCGAGTTCTTGGTAACCAGCAATGACCATTACTTATGTTAAATGTCTGTTTGTTAAGTGATTATATTCAAATCTTCTTATCAAAATCCTTAGTTGGTCATTTACTGGTAGTTTGTTACTTAATCAAATCAGTTTATCAATTTTGAAAACATGCAGGTAATATTCAACTATACGAAAATCTAATTATTATCTTTGTTCCTTATAAAATTGTCACGTATCTACAGATAAAATTTTACAGAAATTATTTTATTATGGATATTTTCTTTATTCCCAACATTGTTAAAATCCGAAAATTATTTTTCGGCAATTGTTTTCTGCAGAGAAAGAAACTGTAAAAATTAAACCTTTGCACATCAACCCATTTGACTTGCAAAATATTCTTAACAATATTTAACTGATAATCATATTTATTATATTATGTCGATTATTTTAAAATGCATATTTAATATATATAAATACAAATTTTTCAATTTTTTCGTTTATGTATTATTATAATTTATACAAAATTGTTGAAAACAAAAATGTCGGAATTTAAACTTATGATTTTTTAATTTCATAGAATTACTGCCTTCATTACTTCAATAAAAATACGAATTTTTATTCCTATTATTAACTTGTTTTTAAATATAAAATTTACAATTTTTTAACACACCAAAGTAACTTAACAGTATACTTATGTAAATGTAACATAATCTTCATTGTACTAATTAAATTTTTAAGTATAGAGAAAATTATAAATTTGTTATATATTTTTTTTAATTTTTAATGTAAATTATGAAATTAACTAAAAGTTTATTCTTGTATTGGAGAATTAAATTTACTTAATTAGCGAATAGTTAATTAAATTCTTAAAATTAATTAACTATTAGCTTTCTTTATTACTTAGATTTAAATGAAATGGTCCATTATCATTCACCAGATGAACCTATTTATATTTTTATTACTTAATCACTTATATTAAATTATTTATTATATATTACATTATATTATTATATTAAGTAATTATTAATAATATGTTTGAATATTTTTAAAATGCTTTGTATACTAAAAGCAAGCTTTGAGGAATAAAAAAATAAGCTATATCTGACACAATCTGAAAACGAAATCTATAATAAACTTTCCTTTCTTGGAAAGTTTAGTTACAGATAATTGGATATGGAATCTCCGGTTACACAGAAATAAGAGGAAAGAGCGGTAACATTGATAAACTAGTTAAAGCTAATGCATTAGCTCTGGCTCTAATGCTGTACACATGTAACAATTTTTATGCTTTTATATATCATAACTTATTATTCTAAATAAAAACTCATATATTAAACATAAAAATCATTGCCTAGAAAGCTTACCATTCAAACTAATAAATTATATTTATGCTAAATGTGCTATATGCTATGTGCTAATATGCTAAGTGTAAATTCGTATGAACATTATATGAAATCTTTATTAATAGAATATATTTTCTGAAAACATGTGTCCACAGTGCGACTATTCTAGACCTTTATTGCAGCTTCCATATATCGGGCCCCTATTCTTTATTACTTAGGGGTGTGTCCGACTATATACTGTATATACAATATATATAAAATACCGTTCCAATATAGAATGGAACTGTCACGTGTTTCTGATATGCAGTATATGGCTTCTATCGTGACAAAGTTTGACCACGCTTGTTATATATATTCAATATTTCTATTTAAATAAGTGAGGAAAATGATAATTTGTCTATTTTATGAACAATATTTCTTATCTTTCTTTTTATTATTATTAATATATTGTATAATTTCTTTACATAGCCAGTTTAAATAGTCAATTTTCTTTTGAAAACAAATTTACTTTTCTTAAGTGTGTCTTTTTTTCCCCTTTCTCTTATCTATAAAATGGTGTAGCTTTTCTAAATATGGTCTATTATTCTGTAATTTTGTTGCGTTTATACTCTTATCTTTTTCCTATTCAGTACCATTGCTCTCATTTACAACATTTAAAAATAAATTGTTAGACCAGATTCCTTTTATTTTTGTTTTTCAAATGTATTAAAATGAACAGAAAATAAAAACTATTCATTATAAATGAATTACATTCACTTCATTAAAACTAAAGCATGTAACGTTTTGTTCTAAAAACGATAATTGTATTTTGAAGAAACAGAATTTATTTGTTTTTTACTGTATAATTCGTTAGTCTATATGCTTTTAATTAAAATTTCATTATTTTTATTTATTTGTTATGCATTTGAAATCATTTGTCATCATCATACATTAGTTATATCACTAATTTATATTAATATGTTTATCAAGTAATGTAAAAGTAATGAAACACAATACACACAATATTTTAATAATTTAGTTCAACGAATAATACAAAATTTATAACATTTCTGTTTTTATGAGATTATTTTTATTAAATATATAATTTTTTGATGCTATCTATTTCCAAAACCTCGCATAAAATATATCTAGTTTTCAAATGTTTAATCACAAAAGCAAAAGTTTGGGAGGGTGTAAACAGTATTTAATCAGACATCTTAACTCTGGGATAATAAATGAAAACAATATTAGCAGAAACATTAATGAATCAAATATTAACAACAAAATTAACATACATTTCATAACATATATTGCATTATCAAATTTCAAAGTTAGTTGCATTTTTTAATATATATTAATAAGAATAAAAACGCTCATTTAATTAATATAAATAACATTTAACTTAGGAATGATATGAAATAAAAATTTGGTATATCAATTTTACATTTCTCGTATACTTTTTGAATTACTATTTGAATACCCTTTCGAAAAAATTTAAACATTTTAAAGGAAAAAATTAAATAAATTGTGTTGTAAATCAATAAATAAAATTATTCTATCAATTACTTTTTCCTTTTTTACTCTTCGCCATGTAGACATTAAAGATCTTTTTTCATACTCATTATGATTCGGCCAGGCCCACAATGGGAACGACCGTGTGATGACAGAGTCCAGCATATTCCAGATGGACCTCCCACGAAAAGTTCCTGGGGTTGCACTTGTGGTTGATCACCTGGATTCGATTTCGGTCCCCAGAGCAGTAAGCTGACATCTTAACCTCTCGGCCGTCCGGCCGTCTATATATGATATTTATAGAGATCACCTTCGAACTATGTATATATTTTTTATTGTCTCTGCAGGCTCACATGCGCACTAATTTAACGATAAAAATGTTTTTCGGTTTTATTTTAATCTTTTTAAATTATTTATTTATTTATTTTGTTGTTTGTAGTTTCTCTGCTTACAAGGAGACCCTATGACTTTGGGGAAACGGATTTTGATGATCTTCGGTGTGAAGGTAGTACACCGCGTGAGTGTACTACCTGTAAAATACTAAAGTGCAATACTCAAATGTAATCGAGAAAAATGAACGTAAAGTTTTCTTTAGCAATTTATGTATAAGTTACGCGTACTATCGCTTGAGCGTGCTGTGGCATGAGTGATAACGCTCCTGACTCATGCCTTGCATGCTCGGGTTAAATTCTCTTGTGTATAATTTTTTTTTATTCATAAATACTTATAATGTATTTATTTATTTACTCATTCATTTATTTTTTATTATTTATTTATTTTAATTTAATTTCTACTGTTCCAAGTCTAATATTTTTACTTCGAAAACCCACCTTTTTCAAGTTGAGAGAGAACTATTAATACTTATGCCGGGTTCGAACATGGATCTAGAGTCTTTTTCACTCACTTTTTAACTCTTTGTTGACTAATTTGCACGCCCTGTTGTTTACTTTTAGTTTGTAAAATGACCGAGGGCAATACTGGTCAGTCAGGAATATTATTTTAAAAAATTCACCAAAAATCAAATTATCATTATATTCGTACGAAAGAAAATCACGTACATTTATTAATATCTTTAGTTTTAAATACGATATTTTTCAATACATTTTATTAGAGAAATTAATAAGAATATATATATATATATATATATATATATATATATATATCTGAACTGACATTTAAACTTGATAATTTGTAACTTTTTGTCAAAATTAACATTGTCTAGTTATTTTTTGGCACTAGGCTAGAAAGACGTAGAATATTGTTTTGTACAACTCTAAATAACAGTTTATTTCTGACACGAATAGACGTATTTGTGCGGTGAAATTTATTTTGAAAAGTTATTTTATAATTATAAAAATGTCATCAAGAGAAGCAAGTTCTTCACGTTGTGACGAAAAGACTGTTGATGATCACTCTTTATACAGTGATGTATCAAAGCAGCGGCTAAACGATGGCGTAGTGTATTATGAGAGTTTACTTTTCGAAAATAATTTAATTGCAACATCTTCTGATACACTATCTGAAGATGCTATGCTGATAGGCACAGAATTATACAATAATACATTGGATGTGTTGGATGCGTGGAAATTGGTCAACAAAGAGTTAAAGAGTGAGTGAAAAAGACTCTAGACCCATGTTCAAACCTGGCATAGAGTCTTTTTCACTCACTCTCTAACTCTTTGTTGACCAATTTCCACGCATCCAACACATCCAATGTATTATTGTATAATTCTGTGCCTATCAGCATAGCATCTTCAGATAGTGTATCAGAAGATGTTGCAATTAAATTATTTTCGAAAAGTAAACTCTCATAATACACTACGCCATCGTTTAGCCGCTGCTTTGATACATCACTGTATAAAGAGTGATCATCAACAGTCTTTTCGTCACAACGTGAAGAACTTGCTTCTCTTGATGACATTTTTATAATTATAAAATAACTTTTCAAAATAAATTTCACCGCACAAATACGTCTATTCGTGTCAGAAATAAACTGTTATTTAGAGTTGTACAAAACAATATTCTACGTCTTTCTAGCCTAGTGCCAAAAAATAACTAGACAATGTTAATTTTGACAAAAAGTTACAAATTATCAAGTTTAAATGTCAGTTCAGATATATATATATATATATTCTTATTAATTTCTCTAATAAAATGTATTGAAAAATATCGTATTTAAAACTAAAGATATTAATAAATGTACGTGATTTTCTTTCGTACGAATATAATGATAATTTGATTTTTGGTGAATTTTTTAAAATAATATTCCTGACTGACCAGTATTGCCCTCGGTCATTTTACAAACTAAAAGTAAACAACAGGGCGTGCAAATTAGTCAACAAAGAGTTAAAAAGTGAGTGAAAAAGACTCTAGATCCATGTTCGAACCCGGCATAAGTATTAATAGTTCTCTCTCAACTTGAAAAAGGTGGGTTTTCGAAGTAAAAATATTAGACTTGGAACAGTAGAAATTAAATTAAAATAAATAAATAATAAAAAAATAAATGAATGAGTAAATAAATAAATACATTATAAGTATTTATGAATAAAAACAAATCATACACAAGAGAATTGAACCCGAGCACGCAAGCGCAGGAGTCAGGAGTGTTACCACTCACGCCACAGCACGCTGAAGCGATAGTACGCGTAACTTATACATAACGTGCTAAAGAAAACCTTAACTTCATTTTTCTCGATTACATTTGAGTATTGCACTTTAGTATTTTACAGGTAGTACACGCACACAGTGTACTACCTGCACACCGAAGATAATCAAAATCCGTTTCCCCAAAGCCGTAGGGTCTCCTTGTTAGTGAAAATTTTTCGAAAATTAAAGCAGATAAAAAGCTGAACTTTACAAGAGTTATTATAGTGGATATGCTTCCTGGAATAATTTCATATCATAAACAATATTCCTGTCTTTTTCTCAATATATGAAAGCATCTAGCTTCTTTGGAAGCTTAAAGTGCAATGCTTTACCTGGAAGCTTTTAGAACTTGGTGGACTATAATGCATCCTAATTTTATCAATCATAGATAAGATAATTATCGATAGAACCGACTAGAAGCGATGAAGGATAAGAAAAGAAAAATTCAATAAATCACGAAAAGTCATACGTTTCGTTCTACTTCGAATTCCTATTCTCATTTTTATCGCATATTTATTTGATGATAAGAAAAGAAATATAAAGTAGTTTTATAATCTTTTTTGTTTTTTCTATCTGCTTGAAGAATTTTCTTGGAAGCTAAATGAACTAAACCAGCAAAATTCATGAGAAATTTTTCATTAATATTTTTCAAATTTTTATTTTAAATAAGTAAAATATTAATCAGAAAATTTATAATAATTGGACTATGTGGAAATCAAATAATTTATTACTAAACAATCATCATTTAAGTAAAATTCATAAAAATGATAATTTACAAATTAACATTTAAATAAATTTTATTTTTATAATCTATTTTATTACATTATTTTACACGTAGAAAAAACGTTTTTGAAAAATTACTCAAACTATTTGTTGGTCTTCCAATTTCTGTAGTTAGCCATTTTGTTTATTTCCCCCCCTCTAATTTCGGAGTTTCACTTTTCGCAAGTTTTTGGTTTTAAGTCAGTAAAGAATAATGAAAACGTATATAAAGACTAAACTATAAATTCAGAAAATATAGTAAAAGCTACTTTCGTTCGAATTCACAAACATTTGCAAAGACAATGAGTAATGACTGCAGGACTCTATATATCTTCAGAGTGTTGGCAAGATTTTCATACATGTCTTGTACAATTTATCAATTTCTTTTATTCTTTGGTTATCAATTTCTTTGCATTTTTAAATAAATTTGTGAATATTGAATTTAAAGATTGAAAAACTATGTGAATGAAAAATATATATTTTTTTATTGTATGCGAAAGCTTTGATACGGATATAGAAATATATTTACTCCAAAGACAATGCGTATACAGTATTTTACATAAAATATTGATAAATAATAAAGTTCCATTAACAATTGCAATCATTGAAAACTAGTTTATTCTGCTATATGCCGTTCACATTTTAAGTACTGGTAAAAAGAATCCAAAGCCAAACAAATTGTAAACGTTTTTCTGTCTAACAATAATGTTCGCTGTAGTATTATTGGTGTGTTTGAAGACTTAGGAGCCAGAGAGCAAATATTTTATTATTCAACAAAACAAAGAACAACACAATATTAATGTTTTCTCTAATTCCATAATAAATTAAATATATATTACATTTAATATTCTGACTACATTCATAAATGGAAGTCTTTATATCAAATATTTTATAAAAACTAGCTAATCTTTCTTGAGGCATTGTACACAAACGAAGAATTCTATTTAAAAAAAACCTGCTTTTTTCAGCATAAAGAGCGATTTTTCAGCGATTTCATTTCTATACGAAACATGATTCTAAACTATTTCAGTGAATAAAATGAAATGCTTTCTATAATAGAAAATACAAATTAAAGATAAATGTAAAATGTAGAAAAAAATTTTTTGTACGTACGAAATGCAAAATCTTTACTATATTTTTCATTCGCGTAATTTGTAAAGAATGTTAATAATTTAAATAGTGGGTTATGTATCTGAAAGTTTTTATACGTTTAACTTATAATTGAAATCCTCACAAAAAACGAAATATGGATTCATTTGTGAATGTAAATTCATTCCTGTTACTAAATGCTAATTACATTTCGTTTTAATTTAAATTATTTTAAGTACAAACTTGATGATCAGAAACGGTATGAAATAAATAAGTAAATAGCATAGAATAGAATAAAGAGACCAAACTCCATGTAACTGAAAATCACTATTTCATCTGTCGATTTTAGCACCTTGAAACTAACGAATAAGCCTTATACGTAACGTTACGTTAGATTTTGAGTAAATTAATTAACCTTAACATACAGTAATTGAATTACAGTATTTATAGTTCATGAAACTTTAAATAAACAGTGCTTCATGAACCCAAACACAAAAACAAATGAGTTTCTGGATTGTCCGAAAAACTCTGGTCTGGTAAAGTTCAGATAACGAGTTTCCACTATACAGTATATGAATAAAGAATATATATTTTTAATAATAAAATTGATTGTTATCGTTTTGTTCATGGTCCATAAAAATGTTACCTCATTTATTAAATGCTTATGTTAATTAACGACCAAAGCAAAAGTATATTTACTACTAAAAAATGCAAATCCTAAAAGTTTGTAAATCTTTATTTTAGTTTATATAGTGTATTTAAAATATTATACTTAAATTAATTAACAAATTCACTAACCTGTCTGAAGTTTTTAATTTTTTGCTCTTTCTGCCCGTGGGCACTAAGACGGAACCTGTCAGACTTTGTTCGTAATTTATTATTTAGTGAAGCACCTAGTAATCTATCGGGAATCACTATTTCAGGATTTGCATGTTATTAACTTATCGAAAATTATTATTCGAAACCCAAAATTTCTCATTTCATGCAGATCGAATTATAGTAATTTAACTGGATAACTTTACTACTAATGATGAAACTAATACGAGTTCTATTCAATTACTTACTATAACACGACAGAATCATATAAAACAGCTGAATTAATTTGAGATAAAATATGTCCTTACTAAAACATGAATAAATGCAATTTTTATACACTAATTTTTATTCATCGTATTTTACATTTAAAATTATTTAAATTCGTATTTTTAAAAAATCACATAAATTTACTTTTATTCATAAAGTTATAATATTACATAAATATGAAATTATATTTAGATAGGCCCTATTTACATATAATTTTTCTGAAATTGTTAATCAGATCAATATGCAGTTTCTTATATGATATAAATATTATGTTATTTAGATATTTATGCAAATCTAATTGTATTTGTAAACAAAGAATAATTTTAGAAGAATAATTTTTATGGTTTGAATATATTTATTAAGAAAATATTTTATTTATGATGTGTAAATTGATAACAACTTAATTTAAAAAACGTAATATACTGCGTTAGAATTTAAATAAATTAATTTTCTTTATAAAAGAAAACTCGTAATTCATACCGTGTTTGACTACATTATTATATAATATTTTAATAATAATACATATTATAATATTTATTACTAAAATATATAATAATTTAAAATAAGCTATTTTAAATATTGCCAGTTAATATAACGTAATAATTTAACATATTAAAAGAAATTTCATCTGAATATTAATAAAATAGCATAATAATAAATAGTTATGAGGCTTTATGTATGCATGTAAACGAACTATAATAAATACTAAGAAAATTAAATAAGAATAATATAGCAAATATATTTGATTAAAAAAATTTTAGGAATTAAGAAATTTAGGAATTAATCATATTTCTTATAAATTTAATACAGTTAGCTTGTATATAAACTTATTTTAACTAAATATATTTGCTAAAAATATAATGATTTTTTCAGTAATATCCTCTATAGTAAAAATAATGAAATACATAATAAATACGTACTACCGAAAACTAGATTAATTAAGTTCCAACGCACGTTTTGTCAAAATTCATAAACCAGAAATATCCAGTACAAATTAAACTTACTAAAACTAATGAAAAAAATCAAACGTTTTCAACGAGTTTTAAATCATCTTCAAGTTCAAGCCAGTCGAACACCAATGTGAAAATTCCAACGTCACCTTAAAAACGCATGAAGCAATCATTTCATTGGTTGAAAAACGTTGATCACAAAAATGACAATTAATTTTTAAGTAATAAGATTTAATTTATAGTCTTACTTCACAAATATATCTGCATGCTTTGGAGAATGTATCTGCAACCCTGTAATTTCTGGCCGTGCCGCGAAAATTAGCTTTGTATATTTCGAGAATTTCTAGGTGTTTCAGAAAAGTCCAGTTTCTACTAGGATGTATTAATCTTGTTTCATTGAGAAGTATCCTTATATCGTTTTCAGATTCAAATGTCACTAACATTGTGGCGAAAAGACCCTTTTGAATAGAATAATGATGCTCCTTGATACGCTTGTAAAGAGATCGAGCCATTGCTTCTGTGTAGACCCATTTCTTGTTGAACAGATGAATTGTGTGTGTTGACAAAGTCCTTGGCAATCCGTAATAAAGAGAATACAATTGGGTTACTCGTGTAGGCGATATTAAGTTTTGTTCTCGCCCTATACCCTAAAAAATGTTGGTTAAACCTGACGGCTTTGTGAGTTTTAGATTCGTCCTTCTTAGATGTGTACCCAGATCGATGTTTACGGATGAGATTTTAGACGAGGCTGGAAGGATACTCATGTTGTTTTGCTATGTTTGCGATGCATTTTAGTTCGATCTCCCTGTCAATCGAGAATATGCGAAGTTGAATTTTCTTCTGCAATGCAAGTAGGAGAAGCCTATTTCCAACATCCGTATACGACATTCACCTCCCTACAGAATGTATTTCCTTACTGCCGAGAGTAAGAAATATGAGTCTTAAAAAAGTTACTCCGAGTCAGACGTTACAAGTACTCTGTTGAATACTCTTATATGTTTTGAAAACGAATTATACAGTGAAGACCCCAATCTTCTTTACACGATCAATTCGAATGTTGTAAAACTCAGTGTAGGGTTTGGAATCGCTAGGCGAGCGATTTCCGCCCTGGTTTATTATAACGAACTTTCATAACGGAAAAGCCGTTGGGATCGGCCGTTAGAAGATCCGTTGTGTTTCAAATCGACGACAGACGGACGATTGGCCGGCGGAAAATGACCGTTGGCGGCCGTTGTGGAAGAATGCAAATTTGATTGGCGGACGATTCGAACTTTGGGACTATTTAAGCCGTAGTTTCGGCGGGAACGGGAGCTCGTATCGGGAAGATCGGATCGGATCGAGATCGTCGTTATCGAAGTGCTAACTAACTCTCTCGTTGGACGCTACGGAAATCTGGGGAAAGTATACTCCAGTGGTTGAGTACGAACTTGTTCCTGACTCGGAGGTTTTGTTAATTACAAGTTTGTTTGATCGTAAGGAGTTCTTTCGACGAATTTGTACGGGAATAGTCGGTTGTCGTTGGATTAGTGTTTGTGCATATTTAATTGTGACTCTAATTTGTATTATTTTGTACATTTTACTGTAAATATAAATTTTGTGTTTCGTCAAACCGACTGAGTGGTTATTTTGAACATTACTCTCAGTCATTGCGGGATTGAAATAAATCATTAAGAAGATTAGTGTTTTTATGCTAAAAAGCCAACGAATGTGATAATGACATTATTTCTTGGACAACATCTCTCCCATCCAGCTATTGGAGGTAACCAGATATGGCTCTGGGTATACACCACATCCTTCACAATCTAAACCGAAACACTTTCTTCCAGACCTGGAAAATCTGATTCTTGAAATGAATGAGACCCACAAGAAACTTTTTAGGCGGAAAGCTGATCTCACACTACACAACTCCTCCATCCATCCTGAAACTGGATCCGTTTAGGAGTTTCCAAGTTGATGGTTATCTACCAACAAATATTATCATAGTTAAAGATGATAAGTTCAGGGATATGGTTTTAATTAAAAGAAAATTATACACAGAAAGCATACATGAATATATCAACGTAACAGAATGCAAGACGGCATCCACAGTTTCTTGGAGAAGTTTCAGAACAGAATCGTCCGGTTTACCAAAATTCCACCAGCGTTCAAGAAGTTCAAAATATCTCAAAGTTCTCAAAAACAAGGTTCAATCTTGAATGAAGAGAAGTGGGATTCAAAATCACAGACAGTGATGAATTTTTATTATGAATATCTTCGTTAACTATGAAGATGTTGGCTAATCGCTGTAAAAATTCTTCCGAATCGGTTACCATGCGATTGTAGTGCTTGATTAAGGAGGTGATGAAGTGTTGAGTATTCTCTCAATTTTTATGGGGGGAGACGCGATTTGTCCATTATTAAACATAGTTGTTTGCCAGGTTTATGAATTTTGACGAAAGCAAAGATACATGGTGTCGATGATGTCTGTGTGGTGGCCTTATGCAAGCGTATCTTGAACGCTGGTGGAATTTTTATGGGGGGAGACGCGATTTGTCCATTATTAAACATAGTTGTTTGCCAGGTTTATGAATTTTGACGAAAGCAAAGATACATGGTGTCGATGATGTCTGTGTGGTGGCCTTATGCAAGCGTATCTTGAACGCTGGTGGAATTTTGGTAAATTTTGGTAAACTTCTCCAAGAAACTGTGGATGCCGTCTTGCATTCTGTTACGTTGATATATTCATGTATGCTTTCTGTGTATAATTTTCTTTTAATTAAAACCATGTCCCTGAACTTATCATCTTTAACTATGATAATATTTGTTGGTAGATAACCATCAACTTGGAAACTCCTAAACGGATCCATTTTCAGGATGGATGGAGGAGTTGTGTAGTGTGAGATCAGCTTTCCGCCTAAAAAGTTTCTTGTGGGTCTCATTCATTTCAAGAATCAGATTTTCCAGGTCTGGAAGAAAGTGTTTCGGTTTAGATTGTGAAGGATGTGGTGTATACCCAGAGCCATATCTGGTTACCTCCAATAGCTGGATGGGAGAGATGTTGTCCAAGAAATAATGTCATTATCACATTCGTTGGCTTTTTAGCATAAAAACACTAATCTTCTTAATGATTTATTTCAATCCCGCAATGACTGAGAGTAATGTTCAAAATAACCACTCAGTCGGTTTGACGAAACACAAAATTTATATTTACAGTAAAATGTACAAAATAATACAAATTAGAGTCACAATTAAATATGCACAAACACTAATCCAACGACAACCGACTATTCCCGTACAAATTCGTCGAAAGAACTCCTTACGATCAAACAAACTTGTAATTAACAAAACCTCCGAGTCAGGAACAAGTTCGTACTCAACCACTGGAGTATACTTTCCCCAGATTTCCGTAGCGTCCAACGAGAGAGTTAGTTAGCACTTCGATAACGACGATCTCGATCCGATCCGATCTTCCCGATACGAGTTCCCGTTCCCGCCGAAACTACGGCTTAAATAGTCCCAAAGTTCGAATCGTCCGCCAATCAAATTTGCATTCTTCCACAACGGCCGCCAACGGTCATTTTCCGCCGGCCAATCGTCCGTCTGTCGTCGATTTGAAACACAACGGATCTTCTAACGGCCGATCCCAACGGCTTTTCCGTTATGAAAGTTCGTTATAATAAACCAGGGCGGAAATCGCTCGCCTAGCGATTCCAAACCCTACACTGAGTTTTACAACATTCGAATTGATCGTGTAAAGAAGATTGGGGTCTTCACTGTATAATTCGTTTTCAAAACATATAAGAGTATTCAACAGAGTACTTGTAACGTCTGACTCGGAGTAACTTTTTTAAGACTCATATTTCTTACTCTCGGCAGTAAGGAAATACATTCTGTAGGGAGGTGAATGTCGTATACGGATGTTGGAAATAGGCTTCTCCTACTTGCATTGCAGAAGAAAATTCAACTTCGCATATTCTCGATTGACAGGGAGATCGAACTAAAATGCATCGCAAACATAGCAAAACAACATGAGTATCCTTCCAGCCTCGTCTAAAATCTCATCCGTAAACATCGATCTGGGTACACATCTAAGAAGGACGAATCTAAAACTCACAAAGCCGTCAGGTTTAACCAACATTTTTTAGGGTATAGGGCGAGAACAAAACTTAATATCGCCTACACGAGTAACCCAATTGTATTCTCTTTATTACGGATTGCCAAGGACTTTGTCAACACACACAATTCATCTGTTCAACAAGAAATGGGTCTACACAGAAGCAATGGCTCGATCTCTTTACAAGCGTATCAAGGAGCATCATTATTCTATTCAAAAGGGTCTTTTCGCCACAATGTTAGTGACATTTGAATCTGAAAACGATATAAGGATACTTCTCAATGAAACAAGATTAATACATCCTAGTAGAAACTGGACTTTTCTGAAACACCTAGAAATTCTCGAAATATACAAAGCTAATTTTCGCGGCACGGCCAGAAATTACAGGGTTGCAGATACATTCTCCAAAGCATGCAGATATATTTGTGAAGTAAGACTATAAATTAAATCTTATTACTTAAAAATTAATTGTCATTTTTGTGATCAACGTTTTTCAACCAATGAAATGATTGCTTCATGCGTTTTTAAGGTGACGTTGGAATTTTCACATTGGTGTTCGACTGGCTTGAACTTGAAGATGATTTAAAACTCGTTGAAAACGTTTGATTTTTTTCATTAGTTTTAGAAGGTTCAATTTCTAATAATAAACGACGCTTTTAGTCCACGACTTTAATTTACATAGAGTTAGACAGCCTAACAAATAGGATGTAACAATTTGGAGAGATTATCACACCAATTCCCACAAAAATAAAGCCGGATCATTTACATGAAAGTTAGTCTTTAATAATCACTTTCAAATTTAGGTAAGGATGCATTTCGGGTATCAGGACCCCTCATCAGCTTACAAACACATAGCACCAATATATAATTATAACACTATGTGTTTGTAAGCTGATGGGGGGGTCCTTGTACTCTGTACCCGAAATGCATCCTTACTTCAATTTGAAAGTAATTATTAAAGACTAACTTTTTTGTAAAAGATCTGGTTTTTTTTCTGTCGGCCTTGGTGTAATAAGCTCTCCAAATTGTTAAATCCTATTTATTAGGCTATCTAACTCTATCTAAAGTTCAGTTTGTGCTGGATATTTCTGGTATATTTACGTGCATTGGAATGAAATATACATTTGATTGCTTAAAATGTATATTTAATAATGTTTTTATATATTCAGGACATGTATCTAGATAAGTTAGCTATCGTAAATTTACTAAGAACATGACAAGAAAATTTTTCCATATTACAAGTATCTATTTGTTAAATATAAACAAGTCTATAAAATTGAAATAATGTTTTATTTAAAATAATAAAACATTTAATGATGTTTACTTGATATTTTTTAATCAAAAATAATAATAATAAATAAGCAATTCAGCTAAATTTTATATGATTAATATTGTATTTTATAGTTAAACATTAATTTTAGTAATTATTTCTGAATAAATCAAGAATTAGTTTTTTAAAATGATTTGATTAAATTAATTTAGTATATTTAATCAATTAACTTAATTTTTATTTTTATTTTGTACTCTTTCATCCTCAAATATGAATGTTATAGTCTTTAATTGAATTATCAGGTAAACAATCTGTAGTTATTTAATCAATACTACATGAGAACGTCCACTTTGGGCTGGAAGTTACGTTATTTCAATTTTAAATTTTCTCCTGAACGGAGTTAGATACATAACCGGCATGACTGCATTGTTAACAGGAAAAGTATAACGTACAGAGGCAAGACACTACTAAACTTAAGTGCATTGTGACGGAAAATTGCAGCCCGATATCATAATAAATAATTGCTCGTTTAAAATAATATAACAAATAAGTTTATTATATCACGTGTAAAGCTATAGTCAAAACAACATTTAATTTAAAAAGTAATTTATCTGTAAAAAATATTTTTACTTAGTAAATTTATTTTCTTTTTAATTTTTGTTAAAAATTAAAGTGAAACTTGATAGAACTTTATAGAAAATATTTTATATCCAATATCCTAACTTTACAAATAGAAAATATAATACTGTACATGATAAATTCAAAATCTAAAGGAGCATTTGTGAAAGCGAATAATGAATTTAAAGATGTTGCTTTAAATATTATTAATTATCTTTTGTATTCTTTCCACATTTAACTTATTAATATAAACATTTTTTATGAATTTTATAAAATGAACATTTTTCATAAGAAATTTACTCAAAATACATTTTTCTAGTGAATTTCTAAATAAAATTATTAAACGAATTACATAAATTTTAATTGTTTAAAAATATTTATTGTAGAAGTTAATTAAATCTTTAATGAATTAAAATCATGCATCTTAAATCATAAACCAATTTAAATTTAAAGTTTATAAGATTTTAGTTTTATTTTTCATTGAAAATGAATATAACAATAACTTATATAACTTCTTTCTAAATGTAGGCCTATTTATATATTTTATAAATTTACTTTGATTCAAATTTAAATATTTTAAACAAGCAATTATTTATTATGATATCGGGCTGCAATTTTCCGTCACAATGCACTTAAGTTTAGTAGTGTCTTGCCTCTGTACGTTATACTTTTCCTGTTAACAATGCAGTCATGCCGGTTATGTATCTAACTCCGTTCATAAGAAAATTTAAAATTGAAATAACGTAACTTCCAGCCCAAAGTGGAAGTTCTTATGTAGTTAATCGGGGTCTTCGCTCCCTAATATTTTCAGATTTCGCCTTGCCGTTTATCTATCTAACAATGTGCATAAGGTTACGGAAGAACTGACAGACGGACGGACGGATGACGGTAGGAATATATAGGTCTGCAATTTTTAAATTGCAGCCCAATATAGTTAAATGTTATCGTAATCAAATTGTGCTTTCTTTTGTTGGTAGGTATATATTTCTAACTACATATACAAATACTTATACAGTATGTTTATTATCACAATCATGTTTCATTCGTTATGTGAGTACTGTACGTATATGATATATACACATATTCACACTATGTTAATATACATATATAACAGAACATAATTGATTAAAATAAAGTTAAAATATTATTTTTCTGGTTTAAAGTCTGATAGGTTTCAACATTTCAAGTTAAAAAAAGTTCAAGTATTTAAATTTGTATCAATGTATAATTATTGATTTGATTGAAAATTTTGTTATTATTTATTACGTTATCATTTTGTACAGTTAATATTCATAACCAAACATATTAAATATTCATACAATTGTGAAAATTGTGAAAAATATTACATAAAAATTTGTTTATAAACGATAAAAATATTATAATAGTATTATTTGAGCACTAAATATTAAAGCTAGGAGATTGTGAAGTATATGTTTTCATCACTACTATTAGGTTTTATAGCCACATAATTGTTGAATTGAACATTTAGAATAATTATAGTCTAATATTCATGCATATTTGAAGAAAATTGCAAAAAAATTAAATTAAAGTAAATTAAAGAAATAAACATATCAACATTAAGTTAAAACATCTTTAATTTTATATACATACTGTATATAAAAATAAAAAAGTAACAGAATTTTAACATTATTTTTGAACGGTTTTTCAAATGAGGACAAGCATTTTATCTACTCAATTGCACTTCTCATTTACAGGAAACCAGTCATTCCAATCCTAACAAAGTAAATTTTGGTCTACCTCTCTGCCATAAAATCTAATTTAATCATTGTTACGATCCTAAATTGATGTTTACTGAATGTGTCGCACAAATAGAAAGAAGGATGTACTGTACATTGCAATTTACTGATAATCTGAAGTTGTAGCATTTTGTAAACAATTCATGCTTTATTTTAAAAATAGGCATAGAACGAAGAATTTTTATGACTGTATTTCGAATTTCATAAAGTTTTCAACAATTTATATTTATATTTTAAAAAGTAAATTTTTTAAATATTTATTATTTTTAATTCTGATTGAAGTTAATTGAATTTAATAAAAATAAAAAAATTAATTAATAAAATCATCATCTCGCTAATTGATCAATGGAGAAGTGGTTTTTTTTTATTAATGTAAAGAATCAGCTCCAATCCTTTTACTATGGATATTTGTCTCATTTCTCATCAATGCTAGTAGACTCCATTACTTATTAATCGCATCCATAACGAGTAAAATTATTTGCTGACGCCTTCTTAATAAAATCAATACAATTTAAAAAATACTTTATAATAAAATATGAAAATTTGCAGATTTAAATGAAACGTCAAAAGAAATTATTCTTACAATTTATTAAATAAAAAAATGTCAAAATTTTCATTGCATTACTGTTATAAAAACATTTGAAAATTACTGTTACACATTCCTAAATATTATATAACCAATAAAGATATTTAAGAGAAAATAAAATAAACTACAATAATATTAAATAACATAATTATTTTCTTAGCAGAAATAAATAAAAAATTCTTTCGGAAAATAAACAGGAACCTGACTTAGGCTTTTTATTATGAATAAAGTTTATCATGAAATATACGTTTTGCAACAGATGAACTTTCTTCAAAAGAGAGTACTTTCAGAATTAGTGAGATAATCCCTATGAGGATTAGGCATTGGTAATCTGTCTTCCTGACAAATGTGGTTACTTCCGTCTTATTTGGCAAGACTAACCAATCATTTCCTCTTTCAGGTTTTGGATCTGATGGAAGATGTGGTAATCCGCAAAGTTGATTGAAACCACAAAATTTCTCATCAGTTAGAATCAAACAGGATAGATAGAATTATAACTAACTTACAAACAAATAATTTATTTTTCATAACTTAATTTTAAATGTTTTATATTTACTTAAAATTACAAAATATTAATTTATTAATTCTAATTATAAATACAGTTAAGAGTTTTTTTTATTAATTTAAAAAACTTATTCATATAAATAACATTATACGAAGTATATTGTATTAAATATTTTACTATAGCTTAACTTATTCTTATAAAAATAAACATAAAGTGTGTACAGTACGTAAATTTTTAAATATATTACAGTATATAATATTACTACATTATATACTATAAATACGTATTTCATTATGTATTAATTTCAGTTCAAAATTTTAATAAGCTAATAAAATTAATCTGTTTATTTTTAAACAAGTCGAGCATTCGATACTGAACAAATGAAATTATAGTTAAGTAAATATAAATACTTGTTAAAATTAAAATTATTGGTAAAAAAGTCAATACTGCATAATAATATCTAATTTATTTTGTCTTTTATCTCGAATACTAGAAAGTATTTTTCATATTTATGAAGCAATGAATATATTTTTAAACTGTGCTTACTTAACTATATCTATACTTTCTCTTGGACTACTGCGATTTGGATTTTATAGCTTATTTATTCAGAAACATTATACTTTATGAAAATAGTTCGTACTCGAATTATTCAAACTCCAAAATATATAATTAACGTGAAACTTGGAGGAACTATTTATTTCCTTTCATTTTAAAACTGATGTTTAATTCTGTAAAAGTAGTCATTAATCTTTACTCAAATCAGCGCAAAAGACTTATGCATCTTTAACAGTCCATTACATTACTAAAGATTCTAAACACAAGCGTTTTTTTCCGTTAACATACCTTTTTAAATTTTGAATAAAGCAGTAGAATATTTTTCTTTATATCTTCAATTCGGACAAAATTACTATTGAATCTTATACATTTGTTTTCTTGCATATCACTTTGGGTAAACATTGTGTTGCCTGTTGCCTGTTAAAATTTAATTTTTTTTAACATCTGTAATTGATATTTTAGATCCTTCTTCACACTATTTCTTTGTATTAATTACAATTCACAATTTTAATAAGAAAGATGTTATTTAATTTATTTCATCAGTTCTAGAATGTTTTTCCTGGACAAATATACAAGTGCTCTTTTTGTACTCACAATCTATAGAAATTTTTATTTAATTAAATGTCATTAATTACCTGGATATTTTGACAAGCCACGAACAAATCTCATCTCCCCTAATACTAATACTAATGATCTATATTACTTAATATATTAATATGGCGTACAATATTTGAAGGGTATAGATTACAATATAAATTATCAATTCTAAATTATTCTTTCATAGATATTATTAAAATTTAATATTAAAACTTTCATAATTAAATATATACTGAATAATAATTTAAACCTAATGTATCTACACCTTCAGTCTAGAAGCATTTTTTTAATTATCATATACGACAAATTTCTATATAATCATATAAAGGTGTTATTTACTTTTTATGTTAATTTTTACGTATTTTAAAATAATGCTGGTGATTAAGCTCTGTAAATGTTTAAAATTTTTAACGATTATAACAAATATATAATTAAAAATTAAGTTTTTGAAAGTATAATTTATTTATACTCGTTTAGTGAGCAAAGACTAATGTCAGAGGTAAATTACTTGTTGCTAATTAGAATTATGCTTAATGAGAAAATGATTAGAAGTCTTAGGAAGTGAAGATGAAAGGAATTAGTATAAAATTCTTTCAAAATGAATTATCTTGAAAGAACTTTTTACCGATCTCTTTTCATTACCTTCGAAACTTATAATTTTATCAACTCTATGAATTACTTTAATTCGTTTTAAAAAGCCAGCTCTGACTTTTAATATATAAAATAAGGTTAGTTTTTAAACAAATTAAGATTAATGACATGACTGATAAATTAAGTACTCGAAGAACTCTGAATTAGATTCTTTATTCACGATTTTAAATTATCCACTGAATGAAAATTCAGTAAAGAATTTGAAGTTGTTAAGTTTTATATAAAGTTAATCTTTACTTAGGTGCATTTTTATTTGTTTGACAATCTTTTTCAAAAGTATATTTTGTATTTTTCTTCATAAGTGAAATCATTCTTATTATTTCATTTACACTTGTAATAAAATGTTTTTAAGGCAGAGAAACACTTTGTTTTTGTACATTCACTGAGTGATTTTGTCATAAATATTATATTTGATTAAACTCAGATTTTAGAAAACGTTTTAATTTAATTTTTTTAAATAAAAGAAACGAGTTAATATTTTGTTTTTGTCTATAAAATAAATCGTTTTGCTAGATTATGTAATTTAAGTTTTACAAATTGTAGAAATATTCTATAGAATATTTATATGAGTGATAAATATTATAATGTTTTTAGATTCAATTTAAGTTATTAAAAATTTAAAATCTCGTAATAGAAAGCAGTATTTTAAATTTAATTTACCGATTCATCAAAATCACAAGAAAGTTGATCCAATTTATAGAACATTATCCAATGAAATCTAATTTTAAACTAGACAAAACTTGATTTTGTATAAAGGAAAATGAAATTAAATTTGGAAATAATTTTATGAAATATCTTTATTACACAAGTAATTTATATAATAATTTAATAATTCTATGTAATATAACCACAGACTTATGAAAATAATATAATAATGTATTAAATGGTTCGAATACGGAACGTAATAAAATCACATATATTTTAATTAAAACATTTATAATTTAACATAACATTTTAAATTAACAAGTAATTTTTATAGAAAAGTTAAAATAATATAATATAATATAATATAATATAATAAATTCATCTAAGTAGGAATTTCAAAAATCTAATTACACTTGATAGAAACAATTTCATTAACTTAATTGAGATATTCCACTTTGTTGAAAATCGCTGTACTCACCTCTTTTATTTAATTAGTTAAGATTATAAAGATAAAATACTTTGGCAAGTACATCAGAATAGTGGAGAAGACAAAAATGTCCTCCAGGAATTCTTTGAAATACGGTACAACAGTCAAAAATAAAATATATAAAGACATAGCTAATACTGTAGAAACTGAAATAAATGTACTCTTGTATCTAGAATATAAAACTTTCACGAAAATGTTACAAGCTAATGAATAACACAAACTCTTAGAGAAGAAGAAAACTGAACAATGCTTCAAGAGATTTATTTACAAATCTAAAATGTGCATTAAGATATATTAATAAATATGACAGATTAAATATGACAAGTAAAAAAGTTGGAAACGTATCCAAAATGAAAACAATAATAAGAATTTATGAAACTATTATATTTATTAATAAAACATATGCATATTATTTAGTTTAAAATGTAATTTAAATGCGTTTCTAATTACTTAAAAATGTAAATTAGTGTAATTAAAACTATTAAACTGTAAGTTAAAAATTTAAATGTCCTTAAAAATATTATAATTTTTAATAATAAATCAAAAAATAAAATAAATTTATAAATGTAAATAAAATATTTCTTATATAAAATAAGAATAGGCCTGTAAATAATACTGAGATTGCAAGAGTAACAAAAGTCAAACTAAATTAATTTTTTATCGTAGTAAATTATTAAAATATTTAGTAGTGGCAAAGTAGAAACTTTTACAATAATTAATTGTTAATAAATTTATTATTACATTATTAGATATGATCGCAATTACAATTCTATGCGTATTTATTTACTTAATATGAGAAGAGTTGGATTTTAAAATTTTTAATTTTATTACAAATAGATAGAATATATTATTTTCAAAATAAATGTTTTTAATAAAATAAATCTTAGATTCGAGCTGTTAATTGAAAACACGGCCTTCGAAGATCTGGACAAGATTTTGAGATTCTAGAAAGCAAATAGCAACTCACAATTGGATCTAGATAAAACAATAGTGAATGTTTTTCACTTAAAGGACAATATTTTCTTTTCTGCTTCAATGGTATCTCTGGTGCAGGTCAAACAACGTTTGATTTACAATAGGATAAGTTTCTATAGTCAGTTCTCCGATGTCTACTTACTCGATCGGATATAGTGACATCGTAAAGTTATTTCTTCAGATATCCGACATGTTAGATGAGACAGATAACAATTCTCTCCCTTTTCATTTTAAACTTCAACTGAAATTAATTTTTCTACTTTATAATATTTTATGGCCTAATTCTATTACAAAAATAAAACTAAAATAAAATTAACTCTGAAAATTCTAATTTCCAGTTTTAAATAAGTTTAAGTACTTCTTAGTTCAGCTGTTCTTTACTTTAAGTTACTTTATGTTTAGTCTGCTATTATAAGGTAATTATCGAAGAATCGTGATTCATTTTTAAGCATTAGACTCAACTGTTTTTGGATAATTTTATAAATTATGTTGTCAGTGGTTAAAAGTGTCATCAATTCTTATTGTTGACAACCTTTCAACAGTGGTTCTTAGCGGCGAAATTAATGACAGGGTCACTAAAAGCCATACAGGTCAGGAAAGGCGAGATTTTACACAAGGACAACTTCTGTGACGGCTTGTCTTTCTCTTCTCTCGCTGTTGCCATTAATCATAGTGTGCTATTTCATTTGTCAAATAGTCTCGACGTTTGTAAAGAAAGGAGAGTGAGAGAGATTTTAGCCTTATAGTCTAAACAAACACATTCTAGGAATAAAAAGAAGTCGCTACAAAAGAATGTAGCAGAATATCCTTTGGGATGTATCCTTTATTTGACCAGCAACAATGTTTGGTATGTATTCCTCATCGTCCTACGATATCTTCTTTAAAAAGGTTAGATTATAAGCACTTACAATTAAAATACAAAGCAGTTTTTTAATAATACAATATATAGTGCAATTTACAGTTAAGAAAATTTTTAAATATAATTTATCTTAATATTTAAGGAATAATTAAAGAAAAATGATTATAATCCAATTTTCTTACAGAAAATATGATAAAGAAATAACATAAGCAAACGAGAATTTATCTTTAGAGTTTTACAGTATATCGAAATTTATATTGTTATGAATAATTTTATTATAATTAAAACAACTTTTTATTATACAAAATAAACGTAAGAATAATAATTAATTAATTAAAATGATACTCATAAATTTGATAAGCTTTAAGTTTCAAATTTCAGTTACATAATGAATTGAGTACTTTATTACGTAATGATTGAAATTCGAAAGTTTCAGTCATTAAATTACATTATAATCGTTGAAAATTTCTCAAATTTCAATTTATATGACAGATACTTTACAATAGAAATTCCTATAGGAATGTATAATTATTTTCACTCAAATATAGTATTAAGTAAAAAATTTTTTTCTGTTGATATAATACGTTGTGTTAGAAAAAAGTTAACGTTTTCATAAAAAAGTAAAAGCTTTATTTTTATAATTCTGGACATATACTTTAAAAAACAAGATTAATACATTCAATATGTGAAAATGTAGAAAAGTAACTGTATATAAATCATATATTTTGATTCAAAATAAAACTAATGTGGAATTAAAAATAATATAAGATTAATATTTTACTTATAATGAAATACAAATAAGATGAATAAATAAATATCTTCACTGCAATGTTTCATTCAATAAGAAAATTCTTTATGGAGTTCCAATATTTTATACAGTGTATTTATTTTGTCAAAATGATTCAAGATCTTATGTATATACTACATTTTAATATGGTAGATACATATTAAAATATGTTAAAATATTTCATTACTCCTTTAAAAAGATAATAAATCGAATCTGTTTATAGTCCATGCCTAAAATATGTTATTAAATTATAATAAAACAAAAACTGAAGGGAAATGATTATGGGATAAAAGAAATAAATTTAGTAATAAAGTAAATAAATAGATAAAATATACTTCTTCTTTGGAAAAAGTAATCTCTTTTTATATGAATAAAACAATTGAATATTTTTCATTTCAAAATAAACCAACCTAATCAGCCATTTATCAATTTATCATTCCATCCTCTTTCAGTCTTCTCTGAACAATTTTCCAAATTCCCTGTATCATTAATAACATTCAAAAACATTATAAACGTTGTTTAACTTCACTCATAAATAATCAAATACAAATTAATAGAAAATATGAATTAGTTCTACTTTAAATTCGCAAATTGCGATTATTTACAGATTTATATTTTTAATTATTAGAGAATTATTAAAAAGTTACTTACTCATTCTTAAACATGCCGAATAGAGAATAAGTCCTATCGTAAGAAGCACACATTTTAAATTGTTTTTCTTATAAGGAAAATGTATTCTCGATTAAAAATACTACTTACACTTAATGTAAGTTATTATTGTCAAGTTAATACGCAGATAGGGATGTTGCATCTATTTAATATTTCCCCCCCTTTTTTTTTAATAGATAATGCCGCAATGAGCGTTATTGATAATCTGCCAGAAAGGTTAAGAGCGAAATTAAAAATAAAAAAAAATCGATTATAACAACATTATTGATTTGTTTTATTAAATTAATAGCTAATGAAAACGCCAATTTAGTTGAATTTATTGATTTATCCAAGAATATAATACTTACTATTTTATACCAAAATGAACTGACAACGAGAATGACCTGTATATTATATACACATATTTTAAATTAAAACATTAAAAACATCGTATGTATTTAATAAAATATTGAAATTTATTCATATTTTTATCGATATGTTAAGTAGATATTTTGTAATTTTTATTATATCTCGTTGAGTACTCAATGTATATAAATTATATTATAATTCTTATCTTTCAATACGAACAATGGTTTTTTTTTTTCCTTTCATTATTCATATGAAAAAATAAAAAGTAAAATATTTATATTCAGTTCAAGTAATTCGAAATTAAAAAAATTTATATATATTATTCTATTGTTTGTTTTAAAAAGATAATTTTAAATTTAAAAAAGTATTATATATTCTTTATTCTAAATGTTTATGCAACTTTCATAATTTTCCAAAGATATTGACTATTATTAATTCATTAATAAAATATTTATTTTCTTATTAACGTTTTATATTTTTTCACTTTTTTCACATTTAACTAGATTTAAATTTAAGCTAATTATTGTTCAAATCAAAATCCCTTAAGAATAATGTAATTAATTAGATTCAAATTTAATAATTACTTCTCTATTATTTATAAAATTTTATATCTCTAAGAAAATTATTATTGTTATTAAATTTAATTCTGTAAAGTCATTTTATACATTAAAAAATTGTAGTAATTACGCTTTAATCTGTATAAGTTAACATATTTATTTAACCTTAAAAGTTTCTTATAAATTAAAAAATTTAATTACAACGATGTAAAAATCTATCAAAACTTTTAAAAAATATTTTGTGTGATAAATGTTTTGATCGGTTCTTCCAGCAGATTGATTAAATGTGTGACTTTCATTGACAGGACGCTATCTGATAGATGAGTGTTTTCTAATCTTTCAAAGATTACTTAAGGGATTAAGGGTGACCAGAAGCTAATCTCTGCTAACTGGATCTACTAAAGAAGAGAATGTTATCTATAGAAATAAAAAGATTACGAAGAAATTAAATGAAAGTAATAAAGATACACAAACACTACATCACTGAATCGTTCAGTATTGTTATAAGTATTTAGATTATATGAATATCTGTTTAATTACTAAATATTTTAAATTCGTATTATTAAAAAATTCTTTATATGCACAGTAAAAAATTTAATAAAATTCGGCCATTTTTTTAACAAAAGTGCATACAAAATAACCTCCAAACAACGGCCATTTTTTAATATTCCCTTCAGTAGCCGTTATTTACAGGTTTGACTATGTTAATACTTGTTTAGTAGTATAAGTTAATATTTTTTTATTTTTATTAATGCTTTAATATGGAAAGCATATTTTAAATTTATACTAAGTATAGGCTTTTTCATAGTATGTAATTATAAAAATATAGAGAAAATAAAAAGGAACATTTATATTATTATTTTAATTATGGAAATGTTTATACAATATATTTCTGAATTATAAATCCATATTTAATTGTCGAAAAGCTTCGTATACAATAGTATATCTTCTTTAGATCAAATGGCAATATTTTCTTGAGTATTTGCCTTTGTTATGTCTTTTTATTGGTATTTTATAAAATCAACTTTACATTATAAACTAAAAAAAGAAAACGAAAATCGAAAAGAATGTTTTTATTCTAGAATAAAATAGAAAGCTTATAGAATAGCGAATCCAAAAAAAAACTTGTGTATTTTGTTCTTACCTTGTTTTTATACAATATTACAGTAAATCTTAAGATTTATATTTTATGACATTGTTTATGAATGTCAAAAATTGATAATAGTACATATTTAATAGATTTATTTATATATAAAGAGAGTTTCATTTTATTAAAAATAGGACTATTTCTGTGAATACCTAAACTAATTTATGCACACAAAATTAAATATAATATATATTATAAAATTTTAAAATATTGTTGATGACTTCATAATTCTCATACATAAGAACAGATAATGTATGTATATATCATATAAATTAAAACAATAAAATGAATTAAATTTTTATGGATTTTAATAACAAAAATAAGTCATTTAACTTCTACAATATGAAGGTAATGAGAGAACTTTAATAATATATTTTTAAATACAAATATATTTACAAAAATTTTTAAAACTACTTTGATAGTATTATTTAAGTAAAAATTTTCTCAAATTTTACCTGAACTATTCTTAAAATTTATATCGGCTTATTTTAGATTCTTTAAAATATTTATATCTGCAAGGAATCTCGTTTTTCGTAAGTAATTCATTTTTTTGGATTTAAATTCTTGATCAAAACAAATGTTTGATAAAATTTTATTGTTGAAATAAATTAAATAAATTGATAAAATCTTTTGTAAATAAATTTATTTATTTAATTTCTTTCAACAATATTAAAAATGGAAAATCGACTATTAAATTAATATTCAAAATTTAAGTATTAAATTATTGTTTATTTTTGTTTATCATAATGAATAATAAATAAAATTACACTATTTACGTATCCTGCTTTGCTCACCAATGTCCCAACTCAACCTGGAGCAGCAACCATTCTTCTCACTGCAGTAGATTTGACCCTTGTCTTCCTATGTAGGCTACAACCTCTGGCACAAATATGTTAAAATAGTCCTAAAATGTCCAGCGAAGCGATACAATACCCAACACAATTTAAAAATATAGAACATGTTTTTGTTTTGTAAAAAAAAGGGCTGTGTGGAAAATTACAATTTCATAAAGTAAATATTGCAGTCATACAAGGGTCGTTTATCCATGACTGGTGCTGGTTTAACCAATTAATAATAACCATGGAACACACCATGTACTTGCACTGCAGAGATGACCTTTACATTGTAGGCTACAACTCTGGCACAAATGATGTTAAACAATAGTCCTAAAATGATCACAAGCGAACAATCCCACACAGAATATAAAAAATATAACATTTTTTTTTGTAAAAAGGGCTGGTGGAAATTACAATTTCATAAAGTTCACAATTTCCACCAGCCCGCAGTACAGATACCTAGTCGTATGCCTGCTTGCTCACACCGCATGTCCAATCACGGCGCCTGGAACAACCATGTCACTTCCTGCACGAAGAGTGAACCATTCGTTGTGAGGCATTTTAGACTAAATTTGTACGATGTTTGTGCGAGAAGTTGTATGCCTACCAAAGAGAAGGGTCATCTCTGCAGTGAAGAATGGTTGTTCCAGGTGATTGGACATGGTGAGCAAGCAGGATACGACTAGTATTTGTACTGCAATATTTACTTTATGAAATTGTAATTTCCACCGCCTCTATAATACAAAAAAATGTAAATTATTGCGGTTTAATACAATGTGATGGGATATCGATACAATGTCAGAAAGTACATATTGCAGTACAATTTTACATTAATTTGTGCAGAGTTGTAGCCTACAAAGAAAGGTCATCTCTGCAGTGAAGAAATGGTTGTTCCAGGTGATTGGACATGGTGAGCAAGCAGGAATAAATTGATAAAATCTTTTGTAAATAAATTTATTTATTTAATTTCTTTCAACAATATTAAAAATGGAAAATCGACTATTAAATTAATATTCAAAATTTAAGTATTAAATTATTGTTTATTTTTGTTTATCATAATGAATAATAAATAAAATTACACTATTTAAAATTTAAGAAATCCGGCATGTTGCTTAACTTTCCCGGCAACATTTGGTAGCGCCATCTGTTATCGTATTTTAGTAAAAAACTTTTTATATATTTTAATTATTATAAAATGGTAAAAAAAACTTAATTTTGAGGGTAGGGATGGGGTTTATAAAAAATTGTAAATGATAATAACGAGTAAAATCATCATTAAGTCAGACCCTACTGGAGACACACGACCACCTTTATCTCCCCATCCCTTGACTTTTAACAAAATTTAATAGCATCAATCCTCCTAATTCACAAACCTCCCTGGAAGATTACAGAAATTTTCAACAAAAAGCTCAGGGGTTATTAAGCTTCAAAGAGGGTAAACAAAATCGTGCCACACACATACACATATATGCACACACTTAAATACACACACACATATCCATATATACAGGGGGAGAAAACCTTGATTTTTTGCATTTCTCGATGTTTCAAGGTGTCTTGAGTCAAAAAAAATGTAAAAATCTTGGGGAAGGGATCATTTTTTGACCGATTGCCATACTTTTTCTCTGTAATATATAACAAACGGAAAAGTAAAAATATAGACTTATATTAGAATACATCACTACAATATCATCTTATTTTTTTTAATTTAAATTTTAAAAGTTTTAGTTATATAATGCT
The DNA here is from genome assembly GCF_030686945.1 of Centruroides vittatus. Classification (NCBI taxonomy): domain Eukaryota; kingdom Metazoa; phylum Arthropoda; class Arachnida; order Scorpiones; family Buthidae; genus Centruroides; species Centruroides vittatus. The sequence continues at coordinate 7,823,597 of NW_027122706.1, read as the reverse complement.
TCAGCATTATTAATGAGAGCTTATAACTACATCCTGTTGTCTCAATCTAACTCATTCCTGAAAGCGATTCGTATATCGGGAAGTATTTTCTATTGTTTCTTTAAGGGAAAAATTCTATCTTGTTCTTAGTTCATCCAAATAACTCCAAACAACGTCTCTAAATAACGCTAACATACTGTAAAACACCTGCATACCTAGCAATCCATAATTTGAGTATGATATTAAACATTACAGATTCTAATTACCTTACTAATAAACAGTTAATGAGGTCATTAAATGAAATGTTTGTAAGCCGTAACATAACAAATAAGTTTGCATAGTACTCCCTATTAGAAATTGTGTAAGAATTGCATTTTATTTAATATGCAGTGAACGGCGATGAAAATGTAATAATACTATTTATATTATATTAACATATTACTGTATAAAAACAGAACAACAATGAAAATAAACAGAATAGGTATTTGTCTATTTTCATTATTATAAACGAACCTATTGTAATGAACTGTTTAAAATGAGAAGGTTGCACTGAAATATTCTGCTAAAAAATTCACCAAATTGCCTTTCATAGTAGAACAGATATGCAACCCATTGAAACAAACGAAAGCAGACTTTTAGAACACAGCCGCTAAGCTACCTCCCATTTTCACTAGTGTGATTTACGAATTTTTGAACAAATGCACTTCGAAGACATTCGTAATACCAGGATTATTCGGTTCGGATATAGTAATGGTTACTAAAAATTATCATTCGTTGTAGTGAGAATTTAGATACAGAGAGTTCTGATGTAACGATATGATTGTATTCTAGCATAAAATTAAGGCATAGTTAACACAATTTATTAACATAATAAAATTTTTAAGCCTTTAACTATATATTTCTGTAAATTTACAAGTTTATTAATAAATCAGTAAATTTCAATGTAGTAATTAAAATATCTAAGTGTTATTTTTAATATTATCTCTTCATTTGATTATGAACTGTTACAGGATTATTAAATCAATATTTTTATTTTGAAATGATACAGAGAACAGTTATTACTATATTTAAAGTTAACGATTTACAGTAGCCCCTCGTTATATCGCGTTTGTCACTTATACTTATACTTAACAGATTATACATGCTATGGAATCTCTATCCTCTGTTTTTTCATCAGCGCGTGTTTCTGATATAAGTTTAGTTTTGCAATATTGAATTTTATTCGTGGTTATATCGTATTAAATGACGCTTACGTAAACAGCGATAACACGAACGCCCATTTAGCATTGTTGTTCCTTTAATAATGACATTTAAAGACAAATACTATCATATAAAAACAAAATATCAGTTGCGATTTTATTCGATTTTATTATACATACCATATTTCATAATAAATCGCTCATAAAAAATTCGTGTAATTTGTATTTTTCAATAAAAATTATAAATACAGTAATTGAAAATTTAAAAATAAATATTGAAAATCAAAACTTTTTACAAAACATCAAAAATTTTTACTCTATAATTTTATGTAAAAATTTTCTTAAAAAGCAAAATAAAGTTACTACTGTATAAAAATTTTTGAACTTTTCGTTCAGAAATAAAGTAATATTTTCCTTACACATTACGCGGTGAATTCGAAATTTCACACCTTCAGGTGAAGTACTGCGTCAATTCACATAAAAATGGAAAATTTCGAGTTCACAGAAACTTTTAAATGAGGAGATAGAACTTAAAATTAATAAGTAAACAACTTTTAATATCAAAAGGAAACATAAATGATAATTTATCTGTCCACCTATTTTGCTTATTTAAATCTTGTCGAATTTATTGTTTCACCTGCAGTGGTAGTTTCGAGGACAATGGTAAGACAAATACGGTATTTCGTTACAAAAAGGAAATTCGATAGCAATTATTTTAAAATTTATTGTTTCAAGTGCTTTTAAATTTGGGAACAAAACAAAAAGCGCAATATATCCAAATCTGCGATATAACGAGGGGCTACAGTATTTCGTAAATTCGTAAATTTAAATGTAGTAATAATTGTTTTCAGTTGTATTTCAAAATGAAATAAACTGATTTAACAATCTTGTATAAGTTCATAATCAAATAAAGAAACAATAAAAATATTTTTATAAATTTTAATTAAATTAAAATTTAATACAGTAATTCCTTATCTTACTTTTTAATTACGTTTTATACTATATAAGAAATCGTAATACAGTATCATCGTTATATCGAGTTGTAAAATAGGACTAGGCCTACACAGTGCATTACAATTATTTGAAGCTACCATAAAGTATAAAATATTATTCTTATATATTTGTAATGTATACTAACGCATGTTGTCATTTGTGAATTCTCTTGTGTAGAATTGTGTTATTAATCATAAATAAATAAATAAGTTATATGTTTTTCTTTATTTTATATTTCATTGCTGTATTTATGTTTCTGAAGTGAAACATTAATAATGTTGATAGTTAAGAAATGTATTTTATATGAAACAGAAATTTCGGATAAGAAAAATATAATTTATCTCCGATAAATTGCTAAATTTTATTTTATAATATTAATAATATTTTTAAACTTTTATGCGACTTAAAATTGTTTAAATAATTTAATTTTAAAATATTATATTTTTATTTTACTAAACGTGACAAATATACAGGGTGCATAGGAAAGTCCCTTTAACCGGAAAATTCTTGCGAACGAAGAGAGCTACAGCTATGCAAGTGAGGTAATGGTATAGTAAAGCGACTATGCCCGACCTAATGCAAACGACAGCAGCGCCCCTAGTGGCGAAATTTGGAAGATAGGCAGTAAAAATCGAAAACGAAAACAGATAGAGCAAACTTCCCAATTAGAAAGTTTTAGAGCATCAATTAATTAGTACAAAACGACATGTGGTTCACACGGATAAGATAAATTGTCGCCTGTATACCCAAAAGTGTCCGAAAGCGATGCACGCCATATTCTGTGACGTTTGAAAGGAATAGCCATAGGTATGAAGAAATACGCACAATTTATTGCATAAAATACGTACTTATGTCAATACAGTTTGATAACATCACACAAAAAACAATGGAAAGGCAAACTGTCACACAGTGATAACAAGTTTTTGAACATACTCGACATTAACTTGTTATCACTGTGTGACAGTTTGCCTTTCCATTGTTTTTTGTGTGATGTTATCAAACTGTATTGACATAAGTACGTATTTTATGCAATAAATTGTGCGTATTTCTTCATACCTATGGCTATTCCTTTCAAACGTCACACAAAATGGCGTGCATCGCTTTCGGACACTTTTGGGTATACAGGCGACAATTTATCTTATCCGTGTGAACCACATGTCGTTTTGTACTAATTAATTGATGCTCTAAAACTTTCTAATTGGAAAGTTTGCTCTATCTGTTTTCGTTTTCGATTTGCACTGCCTATCTTCCAAATTTCGCCACTAGGGGCGCTGCTGTCGTTTGCATTAGGTCGGGCATAGTCACTTTACTATACCATTACCTCACTTGCATAGCTGTAGCTCTCTTCGTTCGCAAGAATTTTCCGGTTAAAGGGACTTTCCTATGCACCCTGTATATTGATATTGTTTAATTTTATTATAGTTGAATTAACAATTACAATTAATTTATTGTTAATAGATAAAATATAGTAAAAGCTGTGTAAACCAGATTCGCACTATACCAAATTATTTTTTCAATTTGCAAATTTCCATTTTGAACAAGTTTTAGTATTTTTCCTTTTTGTTTTATCTTTAAACTACCTAGATAAATGTCATAGATACATCAATTTTGTAATAGTGAAATCGCTTTTACACGCGTAAAAAATTTTATTACTAAGCTCAATTCAAATTAATCAAAAATAATTTCAAGATGGTCGTATTCTCGAATGTAAAAATTAAGAACTATTCTAGCGCAAAAAGTTTTCGTCGTTCCCAAAAACTTGTGTAAGATATTCGAATATAAACTCACACAACAGCGAACAAGTCCAATTCGAGTTCTAAAAAGTAGTGTCTGTCTCACCTGTCGGAAATTCTAATCGCATTACAGTAATGCAGAGATCAAGTTATTCTGTGACCTGGCTTCTCCAGTGAATTTTAATACTTTAATTAATCGTTTACTTCAGTCTGTAATTATTAACATGTTGATCAACTTGTTTTCCAATACCCTGTACTAGTTAATTACTAACTATTCCATACAATGTAAATATTAACAACATGTATTACCTTATTTTATTGTTTTCACGAAATACATTTGTTGCTTATTCACGAGAACTTATTCGATTCCTAAAAGTATTCGATTCTGCCCATTGTTAATTCCAACATAGACTAATATTGACAAACACTTAGGTGCGTTTAGAGTTGAAGACCGATTCTACTGAGTCAGTGGGAGCATGGATTCAAGATTGAAGTTCGGGATTCTCCACAGTTTAGAAAGGAAATCAATCACGTAATGTGATCATGATCTGATCTATCTCGTATGGACCGATCTCTCGTGACATAGCAGCAAGTCTTCATGCGTCATGTGACAAATTGCCACATGACTAAGATGGTGGATGTTACTATTTTCGTGTGCTCGGAATGTCCTACAACTTGTAATAGTTTTGAGGAATGCGAGCTCATATTCTGCAGATACACAAAGCAGATATTATTAATAATTTTAATAAAGACGTTGTATCCTATCAAGCACAAAAAACTTTGCGCTGGGGATGAGAAGAGTGTAAAGAGGTTAACACAAATCGTCTTGAGAATGATATCTTCGTCTTCACTTAAAGATCTATCGAACAGAGATAAATTGAACGTAGCAACCTGCCTGTTGTTTACCATTTTATTTTAGCCCAGAGAATGACAATTTCCGGACACAGATGTTGATTGCCAGCGAGCAACACGCTGCACGACCAGTGACGTTACAGTTCGCCTGAATGGATAATCCGATCTTAACTCGGTTTACAATTCTGAACGCACCCCTTGTCGCACGGCGTTCGTGTTTCTGACAACGTTCGAAATAGATCTCGGAATACAGTTTGTCATACTCTGCGGATACGGTTATACCTGCAGACGATTTCGTTTATTTGTCTACAAATGAAATTTTAATTTTTTGTTTCTTTATCCAGATTAAGTTACGTTCTTCTTACCAAAATCCTCTCCCGTTTCCGCATTAGACAAGTTTCCAGTTTATTGTAAGATTTAACATAGAAAATCGCTCCGTTCCAAAATCTTTTTCTATTTAGGCAGGTTTCATTTTATTCAGGCTTCGATTTATACAAGTTTTACTGTATTTAAAATGTATAATTTATTTATTATTTAGACTGTTGCAAGATTATAAATAAAATTTATTGATGTACAAAAAATATAAATTTTTAAAATATTTTGTTTTTAAAAATATTATTTAATTATAAAAATAAAATAAATATTTAAATATGTTTTTCTGAATTAATATAAAGTATTAATTAATTTTAAATTTTAATTATGATTCATAACAAAAAATTTCAAAAATTATTAATAATATTTTAGTGTAAATATTATTCTTACATTAATAAAAATTATTTTATTTAACTTAACGTTCAGAACTCTAAACAGATTTTTTGATTTTTAGAATTTGATGTATTTACGATTTTTCTTTAAAGATTTAAAGTACATAAAGTAGAATCATAAAAAACTTATAACAGAACTGTGCTGTTAAAAATACCTAATTCTAAAATCAATGGAATTTATTTTTTGGCAAAAATAAGAATTTTTACAGCAAATTGCAGCTTATTGATTTAATTCAATTAAATTATAAAATATAAACAAATATCCTAAATATAGTTTGATATTAGTATCAGTCAGTGTGATAACTCAGAATGTTATAAGCTATTTTAATTTAAAATTTAATATAATAATACATTATAAATATTATTATATTAAATAAAATTAAACTCTTGCTAAAACATAGAAAAGAGAGACAACCTCAAATAAGTACTGTAATGTGTTCCCCTGTACATCATACTTTCTAGTTAGCAATGGAATCGTGCTGATCATCTATGTAACTCCTTTCAGGGGAAAGTTTTGAATTGAAATAACGTGACTTCTAGTTTTCATTGGAAGTTCGAATATAATTAATCAGGGCCTCCTGCCCTTAAGCTGTCTATATCTGGTCTCTTTTTTCATGTATCTCGAAATTAAGGAAGTTAAGGAAGACGGACGGATAGACCGTCCGTTCGACAGTGGAAATTTATGTCTTCAATTTTTTCAATTTTTGCAACCCAATAACAAAGAAGAAAATAAGAATAAATTCAAAGATGACAATAATAAATACATATTGGCAATAAACAAAATAAAAGTTTCTTGAAGAAAAAAACATTTCATTACAATTGGATTAATCTATTATAAAATATATTAATAATAGAAGTTCGTATTAAAAATATTTATAATATTCTAGAAAATTAGAATCTTTGTAACAATAAAATTCATTCTTTAAAAATATAAAAATATTAATTTTTTCCATATATATATGTATTTTATATAGTAGAAAGATGTTATTAGTTACAGCTCTATTTTATAAATGTATTTTGATCTTATGTTTCAGTTAAATATCGTTTAATTAAGATCATTTTATAATATTGTCCTCATAAGTTGATTTTAAAAAAGAAGAGAAATAATAATTGATATTTTAAAAAATAATTTATATAATAGTATAATTTTTCAGAATAAATCTAAATGAAAAAATATTTGTAATATTCAACGAAACCTGAAACTGTAGGCAATTTTATTTAATATAAATTTTCTTATAAAATAAAAATATTTATTTTTAAAATATATAAAATTCGATATGATTTTAGTTTTTAAAAAATAAGTAATTTGATATAGCAATCTTAAATCAAACCATATAAATTTCGAAAAAAACAAGCAATTCTATACTTTTATTTTTCTTATCTATTACTGTAATTTTTAAAATAAAGTGAAATTATTAAGATGTACTGACATTAATAATGATTTGTAATATATTAATTTTTATGAAGCGAATATATTTTTATATAATTATTTATTTATACATTTTTGAAAAGCATGTTGCACGATTCCTTATTACATGTGATTTATTAGATTATATGAAATAGTTTGACTCGATAAAAAAGTAAATGTTTGCATAAGAGATATGTGAAAGTGATATTTTTATATTATAAAACACGCATACAAATCAAAATATATGAGATGTACCATGCTTCAAATAGTACAATGCGATAGTAATTGAATTAGATAATATAATTCAATAGAAAGCAACAAAACTGAGTTTACTATTTTACAGAATAAATATACACATTAAAATGAAAAACTTAACTAGTTGTAATAAAATTATTCTAATACAATGTTGTAGCGAACAGTTAAAAATGGAGAGCATTCATTTTGATAATTGGTTGGATGTAAGAAAATAAAAAGCAATTCGCCCATTCTACTTATTTCTTCCCTTTCAATCAATCAACAAAACAAATGTTATCCGTAATTGTCCGAAATGTAAATTTGATATCATTTGAAATGAAAAGATTCTCTCAAACGATAAATGTTTTCTTTGATCTGATTTAAGTAAATTGTATAATTTATAAAGTATCTTAAAGTACGCATTAGTCTAATTTAAAATCGTTTTAAAATTGTAACAGCAATCGAATTTTAATGGAATTTAATATAATGCCCATGAATTTGAAAATAAAAATAATTTTTGTTATAAAATCCGTATTTAGAAACAAAAGATTATTTTATTTATGAAGAATTTTTTTAATCGTTTTTGCAGTACAAACATAATTTAAGAATCAGTAATTTTAATATTTTTTAATATTAACACTTGATCAACTTTTACTGTAAATATAAATCTAATTACACATAGAATAAATTTTGAAACTGTATTGAATATTTTCTGAAATAATACATTCAATACATTTTAAAAGCTGATATAAAAGTCTGATATGCTGATATGATTGAAGAAAGCTAACGATTCTTTCTGTAAAGCAAGCTTGTATCAGATTAAATGCGATTTAATGCATAGCTTTAGAATTAATTAATTAATTTCAAGAAGAAAAAAATCTCTCAAGCTAAGTACTGCAAATAGCAAACCATTTTAAGAAAGAATTTCTAAAGAATAAGGAGTTGTTCTTTCGTTAAGAGCTTCCAAAACTCATCTGGGAATTCCTTTTCAGCTTGAAAAAAAAGAAGCTTTTTTGAAGATCAAATGATTCTATTTAAAATCAGAACACTACTGACTCATTTCGTGTGCATTGGATTATTTAATCAGTTATACTTATGAATCAACAAATCAAAATAATGAAACCAGATTGAAATTTTCTTAAATTTTCAAAACATTACATTTTTAAATACAAGAATATTAGTTTTACACAGAATGTGGCAAAAGATCCCACGAAATACATCGAGTAAAAGTGAAACTGGCTTTATCATCAATGTGTCTGATGCTCAGAGAAATAATCCAATTCAATATTTTACAGGTATTTGCATCGCTATTACTGATTTAAACATTTACAATATAATAAAGATAATATTTCTTTTAATTAGAAATTAAAATTAAATCACTGTTAATTGATACCTTTTATTACTTCTTGCGCCTATTAAAAATAGCATCTTTACTTATATCTTTTAATTAAAAATTTTATCTTATTAAAACGTTACATAATCAATGAAAACTCTTAGTATTAAAGCATTAAAAGTATTATTTTAGTTTTCGGACATAATTAGATTAAGTTTATTTGGAATAAAAATTAAAAATACCTTAGGAGCTTCATAATAATGTCATTTAGCTATGTTTTAAGTTATTATATATAAACATAATTATTGTACTAAAGATTTTTCTGCAATGCTTTATCTTCTACTTATTTGCATCATCATCCTAAATTTAGTACATAAAAGGTGTTTAACCCATGGTAGCTAAAATGATAGTGGAAGAATAAAGGATGTTCCGAAAAAACTTTGTCAAAAATTATGAAGGCCCAGGTAGGCTTCAAATTCAGATGTTTCAACAAAATCTTTTGTAGATTTTTATTTTATAATAAATCTATGGACCAGAAAATTTATTTCTGGAATCTTTTGTTTCTCGTAAAAATGTATCCCTTCATAGAAAATTATAAAACGTGCATTAAAATTAAATTTCATAAAAATGCGTGTTTTCATATGATGATTAAATCTTTTCATAATTTCTAAAATTTTTATTTTATATATAATGTGTCTTTAATATTGACATTTCAAAATATTTACATAAAATATTTTAAATCAATATTTATTTACAGAAATAAATAAGATAGAATTGGATCGATAGAATAAGGCAGCGCAATACGAGGCAATCTACTAAGAAGAAATGCCTTCCGAGAGGACTTTCTATGAGAAACTGGTCCCTATTTAGGTGTTGAACACGAGAAGACCTCCGGAAAACTCTTCGTTGCTAGTCCATTGATGAGGAGCGAACTCACGAGCCAGTGTTTAGTGGCATTATCCACTCAAACGAAAAGAAACAATTGTTGTTCTTTATTTAAAACAGTTTAATTCTATTTCATTTATAAAAATCAATAAGAATAATCGATACTAAACTTCTACAAAATATAACAGAAGAATTTTAATGAAAATGCTCATTAAAATGACATTTTAAAGAATCCTAAATGAAGGATGGATAAATACCAAAATGAAAATTATTTTGCGTGTTAAATAGATCAATGCGTATTATATAATTAAAAATTTGTAATAGCATCATTTGTTTGACTTTTTAAAATAAAGTATATCTTAATTTCGTGAATATTGTTAAATATTATTATGAATATACTGTGTATATAAAGTTTTATGTAGATATGACTTATAAACATAATTCCTAGCAACGAGTACGTCTTATTATACATGCAAGATAAATAAAATGTTTATAATATAAAATCAAATAACTTGAATTTCTATTTTTGCTAAATATAAAATATAATTTTTTAACTATATTTGTTATATAAAGAGGTTATAATAACTAAAACTGACTTTTTGAATTGTACACTAATATAGTAATTGCTGAATAATACAATATTCTTTCTCAATATTTATTTAAATAAAGATTTAAATGTAGCCTACATGAAGAATTTTCTCATTTCAACAAAATAAATAACTGGATTAGCAATTAATAAATAGGTATTATTTATAAATAAAATATTTAAAATATAATAATTTCTTTTATTGTAATTAATTTTTTTTACCATTTCTGTTCCAATACAAAAAATTTTGACAAAACATTAACTGAATTATTTATGAAAATATTACTGTCTGAGTATGTTAAATTGAATTCTCGAATGAATAAATAACATAAATCAATGAGTTATTCCCTTTGTGAATTACTGTTTCACTGAAAAAGAATATGTTAAAGACTTAACATCATTATATAAATTTTCAATAATAATTCCCAGGAAAAAAATGTTAAAAAATATAATCCGCTCCTTTGATAAAAAGAAACTGTTCGAAACAAAAATGTTAATTAATTAATTAAGCAACAAAAACCTAATATTAATCAAATCCATATTTTTAGTTTTTTTATTCCGCCCTACGGGAATAAGAGGTCCTTTTTTACAAGCCGATTGTGGTTCGGTCAGACCTACAATGGATGGACTGTGATGGCCCTGGAATCCAATATATCCGGGACAAAGTACCCGCCGAAAAAATTTCGGGATTTATCATCCTGCCGTTATGCGATCCTGGGTCCCTAGAGGAGAGTCTGGCGCCTATTAGGGTTTATACAAAAAACCGACTTTTTAAAACACCGGTTTTCGAATTTTTACCCAAAAAAGGAAATAAGAGATATCGTTCTTCTGTTTGTACCCTCTAATACTAAAAACTACTTCTTTAGTGTCCTAGGGCTGGACAAAGTCACTTTTTCAAGTTTTTGAAGATATTTATGTAATCGATCTCGCGCGACTCTATTTTTGGGGGCTGTACTCGTGGAGGGTCGCTTGTAGAGGTATGGTTCCTTTGACTTTTTGCTCCTATGGATATGTTCTACAGCTCTGATAAGGTCCGAACCGTCTCATTCAGAGCTTGAATTGAGCCGAATTGGACGGTTTTTAGGCATAAAAGAATTTTTTTGTTTTGTAGTTAGTTTTATGAAACTTAGTATTTAACAATATTCCCGTTTTATGCCAGAGACGATTTTGTGTCAAAATGTTGATGTTTTTAATCAAATAATTAATTAATTTTTATATTTTAGTAGAAATAGAAGTAGCAAAGACACGAAACATAGCAACCATTGCTACTGGAGTGGTGGTGCTAACAAGAATACAAAATAACACAATAAGGGAGCACCCCTTACATAATACCAATAATAGTAGGTTAAAGATAACCGGAGATGAGGCGTATATACAGTCTATACATGTTGCCTCGCGAGGCATCGGCATGAGACAAACACGTTGAGAGCCGATCGCCTCGCTCAGGATCCAGAAAGTAAATTACAAAGTAAATTACAACAAATTAAAAGAGGGAAAACCCGGTTTTTAAATTATACAAATTTCTTCAAAAACCCTAACGCCCTAATTCAACCTATTTGATGAAAAAGCTAGTAGAATTAGAAAATCATCTGTTTGATATAGACCCAGAATTGTTGACAGAAGTCAATGGCAGAGTAATAAACTTAGCGAATCAAGTTAAGGATAGGTTGAGTAAGAATTATAAGAAGAAAATAAGCTGGATAAGAACGCAGCAGCAAAGAAACGCAAGACCACACGCCTTGTCTACATTAACGTGCTGGGACAATATCACACCACCAGCGTGCATAAAGGAGGCTTGCAAGTTTGGCCCTAAGTACGTTCCATGCTCGAAGCTTAGATATGATAAAATTATCCCTGATGTTGAACAAGCACTAGAAGGAATCAATGAGCTTAAAAAAGAAGCCTTTAGATGGAGAATAGTATTTAAGATAAACGAGGAATAAGCAAGTTCAACCCATGACACAATATGGAAGGATATAAGAGAGAGTAAGAAATGGATGCAGGAGAACGATGTAATTATTACAAGAGCCGACAAGTCAAAAAAACATGGTGTTAATGAAGAAAGATACATATAAAGAGTTGTTAATAGGCTACATAGAAGACACACAATGTAAAGTGGCGCACGAAAAGGTTATGGAAAGGCTACAAGCAAGAGTAAAGCGTTTCGCTAAGACAGGTCTAGCTAAACAGATAGGAATGACAATGATAATTGTCTTCTTCCCGGCCGTGCCAAGACTTTTCTGGTTTGCTAAAACGTATAAAGCAGAGAAAAGCATTAGGCCTGTAGTGGATAAAGGGTGTGCTCCCACAGTATTATTAGAACGGAAGCTTAAGGATTTTATTAATATGTACAGTACATGCCCCCGCACAAGTATAGCGTAAAGCAATCAATAGAGGTGCTACAGAAGCTGAAGGAAGTAAAGATGAACGAAAAAGTTACATGACAGTGTCGACTTTAAAGCGATGTACCCGTCCATTAGGCAGGAACCCTGTTTCTGCCACCTAAGGGACTTTTTATTGAGAAATATTGATAACGCGAAAAAGTATAGAAGGCAAATATTGGAATTGGCACATTTAGCCACATTTTCGTCAATCTTCACATTTGAAGGTACTACATACTCGCAGCACAAGGGTGTACCAAGCAAGAAAGGCAGGAATAAAACAAAGTAAAGTACAAGACTTAGTACAGAAAGCACGAAAAAGGGACATTGAATACAAGGATAAGAAGAAAGAGGAGGGGTTCACCGTAATAGAGTACAGGGCACCATTAACTAGCATATACAAGAAAATATATATAGCAAGTAATAAGAAAATAGCCTTTAAGAGGAACCCTACGATTTTTCAAATGATAAGAAATGACAAAGCACCCTTAGACAAAAAACTGATTCCAGGGGTTTACAGAATACCGTTACACGATAAAAGGCGCCAAAAGGAACTTTATTATATAGGGGCCACAAAAAGATCGATTAACGAAAGGTTGAAAGAGCATAAAAGGGTTAAATGCAACTAATTTATCAATTATACATACTATTTCTCTCTTTTCGAACGTATTCGAACATAGGATTACATTGTCAACATAATGAAAAACTTTCTATTATGAAGAAATTCACATCATATCATAGTAGTCTGGGATATAATATGTCGGACTCCGTCCCTCATTACCCGGCCGTCCCCATTTTGGACTTGACCGAACCCATAAAAAATTAAAATTTTTTTCAGAAGTAAAATAATATATTTACCTATTTAATAATAAAACTGAAATATATCGAGCTTGTCTAAAAACTCCGTAATATTTTAAAATTATGATTTATAAAAAATAAGACGAATTAGAGTTTTATCCACATTCAAGATTTATGAAAATTATAATAATAACAGAATGATGAATTGTTACAAAAATGATGTAAACAGTATTTTATCTTCTATTATTTATTATTATATGTAGTGAAAACAGAAAGAAAAATCTCTCTTCTCACTGATTAAGCAACTGATTATGATGAAAAATTCTTCTTTGATTCATTGCACAATCAAAGAATGACAGATATCTGAAAGAATTTGTTAGAACTCATATTACTTAGCTATTTGGCCAAAAATGTTTGATTTTTTTTACAAACTTTGTCAAGTAAAAAGTTTAATCTTTTACTTAATAACTAATTTATAGATCTAATTGATATTGTGAACCATAATACCACGATTCTAGAAATATATACTATTCTGTACTTTGGAATAATATACCAAATTCGTTTCGTACTTAAAACAAAAAAGGAAAATGAAAAATTTTGATAAATTTAATCACCAAACTTACAGAATTCACTGAAAAGCAATCGTTTAGTTTTACAAATATCATTAAATACAATAATGTATTAAAATATATTTGATTTATAAAAAACCTATAAATGATAATATTTATAATGGCATTATAAGTATTTATATAATAATCTTACATAAATTTAACTACTGTATAAACTGTATATTAGAGAAATTCATAAAGAATAATGTTAAGTGAAGGAGAACCATAAAATTAAAAAGAAATTTTGGCTCTATACAAACATATAAATAATATATACAATAATATAACATTTAAATTTAATATATCTAATTGATAAGAAATTTATTTTGTTTTCTTTTTCTGTAATCATACACATTTATTTAAGTAACATGCTGTCGTGTAGATAAAAATATAAATTGTATTAATTTGATAGATAAGAATAGTGGATAAAGAATAATCTTGATTTTATTTCCGTATTATATCAGAAATAATAAATTAAATTCTACATAAGTATTAATTAAATGTAAAAAGCACAGTTTTCATCAAAAAAATCATGTCACACTTCTAATATTTATGTTGTAGAGAAAATCATAATATTTTGCTTAATTTCATATATTTTCTGTTTACTGGGCTGTTAATGAATTTCATAATATTGGGTTAATTAATTTAATTCTCGAATTAATTATTTTTAATTCTTTCGTAATATGGTAGTAATATAATTACTTCGTAGATTAATTAAATAAGTCATATTAATGTTATTTGTATTACATTAAATTTATTTTTAATATATATAGTATTTCTAAGATATTAGCTAAAAACTGTAGTAACTCTACATTTTGTTTCTATAAATCCGAATATTTCTGTAGACGTATTTTAATATTTCAATGAAGTAACAAGACAATTAAAAACTGGCTTCTGCGTAATTAATTACATATCCATCTTATTTTTGAAGTTGGCCTAATACACTACTTTATCTAATTAAAGTTCAGTATCATTATAGTTATTATTCTAATTTATATGTGATAAGATGTTAAATATTTAATTGGATTTAATTTTTTCGCGAAAAATTAGCACAATTTCATTATGTTGTCAATGAATTTTGATCTCAAATAATTTCTTAATAAGGATCGTTAATAAAAAGGTTCGAACTCGTATTCTCAAATCTATAATATGCTTAATCATTTTAAAATTATTTCTTGAATTTTTTTTTACTTTTTGAAATACATTAATATAGTAATTACATCGTATGAGATTATCATTAAATGACATTTATTTTTTTTTAAACTAAATTCGTTTCTTTCATTATTCTGCTTTATTCTCCTCATATTTATTTCATATTGAAAGATACAATACTGCATTAAAATTGACGTATTGTAAATTCCGTGACGTTATTTATTCAAATTTTAATAGAATAAATAATGTCATGAAATTCACTTTTTAGTTTGAAAAACAAACAGATATATTATGATACTTTTACATCTAGAACATTAAACAAATTAATGAGATATTTACTAACTCGTCTTTTTAAAAAGACTTTTAATATTTTATTTATCATCAAGCAAAACGATGGCTTTTTGCTGTATTGCTCATTGAATTTATCAATATTTCAATATTAAAACAAGATAAATTGAAATTCGATGTGTATTTGAATTCTGCTATTAAAATAAAAACATGTATGCTTATGTGTTTGTTTGGTTAAAAGCAAACACAATTTTTTTGTATATTAATGACATAAAATTAAAAATTTCATAAATAAGACATTTAAAATTTGGATAATTAATATATAAAATCACTCGTTTTGAACTTATGACAATCTTTTATTCAAAGTTACTGGACAAACCGCTATGAGATTATATAATAGAAATTTTTCTGAATATTATGCTATCTCTGCTATTAGCAATTGCAATTTTCAATTGCTAATGGCAGCTATTTGCAATTGATCAAAGCGAAGTTCTAACAAAGTTATGCTTGTACAATTATGAAGATCAACAATTTTTCTAATGACAAGATGAGATCCATACTCAGTTTGGGCAAGAAATAGGAAACAATGTTCTGATTCATACTAAGCACGATAAATTATTGGGTCTGAGTTGGATTCGAAGCTCAATTCCCAAGGCGGTAGCAGAACATCTCAGAGTGTGGCTAGTAGACAAATTAAACTGAAATTTGATTATAAGATAAAACATTTATCAATTACTGTCTTATTACTACATATATTATTACACCTAGTAGAATAAAAAAAAGAACCAATCTTTAGGCACGGGTTTTATTATACAACATACTAAAACTCTTACGCCATATATTTAAATTAAATTGTTTCTGCACTTGTACCGTCTATACCATTTGTTAAAATAATCGTAAAAGCCACTGGCATAATTACTTAAGGCACTGAGGCACTTATCTCTGAATCCATGCATGTAAGGGGTCTAAGCCTATTAAAACAAAGACATTATTAAACCGAGATATAAACTATCCCACTCAAGAAAAGTTTAGTGAAAAGTGAAAACCTGTAACTACGTCATACAATTGAATTTAAAGCAGTTATTAATATAACCAATGGCCATTTTTTAAGATATACGGTATATGGCACTATTATAACTCAAAATATTCCTGCAAGTTAACCAAAGTACAGTTTTGAATTATATTAATCATATGACGGTGCTTTTCGGTTTTTGATGAATATACACATTTAATTAATTTCTTTTTTAAAAATGTTTACCCCAAAAAATACTAAGCAAGAAAATATAAATTATTTAAATGGTAGAACATAAAATTGAAAGAGAGCACAAAAGGTTTTAAAATTACCAAAACTGATTTTTGTTCAATTCGCTGGTCATCTCGACACCATTGCTTCAATGTTTTGAGAATTGTGTACAAAGATAAAAGACTTAAATGCAGTTTTTTAAAACACAGATTTTATACAACTCTTAATAATACTATTGCTCAAATGATACGACATTGGTGTGGAATAAATTCGATTAAAAACATTTTAAGCAATCGATTCTAATAATATTTATTTTATGAAGAAATGTCCAAAATGTAACAGGTTAATATCCTATTATATAGTATTCCTGCCAAATTTTAAAACTTTTGGTCTAGGATATAAAGCAAAATATCAATACAAGACAACTCTCTCTTTCTCTCTCTCACACCCACATATAGACACATCTACATCTACACACACATATGGATACGTATACATTCATACGTACTGTAAATACAGAATTTTCAATATTTTTGGAATCAAAGAACCTTAAAAGGTCGCGAAATGCAGAAAACTCGAAGGGTAAAAATTTGACCGATTACAATACGTAACAGTCGCGAAAGTAAAAACCACGGTCTGTCCATGAATTTGTAAAACTTTTGATCATCAAAAATCATGTAACTTCATCTTTATATTCTAATTTTAAAATTTACAAGTATTAATCGAATAATAGAAGAGTTTCTATTAACAATAATATAAGTTACATAAAAAGTTTGGTTTTGACTTTACCACATATAATATTAAATATTATACGTGATAGAGTCAGATTACTGATAAACTACATGATTATTAAATATTATTATCTAATTATGTAATATAAATTAAAAGTAATAGCAATAATTGAATAATAAAAGTTGGTTTCCTTTTTTATTATTAAAATCGGTACGATAATGTAGCCTCTGAATTCAATTACTAATAAAATGAAACCAATTCATTCATTTTTTGAAATGACTTTATATGAAAATGTTCAATAAATAAATGTATTTTACATTAAAATGTAAAATTTAGAAACAACCGATATTCTTCAATCTCTAATTTATAGAAAGTTTATTACAATATATAGAATTTAGCAGTATATTCGCTTCTTTAACCAACATTTAGCATTATTTTGTAGTACTAATAATATTATATTTTCCAGAAAATAATTTTTATTAAATTCGACAATATATACATTGATACTCGAAGAGAGAATCGAATCTCTGACCAGACTAGGAACATTTGATTTATTTACCTTTTATATAGGAAGAGCGTGTAAAAGCTTTCTTGAAAACTCAAGTTAAAATGTTTCAATAAATTTATAGATTTTGACGTAAATGTATATATATCAATCACTAAAATTATTTTAACTTGTGTTAAATTTTAACAGGCCACTGTTTTAAAGATTGATATAGATCTAGTTTAAGTTTGATTCACTGAATCAATTTAGAAAATTAAAGAAGTTTGAAAAATAAAAATATCGTTAAACTATTTAGGATTTTAAAAAAGGAAAGTTGGAAGTTTTATAAAAGTTTGAGGAAATGAGAATTTTTTCAGATTTTGTAAACCTTCACCCATGCATTCCATCTGCTGAATGAAGGTATGAAGATTTACGCAGTTGCACTTGAAGCTGGATGGTAAGAGAGGGAGAACATACGATACTCAATTGATCGAATACTTTATGGCAAGCTTTTCCAAATTTATTGAATTTATTGAAGCTGCGGAACTCTTTTATGTTAAAATATTTTTCTTTAAATTTCGATCCACATAAAATAAAGCATTAAAAAATAAATTTTCGTATTTTTCTCTTTGGTAATATTGATAAAAAAAATAAAAAATATAAACACAGTTCGAATGATCAGATATTAAGCAATTAAATACAAAACCCATTATTAATAGAGTTTACTGGTACACAAATTAGAATTTTCTCTTACTGAATTGTAGAAAATTTTGATTTTTTATAAGTATTAATTATATCTTTTCTGTTTATTTTATTATTTTAGTAAATTTTTCAAGCACGGTATTAATAACAAAAGATATAAATTCTGCTCTTTTTCCTTTGTAACCTTAGGATAAAAAAGGAATATTTGAAAAATCCAATTAGCTAGAAGTACAGATATTTTAAAATTCCACATTTGTTTTCATAAGGAAATTGAAATTTTGAGTGTGTTATTTTTGAAATCCATTCTAGCTTCTTGCAAATATCTTGTATTCTATCAACAATCAAGAAAGTCTTTTTCGTTGATTGAAAATATTCAATAGTTCTATAATTTTTAACATTTCGAATCGATAATTTTTTACATTAAAACAGCACATTATTCTCATTGATATTTTAACCTCATTTTTTTAAATTAAAGTATTTAAAAATTCTATTGTTATCCTCTGAAATATCTTAGTTAATGAAATATTATTAGACATTAATCCTAACGTTAAATATTTTATTTTAATTTCATAAAATTTTCTAGAATTTAATGTTTGAAAACTAGTAATTGTTTTAATTAATTGAAACTAGGGGAGACTATCCATTGTTTGACGTGGTAACTTAATCCTTATTTGTCTTATAGGTAAGTTCTTCTTGTTTTATCATGTCCCAGGAGTAAAGAGGAAGACTTTTTCACCGACTGTTCCGGAGAGAACACCAAGTAGACCTAGAAGGAGTAGTTCCGGTCAGGACGAGGAGGTTTTTGAATTACTACAAAATCCGAGTTTTGATGTATCGGAAGGTGTACGTTTATTATTGCGTATGCATACTACTCTTAATGGCAAGGTGGAGGATTTTATAAAGCGACTTGACCATCCTACGGAATGGCTTAAGAATGTGGATGAGGCACTTGCTGATTTTGAGGTTAGATTAGTTAATATTGAGGCCAGGATTGGTCCGGGTGGATCGGAGTCGGTAAGCTCGTATTGATATTAGTATGAAAGTGTCGAGAATGGAACGAGAGATGGATTACATGGACAATCAGCGAAGAATTAATAATATTGTGATACATGGTCTGGAGGAAGGAGTTAGAGAATCGGTAATGGATACATTGGAGGTAGTTAAATCTATGAATAAGTTGAATTTGCCTCTGTTGCGATATGTCGATGCTAGGCGAGTTGGTAAGAAATTCGGCGATAGGTCTAGCTCTAGAATAATAATTTGTCAGTTTAGTTCTCTTAATGATAAATTATCTTTTTAAAAAAGCAGTTTTTGAGTCTCGTAATCTGAATGTATTTGTTAACGATGATTTTTCTCAACGATTGAGACATTAGGTATAAGCTAAGCGATGTTTGGAAGACAGAAGAAATCTGAAGGTGCTCATAGAATCCGTTTAACCTATGATAAAATATTTATTGTTGGAGTGAAATACGGAAATGATGAGAATTCAGGTAAAATTATCGTTGTTTCCTCATAGCAACCACTGATCCAGGCTACCTCTATAGTGGCGTGGAATTGCACTGGTATTAAAAATAAACCGAATTCATTTTGGAAGTATATATCGCAATTTGATGCAATTTTTTTTTTTTTTAAATCTGAAACTTGGTATTCTTCTAAAAGTAATAAAAGTAACTTGGAGGTGCTATTGGATTATAATCATTGGTGATGCTTTTAGGGATGGTAGTAGGGGTAGGTTTAAGGCCGGATGGTTGCTATTTATAAAAGTTTGTTTTTGTTATAAAGTAATTTATAGAGATGATTTTTTGGTTTTGATTAATATTACATTCCCTGCGGGTGAATTCTTGCTATGTTTTGTTTATATCCAAGAGCATAGTTGGCAGGAAATTTTTGGGATTCTAATTAATTTTCATTTCAATGAAGATTCTAATTTAATTATTTTGTGTGACTTTAATGCTCGGATGGGTGGAGAAATGTTATCCCTGACTACATCGGTGATGCTTTCGGTATTGATTTTGCTAAAAGAAGCAGGACATCTAGGGATGCTATTGTGAACAGCAGAGGTCAAAAGATGCTTCAATTTTGTGTAAGATAAGAATTTAATAATATTAAATGGTAGAATGGCTGGTGATGATGCTGGTGAATATACATTTGTTTCTAGCTTGGGTTCTTCGGTTATTGATTTTGGTCTAACAACTTCTTGTGTATGGTGTTGTGTTAAATTTTTTTTTGTTGATGATTGTTGTTTATCGGATCATTTTCCTATAGTAATATGTTTGGACAATCCTGTTCAACCTAAAGTGAATAATAAGGGCAGTTTTTATGAAAGAATTTTTTGGAATTGTGAGACTATGAACAGATTTGTGCTTGATTTTGAGAAACATTTGTTAGAATGTAATTCTACTTCTTTATCAATTGTTAGTAAATTAATTGTCGAGTTAGCTAATTCCGATAATATGAATAATAGAGCGAACATTTCTTTGGAGGAGTGGTTTACATGTTTTTATTCTTTATATGGTTCTTCACTTCCTTATATTGTAGATTTGTCTGTCTTCAATGAGTGTTTAATTTGATCTGGTGAAATTTTGGATGTAGACATTATGGACTATGAGTTGAGCTATGTTTTAAGTAAAGACAAAGTTGGCTCTGCGCCTGGGGTTGATGGTATACCTTCTGAATTTTGGAGGATGGATTCTGTTTTTCCGATATTGCTTAGAAGTTTTGATAGAATCTTGAGATCTGGGGTTATCCCCAAGGGATTGGGGTAGTGCCATTCTATGTCCGGTATATAAAAATGGCTCTAAATCGATTCCTAGTAATTATAGAGGAATCTCTCTGATGAACTGTTCAAAGATATATGGTAGTATATTCTATCATAGGTTGGTTACTTGGTTAAATTTAAACGATATTTTATTTGAGAATCAGGCTGGTTTTTGTGAAAAATATTCTACGCTAGACAATGTTTTTATTTTACATACTCTTATTACTAAGACGTTAATGAGAAAAAGGCGAAAGGTATAATATGTCCTCAGCTTTTGATACCGTAGATAGGAATTTAATGTGAAAAAACTCTTGAAATATGGTATTTAGTTTTAAATCTGTTTCTTTGCTTACAGAATTTTATAAAGAGTCTAATGTTAAGATTAAATGGGGCCGTCTCTGTTCCAGGTCTTTTTTCACTGCTACTGGGATTAGACAGGGCTGTGTTTTAATTCCTGTGTTGTTTACTATATGTTAGAATAAGTTATTTGTTCAATTAAATCATTTAGACTATGAAGGTATCGAGGTGAACGGCATTAGTATTAAAATTTTGGCGTATGCAGATGATATATAGCTTTGATTGCCGACTCTGTTACGCGTTTACAAGGATTTATTAACATTTTGGATAAATATTTATTAGAAAATAATATGAGCTTAAATCTTATGAAATCTAAAGTTGTTGTCTTCCGTAATGGTGGTAAACTTGCTAAGTTGGATAAATGGTGGTTTAGAAACGATGCAATACAGGTAGTTTCCCAATATAAATATCGCCGGACCGACGAGAGAACTTGGAAGCGCGGATTGGTCAATCAGCGCTAGCTCCAACCCGTATAAAAGGTTGAAGTTTTGGCGGGAAGGAAGGTTGGCTAAACGAACTGGACTAGAAAGGTTTTCGTCTCTTTGCTTCGTTGTCGGACGTCGAAGGAGTTTGTGACTGACTGAAGCTCAGGGATTGCTTCGCAAGGTGTTTTTCCGACGGAACTGTAAGGATTTGGTGGACTATTTGAACTTTAGTTTATTCTTGTGTGTTAAAACCGACATTTGTAAATATTTTAACGTTGTAATTGTCGTCATTTGTAATCATTAATAGTTTGTAAACTTTAATTGACCTTATAAAGTTCTTGAAGTTCCATGGTAAACTTGATTTGAAACTTGACTCTGCTGGTTGGTTAGAGGCTTATCGGGATACATTCGGTCTTTCGTCTTTCAAGTAACTCCAAAGAAGAAGTCTGATGCTGTCAAATCAGACGAGTCTATGTATGTTCTTTGCATTAGAACAATCAAGAGTTGATTTTGAATGAGTTGCTTCAACGTAAACATTAATAAATTTTCGAAGTATACATTTTCATAATCCGAAACAAAAATTTAAAAATATTCAATCGCAAAAAAGTTATTACATTTTTGTATAGTAAAGCATCTTATAGCATACCCTATATACATATATATGTTACAGTAAAAACCCGTTTTTAGTGAAAACGCGTTTTAACTAGTTGAAACAAGTTTTTACTGAATGTCATTGTTAAAACTAGAATTTACTGCTAGTCAAAAATGAATTTGAGTTAAAAATAGTTTTAACTAGACAAAACGGGTTTTAACAAAATGGCTTAGTAAAAACTGTTTCGACCAAGGTCATTCAGCTAACACGTTCCTATAGTGTATGATGAATTTCGTATCGCTTTAACCCTTTTCTCCCAACATCTTGTTTACGTTTATTTTGCAATCCCTCCTAAGGCAATATAGGTCAGTCGGGCGATATTATTTTAAAAATTCACCAAAAATCAAATTATCATTATATCTATATGAAAAAAATCACTTACATTTATTAATATCTTTAGTTTTAAATACGATATTTTAAAAGTAAAGGACCTTCCAGTTTAGTATTTCCTTTACTTTTTAAAATTACAATTGTTTTATTACTTTAAAAACTAAATTTTATAAAATATTTTAATGAAGTTATTCATAAAGTGAATATTACATAAATTTTTTAGTAACTTCTAGAAAGTGCTTTAAGAGAGAAAGGTTAGATAGTCCAATATTTATATTTCATCCTGCAGCCGTGAGGAATTCAGTTTCGATCTTGAAACTTCATGATTTTTCATGGATAATATCGAGTCGTGTCGTCGTTCCTCATCTCTCATTCACACTGCGCGATGATTGGCTTATAAGAGATAAAATTGACAATTACTGTAAAGTTATTCAACGAATCAAATCCAATTAAAGTAATCCACATTTCATTTTAAAATTATATTTTTACTATGTTCTTATTTATTATCAATTAATAGTTAATAGTAATAATTGCTTTCTATTAAATGATGATTTATTTAGTTTTTTAAAGTTTCTGTTATTCTGCATTTTGATTAGAAATAAAATTAGAAATTATCCACTTCAGTAATGAGATTTTTCATTCTGTAATATGTTTTATTTCATTCTGTATATAATATTTAAAATATTTTAATACAGATGAATTATATTCATTTATTTTTGTTTACAAAAACCAAGTAAATTGTAATAGGAAAATCATATTTCTTCCCAAAAGAAATTAACATCCAGACAGGAGAGTTGTTCTAAGTAAAAATAGAATGCAAATAAAATAGAAATATTTTAATTAACGACAGTTTTCTTTTTTAATATAACAATAATTCATAATGTTTAAAGTTAAATGATATAACAATAAATTTAGATTTAATCAAATACATAGCTTTTATTATTATTTTTTTAACATTTTGAGAGAATTTATTTTTCAAGCAACTTCTATATTATTCTTTACTCTAAAGCAGTGGTTCCCAACCGGTGTTCCGCGGAACACTGGTGTTCCGTAAGCATCTCCCAAGTGTTCCGCAGATTTAGTCGCAAATCGGAAAGTGTACAATCGTATTCGAGCCGCCGAATATCAAAAAATTAAAATCATAAAATTTTCATAAACTTAAATATATATGTACGACTCGTACTTATGGAGTGCACTACTGTTTCGAATAAGATAAAGGCAATGATAAAAACTGAATGAAATATGTAAAAAACATCAGGCACAAGTTTCCCATTAAAGTTATTTAGGTATATTTTTTCCTGTCTTAGAATTGGCGTTAATAATATGAGTAGAGATTTTGAATTATAACTGCTCAATTCTAATAAAATAACTGATGACAAGCTTATGTATTTCATATTAACTTAAGTAAGTGTTCCGCTAAAGAAAATTGCTCACAAAAGTGTTCCGCATCCTAGAAAAGGTTGAGAACCACTGCTCTAAAGTCTTCTATAATCTATACTTTTCTTCTCCCTATATTATACTTTAACTCTATACTCATATTATTCTCATGTCTTAGGTTATTGTTTTTTTAAAGTTGAAATCATTGCATAAAAATATTTGTAATTTCCTTTTTATTTTTGAGATCTAATTATAAAAGTCATCCATCAAGTTTTCTTTACTAATTACATTTATTTAAATTAAAATTAGTAAGATATAAACTTTACATGTTTTTAAATTGAATTATAAACAAATTAAATAAAAATAATTTAAAATTTAAATAGAAATTCCAGTATTATATAAAGAAAAAAATTGTATTTTTCTTTCTAGATTATGTTTTGATAATTTCTTCTATTAATTATTTATTTATTTTTTAAATTTTGAAAAATATTTGAAGCTATAACTTAGTTTTATTATTATTTTTTCTATAATTAGATTTGGCTTCAATTAACCTAGTGCTTTTGAAAATAAACCGATGTTAAGTAAATTATAAATAAAAAGTAATTGATAACCCATAAGAATGTATGTTTATTTTCATTATCAAATTCTTTTTTCTAGTTATCTTGGTAAGGCTAAATGAGATGTTATTAAGCTGTTTCATTTTGTATTTTTCCTAATTAAAGTTCAAAGTCAGTAAGATTATTTCAAAAGTAATTTTTAAGAGTAAAAGAGTATTATTATAAAAGAAAATAAGAACAAAAGGAATCCATTATTTATAAAACAAAAACTAAAATTAAAACTTTATAATTATATTTAAAATATAATTAAAAATTAAAATAAATAACATAATTAAATAAAGTGTTGAAGAGTTTACTTTTTTCCACTAGTTATTTTTTTTTCAAAAAACCAAGAATAGGAAACGGTTTTGGAACATTTTATGACTTCATTACAGTAAAAGTAATATTAAGGAAAAACTAATATCTCATCTGTTTAATAAAAAGTTTAGAAATGTTGTTCTTTTTAGTAACTTTTTCATATATTTCACTTTTTGAAAATATGTTGATATAAATAAAATAAAATATCTGTGATCAATTTTCTACATTATAAACTTTGGAATCGTTCCAGTGTAAAAGTTAAATTGGGTGTTTTAAGTTGAATTTGAATTTAATTCCGAAGTGTGTTATTAATTAATTCATTAGAAGATAACGTTCAATTAGTTATTCATTTCCTTTTGCTGTTCGCATTAAGTGTTTTTAATCCTTAAATGTTAATGGTGTAATTGACTGATTAAGTGCAAATAAATTTATAATTGATTTTTCATATAAATTGAAACAACTATTAAAATTAAAATAGAAAAAAATTAAAAGAACAGTTTTATATAAATTATAAAATATGACTTAACAGAACAAATTTATTATGAAATTTTTAATTATTAAAATATATATAGTTTATTTGTAAAAATTTAGTAATCGATATCAAAAGTCAATTTTTTTTTATGTTGCTAAAATATTTTATATGGAATTTGCAGTGAATAATAACCATGCTTTCCTACATAAATTATAATAAAATCTTGATTTATATACACAGAGTTCCTAGATGAAATCTTCTTTTTGCATTCTATAAGAAAGTATTTCTCCTATTCAATTTGATTCCTGCTAATATGACAGATTTTCAGCTGTCAGCATACTAAATCTGATTTTTCGCTTGTGTGGAACAGCGCACACTTATGACTGGATTGATTGATAAGATCTCTCGATCTCAGGATCAATATGTCATAAAGTTTTCATGGAGATTGGTCAAAGTAAAGAGTTAGGATCTTTCAGTAAGTCGGTGCTCTTTTACTTAGTATAGCTCCTGATGTACCCGAGGGAAATTATCTCCCTTTTCTGTTCACTTTGAAGATTGACTTCTCTCAGGGGAATGCCAATATAGGCTTTACTAAGAATATACTGTTAATGATATATATATATATATATATATATTTTCAATCTCTAAATCTTTATTGTTATATTTATTGTAGTTTTATTTTATTTTAAATCTCGAGAAAATGCAATATCGAGATATTGATATATTTTTATTCGAATAAACCATTTTTCAGTCAGTACAACTATATCATTTCCTTTTTATATTTTATTATAAAACTCCACTAATATAATAATATTCAAGCATGTTATTTATATTTAAGATATTATTATTTAATTTTTAAATTCGTTGAAATTAGCTATAATTAATTGTTTAATTAGTTTGAAATTTATTAATATGTAAAAATTGATTAACATTTAATTCTTTTACTGTATATTTCAAATTTACATATTCAAAATGTAGTAAATATGTTAATTTTTTAAAAAAATAAATTGAATTAATATAAATATATAGTTACTTCGCTTTAAGTAGAATTACTTTTGGCATTTAAAATTTATAAAAATTAAATAAGTTTTATAATAAATAATAACATTTTTAATGACTTCAAATATTGAGCAGCAGTAAAAACTTGCTAACAAAGTTTAACATTATCGTATTAAATACATAATAAATTGCTTTATAAGTTAGTTTATTATTATTAATAATAACCTTGAAATTATAAAGGTTATAACAAAATGTTTTTGTTAAAATTATTTTTAAAAGTTTTATAAAACTTGATAGAATATAAAATAGCTCACTTTCAATTAGTTGATATTGTCTTATTATACAATTTTCTTTTGTGCTTTCTAATTTATCTCTCATATGATAAAGTTTTTCCTTAAGAAAATATCTATTTTTTAATTATTATAATTACTCCTTATAATATAATTTTGTTTAAAAACATGTAATAATTTTAATCTCTTAGTGATATAACAGGATTTACCTTATTAATTATTCGAATACGTACTCTTCATGGAAAAGTACAATGTAAACAAAATAATAACTAGACAAATATATTCAAGATAATAAGAATTCTAATTATAAAGGATCTGGTTATTTAATTATATTAGATTTTAATTGGAATATTAATTTATAAATAAAGAGTAAAAATTTATAAATAAACGTAAATAAATGCAAACTTTTATAATAATATAAATCTCAAGAAGATATTTTTTGTTTTTATTTTTATAGTAAATTGAAGAAATTAGAATAATAAATCCCAAAAATAAGGAAACGTTTCAATATGATTATCGTTTCATATATCAGTTGTATATTTATAAACCATTTAACGGCAAATAAGCATGTTTATGTTTCAAGTGAGGAAAGTTTTTTTGGAGAAATGCCGACAATAAATTTCTCTAGCAACTCTCAACGTGTTAATAGTTTGTGTAACGTGTCTTTATGGTTCTTCTACTGCCAAATTGCTACGCCAGGTGGCGTTGGTTGTATCGCAGCAGCTGTGGTGCCTAGATATGGTACTGATCTCTGACATCACCTAATAATGTGGAAAAGTAAATGAAGGTGACCTGGATGGTCTCTATTTTAATCATTTCCTGAGAAATATATTAAAGGCAATGCCAATTATTTATTGAAACAAGAATTTCTTATGATAAAAATTTTCTTTTTAAATTATTAAGAAATTAAACAAAATTGATAATCGTGTATTTTATGTTGATGCTGTGAAATAGTTATACCAAATTTAAGGATTTATAATTAATTTATATTTAAGTTTAAATATGTTAGAGTTTCCACTAAAAAGATATAATTATTTCATTTATTTGACAAGTTAAGGTTACTCCTATCGTCGGGGTTACAATTCTCAATACAAAAATAGCATATTAGCTTAATAGAAAATCAAAGTTTTAAGTAATAATTTTTTAAATAATATTTAAAATTTTTACAATAAAGAAGTAAGTGTGACATTAATTTTTTTATATCACCTCAGAGTATATAATGTTAGTTCACAAACAACATAGTCGGGTCTTTATATATCAATTCGCAGCTTATTTAATCGTAGTTGGAAAAGTAATGAGAGAGAATAATAACTTAGTTTATAGGATTTATAATAAGAATATTTCTTAATACTGCGATGTCTTTGTACCATTCATGGAATTTAGAAGTCTCCAAAAATAAGAAATTAGCATTAGCACATCTGAGTTTCCACCTTCTTACTATACTCCTTAGATGAAAAGCAAATACATCCGCAGATTCAAAAATCGTTAAGAAGACAAACCAATTCCTTCAAAATGTATAAAATACTTCCGTATCATTTGTTTTTCTCAGCGGCCTCTTTATATTCATTAACAAAACTTTCTTGTAAAAGAAGACCATGCACCGAATATGAGTCCTGTATTAACATTTCAGTAAATTTAAATAAAAGTTTTACAATTTTTATTGAAAGATGCGATTTCTAAAAGTCAAATCTCAACATACAGGCTGGGACTGATGTTTCTAAAAACAGACTTTATAAATTGATTTTGAATCAATTCAATGCCCTTAGGAACAAATATAGGAATAGCGTAAGAATAAAAACTGTATTAAGTCTTTCCTAGAATCTTATTTTGAGTAAGAAGTCGTAGTGATTTTCTTTCTTTTATAAAAGTTTAATAACAAAAATAAGTTCATATAATTTAAAAACGTAATAAAATAATATAATTTAATTAAATATTTACAATTTTTGAAAAACAAATACGAATAACTCAGATTTATAAATTTAGATCAACAAAGATGCTATTTTTAAATATTAAAACTGAAGAAAATATGTTTAATAATTAATTCTGTGCCGAAATTTTATATTTATTATTTAAGTTATATTGTTATGATAATATAATATTTATAATCTGTATTTAAGAGTACAGAGTTAGTACTTTCTTTCAGAGGAAGTCAATAAACCGAAACACATTGCCCGTATTTTCTATCATAAAATAGAAGTAATGGCAGGAGAGATTGTTATACACAATATCAGTTCTACAACTTTCAACGAGCTTAATCTGATATTACGTTAACAGATAAAATTTAACAAAAACTATTTCAAACTAACACATTGTTTCGAGATATCAGATGCTCAGTTCCCATAACAGGTCTTCAGTATTAACGAAACTAAACGCACCATTATCATCCTACAACTAAGATAAAAAATAGCAATATCTATATAGGCCAAAATTCTACTTTCTGGAAAGATTCTCACCATTTTCTGTTTATAAAAAATGCAGTAGTGATGAATTTATTGCGAGTCAGCTATCAAAAATGAATATTATTCGGCACCATTTCAAAAAAAGTCCAGCCAGCCATAAGCAAAACGAGAAAATACAGGCTCTATCAGAGAAGACCTCATCTTACAGGATAATGTTCGCTCTATATAACCAATTCGAAGTTCGAAGTACTCCATCATTATCCTGAAGACCAAACTTTCAGTTGCTTTTAGATCTCTTTGACACTTTGAAAGATGCATTCCGAGGATTCAACTCAAATAAGGGAATCCAATGAACTGTAAAAGAGTGGTTTCGACATTAACCATAATCTTTACTTCCTGGATGTTAATGGAACATCGATGGGGTATTTTTTTGAATAATATCAGTTTCATATTAAATATTTTTCTTTGATAAATCTGATTTTTATTATTTATTTTACTTTGATTAATTTAACTAACGACACAATTATTAACTTCATACTTATAATTCAATCTTATAAGAAAGATATAAAATAAAGGAAATAATACAAAAATATATAATATTATTATTTTTATATAGGCTTATAATATATATTAACTACTCAGCATAAACATAATTCGTAATAAATAAATAAATTACATTTTATCTATTATTGTTTTTTCTGTTATCATTTTAATATTATATTTTAATTACAGCATGTTTAATTAAATTTTAACTTTAATTATAATTTAAAATAATTAATTCTTAATAATTTGCTCAAACTAATTACATAACTATTTCTTTTTTAATATAGAAGTTCTATTTAGAAGCCATAAATTGCAATTATGTACTCTTACAACGCAAAATATCATTCAATCAAGATATTTCTTTCTTTTTTCAAGTGGAAATTTTTACGATTTTATGTATTAACCACTTAATTATCACGCTACATTACATTCGAAAGGAAATCCATACGAAATCCTGAAATTCTTTCAAAAAATGATTTGTATTCTTCTATCTATGCAGTTACCTTTTGTCCTGATTTCGACGTCGATTTAATTGCCGTTTTGATTAATTGAAGCATGCTTGTCATGGTAGAAAAAAAATGAAATGAAACATTGTCGACCAAAATCGAACTTTGCAGTCATTAAAGTAAAGTAAGAAATATTAATCAAACTTTGTAAAATCTTCACAGTCGCGTTACTAAGTGGGAATTTCAAATAGTTTCTTTGGAAAAAAAAGTAGTTTATAATCAAATGAATAAAAAGTCATTTTCTCTAGAGTGAATTACATTTTTAAAAGAAAAAAAAAGTTTTAAAATTACCATTTAATTAAAGAAAAACGTCTAATCTAATCTGTTTAATTTGTTTAAAATATAGCATTAAAGAATGAGATATATTATATAAAATTAAACGTTTTAAATTAATTAAAAATGAATATTCTGTATGCAAATTAAATTTTGTTAAAGCAGAAATCTTGATAAAAATAACCATATGAGAGAGTTGTGAAATTTAGTCAAGTGAGAGAAATTTCATGTTAAACCAGAAATAAATTCTAAACAAACTTTAATTAATATTATTTAACATGTAGAAAAGAATGTTGTTTATTGTATAATTTAGCATAACTTTTAATCACAGTAACAAAATAAAACATTTGTAAATGCTCTAATTAAAGATGAATAAAGTTTTTAGAAATTAAATTAATTCCGAATATAAACGTAACAAATTATAATATTGTAATTTAATCAATAATTTTAAATTTGAATTTTTTATATTAAAAAAACAGAGAGAATACAAGTAAATTCGAAAGTCGGTATTAAATCAATTTAAATTTAAATAAATGCAATCATAATTTATGCTCCTATATTTAAATTTTTGTAAAAATAAATTAAATTTATAAAGTTTTTAGAATTTTGAATTATTTAGGATTATTAATAAATAATTTAATATTATAATGAAAAGTTTGCAGTATTAATTAATATAAAATGATCAAAATGGATCGAAAACACAACCCACAGTTTTTATTACAATATTCAAAATGTATTTGTTTTTAGATTGGAATTACAACAAATATAAATTTTCAAACTATTTTTGTTTATTTAATAAGTTTTTATATTAATTTAACTTGAATTTTCAGTGCTAAACTTCAGTAAAAATTGGAATTATTTTACTGGCAGCAATATTTTCATTTCAAGAATCGCGATATCTAAACATTTATCTTATGTACTTGTGTTTTGAGCTCAGAAATATTACCTTCGTTCTAAGGTTATTGGAATGCGTATAAATGAATTTGGAAGCCCATGCTAAAACTTCTGACAAGTTTAATTAATAATAAATTTTAGAATTTTTTAATTTAAATTTTCACATTTATTAATATTGTATAAATTTTAATTCGGTAGAAAATGATATTATTTTTGACAGGTAGGATATTATCTGTAATCTTTTTGTACACTATAATTATATATGTATAATTTTGTTTACAAAATAACCATTAAACAAAACAATAGTTTATTATTTTACTTAATTATATTAAATAACTCAATAACATTACCTTATAAAACATTAACTTCTTTCAAGAAGTTGAATTGTTATTATAACCAATTGTAGTACCACAATTAAATTTTTAATGATGTTATGTTGTTCATTAATATATTAATAATTATTTTCCTATTTACTTATTAGTGTAAATGTTTATATTTTCTTCTAATAGTAATTTCAGATATTTTGAAAGAAAGAAATAATGAATTACATAGTATTTCCTGAAAATAAAGTTTTTAGTTACAGAAATAGAGTTTATTTTGCACTTAAATTATTATAATAATAATGAAAACATATAAAAGACATTTTGAAAAAAGTTTATTTAACTAAAGAAAAGAAAGTTTTCCTATGAGAATTATATCACAAATGGCATCTTATATGAAAAGATGAGTACTTCCTTTATCACAAAGGATGCTTTATAACAAGCGCCTCTTAGAATTGTCGGATAATATTTAATAGCACACACTTTAAGAGTTTATAATGGATAGTATATCGATTTTTGAATAAACCCATACTTCGATTTTTGGTATCATTTTTTAAAAATCTATCCGAAGCTTTTAAAATTTGCATGTATATCTCGTTGAAAGCCTAATTCAAATAAAGGAAAAATAGAGATGCAGAAAAGAATGTGGCATTTCATATAATCAATAATAAACATAACTTTGTGCATTTAAGATGTATTATCTGGGCCAACAATGCTTAAAAAAAGGAAATTTTCTTCTGCGAAATTTTCCAATAACCTCAAGGTTAAAGATAACATGACATTTGTTTTTCGATATACGATATTTGATTTTTATGAAATAAAGAAAGAAATGATCTATCGACAAGAAACTAAAAATATTAGCCCTATAACTTTTATACAATAAAATAAAATCAATCTTCGGTATTTTCTTTAGATGGAATAAATATATGAAACTTACAGATCGATATATTTGTTTTAATGATTTATAAGATAAACGATAAATTTTGTTCATATATGGTTTTAATTTCTTTATTATAAAAGGTTTTATTTAAGTAAAATTCACGGAATAGACAAGTAATGGCATTAAATAATACATTAATGGCGAAAGACAATATACCAATGGATCCTCTATTGATTTGCAGATCAACAAACATTGTCATCTGATATAGCAAATTGTATTGTGTCTAGTGAATGAATTAAATAAAAGCAATATAAGATTTAATGTTTAATGTACTTTTAATTTTACGAAAATTTTCTTCTATATTAATTAATAGAATTTCATAATGCTTATGAAATTCTATTAATTAAGTGTCATGCAATTTAATTTAATTTAAAACTGCTAAAATTAACTGAAATCATGCGGCAATATATTTTGTACATGTTCTAAAAATATTTCTATCTTATATTAAAATATGTTAAAATTTTAATATATAACAAGTGCAAGTAATTAATTGATTTTTGAATTACAACCAAATAATAAACATTGTTAATTAAAAACATAAAGTAATTAAAAAAACAATATCTAAAATTCTAAAATAAATTAAGAAATCTGACATTCAAGTTATAAACATGAAAAAAAACTTGAAAAGAAAATTTTGTCTTACGTTTTACTTGTCATTCATGCAATTAGTTTAAGAGAAAAAGTGAATGACTATATTATATTCTGATGCAGCTAATAATTCTTTTTTAAATTATATGCATGTTTTCTAGACATATTCCTGTTATGTATATCTTGCGGATGTTTAATAGGAAATCTAAAAACTTTGGTTGTCTTTGAAGATTTATCCGAATTTTCTTCAAATCTGTCTACTCATATTTATAAGACGTTTTCGATCATTGTCATGTTTCAGAATTTTCTAACTAAAATGGACTTAGCCTATATTAAGTCGGTCCTTGTCCATTTTAAGAAAATCAATTTATATTTTGATGACAGCGAATATAGGGTCACAATATTATTTAAAATATATAAAATTTATTTTTCTCGAGGGGGCGCTCCAGGCGTTTAACCATGAGGGTGAAAATTAAGTCGGAGCTTTTTTGGTATGAAAAAAAGAAACTTTTATCGTTAAATTTGTGGCTAATTCAGGTATATTTATTAATAATTATACGGATAAAGCTGATAATGGCTGGGATAGAACAAAACCCAGGTCCATTGTCACATTCTCCGCCAAAGAGAGGACGACCGCCATTGACTAGAAGTACAAGTACAGTTAAGATGTCTAAAGCAGCTTGTGTGGATACAATGCTCCGTAGACAACATACATCATCCAAGGAGAAGGAAGGGACGGAAATAACACATGAAAATGAGAGAGAAAAGGAAAAGGAGTCTATGTTGGAAATCTATGGTGAAGTGAGGGAGAGAGATGATAATCCGATAACAACCAGCATAGAACAACTGTCAAAACTTGTACAAGCTTCTCATAAATCCATAACTGAACAAATTCTGGAACTTAAATCCGAAATAAGTTTAATTCACCAGGAGTTAAAGGAATTCAAAACAAAGTTTGGCCTGTTGGAGCAGAAAGTAAATCAACTTGAGGCGATGGTTCCTGACCTTGACAGAAAAATGGAAGCCCAGCAATATATGGTAAATAACACTTTAAATATAATTAAGCAAGCTAACTTAATGTTATTCGGATACCCAATAGAAGAAAGTACAATTATAAAAGAAAGCCTAGTTAAATTTATTCAGAAGACCTTAAAAATAACAGACTTTAAATTAGAAGAAATTAAAGACATTTATATAATTAAAAAGGAAAAACCTACTATTCTAAAAATTTCTTTAACTAATGTTCAAAGGAAGAATCAAATAATATCTTATTTTTATAATTATAAAAAAGTTTCATTGGAAGAGCCATATAATAATTTGCGCATGTCATCTGACTTTACCCAAGAAACAAGAGATCGTAGAGCCAAAATTCTTCCATATTATATAGAGGCTAAGAAAAAAGGTGTCCAGATTTTACTAAGAAATGACTATATCATTTATAAAAACATGAAAATTACATATAGTTTTACAAATAACTGCCTAGTGGATGCTAAAACTTTTTTAGATGTAAATTTCAATTACTAAATTTACCCAATAATACTAATGTTTTTAATAATAATAGCAGTAAGTGCGATAAATCTAAAATGGAATATATGAAAGAGTCTGGAATTAGAATACTCACTTGGAATGTCCAAGGATTCAGAAATAAGTTTTCTTCAACTTATTTAAAAAAGATGATGGAGAAGTATGATATAATAGGTATAGAAGAAACTTGGGTTAATAAATTAACCACAAACGACATACAAATTTTACAGACTTTTGATTACATAATGGTCCCTGCTTTAAAAAATCCTGGTGTAGGCAGGCCTAAAGGTGGAATTATGTTAATAATGAATAAAACTTTGGGGAGCTTGATTTACTCTTATACAAGTTCATATTTAATATTTTCTTTGATCAAATTGGAAACAAAAAAACTTAGTAATTTCGCCGAAAGATATCTGGCAATAATAGTCAATTATATTCCGCCTTATGAAACGCTTCAAAGTCCTTATCAAGAAATTGAAAAGATTTTATCGAACTGGTTACATTTTACTCCATTATGGCTAATTATAGGCGATTTTAACGCCAGAATTGGAAATCTCAACGATTCATATTATAAAGGAAATAACCGAATAATTTACAATATAAGAAGTAGCTCTGACACAGGAAGTAATAAAAAAGGAAACTTGTTACTTAAACTTGCCAAAAGTCACGATTTATACATACTAAATGGTCGTACTATAGAGGATTATCCTGGCAGACATACCTTTTTGTCTCCAAGAGGAGCATCGGTCATAGATTATATAATATGTTCAGAATTTATATTGGACCATTGTATTGAATTTAAGGTGTTAGATAACGACCAATCCGATCACTTCCCTTTACAACTAATTATAGGAGAAGACCTGCCTAACCTATTATTGTGCGAAAAGAAAAATATAAAAGAGAACTTACAAGAGATGAAATGTAGATTTAACATTAGAAAATACGAAAGTGAAATAGGAGAAAGAATCAAACTAATCCATAGAGTACAGATTGGAGAAATATACAATTCTTTAATAAAAATTTTTAAAGACTATATTATAGAACCGAATTGTCATAAAATTAAAAACTTAAATAAGAAGAAATATAAATTTAAGCAAGAATGGTTTGATATGGAGTGTTATAGAGCAAAGAGAAAAAAAGAACATGCATTGGTATTATTTCGTAAACATCGATTAAGAGAACAACTAAAGGAATATATAGATTCAAGAAAAGGATATAATAATCTTATAAAGGCGAAGAAAAAGAAATATTTTAATACGATTAATCAAAAATTACTTACTGAGAAAAACAATAATTTTTTCTGGTCAACAGTTAAAAAATATCGACCGAGGATAAAGGAGGAAAAGCAAGTGTTTGTTGGATTTGAAAAATGGTTTGAATTTTTTGGAAAAAGGAAGGCAAATAATATAAATAATACTCTAGAATCAGGACAGGATACAATGAACAGAAATGAGGGTGTATTGGATTCGCCAATTCAGGCTCTAGAAATAGTAAACATTATTAAAAAATTAAAAGAAACTACTGCTGTGGGACCTGATTCCATTCCAAATAGTTTTTTAAAAAGATTACCATTTGATACGGCTGAATTGTTAGCACTTAGTTTTAATTATATGTATGAAAACAGTATTTACCCTGAGTCATGGTGCTCGTCATATTTCCGAATGATATTTAAAAAAGGCGATGAATTAAATCCTAGCAACTACAGACCTATCGCAATTCTCTCTTCATTAAGGAAGATTTTTACATCAATCTTGGCGACAAGATTTATTCAATGGTTGGAAGCAAATTCCCTGATTTCAGACTCCCAATTTGCATTTACTAAAAAGAGTGGAACAGAAACAGCATTATTTACATTAATCTCAATCATTCAAATCCATTTATCCAGAAAAAGACACAAATTATATACAGTTTATTTGGACCTAGAAAAGGCTTTTGACTCGGTTTCAATAGGAACATTATGTGATAAACTAAAAAATCATGGTGCAGATACTTTGTTTATTAAGGCTATAAAGTTTTTATTTGGTCATTACTCCGTTACAATTAAATGTGGAAAAAATGTATACCCACCATTTGATATTTATGGTGGTCTTCTGCAGGGTGATCCACTGTCGCCTCACTTATTCAATTTTATGATTTACGACATTAATGGGCAATTTAATAAAGAAGAGGATGGGATTTTGATAGAGAATCAGCTAATTCATTCAATTCAATATGCAGACGACATTGTGTTAATTTCGAACACTAAAATGGGTCTACAGAGAAAAATTAATTTAATGCAGAAATACTTCTTACAACTAGGTTTAAAAATTAATCCAAACAAAACGTATGTTCAGATATTCCGAAGGGGTGGAAGACTGTCTAGACAAGATTATAATTTTTACCTTTTAAATGAGAAACTAAAAGTAGTCGAGGAGATTTCGTACCTGGGAATTAGTTTATCTTCAACATTATCTTTTGAAGCTCATGCGCAATATATATGGAACAAAGCACACAAATTAATTAATAACCTTATTCACTTATTAATTAAAATAAGAATAAACTCTATACAGAAACAAATGCAGCTCTTTTCAACAATAGTCATAAACTCAATATGTTATGGCTTTCCAATATGGGGCATGGACTGGATATCCCGACTGGAAAAAATTCAATTATTATACATAAGGAAAATATATGGCTTAGACAGAGCTGTACCCGGATATGCGATCCGGCATGATACAAATCGATTACAACTAGAGTCTTATTTGGTAGTAAGAATTCTAAAATTCTATAAGAGATTGACAAATAGTCATAATATTTGGATAGATATTATATTAAAAAAACTTAAGAGTCTAACTGAGACAAAGGAAAATTACGTAAATAATTGGTATAATAAATTTTGTCGAATGTTGGCAAAATATGGAATATCACCTATACTATTTAATAATACGGAAGCAGATTGGAATTTTGGGTACTCCATTCTAATAGAAAACATGTTTAATAACTCAATCCAGCAAGAAATGGATAAACTACAGAACTCTAAATTTCATCCCTGGTATATTGATAATCTAATTTTCCCTCCTTCGTCTGTTTATTTGCATTTTCCCATTCCATTCGCGATGAAAAGATTTTACATGCAACTCCGACTGAATAGTTTTTATGTAATAGTTAATCAGAATTATCTGAATATTAAAAACAATTTGTGTAACTTATGTAAAGAACAAATCTCGATTTATCATATAATTTGTGTATGTAAGGAATGTACAGAGATCAGAAATCAATTTGGTATTACTGTCCTGTCTAACAGTAAATCAATCACGAAATTCTATAACAACTTATTTCAAATAAGTGCAACAGTGTTAATTAGGCTATATAACTTTTTCAATAAATATATTAAAATGTCTGAGAATGTAAGTAAAAACATAGAAAGCGAATCATAGAGTTAATTGATATAAATTGTAACTTAGAAATAATACAAAATTGTACAGCCATATTTATTATTGTTCCGCTTTTCTATGATTTCCCCCTTGTAACGGGAATTTCCCATAATACGCTAATAAAGATTAATAATAATAATAATATTAATTTTCTCATAAAATGAAGATTTGATGTCTTTCAGAATATTTTCATCTTATTACAGATGACAAATCTTTTTATTTCTAAAAGTTATATATATATATAATTATATATTTTAAAATTCAAATCCATTTTTAATCATTTTATTTCATTTTAGAACATTTTTAAATTCAATTTTACTATTAAAAATTCGACAAACCCTTTTGAAGTTTGCAAAAAGAATTCTGTTCATTATAGAATTTTTAAAATAAATAAAACAATATGAAATCTTATTCATTTTTATTTTTATAAAAGTATTATTATTGTTAGCAATATTAATGATAAACAATCGTAGAATATAAAATAACTGTTTGTGATTCAATTATGCAAATTTCATAGATTATTTGTGTAATCAGAATTAATGATAATATTCTAAATATTCTTAAAATAATAACAGAAATTATTATTTATTATTTTTTTTAGAAAGTTAAATGCATAATATATAATAATTTAATTTAAAATATTATTAATATCGCTTTTATTTAAATAATTGCGGTTACTGTTTTAAACTACGTATTTTCTCTGCGGTTACTATCCGAGGGAAGTTGTTGTTTCCTTTGTACAAACCCGTTTGGTATCCGTTATTAGGGGCTGCAATTTTCAAAGTGAAGACATATGCATTCCCACTGTCTGTTTATCCTTCGGTAATTTCGACAACCGAGTTAGATAGATGAAAATCGAGACCATACATAGAGAAATATATAACCTTATATAATATAATATAAATGTATATTAACTATATAGGAACTTCCAGTACGGACCGGAAGTGATATGATTTCAATGCAAATTTTTTCCAGAGCGGAGTTAAATGAATGACCGGCATGACCCAACTGTTCTCAGGAGAAGTATGATGTATAGGGGCAAGACACAACTAAAATTTAGACCAAATATGGAAAGCTGAGTTAAAGTATTTAAATTGTTTTATTTATGTTAAATAAAGTTATTTATGAAATTATATTTGAAAAACCAACTAGCATATTTTTTATAACGAATGATCTATATGATAGAGGTTATTATTCGAATAAAACCAGTAATTAAGAACTTAAATTTGTATGCAAATAAATTCATTGCAATTAATTTTTATAAGAAAAAAAAATTAATTCAAAACTACTAAAAGTGAAATTGAAAATATAATTTACGTGCAGGGTGAGTCAAAAGTCCCTTTACCCTTTTCATTCCAAAAGTACTGAAGCTATATAAATTTCATTAATGACTCATCCTGTATATATCTAACAGGGTGAACCAGAATCGAACAGATAAGATATATTTCAGTATACATATTAATATATATCAAATATCAATAAGTTCGCGTAAGCATTATTCTTTATCTCTTCAGTGTCTATATTATATAACTAAAATATCAAAAACTTTATAATAGATAAATTTAACAATTAAAATAATACATGTATATTGATATTTAAAATTGAAAGATCTGCAGTTAGCCAAGAATTTTGTATATTCTTTTCAAGAAGCTTAAATTATTAAATATAAACAAAAGTAAAGTAATTCATTTAAATTTAGAATAATTAGGAAGTTGAAATAAAATGATATCGTGCTTTCAATTATACTTAATTAAGTAAACAGTTATTAAAGATTGTCTATCTCGTTATGTTATTCTAAAGACTTCATCATAATATAATTTTTTTTAAATGAAATTATGTTATTTTTATTGATTATATTTAAAATATTATAGTTAATCCTTAACTTCTATGACGCTTAATCTTAATAATGGAAAAGTACAAATTAAAAGTTAATTTGAATTAAACTTACGTAGTAATCTATAAAAGCTATTTTTTATCTTTAATTTCTTTAAGAGATTATACTTTCTGAGTTAAAAAAAATTTATGACCTTTATTCTTAATGAAATTAATTGTTTAATTCAAGTAATTATTGTCTGAATGTGAGTAATTGCAATTTGATAATATTTTGTGAAATTAAACTTAAAACTTTATTATAGGTTTTTTAAAACTATTTCTACTTTGTGGGCACTAGATCAACATTATCTAATATCATTTTTATAAAAATGCTGAAGCAAAAATAGCATAAAAAATTCTTCATTTCATTTAAAAAATCAGAAAAGTTTTCTTCTGTTTCAGCTTTATTAAAATTAAATATTTAAATAATTCGGCGTGGTTTCTTTTAATTTGGAATATTCAAATTGCATTTTTCATTTAAATACTGTGCTTTAAATTTTTCTGTAATATTTATAAATAAAATCGCATATTTATAAGAATTTTGATCATTATGTATAATTATATATTTAATTATTTAAAATAGGAAGTTATAAATTTGTTTTAATAAAATTTTAAATTAATCTCAAAAATCTAAAATATACTTTTTAAGTAATTGTTTACTATAAAGTATGTTTACTTTATAGTAAACATATATGAAATATTGTCACATTAAAATTTTAATTTATTATCAATATTTATAAGTATCAATCATTATTAAATGTAATCAACTTCAAAGATTAAGTTTTTACTCGATTAAAAATTAAAGTCCTAATGCGATTCTTAAAAATTTTCTCCTAAATTTATAAATTTATCCTCGTATTATTCACTATACCGCTATATTTTCCCTTCACATTCTGTTAGTATTGCCGTGAAATGTTAGTACCAAGCTAATGACCGTTTTGTAATATTGTAATAAAACGAACTACTTTATAATAATTTGTTGAAATTTCATATCCGTTCAGGCTACACACCAGTAAATTTTACTTTTAAATTTGTATAATTATGAATCTAAATTATTGCGTCAAAAACGTAAATATTTAAAAAAAACTTTATTATACTTTATCAAAGGTTATGAATTGATTAAATGCCATTTAACGTTGATAAACTTACTTATTAGTACTAGTCTTAAGTATAAATGGTAAACGGTTTTAAAAATTAAGAAATTTATAATTAAAATATCACATTTGTGTTTCAGCGACTCGTTAACAAATACCTAAAGTAACTTGATTTTTTAACATCTTATCGTTTGTGACATGTTAGGATAAAGGAAAGACATTTCTTCATTTCATTCAAGCAACAGGAAAAAGCTTTCACATCCATTTCAACAACAATGTCTGGAAGTTATGTGCTTTCTCCCATATACGGTGACAGCTGTATCCAAAGGAACTTACACTGACCTCCGACCTCCTAGTGGTGACAGAAATGTTTTCAAGAAACACCATGCTTGTCTCCAGCTGTCACGCCTTGTGTTAAGTTGTATCAAATCTGATTGGGTTTTATTAAAGTAAAACCTCTATACTTATATCGGCATTGAGACAGATAAAAGATTAATGCTATTGATAAGAATTCCAAAGCTGTAAATAGTTTTAGTTGAAAAGAGAAAAACGCAAGTTTTATTATAAGCTGAAATGAAAACAATGCGTAAACCGATTTGAAACTGTTTAGAAAATATCGGTAAATTAATTAATAAAACAGTTTTGTAGACAATAAATTAAAATTATTTTCATTTTTCTTTTTATATTTGAAATAATTTTTATATTATTATTATTATTAAGAAATTTCCATAAAATTAAGGAATTTTATATTTGATTAGTAATATCATGTTACATAATAATACTTAAAAAATATAAAACGTACATTAGAATGGAGTTTAAGTATCATTATGCCTATATTTTGATTACATTTTTTTTTCTATTTTCTAGCAATTAGTATTAATTTTTCTATTTGTTTTTATTATTTTGTTTTATTTCCAATTTTATTATATATTACTTAATATTTTTTGGAATTATGTTTTTCGGATATTTTAATTTTTTCCCCATTCTTAATAATTTTAATTGTGGGGGGCGTGTTTGAACGTCGGCGCTGCGAGTGACTTTTTCTGTGAACCTTTCATTTGTGCAGCGAAGTGGTGAATTACTGTTTATTTGATTAACTTATTATTAAACAAGTTTAAACTAACACTAACTAAGTGAAGGTAAAGGAAAAAGCAATAATACAAAAAATAATAATATGCAAAGATCTCCAGTCAGGCGTGGAAGACCTCCACTGACCAGAACGAGGACAGAGAACAAACAAGCTCAACCAAGCACTTCAAGCTCCAAACTCATTACGGATTACGGAACACAACCGAAAAGTGATTCACAAGAAGGAACAAAAGAATTCTCGAATCAAAATATGGAACCTGGTCAGCAGAATTCATTAGGCTCAACAGGTGAGTCACCTAATATTAATTCAAGCCTTCTTACTAATCCGGCAAGTCAACTTGACACCACAACTGCACTTCTATGGACTAAAATATCAGATTTAATAAATGCTTCAAATGATAAACTGTTAGAACAAATGGTCTATATAAAAGAAGACGTAGAACGAATACGTCAAGATATACGTGAGACTAAGGAAAGACAGATATATATGGAGGAAGAAATTAAAAATTTAAAACAACAACTAGAAAATCAAAAAAGTGAAAATGAACTAACGCAATTTAAAATAGACTCTTTAATTAATGATTATAATTATAAAAAAATAATTGTATACAAATATCCAAGCTCGAAATCCATATCTACGTTAGAGGTATATAACTTTATGACTAATGTACTAAACATTCACGATATAGCCCAAACTGAGATAACAGAAACAAACTTAATAACTAAGAAACCTAATACAACAGTAAGAATAACATTCAGCAATAAGCAACTTCGTGATAAATTTTTCTATACCTTTATTCAAAAGAAACAACAAAAAAACGCATTAGAAGAATGGGAAGACATGCAAATATCCCCAGATTTGACTAAAAACTCAAGGATAAGAAAGAAAAATTTACTCCCAATACTTCATGAATTACGAAAACAAAAAGACCAAGTTAAACTCCGTAATGATATATTAACGATAAACCAAGAAAAAATAACATATAGCCTAAAATTGAGCAAATTGGTTTATGTAAATAATTTTCGTCCTTATAGTAATCAAATAAATACAGACAGTTGATATCATGTTAAGCAAAAATATACGCAACATAACAAAGTCATAAAGAATAATCAAATGGTTTCCATTGCTAACTGGAATGGCCAAGGAATAAAAAATAAAACGTCACTAATAAATAACTTTTGTGTTAAATACGATCCGGATATTTTAGCAATTACTGAAACTTGGATTACTTCGAATTTGTATTATAAAACAAAATTTTTCAATAACTTTATAGTGGAATCGATCCAAGCACAAAAACCTACAGGTCCAGGCCGTCCAAGCGGAGGTATATGTATCCTTATAAAAAAGAACCTTGGTAAAATAATTGACATAAAAAAATTCAACAATTATATGCTACTTCTTATCTCATTACAGAAGCCTACTTTGGTAAATAAAACGAATAATTTAATAACATTATTAATTGCTTATATTCCGCCTGATGATCTAAGTACTTTAAAAAATATGTTTAAAACATTAGAAAGTTGGAGTCATATTTCTCCGCTCATTTTGGTAGTGGGAGATTTTAATGCAAGGATTGGTGAGTTAATAGATTCAAAATATAAAGGTGCCAATTTCAATATATCTAATAAACGTCTTTCGAAAGATAAACAAACCAACAGATTGGGTAAAAACTTTATCGAGTTGCTAACAGAACACAGATTGTTTCTTCTTAACGGCAGAATTCAACAGGATATTCCAGCTGAACATACTTGCTTGACTAATACGGGTGCTTCGACCATAGATTTCACAATTTGCTCTGAATTATTCTTAGATTGTTGTGTAGAATTTCAGACTACGAATTTCGATATTTCAGATCATTTTCCTACAATAGCAAAATTCCGTTTATTTCCTTTTGAGAATTCGGATTATATATATAACAACAACTTCAAGATAAAGTACAAATTGGCTAGTTATGAGTCCGAAATTGGAAATCGGTTTAAAAATATGCTAGAAGTAACTAACAATAACTGTGAAGAGGTATACAAAATAATGATGAATATCATGAATGATTATATAATATCAAACAAGGATAACAAATACGCGCAAAATAAAAATAAAAAAATCTGGTATGATTCCGATTGTTACAAAGAAAAACGGCGAAAGCAACAAGATTTAAAAATTTATAGGCAAAATCCTAATAAAGAAAATTTGATTAATTACAAAAACTCCAAACGAATCTACAATAACTTAATTAAGACGAAAAAGAAAAACTACTTTTGTAGAATTGAATCAAATTTAATAAATAATAGTAATAATAGCAAAATATTTTGGAATACTATCCGAAAATTTCGACCAAAAGCTAATCTAGGAGATATTAACATTTGTATAAGATTCGAAACTTG
This sequence comes from Centruroides vittatus, assembly GCF_030686945.1. Lineage (NCBI taxonomy): Eukaryota > Metazoa > Arthropoda > Arachnida > Scorpiones > Buthidae > Centruroides > Centruroides vittatus. The sequence goes on along the minus strand of NW_027122706.1, from coordinate 7,778,832 downwards.
GAAGAAATTTTATCAAAGCTTCATTATAAAAAATTTAAAAGTTCCAATGGAAAGAAATATTAATTATTATGATGATTATTTAAACGCTGACTTGACTATGAATGAACTCGACGAAGTAATTCAAAAAACAAAAAACAATACTACCCCAGGGGATGATAACATACCAACCAAATTCTTAAAAATGCTACCAACGGAATCTAAAATAAAATTATTGAAAATATTCAATGCTATGTACAGCACATTGTCCTATCCTGAATCTTGGAATTCCATAATCATGACGATGATCTATAAAAAGGGAGACCAGATGGCTCCAGAAAACTATAGACCTATAGCTTTGTTATCTACACTTAGAAAATGTTTTACCTCGATACTTGCAAAAAAATTTCAATATTGGATCAAAATCAACGAGTTAGAAGCAGAATTTCAGTTTGCTTATACAAAAAATAAAGGCACCGAATTTGCGATATTTACTTTGCTAATGATTATTCAAATATATCTCGTAAAAAAACATAGAAAAGTGTATGCTGCTTTTATAGATATTAAAAAGGCATTCGATTCAGTATATGTACCTTTATTACAACAAAAACTTAAGGAGATTGGTGCTAGTTCTCAATTTACAGGAACAATATCAATATTATTTCAAAATTATAAAATAAAGATTAAGCACGGTAAAAACATTCTTCCACCATTAACGCATTCACGTGGTATTCTTCAAGGAGATCCATTATCTCCACATTTATTTAACTTTTATTTGAAAGATATAGATCATCTTTTTTCTGAAGTAAACGATGGTATAGTCATAGGCAATAAAGCATTTCATTATATTCTCTTTGCTGATGACTTGGTTGTGGTAGCACCGACAAAAATTTCTCTCCAAAGGAAAATCAATCAATTAAATTCGCATTTTAAGTCTAAATATTTAGCAGTTAATCCAAGTAAAACTAAAATAATTATTTTTCGGAACAACAGTAAAATATCTGTTAACGAAACAAAAATTTATCATGAAAATATCCTGCTACAAACTGTCAATGAGATAAATTACCTAGGAATTAATTTTGACTGGAACTTAACATTTAAATCGCACATTTCTAAACTTAACAATAAAGTCAATCAAGCAATCGATGATCTTTTGTTTTTATGCAGCAGATTGAAAACTTCTGACTTAAGAATACACATGAAACTTTACAATTCGATTATTAATCCAATGATATTTTACGCCAGTCCCATTTGGAGCTTGGATTATCTCTACAAATTAGAACGATTCCATATTTACTATCTACGCAGATTATTTCAGTTAGAACGGACAATACCCGGATATGCACTACGTCATGAAACCAATCGTATATGGTCCTTCCCGTTCATATTAAAACGAATCATTAAATTTTATTACAGACTCAAATTCAATAGTGACAACAATTTGATTGCTCTATATCATGAAAACATCAAGCAAAGTAAACTTCAAAAAAATAAACAGCTATGGCATAACAAATTAAAAACTATCTTCAACTCTTTTGGAGTATCAGAACTACTATTTCAAGATAACATTCAAGATTGGAAAACAGGCTACTCACTACTTTTAAACTCAGCTATGGCACAATCCATAAACAAAGATCAGTTCTCATTACATAGCAGTAAATATCATCCGTGGTACTTAGATATATTTAAAATACCATCAGTTCAATCATATATGTTGTATTCGGTAAACTTGAATGTAAAACGCTTTATAGCACAACTTCGTTTAAATAAATATTCGCTGTATGTTAACAACACTTACATAAGCTTATCAACAAAATGTTTCTTATGTAACTCCGATGATTTAACACCTTATCATTTAATATTAAAATGTCCAAAATTAAATGATATTCGTGAACACTATGACATAACTCGAACTTATAAATGCAACTCGCTAATAGAATTGTTAAAAAACTTCAACAAAATGGGTAAAAAAGACTTATATAAAATTTATAACTATTTTTGTAAAATAATCGACATTTATAAAAACAAAACAAACTAACACTAATGAAGTATTAAAACATGTTATTATTAATGAAATAGAACAATAAAATTGTAAGATTCAAATTAAAAATGTTTGGAATGTATTCGCGGAAAAATAGGTGTAAATTAAAATCAAAAGTATTGTAAAGTAAAAAACAAGTAAACAATGTAAATGTAACCCCCTTGTAATAGGGAAGAAATTTCCAATAGACAATAAATGATGATGATGATAATTTTAATTGTGTATTGTTGTATCATTTTCAAATTCAAATTTAAATTTATTAACCTATGTATGTCATTTATACATAAATTTCATTAAATCAATATGTTAAAAATAAAATAAAAACATTGAAACAACAATAGATTAAAAATTAAAATTCTAATTTTTATAAATTTTTTTATAAACTAAACAACAGTAAACACTTATGATATTTTATTTCGTTTTATACCTTTTTATTTCAATTACTAATACTGAATATGCAAAGGAATACCAATCAAATATACAAAAATTTAATCCATATTATGCCACATGAGGACAATATTGATGTTGTTAGGATTTCAGCAATAAAAAATATTTATGATACTGGAAAATTTTCAGCAAGGTAAGGTTAACATAATTTATAATTCGACATGTCTCAGTGGAGAATTACGTGCTTTGAATGACACTTTTCTAAGGTAGAATTCTGTAAATCATCTTAAAAGACTTCCCAAACCTCTATTTAGCATTGCAAAGTAACTTTTAAAATGGCGTTAAGGTAGACTGTAGCCTTTATTTGATGGTTTTCAGAAATTTTACGGCTTGTTCTTTTTTATTTCTTTTGTCACTGACAACTTATCGAAAAACATTGCGCATTGTAACTTAAAACTGCATTGTTTGCAGAACTTTTAAATTTATTTTCATGACATTAAAACGCTTATATTCGGTTCTGTTCCTATTTTTATACCTGTAATTAATTTATTCTCGACTATGATAATTTAAATCTTAGCTATGTTAGAAATTTTTCTATTATATTAAAAGTTAGAACTGAAATATATAAGGTGTAAATGTAATTTATCCTATCTAATTTCTGAAGATATGAGTAAAACGCCTTTCAATATTCATGACAGGTTTAAATTTATGAAATATTAAAATGGCCTCGACAGGATGAAATTTTCTGATTTTAATAAAAAAAAGATTCTTCATAATATAATTTATATGAAATATTTTATTGCATTAAATTAATTAAAATCTGCATAATTTATGCATATTAAGTGATTAGCTGTTAAAATATTTTTATAAAATATTAATTATTACATTTTTTAAAGGAAAATACAGGAAATCAAAATATTAAAGATGTATATAATTACAAAAGATATTTTGATTTAAATCTGTAAAATGTAATTTTAATGTACATAAATTTAAAATATTAAAATTTATTTTTATTATATTTATTTATTATAAAAAGTTAAAATTGTGATATAAAGTTTTACGTTTATGATGATATATAGTTGCAGGTTTCGTCCCAATATTAACATTAATAATTCACTTCTTATATAAGAAACAAATTGGAGAACCTATGAAAACTAAGTTAGGAAATGAATTGCAAAGAGTGGCTATTTTGACGTAATTTTCCACTATTCTTTTTATCTGAATAATCAATAAAATCCTCGATTTATGAGTGTATCTTTAGCACTTTTTAAGGGCGTTTTCAAATAAGTATTTTTATCATTTTTGCTGAATAGACTGTATAAAAATATGATAATAGTGCCAAACTATAAATATCAGTAAGCTAATAATATATTTGGAAGTATCACGAGTAATGCAAGGAATACAGAAATAAGAGTCGTAACTTCATATCATGACAACATGCATCATAGAACTTTATAAGAAAATGCATCTGGAAAAGTCAGATATATCGAGTGATAACTGATTATCGTACATCTAAATTCCTTACAATACCTTACTTGAACTATACACGTTTAAAATGAAATTTTTTTCTTCAAATATTTTTATTTTAAAAAATTTAATGCGATAATTATACTGCTTTAAAAAATAATTTTGCTCTAAACGTTATTTGGACTCCTTAAAATTTAAGTTTAGACTTAAACATATCAAACAAATAATCAGGATAAAATTTTATATTATGAAATTTTTTAATATTTTCTTTGTTAACAGTTTTAAATCATATAGCTATAAACTTAAAAAATTCGCATTATCCCTAATTTGATTTATTATAATTATTGGAACGAAATCCATAAATATGCTTGAAATGTTTTTTTTATGATTTAGATGAATTTTGGCACTGAATCATAATGAATAAAAGTGATGATAAAGATTGAAAAAATTTACAGATAACGGAAACTTTCTACAGACAAATTCAAATTTCTTTTAATTCTGTTAGTGTACAATTGTAATAACTAAAATTTTAATCCATCGTTAACAAACAAATACTTCATGGTTTGTAATATATATTGATATCTTGGCCTATAAATAAAAACATTTTTCCTTAATATTATGAATTTACCTGATATGAACAGTTAAGCGTTAATACATCAAAATAAGATCATGCTTAACTTTGACTTTTGACAAGTAGAATTATCGTAAAAGTTTAAAACTTAAAACAGTTTTTAAGATTAAATCATGCAGACAAAAGAATAAACACAAATTATAAACAAGTAAATTTTAAAAACCACTTTAATAAATATCAGTTTTGTGATATTGAATTGTGTATAAATTATTTTTCCATTAAGATTCTCGATAAGTTAGATAACTATAGATAAGTTTGATTCAATTCTTTAATTTAATTGAAGTAAATGTGAAAAATTAATAATTTACATTTTACGGTTAAAATTCATCTTAATATAAATTTAAGTTTAGAAAACAAAAGCAAATGCGGTTAAGAGAAACCCTCTAAAGATATTTTAACGACGTTAGTTTGATGTGGCACAGGTGTACGTGACCACGCAAACTTACTTAATTGCTACTAGTCATGTAGGTACAATAGGAAACTATAGATCGGTTACTATAGTAACGTATAATTTGCTTCAGAATAGACAAAACCAGTTGTATAGGCTTCAGTTAAGAGATTATTAAGTGAAATACCATTCTTGTAGAATCGTGCTAGCAAGAGCTAATGCCTGTTGAATATCGCTCCATTAATCGCCCTAAACTATACTTATCGTAAATATGATAGCCGCTTAAACGTGGCAAATAATCTCTCATTATGTTTTCCCTCGATATCTATATAACTTAATTATTGAATCTTTGCTTAAATTATAACTAAATTAATTAAAGATATTTACCAAATTAATTTTTTATTCTAAATTTTTAATTGATATCTCAAACTACATAAAATAAGATTAGAAGAAAAAATTTTTAAGTGATGCTTTCTTTTACTGATATTGGTTTCTGGTAAATTTTGGAACCAATCATAAAATATTGTTCAGGCAGAAACGACGTATCGAAGTGAGAAAGGATCCTGCCATCACAACCATATTTATTGCCATTTACAGAACTTTAAGATAGTTCCAAAAGTCAATTGCTTTCTGTATAGTCAATGTTATTCCATTCTTATTTTTTCGTGCAGTTTTATTTTTATGATATACATGTATACCTATATATGGATAAATATATTAGATGGTGTTAATTCGATAAAAATATTGCTTTTTTCTATATAAATAAATGTATATTAATGAAATAATAATAAAGGCAAATCGATTTTTACTTGATAAATGTCAAATACGATCATTTATATTGCAATGATATGTGTAAATCTAATATTAAAAATAAATAACATAAAAATTTCTTGTTAAAAACATTTCATTTATTTGTAGAATAAAATAATTTCAATATTCGAAGTGTTTTTGTATTGTTTATAATGATTGATACTTATTTTTTTGTTTATTTTTAATGTACAGTAGTTGATAAATGATCTAGTGGTCATTCATTATGTACCAGCAGTGGGTCACCTTCCAGCTGACTTTGGAGTGTGGATATTAAGTTCTAATTCTTGCCTTTATTGCCAATAAAGGGCAATCATCGAGAAGTTTCTGGTTGTAAAATATAACCTAGAAAGAAAGAGAAAAAAGTTTAACTTTGAATTTTATGTTCCCCCTTGAGAAGGATGTTGTCGAAAAACGACATATACCATATTCATTCAGAAAACAGAAAAATATATAACCAATATCTGACTAAAAATCAAAGAAATATTTTATCGTGAAATATGACATAATATTATTTCTTTGCAATACATCATTGTATTATCTCTAAATATTTTTGGCCGAAATATAAAAAGATCTGTAGACGTATATATTCCTCGTGATCTTTTACATCTGACTTTTTTGGTCCATCAAAAAAGATAATGGTAGGCTACATTAGACATTAAGAACTAGATTCACTTCCTTATATATAAGTCTCTGTCATAGATAGGATTTTGGATAATGGATGTCAATGTAAAACATATTTATAGATTTTTAGATTCAGTGGGATTCAAATTCTTTTCCCAAGGTATATACGGCAAATTCCTTCCTGACTGACATTCTTATACCGTTAAAAATACTATAAATCCTACATAATGTGCATTTTTCTCATAGTGAAAATCCTGAAATATCTATTCAAGTTTTATGTATTTTATGCAACATTTCATCGAGTCTATTTAAATTTACCTTATATATGGCCAATTGTTTTTCATAGTTTTAACACAATTGAAGTGGAGGCTTTACAATATACTTTAACATATTTCTTGTAAAAAGTAAATTTACTTCCAAGAAGATAATAATAAATTAATTGATGTTTAACGTATATTAAATAGTAAAGTCTAAATGAAAATAATTTTTTTAGCCGAATCCGAAGAAATTGTATAATGCTAAAAAGTGAGAATTTTGAACTTGTTAGCTTTATGTAATTTCTTTGCACTTTGAAATATGGATTAAATGTCTATTTTTGATGTGCCAAGAACAAATGGTATATTTTGAGAATTGTAATTCAAAATAATATTAACTTATGTCAAATTTTATTTGTTATTTCAAATAAAAACTTTCTCGTCTAATAAAAATTATCATTCCTTGCTTTACAAACATAACAAATTCATGTTTTTGTTGTTTGTATCAACAAATAGTCTTTTTAAGTGCATTATTTATTAATTATGTTTTAGCTAAGTTAATTGTTTTGTATTATTGCAAAGCTGATAAATTACTGATTACTACAATAAAAAAAACTGATTGTTAAGTTAACAATCAATTCTTTTTAAATTGACTTTAGAATCTTAACTATAGTTTAAAACATGAACACATAAAAACATTTAAATTAAATAGCGAGTTAATAATGTTATATGCCAAAAAGCAATAGCATTTAGCATTAGTTGTACTTTCAACTTCGGGGCAATTTTGGCCTGATTTTGGCCGAAGCCGATTATTTGCCGAAAGTAGCCGAAACCAAAGCCGATTATTCGGTCGGGCAATATTAAGCAGTTATAAATATATACATAATTAAAAGTTAATTAAACATATTTACTACTGCTTAATATACATAAAAATTAATTTATTTATTATTTCAAAATTGCAAAATAAATTTTAAATCATTTTCTATTAAAATTGTAAAGATGAATATGCTATTACCGATAATGTTTTTCTAATGTTATTGCAAATAACTAATTTTTCATTGAATTTCGTTCTATTTCTTTACATTTCTTTCAAAATATCATAAAGAAAATGTAATTTGCTTTAGGCAATTGCTTTGAAATTTTTTGTAAACACCCTAGAGGAAATAAATCATGCTGAAGTTAAATCATACCATAAAATGATAAGCTTTAACCTTATGACACGATTCTCTTGAGGCAACACGCCACAATAGCCCTCAAGATATAGAAATCAAAAACAATCCAATTCAACCCAATAGGTCTACATTTACTACAACAGTTAAAGTAATATTATGAAAGTAATATAAAGTTCAGAATCAACATAAGTAGTACTAGACATCGGAGAAACTTTTCATAATTTATTAATTAAGTAAATATTATACAGTATAAAATGTGATGAAAATTTTAAAAAGTATTTCAATATATTCTAAATATTCTATTTTTATTATAAATATATGAAAATATAAGAGTTAATATTAATGAATGTTTGCATAATAAATACATTTTAAATCAAGATCGATCGAATTTATTTTAGATCTATTTTTCTTATGTTGATGAGTTATTTACACTTGAATAAGACAAGAACAAGGGCTATATTCTCTTTTCGCAAATTAAAACTGACTTCCAAGATAAATGTAATGAATAAACTCTGAAAATAAAGCACGTATTTCTTACGAGTTAAATGAAAAGTATAGCTATGCAAGAGGGAGTTTTATCTTTTACGAAATTACTGGTTACAAATGTTAACCCTCTAATGACTAACTTATGTACTGTATAGTTTAATTGTGGCTTTAAATTAAAAAGTTTTTGATTATTTTGTCCAAAACTTCGCGCTTAAATAAATTAAAGCATGGGTTTTTGACCTCTTTTGTGCCATGGACTTCATTCACCGCCTTGCAACGTCAATGGACTCCTTTTCAGAATAATGTTTTTAAATGTATAAACTAAAATACTTAACTAGTCTTGTTTGCAAACCTAAGTAGATTAAGATGTAGTTATTAAAAAATTAAACAAAGTTTTATGTAATAATATATGTGCAACTGTAACGAAATGTAAAAATATTAGCGTGATTTATATTGATTAGCCTACAAAGTCACAGTTACTGCTAATTCTATTGTAGTTTATTGCCTACATTTTAAGGCAGTGGTGGCTAAACTTTTCAATTGAAGAGCCAAATTGCTCATAAGTTGTAGGTAGGAGGACCTATGCTTATATATTTTATATTCCATACATACAAAAAGTGGACCTATTTCTATCATTTATGAATAATGTGCCAAATATGTTCGAGGATTGGATTTGGCCTGGGGTCCATAGTTGGCAAACTATTACTGTTCTAAGACACACTAAATTTTAGTTAGAAGTTAGTGAAAATAAAGATATAATATTTTTCTAACAAAGTTCATGTACCCTCTGAAATCTATTCACGAACTTCTTGTGGCCTAGGTAGACTTAGTTCTGTGAACCTTTGCTCAAGAACTTTTTATTGTAAGGAATTTTGTTATTTTTAGCAAATTTAACCAAAATTTATATTTTTATAACTTTTTTCACTTCAGGCAGTAATATATGTGTCCTGCTGTATTTTAAATGACTTCCTCTCAAATTTTTGGCTAACGTACCGCTTTGAATTCTATAAATTTGTCACGAACTGTTGTATTTCACATTACGTGACCAAACAAACTTATCTCTATCATATAACAAATTTTATATTATTATTTTATTTAGGCCTACTTATTTTTCGAATCAGTGATTCACAAAATTCTCGTCATATGACTTAAAATAGTCTTCTAGTTAATATGTTCATCGCAATGTTTATTGAATTTAACCTTTATTTGATTGGAATTTGGATACATTTTCATTAATTCAGTTTATAATATAATTATAAGAATTAAAAAATGCTTGCTGATAAAATTAAAATCCTGAAATAAATAATTTAACAATTATTTTCTTTCGGCTAAGAAGGATATTGAAAATAATTCAACTGAAAATAAGAAAGAAATTCGCTCCGATAATATTCAAACTGGTCTCATGCTTAATTCTATCAGAAAAATTATTTTAAACGTAAATATAATGTAGTTAACGTTTTGATTTAAGACACCGATCAATAAGAAAACATTATTAATTGATAAAACTAAGAATTGGATTTTTTAATTTCGATAAAATATAGGGAAAATTTATTTGAATGTTTTACTAGATATTATTTTATGTGCAACGTTTTTAATTTGTATGATGTTAATATTTAAGTTATAGTATTATTACTCTACGCAAAAAACAAATATATATATATTTATGAAATAAGATTATATAAATAATATCTACAACATGTAATTGAATACGAAGAAATATTGAAATTGTTTTCAATATTTTTATTTGTATATGTGTGAAAAAGCTAAGGAAACGACGTCGGTATCGATAAAATTCAGACAAAGCTATCTTATAAAATCTCTTGAGATGTGGTTGTGGGTATTTCAAAAAAGCAGTCTTTTAGATCTAAACTTAGTGTTTGTCGAAAAAATACAAATAAAAAGTGTTTTGTTTTTAATGTAGATGATAAGTTTTTCGTTTATTTAGATACTTATTGAATATATTAAGATGTAAACGAAATCATTTCCATTTTTCTTATAATTATATTTAATATTAACAAGTTGGTTCAATGAATTGAAATATGTTCTAATATTCAAACAAAACTGGATAAATCTTAGAATTATTAATCGTTTATTATTATAAAAAATATGTTAAAAACAATAATATTTAAAAATTGTAAAAATTATTGTTTTTAACGTATATACTAACCGATCCCATTGCTTGATATTTATTGATTATTATAAAAAATATGTTTTAATTATTGAAAAATTGAATGTAACTTTTATTTATTCGTAGTCTATTTATTAATCTGTAAATTGGTATTCTTTACAAAAATAAATTAAAAGGTAATATTGAAGATTACATTTTTAAGCTGATAAATTACAAAAAAAATTAATTTTTTTGTAATTATTTTTATTTTAAAATATTGAAAATGTTTCTACAAGTGTTTAATATATTTTATTTAACAATTTAAGCTAAAAGTATTTATAATTTTTTATTTAATACATTAAATATATTTTAATGTATTGAAATAATATTCGTTTACGATAATATTACAGTATTTTGTTGTTGATTGTTGCAATTTTTATAAATAATGTATGCAAAAATAATTTTATGCACAAATCATTCATCTCCCACCGAAATAACATGTTTTCTTGTCAGCTTAACATTGAAACTGTCTGAAGTAGTTAGAGAGGAAAAATATTAGAAAAATGTTAAAAATATATTATCATTGCCTAAAGAAGTTTATATTGGTAGTTTAATTATAGTCCATTTAATTAGAAGATATCAATATCAAAATAAGGATGACATCAATTTTTTATGTAGTAATTAAATTAAAGTTTTAATTTTCGCTTATGAGATTAAGAAATAGATATTGCCTTAGATTACAAAAGCAATTTTATTTTTATTATGGTATACGTAAGGAAAAGATTATTGGTGAAATTCGTGTCATTTTCTTAACCGTAATTTGTATATCACAAACAACCAAACACCTTAAGTTGCTGAGAAAAATTTAATAAACAACAAACGTTTTCAGCCAAATCTGTTGGCCATCATCAGGTTAAAACAACAACAACGATGACGGCCTCATGCTAAAGATTGAACAGACGTGTTCCTCACGGATACATTTTTTAGACATTGACATCGAATTCAAGGAAGGACATTTGATTACTAAAGTGTACGTAAAACCAACGCATAGCCCTTTGTACATTCCATCGCGTTCGAATGATCCTTACCAATACAAAATGGCTGCTTTCCGTGCCCTTGTTCGCAGGGCTTTTCTCTACTGCAGTAGTGTGGTTGATAGACAAAAAGAAATCTACAGGATATCGCATATCGCTAGAACTCTAGGGTACAGGGCGGATATGTTAACCACACTAATCAAAAACTACAAGAATAACAAAACAAAAGCTCAAGGAGGGGATTTCCGCAAATTCACAAAGTTCACGTATGACAGAAAGAAAGAAGCTATCATGAAGGAAATCTCAGCCCGCAAAAATACCAAGTTAATTTTCAAGAGGGCTCCCAACTTGTACAAATTATTAAGGAACGACAAAGACCGTATTGATAAAGAAAGAATGGCTGGAGTGTACAAAATTCCTTATGAAAACCAAGAACTAGGCATTAATAAAAACTACATTGGAGTTACTAATAGAAGCTTAGGGATTAGATTGAGGGAGCACAAATACAACATCAGCAAAAGATCTAACGCCACAATTCTATCTCAGATGGCACAGGTTGAAGGCTCGGTAGTCAAGTGGGGTGAAGCAGACATCATTAAACCTGTACACTCACCGACTTTAGCGCTTTGCGCCGAAAAAATTGAAATATTTAAGAGCAGATTACATAATGCCTGCATTAATGCCAGGGATGCTGAAGGGTTGCCTTCGGCATGGAAATATTTAATTAAGAGGTTTGATACCTCTTAATTTAATGCCTTGATTTTGTTATCACTGCATATCTTGTATATGTCAGAATTTCATATAATTTTATTGATAAATGCACTTCTTGCATTTATTAGAGTTTCGTGTAGTTTATTATTTAACCTATACATATTTTTTTATATATTTTTGTTATTTATATTTAATTTTTACTTTCTTATATGTATATTTTTTATCCGTTATTTTATTTATTTGTATTTAAATTTTTTGTTCCATTTTATGTTTGCATTCGCATTCGAATTTGTTTAACCTGATGATGGCCAACAGATTTGGCTGAAAACGTTTGTTGTTTATTAAATTTTTTCTCAGCAACTTAAGGTGTTTGGTTGTTTGGAAAAGATTATTGGTGAAATTCGTGTCATTTTCTTAACCGTAATTTGTATATTTTTATTTTTCTTAAACTTATCAAGAATTGATTATTATTTTTATCTTCAAGACATTCATTTGTTTATTTTTTATCTTCAAAACAAGCTATAAAATGATATATCATTCTGAGGAGAATGAAACTATTGTTCAATTCTGTGATTATCTCTTTTATTCCGAATAAATTTTAAGGTCAAATTTGGTCATAAATTTGGTCATGTTTTTTTACAAATTAATGAATATCAGTTATCCATTATTAATAATTTTCACAATATTTTGACTATTCTTAATTTAATAATTTGATTACTTTGTATTAAGCATCTCTTTATTTATAATGATTTTCGCATTTTTTGGAAGATTTTTATTTATTTGTTTAAAAATTTTTTCATTAAATTTTTGATACATATTTGTTGCTTGGAATTATCATAGTAATTTTTATCGACTATTCTTATACATAATTCTTTGTCATAATTATATATATATAAATTTAATAAATTCATACTAATACTAATATTAGATAAACTGAATGCTGAAAAATAATGATATCTACTTTTACTGATTTTTTATACAAAGAAATTAAATGAAATTTTTGCTCTTTTTCTTTAATAATCTTTTTATTATTTTGATTTGGTTTCGTTTCATGGAATATTGCAATGCAACACATGAACGATCCACCAAAGGAACTGTTTCCCGGGAGAACTTTCTACGGGAAACAGGCCGCTATTTAGGTGTTACACACTTGAAGAAAACCCGGTAAATCCCACGCGGCCAACCCGTTGGTCAGGCTCAAACCCGCGACCAACTACCAATGTTTGGTGGTTTTATCCATTTGACCACTGATGGGTTCACATTTTCTGCATGTATTTTAGATATTGATGTGAATGTTATATATATATAATGTACTATAAACATCCAAAACACCTTATTGCTGAGAACAACTATTTATTAACTAAAACTAACGTTTTAGAGTCGAACAACTGTAACCTGAAGATGGCCCATAAATTGGGCCGAAAACGTTAGTTTTAGTTAATAAATAGTTGTTCTCAGCAATAAGGTGTTTTGGATGTTTATAGTATATTCATAAAGAACCTGAGTTGAAGTAAGTGAATATATATAATGTTTAGTATTATTATTTATATTTTATGAAGATTATTAGTTTTTAATAACAATAAATTATAAATGAAAAATGACATTAATTAACATCTGTATAAATTTAAACTTATTAATATTTGATTAACAGATCTTTTCCTCTGAGCCGGATTTGAATCTTAGCCAAATTCTTTGCAGAGGTAAGGAATTTAAACTTTTTTATTTGACCAATCCAAAGAGGAAAAAGAAACAAATTAAAGAAACGTGTCACATTTTAAGTTATAGAAAGTATTTAATAGCAAAATTAATTTTAAGCAACAGATAATGTATTGATATTTTAAAAAGTGAAACGTTTCGTGAAGTAGTTTTAAGCGAAGAATTAAATTGTCTTTCATAATTTGAGGCAATAGCTCATTGTGTATTAAACATAGTGGTCTCAGTTTTGCTCCATTAATAGTTCCTTTCTCATGATGAAGATCACTAGCAAAGATGAGATTGAGAGAAAATACAGTGACAGAAATTACATAAGAATAATCCTGATCCTTCTTGACGGATGAATTATATCGAACCAAACAGTCATTTAACCTACTTATAGTAAGGAAAAGTAATTATAATTCCGTCTAAATTCTTAAATGACGATGAAACTGAAGTTATTATTTTTGCGAATTTAATACAGATAAATAGCAAAGTTATTTATCTGTATTAAATTAAAATATTTTATAAATAAAGAAATATGTTTATTAGTTAGGGTACGAATTTTCATAAAAGTACAAAATACAATTTATATAAATTTAGCCATTCTATAAAATACCTCAACTAAAAAAGAATAATAATAATTTTAAATAAAAGTGTCTAAATTCTTTAATCACGAATTAAAAATATCGTTTCTAATAAATAAATTTTAAATTCACATCATAATAAAGAAGAAATCGTTTTATTATTTAATATTAAAACTAATGCTTTTGATTAGACAAAAGAATAAACCTTGAAAATAATTGCTAAAATAAAATAGTGCTTTCAAGTTTTCCTTTTTATTATTGAAAAATATCTTATAAATATTAAATTATAATTTTAGTTCTAATAGAGAAAGAAAACTTTCTTACTTGTATTGAAATATATGTCTTTATTGCAAACATTAGAAAGGTTTTGATAAGATAATTGATAAATTCGTCATGCAAAGCAAACTATTAGAAAGACAAAAATAAATCAGAATATTCCTGTTTTCAATAATATAAATAAAGTACAAATAAATATATAATTGGCTATAATATTTCAATAACACTTGATATCTATTTGTTTATTTATCGATAAAATAAGAGGATTTTGTTTTAAAAAATTTAGGAATATATTTTTAAGTTCATATTCTTTAATATGGGTTTTAAAAAGAGTTACAAATTTATAATACTAAGAAATGTAGATATAAAATACGAAATATTAAACCTATTTTATTATAAAAATTTACGTTTTTAAATAAAAATTAAAAAATAAATTGTAAAGTAATTTTTAAGGATAAAACAATATACCCTATTTACTTTTTAAAACAAAAAGTAACAATAAAATTTAAATAAATGGTTAAATATAAAAAATATAACATGTAAAACAGATTATATTTTATATTTTTTATATTAAAATTTTATATTTCAAATCAAAATAAATGATTAAAATTTAAATTTAATTTTATGCTTCTCAGTAATAAATGAAAAAGGTTTCTAAATATCTAGTGTGTTTTGAAATAAATTGTGTATATTTGATGGAATAAAAGCAAATTAATTCAAAGGAAAATTTTAAAATCTATATAATAATTGCTATATTATGCTATTTACTTTGATAAAGAACAGAAAAATTAATGTTTAAATATAATAATAATAATAAAATAAAATTATAAACATACAAAAGATTTGATAGATATTTATAATTCAATTATTCTACATTTTTAATATAAATTATAATGTTATTTAAAAACCATGAAAACTAATTTTAAAAGTATTGCAGTATTATTAGAATGTTTCAAATTAATTAAAGAACAAATTCTTAATCTATATTTCAACTGATTTAAAATATTTAATTCAAGTATGAGCTAAATATTACAGAGAATTAAGGGCAATGTAAAATTTACACTAACCGTTCTGTTAACTACTATTTCTAATTTCCAATTAAAATATGGCATAGTGGAAGTTTGTCCAAATGATAATTTAATAAGGTGCTACTAGTGTTTGTCTCATAACTCAACTCAAATGACACTAGAAGGGTTGTGCTTATAGAGATGAACGATCTCTCTCCTTACTGCGGTAATAATAATTGTAGGATTTGATTTATTGCGATTAGTATAGACCTAAATTTTAATGGAACAGCTACACAGATTACGCAAAAGGCATAAAATATTATAATTCGACCGTAAACGAAATCGTATTGACATCAATATTTCGAAGATCTATTAAGTTCCGAATACATTTAAACTCTGTTAATTTTCTTATTTTCTAATTTACTAATTCAATATATTTTAATTTGAATACGTTTATTCGACTTTAATTATTAATTAAATAATAAATATTAACTTTATTTTAATACTAAGATCAATAACAAGCAGAACCAAATTATATAAATCCTCCCACATAAACTGCAAGATTTAGAAAAACTTTTTAATTCTTAGAGCAATTTTAAGTTAAAGCTATGTATTAAATAATTAACGTTTAAAATCAATTTTACGTTTCTTAGTGATAAATCATAAAGTTCATTTAACTTTACCTTATAAGATTAAAATAAGTAATGTATTTCGATAACTTATTTAATTAAAATATTTAACACAAATCCAGAAGATATAAAATAACCTTCCTTATTCGTATATTTTAAAATAATGATAAAGACACTTAAGCCGATTCTGTTTGGTTTCATTCTGTTCTGTTTTTATACGAATGAATATATTAGGCGTATGTCTGCTATTGTTTTTATTTTAAATACTTATAATCAATAATTTATTTAATTAAATCCTAACCATTAAATTTGAGGATCCAACTATAAATATTTATAGACATGATCTATTTTTTAAATACTTAAAACAAGTTTTATAGTTATGTCTTTTAATATGTTTATTATATAATCCAAAGCAGAATATTTTTATTAACTATTAAAAATGAATATTGAATTAAATTGAATATATAAATATTCAATTTAATTCTGAAAAAATATACTGAAAATTTGTCATGTAAAATTTATTTAATCTGTAACAATAAGTTGAAAGTTCAAACCGCATTCATATTCAAAAGTATTAAACACGAAAAATCACCGGTAACTTAACATAATCCGGACTTATCAGATCTCGTTGGTGCATTAGAAATTTGGCTGAATCTTTTAGCAAAGAAGAAGCGCTCTTAAATTTTTCTAAACGTAAAATATTTTTAAAAATCTTAAAATTTAAATGATTGTATCCGTCAATTCTTCCCTTCTTTGAACAGTTATGATTTCTTGTAAGATTATATGCTGTACAGTTATTAGTTATTTAATTTTAAGATTTTTGAACCCTCGGATTTTTCTAAAAGATGCTATTACAGTCAATTTCAATTTTGATCTTTAGAACATAACTGAGATCTCGATCTGGCATGAATCTAGATTACAATACGATCAGCTAATAAAGATGAGGAATCTTGAATCATCCATATATTTATGGATGATTCGAGCATTTAGATACCTCATGATGATAAAAAAATATATAGCTACTCAATCAATTTTAAAGCTAAATTTTCTTATAACAATCATAATATTTTAGTTAATTTGCAAAGATTGATTAGTCCAAAATTTTCATATAAAATTCAAACGTTGTCTTTAGCTGTAATCACAGTTACGATTAAAGATAATGTTGGAATTTTTATATGCATTGAAACATTAAAGATAAATTTTTCTATTAACGTTTATATTTAATAATAATAATGATAATAATAATAATAAAGTAATATTATTTTTATTTGATTTTATTTACTTTTACGGTAAATGAAAAGAAATGAACATTAAACAGGTATTTAATGCTCTGTTGTGGTTAAAGAAGACATTGAGACATTGAAATTAGTAAAATATTCTGTATAAAGAGGAAGATTTGCTATCAATTATAGTATAAACCGTTACGTAATCATTAAAAATCAATTAACCTTTTCAAATAGTCTTTTTTTTATCAATTAGTCTTTTTAACGAAAATAATTGATATCCTCTATAACATTTACTATAGTGAAAGAAATAAAATTATCTTTGATAAGTGCAATAGAAAATCAAAGAACTACCCAAAATAGAAAGAAAAACAATTTTTTTACAAAGAAAAATAAAACAAAATTTTAAAATTCGATATAAAATATTTACAATTTATTTCATGTTTTAATCAAATGTAAAACGTTAAACTTTATACTCGAAAAGACTTTCGTTTTTCAATTTTCATTAATAATAATATGAGTTTTCAACATAAAAACATTAATATTTTGTAATAAACGCTTTTTTTTAAAACAAAACTTGAGCTACTTCAGTATTTTACTTAAATGGCATAAAAATTATAATGTATATATATATATATATATTAAAATTGTAGTTTTAATTATATTTACATAAATTTTCTGTAATTAAATCTGTATGAGATTCACATTTAAAAAAAAAAATTTTCTCCGTTTTTCATTTTTTATTCCTAAGCTATCTTTATCAATCTAGCTATTTTTAAATGAAGATTGATGGCTAAAACTGAGTTTCGAGATCATTCATGTATAAAATGTTATGTCTTAAATCCTCATTTCATAAAAAGTAATACTAAAATATGTTATCCATTATTTAAAAATTGCAAACTTTTTTCAAAATTTAAATAAAACATAATATTTTATATTTTATAATGAAAAATTAAATAAAATGTTTCATTTAAATTTTGAAAAAGTTTGAAATTTACTGAATGAGAATATTCTTATATTTAAACTCTAATGATGACAATCTTTAAATATTTGTTAATTAACTTTTACTATATATAAAGTAATGTTGAGTAAATTTATTTACATATATATATATATATATATATATAAAATATTTCTTAGTTGTCTCTACTG
Source organism: Centruroides vittatus (assembly GCF_030686945.1). Classification (NCBI taxonomy): domain Eukaryota; kingdom Metazoa; phylum Arthropoda; class Arachnida; order Scorpiones; family Buthidae; genus Centruroides; species Centruroides vittatus. The sequence goes on along the minus strand of NW_027122706.1, from coordinate 7,760,181 downwards.
ATTGGTTGTCGAAGAACGTGATGTCGCTTATTTACTTTCTTTTTATTGGCTGTCAGAGGATATAACATCAATTTATTTTCTGCTTAATGCTATTTTGCTCTGTGAATGAATAACCAGAAGATGCATAACCAGACAGTTTACGATAAAAAGCGTTTTTATCATTTTAACGAATTTTCAAAATGTTTAACTGTCATTTAAAAAGAAAAAAACTATAAATTTATTTAATTTTAACATTTATTTTTACTTTGATATAGTTCATGCCTACTACAGTACATTTTTGGATAATTAAGATGATTTTAAGTTACACTTTTTGACCAAAATTTAATTGAAAACTATTTTCGAACCATACTTTCACAGATATATTCAAGTCTATAGAAACAGGTTTAGTAATAAAATTTATTTAACAGTTAATATTTATTTTGCTTATATTAATCTTTTGGTTTTTCAAGTTAGTGTAAATAACTTCAATGTGTTAATTTTATTTGTTAGCATTTCGTATATTAAATTTCTTTAAAATTTATAGTATTGATAGGTAATAGATAATCTAGGTAACAGATAAAAACGAATACTTACCATAATTCTGTTGTAGTGCGTATTTTTAATACTTTATCTTTTTATAATTTCTTAATTGTAATTTATTATATTTATAAAAATATTCTTGATATTGAAATATTAACGTCTAGTAAACTACTTATAGTGGAATTAGTTTTGTTTTCATTTAATTATATTTTATCAATGTTTTAATGCAAAATAAATTTTATTTTTCAATAGATTTAATTAACCATTAATTACCTATTTCGTCCTGACTTTATATAAACTTAAATAAAAGATGTGAATAAATCATCACTTTCTGTCAAGAGAATGGTTAGGCAGGTAGATCGAGTGTAGACTTTTACTTTTTATTGCGATTTTCACAGCTGCGCCAACTTTTCGTTCTGTAAGTCACGATTCATTCGATTGTCTTTTTTGTTCTGGTTCTCACTTAATACGATCACACCATTTCTTTTGATTTTTTTATATTTTTTATAATTGGTTTAATCTTAAATTCTTGCAGTATATTAGTTTTGTTCTTATCCCGTCAATAAATATGTCTTCTGATATATAGCACGTTTCCTAAATATAATTAATTTGTAAACTGATCTTTCAGTTTTATGTTTTTAATATGAAAAATAAATTTGAAAAACTACTGTAGCATTATCTGCCTGTTTTATATTTAATATTTTTAATAAATTATGAAAAGATCTGATTAAATTTAGTGATGCATACGATTTCAAAACACGAGTCAAAATCAACGAAAGAGAATATTCCAAATGCTTATGTGAATTTTAAAACTAATTTTATAATATCTGAAAAAATAAGTATCAAATTACAATTAAAAATATATCAGATCAAAGTTTTTCTGATTAATGATATAGCCGAAATGTGACAAACCAGGACAAAGTCTGCATCTGTAAGGGAAACGTTGTCAATGAAGAGAAAGATAGTGAAAAAGTACCACACACCAACATCTTTTATGGCTGAGATAGCTGCTGATATCTATTGAACAAGAACTGCATGAACCTCAAAGCTGTACCGTAGAAAAGTAAGAAACATTCCCTTTTCGGAATTGAATCTTTACCTTCTTGCAGTAACTCCTCTCCCAATGGATTTTTAACAGCTTCTACATAATATCAGTGAATAATTTAAATATATATATAACGAATAATACTTAATTTGGTTAATAACAAACAAAAAGAGAATATTAAATTAACGTCTAAAACAGAAAATACATTTAGTTATGTTCATTCTTTTTCAAAATAATAGCTATATTTTTTAAATTACCTGTAGCCTATATAATTTAAGTTACGAACTTGTATTCTATACATAAATAATTTGGATATTATATAGATTGTTTATTATATATAGACTATATATTCTACAGCCAATATAAATATGATTAAATGATATATGAGCAACCTATATATGTCTGTATTATTTGAAATTTATGTACCAAATATAGGATGTTATTTCTTCATCTATTATTAAATTGCTAGTGGTTGTATGAAAGTGCAGTTATCAAGAAATACTATCAAAAAATAAAAAATTCATATAAATAGATTACTTCATAGAGAAAAGACGAATCACAATGACGGAATTTAAGCTATAAGAAATAAAGGTTTAGGTATAAAAATTAGATAATATTATAATTTCAAGATATCCTTAAGAAACTTTTCCTTTCTGGAAAAAAAAAACAATAGAAGCAAGCTTATATAAGGATACGTTATATTTTTTTTCTATTAAATTTGAAAATTTTACGTCAAATTTTTCACGAAACATTGGTGAAAAAGTATTAAAGAATTCGATAGCTGTCACATTAAAGAGTTATGAACATGATAGTTGCATCATCCTAAGTATTGAAGATTATTTTATCATTTTTCTAAAGATTGCTTAAATTAGTTGAAATTCAATAATAGTCAACACATATAACAAAAGTGGATGAAAGATAGGACAAACGTATAAGATAAAAACCGAAATGATAGATTTATATCCTTCATATATCATTTTATTCTTAAGTTTATATAGAAGTCATATTTTTGGCTTCCCTATTTAATATAAAATAAGTTTTTGCTCATAAATTAAACATTCAAAAGCTTTCTTTACATTAAAGTTAACTAAATAACTTTATTTAGTAAATATATCCAAAAAAAACTAACTATATAAAGAATAATGTTTTAATTTATAAAAATGCGTTGAAAGTTCTATCATTTTGTCTTTTATTGGCCGTTCTGTTATTAAACGAATCTTTAGTCAGGTTCTTAATTCTATCATTTATAAATTTAAATGAAATAAAATGCAATACTACTATTTTTATTTGATAAAATAGCGAATAAACACAAGAAAAACGCAAACAAATTTGCAACAAATATGCAAATCTCGATTTTAAAAATTATTTACATTGCTCTATATAAAAATATAATTTTAAAAAGATCATTAAAAAAGTAATTTTCGATACACTTCTCAAAAAGAGAAACAGTTAATAAATTAAAATAATTTTAAATAATATACGTAAATAATGAGATTGATTTACACCATAGGTCTATCTATTTGAAATACTTTCAATTAAATATTAATACGACACGAAAGATTATTAAATCATTTCGCATCATTTAATTTGCATAATGATTTAATAATCTTTTGTGTTCTATCTATAACAATTAAAAGCATTATGTTTATATTAAGTCGCCATATAAATTGTATATTTAAGTCAATTTTGTTAGATCTGAGTACATTCTGAGGATTACTTTTTTATGTTTATATTTATATTATTATATTTACGTGTATGTATGACACGTTTTAAAACAAAAAAAAAACATAATTTTCATAATGTGTATTTAGACTAAATTGGTTTAAAATTTATATAGGTTACAGTATGTAAGACTTATCTATAATTATAAACCACGTAATAAACTTCATGTAGTAGCATGGACACAATATAATCATATGTTATCTAAATAAAAATTTTTGCCTATTTACTTTTAATTTAATTAATTCTGTACATATAAAGATGTAATTATGAAAATAATAACAATATATAACAATATAAATTAACTTATATAATATTATTTATTTTTTAAAGAAATTTTATTATAAATAATATATAAATTTTAATTCTTAGCAAACCATATAAACCTGTATACAACAAATTAAATTTGTATATGTTATCAATCTATTTACGCGCTTGAATTTTTGCTCATCAAATTTACTTTTTCAAAAATTAAAAAAATTAAAAATTTATAAAAAATAAAATATTTAAATAATATAAAAAATGTTTAAATAAAATTAAAAATTCTATAAATGTTATTTTAAATAAATATGAATAAAATATAGTTTAAAATAAAAACAATTGGTAATTCTTCAATATTACCTTATTTTTATTTTATAAAAATATTCTAATAGAATACAAAATTACAGTTATTCCTTTGATACAATTTATAGTTTTTCGTAAAGCTTATATTTAGCTAACATAAAAAATATTTTCTTGGAAACTTTTATGTTATTTTGCTATTTGTATTCCGAAAAGTAAGAAGGATGGCGATAGCTAGAAGTATTGGACATTCATCTGTTAGACAGTTCTAGTATCGGGTCTGTAATCAGAAGCTTTTCGTTCCTATAGCTACTGAATGATACGAGCAGCAGCCTGCTTTTCCAACTCCTATCCTATCAACTGATCAATATAATGTACACTACTTATGATTGACAAATTCTGGCTTTTTCCTCTGTAGTCAGTGGTAGATGGTCGGGTGAAACATGATATACTATATTCACTTGATAGGATATCGTTCCAAATTAGATAGCGCAACCATGTTTCACGATATAACTTATTTCTTTAAAGATATAAAACTTGAATTCTAACGTGTGTAGCCATGGTGTACGTATATTAAAAACTAAATAGCTAACAATTTAATGAAATAATAATAAATACGTAAAATACTTTTAAGATATAAACTCTTTGATTTTAATAATTAATTTGCAATGATTAAAAATAATCTTTAAATTTTTTCACGTAAGAATAACTTTTAAAATTAGAATACACATTTATAAATTGCACTAAAATTGATTTTTTTTTAAAATAATCATAAATTAATAATATAAATTAAATTTAAACACGTAGAACCGTGTTATATTTATTATTTATATATTTTAATTTCCATTCATACAGCAAAAGTATACAATTCTTTTTATGTAATCAACGCCTATGAATGTATGCGAATGATGAAGAAAACAATGTTTTTGAAATGCATTTTGTAACCAGAGTGTTGGAGAAGTTCAAGATGAGAAATAAACTTCGTTTTGGCAAGATTTGCATTATTATAGACTTTGTCTACAGGATTAGAAGTTAAAATATATAAATGTAAATTAATTAATTAATATTATTTATAGAAGGCTGATAATTTATTTCATTAAATTTAAAATTTATAAAATAATTAAATATTAATAAAATATCTTATATAAACTCTCGGCAAAATAAATTTATACACGGCTATATATAATGGATAGATCTCAACTTATAAATCTATATTTTATTAATCAAGATTATTTTTTTAAATTTTATTTTACTTTTTAATATTTTATTAAAATGTCAGCATGTAAACTATATTTAAAATTATTTTAAAAACATCATTTGAATCAACCGACGAATTAAAAATATTATAAGCATTATTTCACTTTAGAAATCGTCTACTGAATTGAGCTGCTTTTAAAATATAAAAGTGTTAAATTTTAAGGTTTGTTTATTTTTCTCCGTTAAATATTGAATAGAAATAAATTTATTATTAAAAGCTTCATATAAAACGCATGAATAAGTTTAAAGATGAAAACATTTACAAAATAATTTTTGTAGAAATTTTCAAAATTTACCTGTCACTCTTGTCAAATTAACAGGTAAGTTTTGTTTTTTCAAGGAAAAATGTGAAGTAAAAAGATTCGTTATAACAATAAACAGAATTATATAAGAATTTTGCGATAGAAAAATATAAATTTTTAATTTATATTATTTCTTAAAAGTTTCAATTTTCAACTTGAACATACATAATTATTCAATATATAAATATTTTCTGAACAAATAAATGATAAATAGTCTTTAATGTTGCTTTTAAATTAATATTTACATTTCATTTGTTAGTTATTTGATAATTTCTGTACATATTCTTGCACTTTTAAGAAAAATTTTATTTCTCGATCAAACAACTTATCGAACATCAACAGTTACTGAAATGAATACATTTTTGATTTATTATTACTGTCAGTTAGAAAATAACCTTAAGGGAATATCTTCTTTACTGTAATACCTTGACAGGCTGTAAATTCTGAAAGCAACTGTTCTACAGTACAACTTACATTCGCCATTGGTTTCAAATGAAATAAGATATCGATGCATCAACAAGAATCGTGTCAACAATTTTCCGAACGACGTTGATGATTCATGGCACAGCCATTGAAAATGGCTGGAAGGAGTTCTCCACCAAAATGTAAATTTTTCGCTGCACTTATATATTTTGTTATAATATAGACAGAATTTCCATGTATATTTTTAAACTTTTACGGATTTTATAAAAACAATTTAATTTTTAAAGTAAAAATCAATAAATATTTAATCTGTATTGAATTAAAATAATGTTGTGAGAATTATTTTAGAGTAAATGATAAATCATACATCAAGATAATGTAATTAAATACATTAATTAAATGTTAATAATTAATCTCGTGTATAATTACTGTGATAAAATTTCCAATATACTTAAACAAATCGCTACATATAGAAAATTCAATAATAATAGATTAATTATTCAATATCAAATTTTGTGAAATTGAATAATGAAATAACACAAATAAATAAAACAAAACTTTTCAGGTAATTAATATTTTCAAATATTTTTAAAAATTTATTAAATAAGCTTATTATATACTGTAATTAAATTTTATAAATGTAAAACAAGTAGAAACCAAATATTTTTGAGGTAATGTTCGTGGAATATTGATATGAAAGAGACAATGCCTTTTGGATTCTATTTCAATAATTACATTAAATTTACACGATAAATGTAGTTAGTAGAGTAAACCATTATCCAGATAATCTCCTAAACTTCTCAAAAGTGAATTGAATTTACGACGACTTAATGGGGTAATTTGCTAATTATTCTCAGTAAAATTTATATAATGAAACTATAGTCATTTCTATAATATCGCTAAAAGTTCAAAGAATATTTTAAACGTCACTACGCATTTAATTAATAATATTTTAAGTAATTTATCTATGTTTATAGGAACATAAATTTCGTATTTAGCTCTATAATAAATTATAATTTTCATTACAATGACATTTTTTTTATATGAAGAAAATCATTTTACAACGTTAAATGTATTTAAAATGAGTATTGATTGTTATAAAATTGAAATTCTGATATAAAATTTTATCTGTTTTATACCAGAATGCTTCTAAATGTTAACACTTGATTAAAATAATAAAACAAATAAAATATTTGTTTTCAAAGTAGAAATCTGTTTGTAAGGAAAAAAACAAATACTAATTACTAAATAAAAGAATTTAGTTTTAACTTGATTACTATATATTTTTTATTTGAAGGAGTTTGTTTTCTTTCATATTTTTTTCTCCTTAAAAGGATCTTTCTGATAAATAAAAGAAATTATTTACTTTTAAAAAGTTTACTTAACTGAGTATTAACTTTTGAATTAAAATTTAAATTTTTAAATTGATATCGATTTTTTTATTAAGTTGATTTAATACAATTGAATTTATTATATAAAGACTAGAATTATATTGATTAAAATCAGAATAATTGTATTTTATAAATAAATTAATTTGATTCTTGGAAAATTTTATGATAATGTAATTTAAGTCATTCGATATCATGGCCTTAGGCTTTTTTTAAGATATCAATGTAGGCCTACATATTATTATCTCTCTATATATTTTATATAGTATTATATAAAATATATATTAATTGAAATTAATATATATTAATTTTAACATTTAAATTTTAATTCGCGTCCGTTTAAGTAAGATTTTTGAAATCGATAATTAATTAATAATGATTATTATTAAGGTAAAGATATCTTTCATGTCTTTCGTAAACAAATATCTTATTTATCTTAAAATATTTCAGTACTTAATATTTAAATATCAAGACTGCATAGCATGTTTTCTGGTATAAACATTTTTATTATGAATAAAATAATAAATTTGATGTTTTTTCAAAAAAACAAAAAATCGAATTTGATGACGTGAGAAATATTTCTAAAAATCTAGCAATAGCTAAAAAATCTCACCTTATTTTCTTGCGAGTGACTACTGCCAAATCGTTCTCTGTTGTTTTCTGAACGATTTGGCGGAAACAACTGAACCATCTATTTAAATTGCCACCCGTAGCTGCTTGGTTGAGTTATAGCTAACTTCTGTTATCTGCAAGGCGCTTCAGGTGACAGCAGATCTACCGTTACTCACTTCAGTTCTAGTCATAAATCATACACCGTTTGTTCTTCCTTCTCACTTACTTGGCCATAGGCCAGATCATAAGACATTGCATTATTCTGTCTTAGCAAAACGAATGTGGTTATTCCCTGTTCTAATAATGTTATTGCATCTTTCAATCATAATTGCATTATTCATTATGAACGAAGTTAAGATTTATCTCGTTCTTAAATGCAAAAGAATACATTTAAAATAGTTTGTTGCTTCCATTATCTCGGTATATTTTTGTTACAGTTTTATATTATAAAATCCGCTTACAAAAGGGAATGTAAAGAATGAAAATGGAATAGTGTTTTCAATGTTATTTTAAGGTTAAAGTTGTTTGAATAAACTTCGTTGAACTTAGACAAGACTATTCCTTAGAGTGATAGATTGTTCCTTTGCAAACTGTCAGGTTTTAACAAGAACTGTCATCAAGTAATCGATCTGAGTTTATACTTTAGACACACATACTAAACATATTAACTTTCCAGATTTTTGAACATATTACTAATGTCTGATATTTGCCTACAATTCTGTCAGCTTATAATAAAAAATGTATTTGCAATTTTAATTCCAAACATTTTTTAATCAGTTAATTATAAAATTTAATTCACTTCATTACAGTATGCATATCAATACGTGGTATGTATTCTTATGACATTTCTCTTTAGGGAGTCACAAATCTTGACAAATAATTTAGTAAATTTATGAATAATAAATATAATTTATACATAAATTATTATTTATAAGGTTTGTTAATTCGTGTTTCTATCTTTTAAAACTTGAAAATGTTATCAGCTCGGGAAAAAATAATAGAAATTGTTAACAGTTTTTTATAAATAGAAATTTTTAATAAAACAAGAATTTTTTAAAGTTATTCAAATTAATTTTTCGATATTAATATTAATATGAAAAAACATATTTCTTTGCTTGAATACATTTCATACCAAACAAAACAGACTTTATTTCATTAAATAACTTCTTTTCCTTACTGATATTAAATTTTGGATCAAAATTTAAAGTCTATTTTAATATTAAATGCCATAAGTCCGTGGAGCGTGGTTAGCTAAGTTATGTCATTCGAAGAATTGTGAGATATTTTAGAATATATGGTTGTGAGTTATGTAGAAATATTTTTATATTAAAACAATAATTCGAAAACGTGTCGAATTCATTATTCTCATTTAGATTTTCTCATTACTTTTAAAAATTGTTAAATATAAAATAAAAGTTTAAAACTTTATTTATAAAATGAAAAAACTTTCTAATATTTGTGAGTTATAAAGCAAATTAAAGCTTGTTTTTCAGGTTTTTAGCATAAATTTTCTTAGTCTCACGTAACAAATTCATTTAATTTTCTTAATTGTTTTTATTGCTCACTCTGACTTTTTGTATTATAGCTAAGCTATATCGATTAGTACTGTTCCAGCTTCACGTTGTTCGGTCAGAGACCACAAATTAGATCTGATTCAGACACATCTTTGTTTTCTCTAATTAATTCTAGACAAGAACATTGCCTTTTCGCAAACATTACATTACTTAACATGAATATCGAAACTTAATTCAATTTAATTAATTTATATCAAATGGAATAATTAACTCATCGCTACCGATCCGCGTGTTTATTAGAAAGCTGTAAAAATTAATTTTTATGAGAGCATCTTTAAGTACCTTTAAACAATATGCAAACTAAATAATGACTAAAACTTTCAATTAAATAGGATTTCTATTATAATAAATTAAAACAAAACTGTAACTGTTCATTCTTTAAAAATACGTTGTTTATTTTCGGTAGCGATGAATAATAATATTTCTGTTTTAAACACAATATTCTTTTATATATTTTATATAAGCTTCTTATCATAAATTTGTTATATACGCGTTATAGATCTATGGATTACGTAGAATAGTCATATCTTAGAAAATAAAACTTCCAAAATAATTCAGTAAAATCCTGAATATATTTTAAATTTTATTATAGTCTAAACATATATAAAACATGTTTTTTAGCTTAACAATAAAAAATAATTGTTTACGATAACTAAATTTAAATAAAATGTAATTATATAAATTTTCAATTCAAATTATTCTAGTGCCGATTGTAGAAAAACAACAATAATAAAAATTCTAAATAAGCGATCATTTTTAATGAAACAAATTCCATACTTACTGATTGAAATAAATGGAATAAGATCTAAATAAATCTATGTATAAACAAATATCAGTTATGTTATAAATCCAATCTGTTATATAGAATTTTCTTAGTATACATATAATTTTTAGGCTTAAGATAGAGAAAAGAATCAGCAAAACCATTTTTCCAGTATCTTCGACACAGAGGATCTCCAAAATTTAATCTTTTACATTGAAAACATGATAGGTTTATGAAAGTATCGAAAAAAGTTCATTTGTAACTGACCATAATCCCATCTCACATCTCTCAAGTTCTGATAACTTTTTAACAATGATTTTCATTAAAAAAAATAATTTTAAACAAACTTGAATATTAAATAAAACCTGCAGATCTTTACTTAACAAGTTAAACTGTACAATACATACACATTTCTTCACTTGACGTATTAATAACTGATTTTGAGAGAACCTTTTGGTAATATCTCTTACAAAATTAATAACAAATAATGAAAATATCGCTAAGACCGACGTATCAAAATATAAATATATATATTTTTAAGTGAGCAAAGTGTTATACTATTATTATACAGGAATTTTTATAATATTAACGAAAGACTTACTTATTTCACAAGACTGTTTCTTTCTATATTCGTCCAGTTTTTTAACTGGAAAATATATACCATAATTAAATTTTTATGTAATTATTACCTACTCTATACTAATTTAAATTAATAAATCACAATAATATAGCGAGTTGTAATATTTAAAATAATAATAAACGCTACAATTTATTTTTCATTAATTTAAATTATTTCTAACTGTGTTTTTATATCAATACAATTTTTCTATATAAAATATTTTTTTCATTTAACCCAGTTTATTTAACTTATCATTAAATATTACAAGAGTCAATATTATACGAATAAAGAAGAATTCGATTTATATTTCAATTTTTGTTATTCAAAAACGTTATTTAATTTTTTTTTTTATTCATAAAAATAAATATTTGCTATATTCGCTTCAGCTTCAACATGTCACTAAAAGAATGGTCAAAAAGAAAGACAGTTTTGAATATAAAAAAAAATTAAACTTTTATTGAATAGGAAAATATAGACTAGAACAGCTGTTCAAAATAGCTTTTCTCTTTCTAGATAGGCTTTTTTCCTACAACCGAGCAAGCAATTCGAGTAGTCAGAAGCAGTTCATAACTCCTCATTGCTGTTTCGATATATTCCAGCAGACCGCTTCATTAGGAGGCTCTCTTTCATATAGAATGGTCTCAACAAAATCTGTAGCATGCCTATATAAAGGATAGAAGTTCGTTATTGTCACATCGAGTGATCTCAGAGGTCGAACTATCGATTCTGACATCGTATTCGGCATCATAAATTCCACTATTCTCTCACTATTCGAATAAAATGAACCAAAACATTGCCATATTATATAACGCCTTCAGTATATGCGAAGAAAACTTTAAGGTTGTTTCAGAGAAGTTTATAAATATTAATATATAAAACTTTATAAAATTGCAAAAAAATTAGTAACTTAATTTATGTTACCGTTAATTATTACACATTAATTAAGTTTAATTGAGTATCTAATTATACCAATTAAGAAAGTGTAATTGAATACTTTCTTTATTTGGATATTAAATTATGGTTTATTAATAAATGTATTTTTTGGAGAAGAAAATATTATCAGAAACTTTTGAAAATGTAAACATGTAAATACTAATATAAGCAGTATATTTATACTTGTTTGTTATTTAAAACTTTTAGATATTTATTTATCATAATATTTATGTTTATTAAACATAAATATTATGATAAATAATTTTATAAACGATATTTTTTATTAATATAATTTTAATATTCCTAGTTAAAATTTTACTAAAAAATTCGGTAAAAATCCTTTAAAAAAGAATAATAATGCAATATGTAATATGAAATGTAAAAATAATGTAATGTAAAAATTAAATAAAGCATAATCGACAAAATAATAATTCTGTTTAAAATATTTTTTAGCCTAGAAGGTTTTAGAATGGGAATTACATTTGTAATATTTTGTATTCTGAACTAAATATTTTTAATATTTGTTAATATTTAAATACAGTATTATAAAATATTTAGTTTAGAATACAAAATATTACAAATTTTTTCTCCATATTTTGTTTTTCTCTCTTTCTGTCCTGTGGGCGCTAAGAAAACCTCTTTTCCAAATCCATTGTAGAACGGTTCGGCTAGGCCCACAATGGAGATCGCCAGGGCTGGACATAACCGAGATAGACCGTCCGTGAAGAATTTCTTGGGTTTTACATATGTGTAAATAAAATATATATAGCAGTCTTACATATAAGCTAAAAAAGGTGACGTCTATGGCCTCGCGCTTTCAGAGGCCTCGCAAATTCGGTACGTTTTGGTGTTTAAATCATCAAATTAATTATTGTTGAAAATATATTTGTGTTTTACTGTCTGTTTCTGTGTTTAAAATGTTCATATTACTGTAGACCTAAATAAATCTACCCTCTACCATTATTGTTCTTTTAACGATGAAGGTAGAAAGCACATTTTAGAAGGGCCTCAGAAATAAATTTTGCCTAGGGCCTCTCAAATCCTAGGGATGCATTTTCATATACGTTTAAACAAGCCTAAACAGAAAATAAATTGAATATTCCGTGTCAAGACAGAGAATATGAAATTAAAGATATTTCTTCTTAATTAATTATTTCTAATTTTTGAATAAATCAGGAAATTCAATTTAGGATTAGAATTTTACTAATCATAATTAATTTTCAGACTTAATTTTCTTAAATTAGAATATTTACTATTTAAAATTATTTATATTTTTATAAATTTTCTTTAAAATTACAATATATAAATATCTTTGTTTGCATTTACAATCGAATATTATCTTCGGAAAAAAAGCAATTAAAACTAATAATTGATTTATAGAATTACTTAGCTAAAATGAATAATCATTTCCGAATTGAAATTACACTCGTCGTTTAATTTGATAACCAATGAGAATATTGTTTCAGTACAGATGTAAGTATATTTATTAACAAATTTACATAGTCGTAAAGTTCTGGTTAGGGAAAAGGCCGAAAGAGTGCTTAAGCCTAGGTGCGTCAAAATATCATTAGGCATTGGAGAGACTAAGTTAGTGTAGAGTGTGTGAAGCGCCATCTATTATTTGGAGTGTTGCAGATGCTAGCTTCGATTCGTCCCATTCTGCCGTGAGACGGCAGCTCGTTCGGTATGGCAACGGATTGTTGCAAGAAGGAATTCTTTTAAGTCCGTGTCAGTGTATGTTGTCCACATAGGAAAGAAAAACTGCACTGGATACCATGTGTTCATCACAGTAACTCTTTATTACCACTTGTAACAAGCGACCATCGGCGGTGTAAACAAGTAAGAATGTTTTTAACGCCATATATCCATTCTTTATTTCTTAAACGTGTGTTATTTTATTTATTTTTTTAATAAGATTCGAACGTTTTAAAAATAATTCTATGTCATAGAGATTTCGTAATAAAAATTAATTCTAGACGATTTAACGTTAAAACTGTGTATAATTATTTGTTAAATAGAAATGTTTTATGATTCATTATTTTTATATTTACCGATTATCGATTTAAGAAAATCTTATAAACTTAATGATGTATACAATGTTATACAGTATATTATGATTAATTGTAGTTTTAAATATATAATGAAGCAACCCATTATTTAGTAAATATTTGAAATTTTAAATTCGAACTAATAAAATAGTTTGATAGGCGTTATAATGAATATTTAATACAGAATTTAAAATTGCTGATAAGTAGAAAAGAAATTTGTTTCTATTTTAATGTTAAATTAAAACAATTTCGATTAGTTTGGAATTTGAATTTTACGCATTAGCAAAATTTAAAATAAGTAAGTTGGTTGTTTAAAATGTTCATGCTGACAAACCAAAGCTATTATCTGAAGGTTAATTATGGATTTTGTCTGCAAACCACACCGATGTTTCCTTACTCTTTACTTTCATATCGATAATTCAATGTCTTGATCCATTCATGAGTATCTTCCGGTTAGATTTTGTTAAAATGTACGCTTTTCTGGACGAATTAATGCCTAACAACTATTCATTAGTAAGAGTTTAGAGAAGTTTCCGCTAAATCAAATATTTTATACATTAAGTAACGATGTGTTGTGAAAGATATTAAATGCGGATTTAAAATGCAGGAATAGAAAACGCTCGGCATTTTAATGGAATTGATATAAATTATATTTTCCTCGCCATTATATCTATTTTTCGTAAGAAGTTGTTAGTTAAAAAATATATAAATTTATTTTTATGAATAAAAGGAAAAGTATTGAAATTTGGCTTAGTTCCAGATATATTATAAGAACGAAACTGGAATACGTAATAAACTGGTCAGAAGATGCGATAAGAAACTTAAGAAATGCAAAGTTTTTGTCATATTTATTACAATAATGTTTTTAAACGTGTAATAAATATATATAAGAAGTATTTTAAAAATATATGCAAACATATCGAACAACGGTCGTAAAGTTTTTTTGCTAGAGTAGGTGATATTGAGCGAATATCGTTGCCTCTGTTGAGAACTTTACGCCAGTATATTCTTTTCAATACATTTCTCTTTACAATAATATATATTATAAACATTTCTAATAAAATAATGCCATCACTAAATAAATAAATAAATATATCATCAAGAAAAATTGTTATTCTATTACTTTAAAAAACTATGAATTAATATATAAATGAATGAATGTAGAAAATTAATTATACTTTGCGTTAATTCTTGTGTTAAAAATTAATTTAATAATAAATTAGCGAAAAAATTTCGAAAAGAATTTTTTCTTAAATTTTATACGCAATCATATTTATCTCATTATTCTTCTTCCTACGAGTTGAATTTTAAGCGATCGAAATGAATTTATATGCAATGATCTTAACATTAACAAAGTGATATATCATAATAAACCATACAAGAATAATTTGACATTTTACAGAATGTTGGAGACCTCGGCTCCATAATTAATCTTACATAAAAAGGCGTAAAAGATCGCATTAAAATAAATGACCATCTACATGGAAAGTTATATGGTTCGAAAATCATCTACCTTGCTTATACTTAATGCGATTTTCGACACTCAGATAATTTTATTTGTTTAATCATCGAGAGAGATCTTCATTCAAATGGAAATTTCTTTAATTAAAACTTTCGATAAACGAAAGTTTTATATTCGTTTGTAAAAATATTTCTTTCGTATCTAATTAAGGAACATCGTTTCACAAACAACAATATGAAGGCAATTTAAAAATCATCGTATTAAAAAAGTATCTAGATTTTGATATAAATAATTTATCATGTTTTTCAAATTGTAATAAAAAATGCTTACGGCATAGTTTAAATAAATGTTAACTATATTTATAACTTTATAGATCTGAAAAAAAATTGGATAAGAATACCCGTGGTTGATTACAGGAAATCTATCAGAGGCATATTTCGTTCGTAAATACCTGTATTAATTAGTTGCTTTATCAGCGAAACCATTGATGTACCTCGAACAGCATCCAACTTCTGGATCGTTTCCAGATCCTCCGGACCAACCGAAAGGAAATGACATCAAGAACGCAGCACCATCAAATATCAATTTACGTTCTTTCCGTCTTAGTCCCAAAGGGATATGTAAACTTTTTCCCAGACACGAAAGGGTGCTTTTTTATTCCGCAGAGGATTTTGTCGAACCACGTTTGCCAGTTCCAATTCTGTTAATATCATCTCCAGAAAACATTACTTCAAATGCTTAAAAGTTATTTATAAAATTAATATGAACGTCTTAGCGATAAGAATATTTAATGTTCATTAATGATTATTATAACATATTATGACGTTATTGACATATCGAGGACAGGTCATGCTAGGGTGGAGTATGTGCTGTGACATATCAGCGTGTAACTAGTGGTAAGTAGCGTGACAGATTCGAGACTAGCAGACGCCATCATAGTTTCTGTATGACAAATATTTCTTATAACTGTCACCATTTTTGTAAACTGGGGGAAACGATGCATCTCCAATGTGTCGACTTTTAGTATTGAAAATGATGCCAACGATTTGTTACAAACTTTTTCTTCGAGAAATTTTATCTCAATCATCATAATCTGATTTATACACTTTTTATGGAAAAAGTTTCTTTCTCTATTACCCTAAATAAATTTTAAATTTATTTAGATATATCTTTGATATACAAATACATTACGAGTTTTTTTATAACTGTTGAGTCATTTTTTTCTGTTAATACTTGATGTAATTTCTCTATTATTAAAATAATCAATTAACAAGTATATGCATAATTAGAAACAATGATTAAATATGTAACAAAAGTATTTTAATAAACATTATTGATAAAATTTAGAATATAGGTCATCGTACAAGTAAATATTACATTGCCAACAAACGCATGATAAATATTTATTTTTATTTTTTTAATTTGCAACATATTTTACTTACAGTCTACATGGCCTAAACATAATTTTATTACCTAAAATAATGCGGTTATTTTAATGTAAAATTAAGAATGAATTATCACTAATGCTACATTTCTTAATTACGAATTAAAATATAGCAGTAATCACTTCTTCTGTTCTTATTGCGTAAAATTATGGTTTGAATCAGACACGGGCCGTTTGCTTCAACTAACCATGTAACAACCAACATTTCTGCTTAACGTAATTCATCCAAGAAATTTTATGAAAATTATAAGACTCTTTTAAATTATATATATAAAATCATATTTTTTTCCGAGGTGGAAATCTCATTCGCGGAGTTTTAAATCAAATTTGTCTTTCAATTTACTTCGGTTGATAGTTATAAACAGAATAAACGTAGTGTGAAAAATGGAAGATAATTCTGTTTGATTATTGGTATTTGAGGTTTTATTAAATTAAAATTAAAAGAGAAAATATGATTATTATTAATAATTGTAATGAAATAAAATTTGAGTTTTATATTTAATTTCATTTGCTGTAAATATAGTATAAAAATGTTTTGAAATATACAATAAGTATGCTTGTATTACTTCTTCCTTATCTCGTTGTACCATGTTGCTGGAACTCTTTGCCGTTATCCTTGATGAAGCAGTACATAGCACGAATCCACTGACCATACATCTGACAGACATCTCTACACATCTTGACAGAATACTGTTAGACAAGCTGACAGTTTGGAAACTCAGAAAGGAAGAAGCTATAGACCTGTTTACAGGAATGTCACGTGGTGTTTGCACATCCAGCCCCTCTTCTCATCAATCGTAAAGTCTTCTGATTGAGAAACCAGTCTGGGAATTGGAAATCCCACCAGTCTTTTCTGCCCAATGGGATGGACTACTTTGCAAACATCCCCACAGTTTAAGTAAAAATTTTCTTTTGTTATTAATGAAATACTCATTAAAGAAATAGACCTAGTTGCGGTCACGAGAATCTAAGCTTAATTTAAAAATATTTGTCATCTTAAAATGCTTAACCCATTTTATAGCAAAAATATCTCAAAAATAATTGAAAGCTTGTTAAATTATACATTTATTATTACTTTTTTCTTTTTTAAGATTTTTCATCAATTAGAAGAAAGATATTCTTTACATAAAAAAGATGTCTTATTAACAAGGAGGTAACGAAAACTTTAACTTTCTGTAGATCACTTGATTGGTCCAATTAAGCAGGCTAAGACGTCATTAAAGTTGACTGAATGACGCAAAACTTCGCAATTACCATCAGAACACTGGCAAGCTACTATCAATTACATTCGACCTGTCTTGAATTAGAAATTAAAAGTGTAAAAAAAGATTACCAGAAAAGAAAATTGAAAAAATGAAAGAATGACTAACAGACTTCCAAACTGAACGAATCTGCTTTTTAAACACTTCTTTTCATCCGTAACATTTTTTGTTCTATTCACTACTTTCTTTGGCAGGTGTTCAACTTCTTTCTATTCACCCTACAGAATAAAACACCTAGTTAATCGATTCTACTTGTTTAAACATTGTGCCAACAGTTTAAAGGTAAATTCAACGCTTCCAAATATCTTTTCAAACATTTTCCAATCTAGCATAACATAACAGTAAGTTTATTGTAAGATGGAAGTGCTCACTTTCTTTGAGATTCAAACTTTATACTGCATTTATCATACGCATTAGAAAGCACGAAAGAGAATCAGCATACATTAGAACTGTCAAGTAAAACATCGTTAAGAAGACATTAGCAATATTTAAACGGTTAAATAAATATTTTAATGTTTTTATGATTAATATATTAAAATATTTTGACACACTTTTGAACGTAAAATTAGGTTTTGCGATATAAATTAAGCCTTCTGTTATCGTATGGTATTTTTAAGATTTTTATTAATGTTTTGTATTATTTTTATCTACTGAAAATGTCATAAGTGATGTCTTTTGTTCTGCTGCCAACTTGTGGTCATAGTTGTTCTGTTGTCGATCGAGCGGTGAAGAAGATCATAAATTTCCAGCATCACATACTTCTATTCTACACATAACACATAAATTGATACAAATATAATCTCTTATATTATTATCAAATCTTTGACACAAAATTTTCATATGTTTATCTCATTAGTAAAAACTGTTTAAAATTAATATTTAAAATAGTTTATTTCATTGGGATCCGAAAGACTTTGGAATAAAGAGTAGACTCAATAATAAATTTAGATAGAAAAACTATTTTTTTTTTTTTTTTTAGTTTTAGAAAATACAAACGTAAAACAAATGAATTGTGTGGGAAATTATCTCGCAAAGGAAAATCTATTGGGTGTTAACTATCTTAGAAAAGCAATAAAACTCGATTTCAAAAAAGAAGTAATTTAGAAGTGTTAATTCGTTTCGTGTAATATATAGTGATATGTATAAGTGTATCCGACTATAAAGAAGAAAGCCGACTTAACGGAACAAAATAAATGAGATGGAAGAATAAAACTCCAAACAAAAGCCTTAGAATCCTCTCATTAGCCAACTTGTACGCTAAGCTTTGGAGCCGCTCCCACTGGTCGTAAAAGTGTTAGCTGTAAACTTTCTCAGTACAATGTTTGTTGTGAAGTAATACTAACGACAGTAGAGCCATCCGAATCTCTATGGAATAGGCTCGGTTCAGTCGGTCGGTGCGACTACAGTCATTACATACGTGGAAAGTTTTAGTCCATTTATTTGTACAAACAATGGGCGTTCAGTATTAGTTGACTGAAGAGAGACTTCACCAATTTTTTTTATTTTTATCAAAACTCTTTCCTTCAATTACTATGCATTACTCAAATTATCTTGTTGTATCCACTTCATTGTTTTGATGATTGTTAAGACTTAAAAGTAAAATCTTTTGTTAATAAGATTGCATCACTTTCTCGAGTGTTCTCACTAATTGAACGTTTTCCTCTTCTTGTTTTTTTTTATATAAATAGTATTTTTATTCAAATACTAAATAAATCCACTTATTTTATTTTAGCCAAAGTTACAAAATTAGTGTAGCTTATTTTTTTTACTGAATGAAATTTAAAAGGTATTTTACAAAATCTACATTTCTTTGTATAATTATTTGTTTTTAGAGGATTATCTTTTAAAATTATTATTTAAAAATACATTTGAAGGATGTAATTAATTTCAAAATATTAAAATTTACATAAATTAATAAATAATATGTTAAATAATTATTTACAAGATGAATGATAATGTAGCGGGTATTAAGATTATGGTTCTTATTCTGTAAAAATTATAGTCTGATATTGTTATTTTTTGCGTGAAATGAAGCTGTTAAAGCATAGAAATCTAATTTTAAGTTTTAATTAAAGTTATGTTGCTATTATAGGATTAATTTAACGAAAATTGTTATGTGAGAGAATTTAATGTTCTGTAGGGTATTATGTGAGTCTACTTTTATACAAAACAACAAAGAGTTATTACAAACAACAAATGAAATATTTTAAATGTGAGTATTCAACTTTTACTTAAGAAAATATTTAAAAATAAATATTCTCACAGTCTTCAATATGCTGTCGTATAAGTACTTATTTAACAGTTGTAGTTAATAATTACAGTAAATGAAAACTGTAATTTTAATATTTCGAATAATAAATACATTAATTTATTTTCCATGTGTCTTCAAAATTTTTATGAAATTTAATGAAACAAATAAATATTTTGTGTTTATTAAAATATTAAAATTTACCATAAGTCATTATTTAAAATTCAGTGTAAAATTTTAAGATAAAAATTTTTAAGCTTAGTTTTTACAGTAAGAAGGTAGCATTTACTATCATTATGCATTTTTTCGTTAGAAATGATGTTATAATTCAGCCCGCAGCATTAGAATCAAACCATCTGTCGGCGTATAGCAGATAAATAGAATCGGTCGTTAAATTCGTCTGATCCTAATATGCTTGTACTACTGAAATAGCATCTGTTCTTTTACTGTCGGAGACAGGAAATACTATTTTACGTTACTTACACTTTTAACGACCGCTAGTTGATGTTTAGTCGTTACTATGTCCAGCCCATGCTGTGATTAGGCATTTGCTATCTTAGTCTAAGTCTCTATCAAATAAAGAAATACAATTGGAAATTTTAAAGCTATAGTTTGAAGCGACTTGGTTCTTATATTTTAATGGACCGTGACTAAGACGAAGAAAACTTTTTGTCGCAAATGAATCACATGACATTATATGCTTCTGATTTAATACGTAACAAGTAGTAGCTTTTTATTGCATCCTTTATTCTCAGGCTACTTATATAAAGTTGCTTTTTTAAAATTAATATAATCTGCATTATAAAATTGCATTGTGATATTTAAAAATTTCCCGAAAACAAATGTTAAGGAGTACAGTACAAATGAATTGTTGAAACGAGCTAACACTTGTTTCGATATATATTAAAAAATTAAGATCTTTCACCATATTTCAATCTATATTAACCTTTCTTTTCCATATCACTCAAAACATTCCTGAGTGATGAGTTCTCGGAGGTCATTCATGCTTCTCAACAAAGAAAGAAGTGTTGTTTACTGCTGTACATTGAAGGAACCCTTTTGTTCCGCCTCCTGTTGTTATCTTCTCACTCACATTCCTTGTCAAGTTAATTCTGGCACGAACATAACATAATCAAAGATATAAATTACGATTTCAAACACACCCTTTTGGACTCTTGTTCTCTATTTTCTTCTTATTATCGATGATGATTTATCATTAGCATTTTGATAGTTGTTTAACCAAAAATAACAATTTATTCATTATCCATGCTTCAGAGTATTCCATGAATTCCTTTTAGCGTGGTAAAATATTGCTCAATTAACGTAACAATCCTTAATGAAAAAGCAATTTTTTGTAGTTATAAAATGCGAAAGAAATCAAAGTAATTACTTAAATTTTACTATCGCAATTATACTTTTAAAACATAAGATAATAAAAATGTTACTTAAAAAAATAAAAGACATTTATTTTAACTGTGCTTTTAATATTTACTTTTCAAAGTTTACATTTCTACTTTATTATATTTAATGACTATTGTTGAATGTAGTAAAAATTTCATTATTAAAATTAAGAATTTATTTTTAACGAAAAATAGGTTAATTAACATTATAATCCATTCTTATAATTACAATTAATAAACTAAATGGTTTATAACTTTGATTTATAATGAAATATAACTTTCAAAATCAATTGAAGAAAATGAATATACGAAAACTAAAAATGTTTACAAGCAGAAGTGAAAAATTTCATGAAAATGTTAGTGGAATTTTTTGAAAAATTGATTGCTTTACAGCCTTCTCAAGTTGAAATTTATATCAGTGATAAAATATAAATTTTTACAAATTACTCAACATAATAAAATATTAATAACGAATTTTTTCGCCTCATATATTTTTTGAATTATTTTTGAGAAATATACGAGTTCGCAATTAATTTATTTCAAATCCTTTAATCTCTATTTTATGGTGTCGTTGAACTTAATTTAAGTAAAGTAACGATTTATAGCTTTGAATTTTATGAAAACAGAATTTATTGCATAGAAAATTTCTTTGTATAGAAAAATCTTGTGTAAATAAGTAAAAATACTTGTTTACATAAATTCTTAGATAAATAAAAGCAAAAGTTAATATTACTTTATAAATACATTGTGTGAAACCAGACCACACGTTGACTGACATTGCTTTGGCCTTCTATTTAGTACAAAGAACTCATTACTTTCAATATTTGCAGTAACGTTCTTGTACCTCCTGGGCATTGCTAAAACAAAGCAACTCTCAATAAGGATAATACAGAATATCTCAAAGAAGAAAACTTAAAGAGGAAAGGAATTTATATATATATATATATATATTGAAGTAAATTGAATTCAAAGAACCGTTATATTTATTTTCACTAAAATGCGTTTTAAAAGATTGCATTATTTATAAAGTTTTTCCATTTAAAACATTAATTTAGGAAAATCTTTGTTTTTTTCTTTTTTTGTTTTTTTACTTTCTGATCTTAACAAAATAGCACTTAACGAGTAGTGAGTGTTTATTTAAACTATATTTACGGTAAACTAAGAATATTTATTTCGATTCTTTATGCAGCATAATTACAAGAGGAAGAAAGAATCTTCCATATTTTACAATACTCGATAACGCCACGTATAATGGAGATGCCGTTTTTCTCTTGAGAAATAAACATCTGGAAGAGAACTTTGCCTTGCTTTTTTATTTAAAAGAAGTATGAAAAAAAGTTAGAACAAATTGTTTTGATATCTGGAACAAACTAAAATTCTCTAAAATCTATAAAAGTGATGAAAAAGATAATCGGATTGAGAATATGTTGATTATTGAATTGTTATGGATAAGTTGTTAAATGTGTATGTTAAATTCGATACTTTTATCAAAACGAAAAATGAAGATTCCTCAGAAATTTGACATTGAGTTCAATGCAATTTTTTATCGAGTTATTTAATGAGATTGCAGTTAATATAAATAAAACAAACAAATATATCACGTTAATAGTACAATATAATTAATCATTGTCATAATTTAATCTTACGTAAGTGAGTAAATGACAGATATAAAAAAATCATATGACAATCGAAATATGTTGTTGAGCATTTGAACTTGTATTAGAACCAAGGTAGATAATAAAAACTGTTTTAGATGGTTTTAAAACATTACAGATTTAAAAATAAATATATCCGAATTGTAACAGCAGAAACACGATAGCCCATTATTAAATTTAACTAATCGTGATATTATCAGATCAGAATGTTTAGCCGAATTTCTATTTCTGAAATATTTTATCTTTAGAAATGACATTTGTTCAAGGATTCCGTTTTATGAATCTTTGACTTAATTTAAATCGAGAAGCATTAACTGCTTGAGGAAATCGTAAAACTGAAAGTTAATACATCTACTTAATACTTCTAACTGTGTGCATTCCACGAGCTTTATAACGATTATTTCTGCATTCCTTTCGATGATTAAGAGAATTCATTTTGAAAAGTTGCTAAAAGATCTTTATACCATGGAAAGGAGAATTGGAAAAAAAAGTAAAATTAAATTTAACTTTGAATAATTTGAAGTGATTTGATACATTGACTTATTTTCTGATAAAGCTAATATATCAAATATTTTTCGGTTAGATTTTGACTATATTAATTTAAACGATAATTAATAAAATGTCTACGATTCTAATCCATTCGATTTCTACTTATATTTAAAAATAAATATATACTTAAATTCGTCTTATTAAATTTTTAAATTTAATTATTTAGAAATGCATTAAAGAACGTAATCAACATCAGTATATTCTTTGCATTCATAGTAAAAACATCTTATACTGACGTCAAATTATTTACGAAAGAAAAAATGTTTTCCAAAATATCTTCGGATAATTTTAAAAATTTCTTATATGGCAAAAATTTTATTTTCCAATTTTCATTCTTTATATTTATAGTTCTTTTATAAAATAAACTCCGGTGAAAAATTAATAATTTAAATAAATATAATAAAAAATTGTAACACATTTCCAAATGAATTTTTTATGTAAATCCTATTTTTATACTTTTGTTTCTTTTAATTTAAAATAATAACTGCTACAATGTTCTCCTGAAATGAAAAAAATTGCCAAGTTTTCATAATGTAAATAAAATATTTACATGTATTATATAAGAAAATGTATTTTCATTTTTTCAATAATCATCGTAAGATAAATCTGTGGAGAATTATGAGAAATTTATATATATATTTTAATAAATTTAGGTATTATTTACATAATGCCTTTAGAAGACAATTATGCTTTAATAATCAAAGACTTTAACAATTTGTTTATATTTTAATTTTAAACAACTACATGTATAACGTTATTTTGTCAATTAGATCACTTTATTAGAAGTGAGTGTTGTAGTTTAATGAAGATTATTTATCCTTTGTAATTATTCATATAAGATATATATATATCTTACAACAAATTATTGTTTGACAATCATTATTTGATATGTTATAAATGCATACTTACTTCACAAATAGGAAATTACATATCTTTTATTTAAATAAGTATTTAAACAAGAAATTTTCACAACTATTTTAAATGCTTATAAATAATTTTTAATTAAATAATATTGAATGAAATATTGTAAAAATCATATAATTGCATGTGTAAATAATGATTTATTATTTAAAAGAATATTTAATTAAACTTCCATTTAATATAGAGATATTCAAAAAACCACATAGAAAAATAAAATTAAAAATGTTTTTAAAGAAAACAATATATATAGTAAAGCATAATAATATGCATTGTGATAAGTTATTTAAATATTTTAAATAATTTATTTATAATTATCAATTTAAATATTAGTATTTTAAGAATCATAATTTAAACTTAGTGTAAATTATACTTTTAAAAGATAAATATCAAAATATTTATGTATATATAAATAATTATATATATATGTAAATATTTACATCTACGTATAAATAACATATGCTATTAATATTTAACTTAAAATCTGCAGTATACTATTAAGCATTTATCTTGTGAAATGTTATAGTATTAAATATTAAATTTCATATAAAAATCTTATAATTCAAAAACATGTAATTATGTAATTAAGCTTAAAACTTTTAAAGAAGAAATCTTAATACAAGTCAACCATCTAACTAAGTTATAAATCTAGTTAAATGCATTTTAATTGTTTGTGAATGAATTTAAATGTTTTAAATGCTATAAAAATACAGATAATTTTAAGTTCATTAAACAATAAACTTCATGATTTTTCATTCTAATAGTATATGAAATTTCTATTTATTTTCTAATTTAAATTTTAAAAAAAACAATGTATTTATCAAACTTGAAGGATAATAATTTTCGAATGTAAAACCAGAAAATATCTAGTTTAGTCTAACAAATACCAAGTTTTCCATTAAATCATTACATTTACAATGATAATACTAAAATTCCGTTGGCAGATTCTTTAGAATTCTAAACATGTTTCTTTATTTTTGAAACATTTGTTTTATTTGTATTCTACACATCTATAAAACATGAATTGTACAAAAATACCTTTTGTGTTATTCTTCTACCATGTTATCACTTTTTGATGCTTAACCATATTTATAAAATAATTTTGTCAAATTGAAAGGTAAAAATCACTTATAATCGATTAAAT
The DNA here is from genome assembly GCF_030686945.1 of Centruroides vittatus. Lineage (NCBI taxonomy): Eukaryota > Metazoa > Arthropoda > Arachnida > Scorpiones > Buthidae > Centruroides > Centruroides vittatus. The sequence continues at coordinate 7,734,336 of NW_027122706.1, read as the reverse complement.
ATAATAAAATTTTAAAAGCAGACTACAAAGAACGTTATAATTTTTTAAATATCATTAATGATTTTAAATAATTCATAAATTGTCTTATTGAAATTTTATTGGATTCAAGAGCATCATTTCTAGTTTTCTTTCAAAATCTTTGATGAGAACTGCTCATGCAGATCGAATGATATCCTTGTAAAAGGTATTTTAGGTGACAGATCAAAACGATCTTTCCAATAAACTGCATACGTGCGAGTCGTTTCAGCTATTTCAAGAAAAGTTATCAGAACGACAAAGAGCAAACATGCAAAAAAAAAAAAAAAAAAAAAAAAACTAATTGTGGAAAATATTTCGTCGCTCTTTTGCATGAAAATTTGTTATTTTTTACAATTTCTGACATGTATAAATTTTTTTATGCGAGTTTCATTTAAATACAATTTCTTCTCCTCTCACATAAGTTCAAGATTCAAAAAATTCAGCTTATTCATTTACAAATAATATTTACAGTATGAGTTTTTATTTGTTGATTGCGTGTTTATCAAAATTAAATGGGATTTAATTACGAATGAAAATGCTAACTTATATTTATTTTCATTTGCAATTTGATATATTTTTTACAAATATGTAAATATAATACTAATAATTCAATTAGTCTTATATTTACATATCGCTTCATTTTATGATTCTATGAATATTTTTATAATTACGTTTAAATGCATTATAATTAATTTTTTTTTAAAAATTCAGGAATAAAACATTTAATAAAAAATAATGTATATATCATAAAATAAACAGCTTTATATTAAATATTTTAATGTTTTAAAATTCATTTTAAAGACATACTGTAAAATGAAAATAAATAAAGTATTTCAGATTTATTTAATTTTATAATAGTTCACTCTTTTTAAAATTTTATAAAGTGCTTATTTTCACTCTTAAGTTACTTAAGAGTGAAAATAAGCACTTTAGATTTGTTTTTATCTAATCAAAGTGTAGAAAAGTGAAAAAAATGTTATAGTTATTCAAATTAATATATTTTTCATCGAAATATTTAATAAAAGAATTATAACGTTTTAGTTTAATTTCGAAATGTATCTAAATAATTTTTTGATAATTTTATTTTTTATTTGATTTATAAAAAAATAACACAATTGTTTCTATTTTGTACATTTAAAACATACATAATTATAGTTAATAAAAAAATATAATGAATAATTCTAAGAAAAGGTTTTATCAATGGAACATGAGTCAACAGGATTAGAAATTCAAAATAAATCAAGAGATTTTCTATTTTCCCTTGACAGTGGTAGCATAAATTCTATTCTTAAAATTGTTTTAAATTTTTATATATTAAGAATTCGTTTAGTTGAATAAATTGATAGTTTTATATATATAAAACATTTATTTTTCTTCTAAATTGTTTTTTTTTTCAATGCATCTTTTACATAAACTAACATTATAGAAATCTATAGTTTCCTAAGTGCTACATTGTAAAATATCCTTGAAGCTACTCTAGAAAATTAAGTTTATGTTGTTTTTTCGTAAAATTTATAGATTATTTTAATATATATTAAAGTATATAATCAGTTGTTTTAATTTTCTAATGACAATAATTGTGATCAGATTTCTTTGATTTTTATTTTCCACTAAAACAAACGTAACAAAAGAAATCACTAGAAAAAACAATTCATACAGCATTTCTCAGCAGCTCGAAGTTAAGAAATCAATCACGTAGGAGACTATCACTGTTCAGAGACTTTCTATGTAACTTAACGCTAGGAACATACTAAATTGAAAATATGTGGTTCGTCGAAGAATACAATTTAGATTGTAAGCTAAAAAAAATTATGATATGGGAAAGAAGTCACGTATTATTATATAAGAATACATGATATAAATTTAATATAAGTCAGAAATACCGAAAAATTCGCAATGAAGACAAAGCTTACAAAATGATTCTCTTCTAAATATGTAATTTACTAGAAACATAAAGTTATACATTACAAAGGAAAAGAAAAATGTCAATCTGACGATAAATAGAAATGTTTTTTTATCTTCTATAAATTTTTCTAAAAAATTCGAAAAAGTATTCGTCTTTAGCTTACAAAAACCTTATTTAATTATCTCTCACTGTCATAAATATGTTAAAGTATAAACGACATGCAAGAATCTACTTTCATTCTAAAATAATAATACGTGGTCTTAGGGATTTGTTAAATGAACCGAATTAAGATATTTAATCTCATTCATTCAACAAATCTATGAAACTACAGATTGTAAGTAGATTAGTGACAACTGAATTGGATTAATGAATTATAAATCAAGCTATTAAAAAAAAAAAAATGTTATTTTCTTTTTATTGTATAGCTGCTACTGATTTATGACAGCTTTTCTTACTATTTTGGAACATTTTAAGACTTGGTTTATATATAATTGATTTTTTTAATTTTTAAATAAAGAAGGTAATACTTTCACTGAATTGTTAGTGTTTTTAAAAAAACGAAAACAAACTTTATTTCTATTGATGTAATTTCAAAATTTATCTTACTCTTTTACTTGTTTCATTTGTAAACTTATGAAAAAAGGAAAAATTTTATATGTCGAAAAGTTTAAATTTTAATTTGATTGTCACAATTCAAAATCATTGAAAGCCTTTAAATTGGAAACTAAATTTTCTATTATAAAGTTGATTAAAGTAACATTTTCTTTAAATCAATGTTTTTTTTTTTTTTTTTTTTTTTTTTAATTTCTACGAGAATTATCTATAAAATCGAGAATTTCAAGAAAGATAGATAATTATCTTAAATTTATATTTTGATTCCTCAAAATTTTGAAATAACAAAAGTTATTAACTGTAGAATAATTACAAAATTAATGTTATATGTAACATACTTCAAATGCATTTCACCAATCAATTCTTACGTTAATTAAATATATTTTTTTTAATTTTTCTTTAAAGTATCATTGTTTATAAAAAACTGAGTGTCTGTTCTGTTAAAGTCGGTATAGATAAGGTCAGATTAATGGTGCATACCTTAAGAAATTTGTTTTTTTTTTAATTTTTAATGACTATTTTTATTCTACCTTCTATTTCAAATGTAATTTATATAATTGCTTTTTTGTTTGTAAAATAGAATTTAAATGAAAGTACTTTTCGGTTTTTGTGAAACAAACAACTTTTGAATAATTAATAAATTATCTATTAACAATAATAAGCTTTATATTAAAAATACAAATAAATAATACGATATAAAATAGTTTAAATTATATGTATTATCTATTATGTATTTAGTTAAAACTTCATTAGTAATTTAAAAGGCAATATAAAGAATTTTTAGCCATATTTTTATGTACTGAGTCTGCATAAAACATATCTTTCCCTATTAAATATATTATACATCATATAAACCATGAATAAAAGTTTTCTTTGATCATCCTATTGATAATAAAGTATGATAGGCACATACTTTCTAAATAAGGAAAAAGGGCGTAGAAAGTTGTTCATTCGTGCATAAAGTTCTATGTGCATCTATTTAAATTATCTCTTAAACTGAAAACTACATCGAGTATTTTCACTTTAGCATAATTACTTATTAATGTATACATTAAAAACATTTTATTCTAAGTGCATTGCAAAATTAATATACTGAAAATTTCGAATTAAAATATTCTACCTTTTTAACTAATCGTTTCGTGTAATTTAAATTTCTGCATATATTCTGATACTTTAAATAATTTATATGATTACGATAAAATGCAAAAAAAATTTCATATATTTTTTACACGTTATTAAGGTTTAATCTGCTATTACTTATCACAGATTGATGTAAAACCTCAAAAGTTTTATATATTTTTTTGTGTGATTTGCATATTTCAACACGTAAAATATTTTATAGGATGAATTTTCCAATTAGGTAACATACAGAGCTGATAGCTTTTACAAGTATTTTCAGAAAAAGTCTGAAGGATGCTTAAGGTTATTTCATAAAATATATCTTGATATCATTTAAAGTATAGATATTTTTTCCTCCTAAAAATAGTATCGTTTCAAGAAATATTGAAAAATATTTGCACAAACGGTATTGAAACTAGTTATTCGTGAATAATAAATGAATTTATAAAAACAAATTATGTTATTTACCTTTGATGTAAACATCTGAGACAATCTTTATTACAAATAAAGGATTTTAATTTATTGACATTTAAAATTCATTACATATATATGTTTTACTTTTCAGTCATTCCTAATTATACGTTACCTGATTTAAACTTTGATTTTAAATGAATTATCAATATTTCCAAGATGAATTGATTAATTTATTACTTTGACAAATTAAGAATTTCAATATTAAATGAAGAATGTGATTTTGTTAAAAATTAATTACTAGAGCATTCACAAGTTTTGTATAAACTAAAATTACTACATATTTTTAATGTTAAGATATTTATCTTAAATAAAATTTTTCCCAATAACATAAACTGAAAGTTTATGAGATTGTTTTATGTGTTCGTGTTTCCCACCTTAATATCATTTGACCTAGCAAACTGATTTCAATGAAATTTGAAGTTAAGATACCTGGAGGAAAGTGCATTCGACTCGAGTTTTAAATTTTCCTAATCTCATTAGAAAGCATATGGCGGATGTCCAAACAATTTTATTCTTTTGCATTTTCAATAAAACAGTTTTTCATAAAAATATTTGAATATACTGTAGTGTACTAACGAAGAAGTTATCAGCCTCAAATAAATCTTCAGATTTTGATTTTCAACAATATTTTTCAAGGACTTTAAAATTTTTAACAATGCTTGAATACATTTCTCTTAGAATAAAAATGCAAAAACTTCAGAATATGCATTAATTGTTAAAGGTACGTAACTTATATAATCTAGTTCTAACTTAAGTCTATGGATTCTCGATTTATAAAATTAATATAGATTATATACTAAATTTAGAAATTTTAATTAAAAAATACGAATTTTTTGAACGCTTATCAGTTTCCACTTAAAAATTTTTAAAGCTAACGATAAATTAAATTTAAATGTTTGAAATTAGATTTCATCTCATGTAATGTATGTTAAATTAAGCTTTAATTTCACCAGAAGATATTTTATCTTGCAATAATATAAAATTTTGATTTTTTTAATTAAAAATGAAATTACAAATAAATAAATTTAATTAATTTTCTTTCCAATATCTAAATTAATCTTCGTATTTAGTTTTGATACATCCTCTCAAGATGTTGTAGATGCTACATAATTGCTCCATATATAATATTTGTATTTTAACAAATTTTTTTTAATTTGTAAGTTAAAAAAAATGTAATTGAAGAAGTATATATATGGTATGCTGCAAGAAATTAAGCATCATTAGTTCTTTCACGGAATCTTCACAAAATAAATTACATTAGTTTAATCATTTTTCACATCCAACCGAAATAACTTTATCAGCAATGATGTTAGGAGGGTAGTGTAATCTTTTTTCTGAGTGCTTTAAAATTAACTCAGGATATTTGATAAGAATTTTAGAAGGTAATATGCAAACTGTGATTACTTCCCGGTTTTATTCCATTTTTTTCAATAAATTTTTATTTATATTGAAGATGATACACTCTAAATGGTTTCCAATAACGAGCAAAAATAATGTCCACATTTCAAAGGTTATCTCGATCTTATCATACAATTTTATTATATCAAATTATTTATTATTATGTACATCAAAAATCTTCTTTTGAAATATTTATCATTTTTCAATATATGTAAGTAAATTTTACGATATTTCTAGTTTAAAGGTTGATAGTATCATACACTGTTGTTGTGTATTGGATTTCTTTACTACAGCATGATATAACATATTATTATAATATACCTCTTATCTGTGTTGAATATTCGTTCTTACAAATACTATATCTGCATAATATTTTATAGTGCTAATAATTTTATAAAATATAAAATTATATATATATAAACACACACAAACAAACCAATACTTTTTTCTATATATACATATATTTGAAGAGAGAGAGAATATAAAGCAGAGACTTTCTTTTTTCAGTAAAATGTAGCCTGTATAAAAATAGATACTGAAAAAAGAAAGTATCTGCTATCTCTACATTCAATATTAAAATATTGAATGTAATAAGTTTGGAAGGTGACATCAGAGGCAAAAAATCAAAATGTTTTTGTGAATTTATACGATTCATTCTAATTTCTTGGAAAAACATCCAAAAATATTTAAAATTTAAACAAAAATTATAATTGTTATACCGTTGATTGACTGAGAAGTCAGAGAGAGATTTACTTTTTATATTTATAAACTTTATATAACAAAAAGAACGTTTTTATTTAATAATATGTAAATACTACGAACAGAATGAGAATATTTCGTATTACCATTCTTTAATATTTAATTATTTTAATTATATAAAATATTTTCTCGTTTTAAGTAATTTTGTATTCGCATGTTTTAATATACAAACAAAATCCACGAATTACAGACGTAGGCAAGAATTTAAAACGATTCATTAAAATATAACGTTTTATCATATGCAACATTAATTTTTCAGATTTGGAATAAGAGAAAATGGAATTATTGATGAGTAGTTGCCGTGACGTTTTGGCAAACGGTAAGATTGTTATTCCGTTTTAGAAATAAGGTCAGTGATCTTTTATATTTCTTATTTGTTAATTTTTTCCTTTTGCCAATTCGTTCCTTCATCGCGTGCAATACTAGAATCTAACTGAAAATTCATTCCTTTTAATAACTTCGAACCATCTCTTTAATTCACATTTGCATCTGTACAGTCGTATACATTAATAGTAAATTCTTCCGGCTGTATATAAATGTTTGCCGTATATATACATAATGTTTGTCATTAGAGTTTTATATTTATTGATACGTACTGTACATTACGTCCCAATGTGGTTTTAAATATCATCAAATATTTGGATATAAAGAAGATATAATCAGAAGTTATCTTCAAAACTGTCCATAAATGAGGTAATGTAAAAAATTATTGGAAAATCTAATTATTAAGAATAATCTTTTAATAAAATATTTATAATTTTGAAGAATTAACGGCTCTTCAAATGCAATTTATTTTCGAATAAATTTTTTGAATTTAAAACTTTTTAGCATATAAAAATATTTAAATTTCAATACGGAAAAGAAATAAAATTTTTGTTTTATATTGAAATAAAAACTAAATAATCTTTCAACTATAATAAAATTTTCGTTTTTCTTCGAGAAAAAAATCTCATTTCTTTTGGAAATTTTATATCTATATGTTTTTTTTATTCAAATTTTTATGAAAAAATTTATGTTTTATATCGAAATACTAATAAATACCATCGGAATCTATCATAGCAAAACTAATATTAAAAAGGAAATATAGTTCAAACTATATAAGAATATTATATATCAAATTTAAAAGATTGCAAGCATGCGGAAGAAAAATATTACTATAAATTTATAAAATTTAATTCTGCTTATTCTTAACATATTAAATTTATTTTACATCCATCATAAATATGTAATTATAAATCACTTGTTGACCATATAAAAGAGAAAATTGTCCTTTAATTTTCTTCTCAAAATCAAACATTGAATTACGTGATAGTACTCACGCAAAGGTTTGATGCTTTCCATTACTTATCGTGTGTAATCTTATGATGCCGTTTAGTATTAACACTATTTAACTCTGATAAATTCATGAATGTAATTTAAATAAATTTTTAAAATTTTTACATACTAAATTAATCAATATATTTTTTAAAAATCCATATATATGTGTGTGTGTGTGTAATAAATTAACGTTATAGTAATAAAGTTTATATTCAACAATGAAAGTTAATAACTCTATCATTGCTTTTTTATGAAAAGCTCAACAAAAAACATTAATTATGTTAAAATGTAAATATAAAAAATTGCATCGTATATAATTTGTTTTTTTACTTTAATTTGTTAATAAATGCCGTACTTTATTAGTAAGTTATGAAAGAATCATTCATTATTTTAATATTATTTTACTCGTTACAAACCTATTTGAAAACTAATTAAAAAATGTTATAAATTAAAAATCAATAATCTTCAATTATGTATATCAAGATAAATGAACATTTCTTACGCTGGCGATAGATACGTTAAAGGGAGGAAAAAAAAGAAGAACCATAAAACCAAAACATTTGAATTGATGTTGAAAAATATCAAAGGAATAGTATATTTAAGTATAAAAGGAAAACCCATGTGAAAAATTTTATGAATGCGGAATAGTCTGAATGATTTATCGTTAAAGAAATGATTTTTTTCTCGTTTCTTCATTCTAAGCAATCAATAGCACATAAAGCGAGTTAGTTTATAAATAATTCTTCTCAATATGGCATTATAAACGAAGAAATTAATGATAAAAATATTATATTATTAATCAATAAATCTAATAAGGTTCTGTGAATAAATACAATTTTAGAAATGACGATACTCAGTTAAGATCAAAAGCAGAATAACCACCAAGACTGAAAATTATGAAGAATGATTATCTAATTAATCGAAACTTTGTGTCAACAGTTGCCTGGAGCATTGACAGAACTTCGAACAAGATTACCTCATTCGAAATACTAAAATACTCATTAAATATTTCTAGGTTAGAAGTAGAAGTAAAAGAGCAGAAATTCGATGCAGAAACTAATTTGTTTGCTTCGGGGATGCTGCAGAATGAAATCCTGAAAATAAATACATTAATTACTTCAACTAGCTTATAAAAAATAAACATAGTTAAACTGTAACAAAAATAATTTTAATAAAAAAAAACAGAAAAAACAAAGTTTCACTTATTTCTAAATTCGAAAATTAATTATCCTTTTATCTACGAGTATCATCTTACAATATAAATATATTAAGTTTGCAATACTTTATCTCTGAAAATTTGAACTTAAGATTAAAAAAATATATATGAGTTTTGTTATTTCTATATTATCGCTTGTTTTCTCGAGAAATTTGTTAGCTTCTTTATTAATTTCTCAGTTGTAGATATTCTTTTGAAAATTCACGCAACTGACTTTTTAAAAAATTTGTTTCCTCGGGCGCTTATCTTCTAAAAGAATTACAAAATAGAACAAAAAGATTACTTTTTCCGATAGGATTGAATCTGTTACATTTTGATGATTGGAAGAAACCTAAACAGAAATGTTAAAATCATTTTATATATTTTATTTCAACATGAGTTAGGAAAAACAAGCTTAAATTAAAAATAAATCTCTAGTGAATTCTGATACATATGCAATATATAACAACTCATTTTTTTAAATATAAAAAAGTTCAATATCCGGACAGATTTAATCTGCTATCATGGAAAAAAAGCTAACAAGACTATTAATGTATTTTATTTATAAAAATGTTAATTGACTTTAGAATTAAATATATTTCTTTCTTAAAATATTTAAATTAAATATATATATTGAATCAATAATTTAATTTTTACAGATTTTAAAAAAAATATATTCGTAACAAAATTGAAATGAATTAAGAATTTGTAACCTAAGTATTCCGGTTTATTCCAAATTTCAGTCGAAACAAAGATAACCTTTTCCATTAATCATTCAAATCTAATACAATTAAATTTAAATCTGAATGTAGAAGTAATTTAACTCGTTGCTAGATAAATTAAACAAATTTTTTTAGGTAATTCGATACTTAATTCTCTTATAAATTCTAAAATTATATTGTTTTCTTTTATCGGACTTTTATGTTACGAAGATTCTCTCTCATATATTATGTTAAATTACTAAATATAATAAAATATTCTAGATATTCTCCTTCGGTTGATCGATTAAATTACTTAGGGTTTATAGTTTCTTAGTCTGTTTTGGATCAAGGTTAATGTTCTTCAACATACAAGATAAGCTGGGAGTAAATGATGTAGTTGAGCTAATCCAACATTGAATCTTTGTGTACAATGCCTATCAGAAACCTATTCGCTTGACTAATTCGATGAATCTGAGATTCAAACTCGTTGATACTTAATGTTCGGTGATTTAAAGTAGATAAAGTTTGGACAATAGATTATTAAAATTTTCACAATTAACTAGAGAATGATATGAAAAATTCTATTATATACTGTGATAATCTAGATAATTTAACATCGGATAACTTTTGTTTTACGTCGTTTTATGAAAAGTAATTAATTTTTCTGTTCAATATTAATTGATTAAGATGTGTTTATCAGTAAAGTAGAACATCTGTTTAAAATAAAACAATGAAAACTCTTAATTAATTTTAATTAAATAACTCCTTTTTACATTCGTTTGCTTTCTTAGAAAATATTTCGTAATTGTTTTTAATTAAACCTTTTAAATGTAATAACTGTATCGATTCTGCAATCAAACAGATACATATATTTTTCATTTCTTAGAATATTTAACAAAAAAAAATTGCAGTTGAATGATTCATTTTTGGTTGTATTGATGGTTTTTGAGATAAAGGCCAGACCCGAAAAATATGTCATAATATTCTTTAAACTTTTAATACTAATAATCTCTTATCAAGAATAATAAAGTTTCTTGTTAAAAATAAAAGTTTCCAAACAATTAATTGAAAATGATCTATTAAAATATTTGTTGACATTCATATGAAGATTTTTAACGTGAAGTTCACGGTAGAAAACAGGATGTGTCGACACCGTGCATCATTCTCTTAATATCTTCAAAGAATGTGTGCCTTGTTCAGTATAAATTTTTACGGTCTAACGCCGGTCGTAAAATTTGTCTCCTTATCTATCAGTGTTCGTTGTTCTTTTCACAGGCAAAGTCTAAACATTACGATCACATCCTATCTGACGAACCAATAGAAACTTAATGTTTTTTCTACAGTTTATTTTTTCACTCGCCATTTCTCTCTCTTCTTTTTAATATTCGTTTATTTTTTTTACGTTGATATATCAATGTGACAGAACATGTTCATAAAACACAATCTCTGATATCTACTACCTAAAATATTAGAATATTAAATTATTGATTTTTTTTGTGTGTATGTGTGTTTCAAACTTTGTTCTGTGAGGATATTTAGATAAATTAAACGTAATTTCTTAAATTAATTTCTGAATTACATTGCCCCAATCAAAAACTCTATTAAAAAAAGATAGTGCACTTTGAACCATCGAAATTGCATTAGCAAAGTAAGTAGACTTAAAGGTTAGACAACAACTTTCGTTCAGAACTGTAAATGTCACAGAAACTGGGTGTTGCAATAGGTAAGGATCATTACTTGTGGCTCTTTATTGGAAAGTACTGAATGAAACATGTTCCCATGAGAGACTATAGTATCGATCATTCTTTCGCCTTGTTAAGGTTATATGGAGTCATGTGACGGATCTAACGAGCAGAATGGGTTTTATGTGCGTCATTGTGCGTGACACCGACAATCGTTCCCAAATGCACAAATTAAAGTACAAATACACGTTGACTAGTTTCTGAAACTACTTTTCATAATACTTTATCATCTTTGATAATATTTGCATATTAAGATTAACAGTCATTATCAATCTGATTAGAATCTTACAAATTTTATAATATGTAGTAAATTACATAAAAGTTTTACTGATAATAACTATTATCATTTCCTGATGATATCTATGGCAATTGGTATTTGTATTAAAACTTTTAATTCAACTAATTAGACGATTAATAATAAGTTATGGGGAAAAATGCTTAAAATTACATAAGTTTAATATTAGAATTAACTTAATTTAAAATTAGAAAAGTCATTTATTGTTTTTTACTAGGTGTTTCTTAGTGAGCGCTCATATCAGAAATTGATTTTTTTCCAATTTGTTATTTTTCCAGTAATAGGATTAGACAGCTCTTCTGAAGAAACCTTTGCTGGAATTTTCGAACTCAAGCTGGGATTTAGCCAAACTTCTTATCCTTTAGTTTTTGCCAGGATCATTGTACGATATAAACTTTCTTTGATATTTTATCCTTTTTCCATCAAACATGTTTCATTTGTTCTTGTTGACCAGATAAGCCTTTATTAAAAGTACAAATAAATTTATTCTTAATGACAACAATTATAGAGTTTCTTACTGATAAAATTGATTAGCATTATATATATAAATAAATAATATTACAAACAAACTTATGTATATTATTAATAATGATAGAGGATATCTACCAGTTAAAACTTGAAAAGAATTGAAGAAAATTTATAACGCAAAATCATATTTAGATACGATTTAAAAAACTAATATATGTTGAATCAGATTTATAAATAAACCGTTTCCAATATGTGGTAGAAATAGAGATAGAGTTCAATTTAAGTATTTATTCATAAGGTGACAGTGAATAAAACTGTTACCTTAGCAACGAAGAACACATTGCACGCTGTATAACCACCTGTGTCGACTCTACACCCACAAATGATTCCTGATATCGACTGCTGTTGTGAATAATTAAAGTGACATTATGAACACTAACTCTGCTATGACTGGATTGTCAACTGCTACAACTATTTAGTAGTAAAGTTAGTTTGTTTTGAATGCATTCTCTTAAAGCAAATTATAGTTATTCTTTAAATCAATAATATCCTTTTAATTATTTTGATCGATATTAGCTTTATGCAATTATTTCTCTTCTTAGATAAGTCTGAATGTTCGATAACAAATATAAGAGGTGTCATTGCATATCATTTAATGCGCGTTATAATTATCTTAAAGAGAATTTGATGGCTGTCTGAATGTTTCTCACACATCTCCGCATGGCCATTGGAATGTCGTTAACTATCTATCGTTAAAGTATATTTGTGTAGTTCTTTATAATTGTGAGATGCAATGATAACTGTTGGTAGTTCCGTTCATAATGACTAAAGATAAATTGTTATTTAAAATTGCTGTAATGATTCTTATCTATTGCTTTTAATACTATTTTTCGCTTATTAGATATGATAAGTGAATCTGCTCTGATGGGTTTATGAATGTTCTTTATGAACATTTCACTTTTGCATTTCATTTATCTAAGCATTCATCTAGATTATATCTAAATAAATATAATCTTTTATATTTAATAGCATTTTTAATATTTTCTAAACATAATGTATAAAGTTGTAAATGTAAATCAAATTTAATTATTGGTTTTATTTGTGAAAGAAATCTTATAAGTGAAATAAATTATTCAATTTAATGCAATAGTTTATTTAATGATCCATTGAATATAGTGAATTGAGGATCATAAAACGCTGTATTAACGAAATTAGATTATTGCCTACATGAAGCCAATATATCGATATTTCTATCTTTGCCCCGTAATAAATTAATGGGACGTATGGATTTACATTAATATTAAATAGTAATTAATACTTTATTGTATTTCTATATCCTATCGGAAATACGCAATTTCCTAAGATGTTGTAACTCTCCGAGCGCACTCACAGCATTGGCATTTTTTTTTTTCCATTAAACAGTTTTACAAGAAAGGCATATTCAGTGGCCATGACTATCGCTGCTGATCTTTATAATACGAATGATATTTTATATACTGTACGGAGTTTGATACTCAAAAATTGGTGTGTATTATGCATATGCTACATTCCTTTTTTGCCGTTGTCAGTGCCACAAGTTCCGTAGTGGTGAGTTTTGAAACTAAATTTTTTTCCTCACAAATCTCTTCCGCGTGTCTGGAAACGTTAGTATACAAAATTTAATTAAGTATTGAATGTTACCTATATCACCAGACAGCGTTAAATAAGATAGCTTCAATTGTGATCACCCGATTACTTAGAAAAGATCTATAGGTCACGTAGGTGTGAATAAGCAACTGCTGTAAACAAATTAGTCATGTGCATGCTATCAGTAAGCAAAGTTAGTAATTCATAGACTGTCAAGTTCTTTGCACGTTATATATTCTAATCATAATTTGTCTTAAATTAATCATAGCAATGTATGATTGATAAGCAAAGAAATAATTATACTATAGAAAACATACATAACACGATCGCACGTAGTAACTGAAAACAATTCTTACAATTTGAATGATTCAGAAAGCAATAAAATTCCTATGTTATAAATTTAAAAGATAAATATTTGATGATAACATATATCATGAAATAATTCACACTTTAAAATGAGCTGGAAGATCAGATATCAGCAATCAATTCATTCTCTTTGATTTAGAAAATGAAGCCAAGAGAGAATTTTTTAAAAAAGTTTTATTTTTTATTACATTTCTCTAATGTTTGTGTAGCTGTCTCTAAGAATAATGGAAGAAAAATTTAAAATGATTGTTGTATAGAGTTACTGTTCTTAATAAAAAATAAAAAGTAAAAAAGTAAAGGAGAGAAAAAAGTAATTATAAGTAGCATTTCAAGTAGATTTTAATATACAAGTAATATCGAATGAACAATAAAATAGTTTGGATTTATGAATTCAATTTTATATAAAGCGCATTTCTTTCGACTAAATAACACATTTATACATAATTACGTGTAAATGTGCTCTCTTTAGTCAAAAGAAATACATTTTATACTTACATATGTTATAAACACGCATTGTAATTACTTATAAATTTTGTATATGCTTATAGAAATATTATAACAATCAAAACTTTTATTTTCCATGATTTCAACAGTGCCAAAAATATGACATTTAGATAGAATAATTGTTATTTCTGATTAAGCTTATGAAAAAATTAAATTAAATGTATTTTCTCAATTTATAATAATTAATTTATACCTAATTTTTACAGAATCTGAAATTATATTAATTAATATTAAAATTTAGCACTTTTTATTTTGAAATTTTCTTCATCATGCGTTAAAATAAATTGTTATAATTATTCAATTATACAATAATAAAGACATATTATGTTTTGTTACAAATTAAGTTTATGAATGCGTTTCTTCTTTAGAAAATAGCTGAAAAAGAATATCTTAAATGGTGTATTAAAAATATACATTGCCAACACGGATTGAAAGAGTAGATTAACTTCTATTTTAAATGATTTAAGCATTTACTCAATGTTTTAAACTGTTTTTATTATTTTTTAAACATTTATAGTAACTATTACGATAAGAAATTCATAAAATTCTTTGTTTTAATTATGCTACAAATGAGAATACCTTTTCCAGTTAGGTAAATAAAAAATTTATGAAATTATATTTTTTTGAAGTTTAAATCCAAATTCTTAATTATTGTTCTTTTCTTTCAATTTAGAATGGATTTCACAAAACAATATCAATTGTTAATATTAAATAAAATCTTAAAAAAGATAAGCATTTCGTTCCAATTTACAATAAAATGTAAACATTCTGATGATTCTTCCTTAGATGAAACTTTGATGTGATACACTAAATAAAAACGTTCTTTATTGTATATTTTACTACTAAAATTAAATTTAAAAGTCATTAAAAAATTTTAATTCTTAGTCTTTCCAGTAATAATAATACTGATTATATAAGATGTGTTTTAAAATTATACACAATAAACCTACGTTAATTATTGAAACTCGAAAGTAAAACTTATAAAGTTAATTACGTAAGTTTATTATCTTTCTAAAATTAAATAATTATTTAGGCAAAAAGCATGCACTGTGTTGCATTCACATTAATGTCAGTGTAATAATTCTTTTCACATTATTTCATACATTATAAACAAATAAAAAAAAACAGTAACTAAAGAATGATAACTTCAACTTTATTGACTTAAGGGAAAACTGTCTTTGCATCAAGGAAAATTAAAAATAATTTTTACTTGCATAAATTATTACATGATAATACAATCATACTTCGAAAAAAGACCAAAATAAATTGTTGAATTACAATTTTAACATTTAAGACCAATTCAGATTCTATACTTTTGTAGCGTTAAATTCATTATCTAACTGAAAAATGATAAAGAAGATAAAACTTTAAATAAATAAATCCCTTAAACTCCTATAAATATAGGAAATTCGCTAACGTAATAGAAATTACAATAAAAATGATCATTTTTTGTAAATCGTATTTTCAATCAGTCTTTATTAAATCATGTTTTGATTAGAGTTTTAATAACATTTTATTTAATTTTTCTAACTTTATATTCTCGTAAATTTATTTATTTTCTATTTGTCTTATTTAAACTAATTAACTATCTAAAATATTAAAATATTTTGTGTAGTGTAGAAATTCAGATAAATTCGTTATAATACATTATTTTATAAAATAAAATGTTTAAATAGATCACACAGTGTTTCAAGTTCATTCATGAGTTAAATATATAATTTTAAACGTTCTAACACAAATGATCTATTATTTTATATTTATATGTAAATGTAGAAAATTAAAAAAAACAATAAAAGTTAAGAAATAGTTCGTAGATTATAATTTAAACAAAGGGAGAAGGAAAGGAGATAATTGTGATGAAACTACCAAAATATTTTCCATAAAAATTTTTTATTTCTCAAATTTAAAATTTTTATTGCTGTTTTAAGAAAATCTGGATTTAAGTTTATTACATTTTCTATTTTTTTCCACTTAGTTATTAAAGTTCACTTAAAAAACATAAATAAATTTATTTTCAAATGGAAAATAAATACTGTAAAAAATATGCTTTAAGAAGAATATTTCTCGAAAATTTCGAATTTCTATCAAGAAATTACGAAATAAAATAAAATAATAAATGAATTTTATTATATAAAACATAATTATTTTCTATTTATTTCAAGATGTTACAAATATCTTTTTGATAGCTTCTAAATATCGGTTTTTATCTTATAAGTATATATATATATATATATCACACTTATTCATTATTAATTTTAAACAGAAACAAAGAATTATTAAATATAAATATTTGAACTTGTAACATTGAAATAAAGTGTAAAAAACATATTTACATAAAATTATTGTATTTTTTATGTAGCCTTTTTATAATATGTTTCAATAAAATTTTGTAAATATCGAAAAATTTACTGTTTTATTATTAAGAAATCCTCGTAAGTGCTTATCGAATTGCTTTAGTGATTTTCCAATTGCGATTTATAAAACACTGTTTAATAATATATCTAGTCGTAATAAAGGAAATTACCAAAAAAATCGAAAAACCTTTCACCACTTAGTCGTGCGAGACTATCAGAAATAACTTTCTAATTTCTGAAAGTAACTAAAGCACAATTTTCAGATGAGACAATTTATCACTATTTGTAGTTTTGAGCCTCCCAAAAAGTTCATTGTTGTTAATGAAGAATACTATTTATCAAGATTAACTAATGGCCATTTTGAAGTGTTCTTCACTGGTTGAATGAAAAAATAATCAGCCTATCGATATTGATCTCTAAAATACTTCAGCTATATTAAAACTTAATTTCAGAACATGAGAAACTTATAGAAAACTTATAAATTATTGAAATAATCATTTGTCTTAAATAAAATGGAAAAAATGTTTTAATTAAATCTAGAGAATAATTTGATGACTCCTGATGTACTGTACATGATATCTGTTTTAAAGAAATTTTTTATCTCTTGTCATTCCTCTGTTCCTCTGTTTTAAACAGAGGAACAGAGGGAACAATAGGACAGAAGAGGAATTATTCTATTTAAGAATGATTCCTCTGTTGCTGTCCAATTGGTATAATCAAGTTTGTTCCTATAAAGAGTATATGAGAATGTCTTCGCTAAAGAGGGAGAGATCTCTTGCGTGATTAAGTTAATGGAATGAGACTTGTTCAACAATACAGAAGTAATAGTTTCCTTTAACGAATTCATTGATACAAAAATTAAACCTTTTTTATTTTTATAATTTTCAAAAGGTCGGAAATTATGCATTCAAACTTATAACTTTGTATATACAATAAAAAAAATTTTTAAAGTATATTCGAATGAGATTTTATAATTTAATTAAAATAATTCTTACAGTAATGTAAATTTTAAAAAGCAGAAAAGATTTAGTAGAAATAAATAAAAAAGTTTTACTAAAAATCTAAAAATAATTACGTATAAACTAAGCTTTTTTAAAACAGAAATATAAATTAATAAAGTATAATTTGTAGTAAATTTTCCAATCCAATTATTTTATGAAATTTAATATTTATTTATTTATCTTTAAACAAAATTAAAGAGAATAAAATATATATTTTTTCTTATTTGTTAAATAATTTCTCCTCAATCTGAAAAATTTAGTCATTTTAGTGTAAGAATCGAAATTTTCTTGTAAATAGATTTCGATTTATGAAAATAAATGGCGTAAAATAAGTTACATGAAATAATGTTTTAATCCGTTAGACTTCGTACTTAGAAAACAACGTGTTCTTTACTGGAATTTTATCTCGTAAGTTAAAATATTCTGATCAGAAAATGTCTTTTTAAATAACAATTTAAATTTTAAATGTAAACTTTACTTTTTCGCGACTATATCTGACAATAAGTAATATATTACATTAAGCTTGTTTATATTATTACAAGAAAAATTATATATTAAACATATACAGAAATTCTCCATGACTTTTAAATTGCTTTTACATATGACTGTGTACTTAATGAGTATCGACATCGAAAATATGTTAATTTGTGAACAGGATAAATCATGAAACACATTATTTTCAATCTTCTATGTTCGAGGATTTTCAGGAGATGAAAATATGAATTTGTCTTTAAACATGATTGAATGTAGTAATGAAGTAAACAAAATTATTTTGTTTATTTGAATAAAATGTTTAAAGTTTTAAGTGAGTACAGTTAATTGGGTATTTTATTTTATATTAGAGAAAATTATAAAAGATACTATCCGAGAATGGCAAGTCAGGTTTAAAATTAATTTCACATGCTTAATATATAAGGAAGCTAGATTTAGCAATGTAAAACATATCTACTCACTCTCTCAAAATAGAATAATTTTCAAATACACAAAGCATTCTAATAAATTGTGGTTATCTATAGCTAAATAGGAATCTGTTTTGAAAAATGTACTGGAAATTGTGATTTTCTGTACATTTTTATTTTAATACATGTTGGAAAGAAATATATAAAACTGTTTCGTCACTTCTTCAGGTAAAATTTCAGTTAAGAAAGGAATTTCAGAAAGTATGTTTATTTTTGACGAAAAAAAGCACCAAGTCAAAATATATCTTTTCTTGGTAAAGCTTTGCTACGGAAAGTAAAAGTTTCAGTTCCAAAAGTTGCCCAAAAAACTTTACCGATTCTGTTTCGTCAATTTTGACATTTTTTCACCAAAAAGTAAACAAGAATTTTTATAAATAAAATTAGTTTATTATAATTTTAAAATTAAAAATTACTTAATTTTGAAACAACAATAATTACGCGTTGAAATTAATGATAAATTATGCATTTTTCGAAAAATAATTTAAATTTCTAATGATAATTTTTATTTTATCTCATTAGAGAATCTCTTAATTTGAAAATCTATTAGAGAATCTCTAATAGATTTTCATTTAAAAAAAGCTATATTAACGATAAAAACGAAATCATTTGTGTTTAAAATATGACTATTATATCTTCATATGGGTGAATACAATAAATTGGAAGTTTCGTAAACGTTTATTGTTTCTTCACTTACAGCAACACAACACTTTGGTCATCTGCCTAGGGGGATGCCTTTCCGGAGGTCTTTTTAAGGGTAATTGGCCCCTATGCAGGCGTTAGAAAACAGCTCATCCTGACGAGGAGCGAATCCACAACCGAACTCTAGTGTTCGAGGAATGAAACCGCTTGGCCACTGGTGGGTCATTGTAAACGTTTATATTTTTTATTAGAGTTAATTGGGTATTTAAAGGCTAATTACGGGTGATAATAAGTAAAGATTCTTGATTAGACTGTAATTATTGTAGGTCTATCTGGCTAAAAGATATAAGCTGTATATTGGAATAACTACTACACTTCTCAAACGAACTGGCCACTTGGAGTTTTCTGCGTTTTCTTCACGTTTATAACATAAATAGTGCCAGTTTCCCATAGAAAGTCTTTCCAGGAGACATTCTCCTTGGCAGATCCCTCATGTGTTGCATTGCCTTATTCTATCAATCCCAATTCTGTGGCAGCTATTAAAGTTGCAGTTCTGATAAAGTTTCTGAAAAGTATAGAGATATAGTGTTATCAAAAGAATAGCCAAGGCAATAAGCAATAAGAAAGCATCTTGCCGTTTAGGTTCGAATCCGAGTCTTAGAAATTTTTTTTGATTTGATACAGATAAATCGGTTCTGTCCCTAGTCAAACGGCCGCTTTATTGTGGCTGGCCGACCCATTGTGATAATTGTAAAGTACTCTAAGAACTCTTAAAGCAAAAAGACTTTTAAAAAGTCTTATCAATAATGAAATAAAAAAGATTGAATTTTTTAAAATAAAATATCATTCAATTAATTATTCAGAATAAATTTGAATATTTTATTGATAACAAAATTTAATACAAATTTTTAAAATTAAGCTTATATCAAACTCTGTTATCAATAAAAATTGAAAATTTATTTATAAACTTCAAATTAAAAACTAACGAATATTTGATTTAAAAAAATTCATTAACATAACATTTATAAACGCTAGAAAGCTTATGTTACATAGTTTAATCGAAATACTATAATTATTAGAATCAGTATTTTAAAAACTGATATCAATACTACTCAATTGACACTAATCAGAATTTAAAATTGATCTTGAATGATATCAAAAATTTATCTTTTTTAAAGAGTTACGACAGTTTGAGTGGAATAAAAATATAATAAAACTAGCAATTAAACTTAAAATAAGTAGAAAAGTAACTCAAGATTTATATTTGTTATTCGGAGTACTAATGTATATAATTTTGATTTTAATATTTATACTAATTGTAATTTTGTCTATTTCGGGATGAACGATTCACGATTGTGATACGTGAGAGATAACCGATCAGTTCAAGAACACTTTAAACTACACTTAAAGGACTCTCTTTAATAAATGTACAGTACATTATTTTTATAATATTGCTTGTTTGCATATTTATTCAAATTTCATTAGTGTTCTATGGCATACTACAATTTAAATATATATATTTCTGGTATCGTGTTATTTGCGACGGTTACGAAGATTATACAATTTTTCAATTTTAGATTGGATAGTAGTTTCATTAAATCAATAAGAAAGTTGCCATACATAAAACGTTTAACCAAACTAGTTCAAAGAAAAGGTGGATAATAAATATTTATTGTAAGTTACTGATGTTCAGAAGCTGATACCAGAACAGGTATATTAAAATTTCATAAATGAGATAAATCTCATGAGATTTTGATATTCGAATTGAGTTCCCGGTTATCGTGAAAATAGAATAAGCTAAAGTAGATAAACATGAAATATTCAATTTTTTCTTATTTTAAAATTCATTTATAAAAATAAACAAATAATATAACTTTTCACGCGTTTTTCTTAAAAGTTTAAAATTTGTTTAGAGAATAAAATTCAACTGATATTAAAATTACTACATATAAAATCTTCTATTTTTATTTGGAACATTTCAAAAAATCTAAATAAATAATTAACAGAATGAAACTGACACTTTATTGAATAATATGATATCATTAGTTTTTCAACATTTCGCATGTACCTCAGCTGCACAAGAGAGAAAGGTAGAGTCCATCCCTTACCTACTTGAATGAGCTATTTCTCTTGCTTTCACAGTGAAAATAAAGCTCATTTTTTCACTACTTTCAGTGAAAAAATGACTGTTAATTCTAGTGAGGCACTTAACGTTAAAGTCCGTTGTAACTGTTTTCACTGGATGCTGAGGGATGAAGATCAACAATCCGACATCCTGTCCTGAAGATCTTGGGAAATAGTCGCAGCTTTTCCAATTGGTTCTAGCAGCTGCCATCTAATGAAGAATCCCATAAGACCCATCTTATTCTCAATTGAAAAATTCCGGATACCGAAAACACCGAAGAGCACGCTGAAGCTGAAACCTGTAAGTAGGTTTACAACCTTCATTGTTAAATTTAAAATTTATGATGATGCAAAATAACACTTGGATAACAATCACCGAATTCCTTTAAATCACTCTGCGAATAATTTTGTGAAGCTAATTTTCTAATAAAATAATTGAATTAAATTATCCATTTAATAATGTTCCTGATCATCGCAATCATCTATATGAAGAAACTTTTTGATAAAGCATATATATATATATCTGAAGAATTATGTTTTTGTGAACGGTATCTGCATATGACAGTCAGATTTCTTTTTAGTGCCATACGGAAGAGAGTTCGAATCCATCTTAATGGAAGTTAGAGCCAGAGCATTATTACGCCATTTTTATTCCATGTCCGACCCTTGTAGATCGGATTCGTTTGTTATGTTTGAAAATGAGAGCAATAATTGAGACAGAGCGTTAGCGAAACTTCTATGTGACTTACAATTGTGTTTGTTCTTAAAATTTACTAATTTAATTGTGTGTGAATTGTGTTTGTTCTTAAAATTTACTAATTTGATTTTTATTAAACTTCGCGAATAGGAATCCAAAAATGTAATAAAAAATAGAAGTCTATGACTTCGTTTTCGAGATACAGCGGGGACAAATTAACAATGTCCATTCTTCCTGCCGCGATTGAGCACGCCTAACGGAATTTAGGAGGCGAAGAAGCTTAAAAAAGAATAGAATTGCGCGCACCTGAAAGAAAATGAAAGCAAAAAAAAAAAAAAAAAACAAACAGAACAAAGCAATCGACACCGAACGAATGTAAGGATTGCTTGTCCGTGCCCTCTAAGTGTAAGGATTGCCTTTTCGAGTAGCCAGGAATCGTTTTCTTCTGATCACACATATATACTCTTTTTCCCTCTCACTCTCTCACACAAATCCCTATACACGCACATCCTTATATACACATTCAAACGCGTGTCAGCGCTTGAGTTAAAGAGAAAGATAATTTATATGTTCTAATACTAATTTTAAAAATTTTAATTACAAAAACGCAACGTTTCGCTTCAATTCTATCGCGATACGACAAAGTTGAGCAGTGCGTTAACAAATGAAATCATTGTAATCGGGAATAACAAATATAATTATATTTTTAATCATTTTTACAAAGAAAATACACTTATCAATACACCTTATTTCATTTTATTTGAAATTGGAGAAATATAAAGAGGTTTTTTTTATTTAACATTATAACTTTCTTTGTGCTTTTATCTCTGAATTCGGAAAATATGTAATTTCTAAAATGTTTTTTTGAATAGTTTAAGAAATTAAATAATGATCATTTATATTAGAAATGGCAAAAATACAAAATTTTTTCTACTGTAATGAAATTTGTATCCTAAATTATTTAATATTCTAATAGCGTATACTTATACGAGTATTAATCATGCTTTAACTATTCATTATTAAAGTCTGGTATTCAACATCATTAAATTTTATAAGCAAAACTGATAATCCACCGAGAATAAATCCAAGAGAATAAATACTTCCTTGAAATAGAACTTAAATTAGAAAACATTGTTCATGTGATCTCTTATAATCCATGTTTACAAAATCCACTTATAATCCATGTTTACAAAATTTTTACTGGCAACTCTTTTGTGAAATAAAGTAGGCGTTAAAAGTAAAAAATTCGAATTAACAGTAGATGATGATTAGTTGTCGCTATATTATTTTTGATGATTCGTTCTTGAGTTTAATTCTTCAATTTTTTAATTCTTGGATATAAACTGAATCATTTTGTATTTCTCATTTAGTTGCCAATTTATTAAAAAAACAAATTTGTCTATTTTAACAAAACAATTCAATTACTTTATTATAATAGTCTCTATTCTCGTGTTAATACGACATCAGTTTTCTAATAGAAAACATCGAATTCTCTTCTTTTGGGCGAGTTGCCCAAAAGAAGAGAATTCGATATTACAATGATTAACCAGCATGTAGAACAATATCGCATAACTTATTAAAAGATTTGATTGTTTATATTGGAGTCAAGCCATAATTTTTTATCGTAGTAAAGCATCTCTTATTACGCGGATAATCGGTTCTTTTAATAAATAATGAAAATAATTTAATTGGAATGTATTAATTCATCTATAGTAATCATAGCTAGCTGGAATATATTGCTTTAAAATATGCCGTCTATCACTTTCAAATGATTTTTTTTTAATTAATATCTTAAGGGGGGAAATATATCGCCAAGTTTAGTCGTCGCTTCAACATTTAATAAAATCAAATTTTACTGTGTTATTGATTAAATGATAGATAAAAAGCTTAACAAAACACTTTGAAATAATAAGTTTCATATAGAGCGAGTGATAACTTCTACTTTATGCATTCAGCATCGTTCTGATACTTTCCAAATAACACTCTTATTTGATGCTAGATAGCTCGGAAACTGAAACTGTCGAACATCTTAGTTTGATAATAAAGTGCGTTATTTACAGAACTGAATCTGGTATAATTTATATTTGAAAAACTGGGATTCAATTTAAAAAACGTCGTTAATATTATACGCTAATAACTATTATGTTTCAGCCCACTACTAAACTACTGAAACTCGTTACACTATTTCACAACCTATAAGGAAAAAAATTTACCTTCAATAGTTTCTGTTTAACTTCCAAAATTACGATTAGACTGTTTCTTTTATCCTTATATTTATGGTTTCGTTGCATCTTGACCGTTTAATTAAACTCTATAACAGTTTCTTTGAAGCTTTGAAGTTATTTAAAAATTTTTGTTTTTAGGTTAATTTCGAAATAAATAATTTGAAAACAAAGGCATAAATTAGTCGTTTATATATTATTTTAATTAAAATGTACAGAAGATCTGGGTTGCAAGTATTCCTAAATTTAAAATATATGACATAAATATATTTTAGTTATACAGTTAAAATATTTAAATTAACGTGAAAATTCTGATAAATATATGGAGATGTTTATCAGTTTTACAATCTAGTAATAGTGTAGTTCTTAAATTCCAATAAATCCTGTGGCATTCAATGTACAGACAAAATGAAAGACGAATTATTTTTAATTCTATTGTGAATTTTATATATTCTTTAAAAGAATTTACAGCATAAAAACATTGGCGTTTTTATACAAGATCTGTTTAGAAACGGAGAGATAAAAGTCATATATGTGAAAGACAATTCATTAATCTTCTTTAGGACTAACAAAAATAGATCCAGGTTAATAGGAAGCTCTGTCAATCTTATTGCATTCCAAAGAAGCTTAAAACATCGCGGTTTCTCCTTTTATAATTCTTAATATTTTGAAAATAATTTATTTCTAATATGCTATCGCTGATTATTTAAAATATTGACTTAGTTGAAATTTGTATAGTTGAGAATAAATTGCGTGATTAATTAGTGTAAATATATAACATATTATAGAAAAATTAAAAAGATATTTATATTAAATTATTAAAATAATATAAATATATACATTAAATTTATAAATAAAAAATTTCACAAAAAAAAACCACAAAATTCCATAATTATTTAACAAACGTTTAAAATGATTAATTGAGACTATTTTTTAATATTGCTCATTTTATATTCATTATTTTATTTGCATAAAATCTATAAAATAAATTATTCTAAAAACTTAAAATGAATATTATTTACTATAAATAAAATGATTTCTATTTATATTACTATTTTGTAATAAATATTTGATTACATAATTTAAAAAATATAGCAAATAATAAAATAAATATTTCTTTGATTATAAACAATTGTTATTAATTTTTATAGGGAATGCTTCAGAATTTCATTTTACACTTTTATATATATTTAAATTATATAATTTAATAAGGTTAAATAAAATTTGTATACTATTTACGTGCTGTTTCAGTCCAAACGGATGTTTATTCGAAATCTATGCATAGAAAATATTCGAAATTTTACGATATGTTTTACTAATAAAAATAAATGTTACGATTAATTTATATTTCCAAAATTTAAATTAATGATTATTTGAATTTTTGATAGTAACGTATTGTATTCGAGTGTTTTAAATAAATTTAAACAAAATGTAACTTATGTAGACATCATCAATCTTGTCTCATGTAATGTAAATTGTTTTGTGACATAATAAATAAGCAAAATTGCTACTAGTTCAGTATCTCATATCGATATAATTGCAAGACTTCCAATAGATTAAAACAAAATTTCAGTATAATATTATATTTTATTAAGATATATCGCGTATTGTCAAGAAATATAGCGTTTCACACAATTAAACAAATGATGGTAATTTTGATTTTTCACATTGATATGAACATATTCTTTGAATGTTTTATTGTTTAAGAGTAACAAATAGTGGCACTTAAAATTTCCGTTTCATTGCTATAAAATTAATTAAAATTAAAATTTATGTAGGAAGTTTTAATTTAATTAAGTTATTAAACTTTACACAATTTTTCTTTACACAAGTTTTGTTTGATTTTTTTAAGTTTGATAAATTTACTTATCACTTAAAAAGTATTGAAATTTATAAATTATTTCAAGTAAAAATTGTAAAATACCTTTTTAGGAATAAATGGAAATATCCCATTGAAAAGATTATTTTCTGAAAAGCAAAATATTTTATAAAAAATGAAAAAAAATTTGAATATATATTTAAACTTATTTCAATTTTTATCAGATATTTGCAACAGATTTTACTTAACATTTAAATGCTTCTTTATATTAAGTATTTTATTTAAAATTTCATTATTTCCTTTTGAATAAAATATATTTAAGAACAGGAATAAGTTTATAGCTTACATGAAGAACTGTCATAGAGTTAGACTAATATGTTTCAATCTAAATCTAAGTAACACTTCCTCTGTATATCAACGTGCTCTGAGTGATTCCGGCAACATAACACCCATTTCATCGTATAAAGCTGAAGTAGACTTAAAGCTTATTGTATCTGTGGATATCTGAGTTGGTACTTCTGTCTAGAATACAAATGAAGCATTAGCCGTACAAGTCAACCATCTTTAGTTATATTCACCGAAGGTCTTGAGGACATCCGCTACAACCATTAATTCACTAGTGAGATCATTATGCAAAGTGGCGATTGTAACTTCTCTATCGTATATCCGGAACAAATTTTCGAAGTTAAGTCATCATGTATGCGAACTTTTACAGAAATTCACTTTTGCGAAGTGTTTTGATAAATCTTTCAAACTTTGTGTTTATCAGTAAGATTTTAGGTACTTTAAAAATGTATTGCTTATTTTTTTCTTTTATATAAAATATACGAGTAAATAAATGTCTTTCTATTATAATAAATTTTCTAAGGTTAACCGAAAATTTTCGTAATTGATTGTCTTTTCGTACATTTGCCGTGTTTGGTAGTAAATTTATCAAAATGATACATTGCTGATCGTAACTGCCAATTCTAGGGCCAGGAGATATCCATCAGTGAAATACACAGTATTACAATTTTCTGATGTAAACAATATCAGACAAGCTCTGTCTTATCTGTCAGACTAAAGAAATGATTAATAAGAAAAATTGCAAAACGTCTTTCAATTTTTATTTATTGATTATTTATGTACATTGAATTTCTTTAAAACCATTCTTATGAAAACGCTCTTCTATCGATTCTTTGTATTTTATACTGATAAAATCCTTATTTATTAAGGAATTTTTAGTGTTTATATTTTTATGGTTTTCTTCTTGAGTGCATTCTGCTGTAATGGAAAGCATATTTCGACATACTGAAGGCAAATATAACAAATATACTTTATAAATAGTGAAATGTAGAACCAAGTTAATACTGAATCGCATATTGACACAGGGTTACCAAATAAAAAGTATAATTTAATTCGCAGAATTGAACAAAAAATTTAATTAACTTACGTTACAAAAGTTAAATAATTCACTTTAACAAATTACTTTCGTCACTATTATTTATTTATAGAAATTAAATTTACTCGAAATTGTAAATTTTTAAAATGTGGTTTTAAATACAAATAAAATTGATATTAGAACTAATATTACTTTTAAATTTAGAGCACCTATATTATTATATGCTTTGCATTTTTACTATCTTTCTAGCTCAGTTTCACTAATTAATTTTACTGATGCGAATTTGGATAAATTTATGATTTAATAAATTTTATTGAGAAGTTATAATTCAAAGCTATTTGTATTTTATAATATTAATGAAAATGAGAAACAAATTTTGTTTTGTTTGATGAGAAACTTTTGTTCTTTTATATCACTTTTGTTCAAAACAAAGAATGAAAAGTTTTAGTTGTTAATAATAGTAATTTCCTAGTTAGTAAGTAAGCAATATTTAAACTGAACAGATGATACATCAAATGTTATGCAAAATCATATATTTAATAAAAGTATTTATTTGAAATTTTGCTCATTTTAATTTTTTCATATTTTTTCAACATTTTACAAATTTCATACATCATATTAGTAGTAGTGTTTTGGGCCATACCAATCACAATACTGGAATTGATTGTATTTTAGCGTAATTTTTTGTAAATATATTTACAATAATAATAATAATTAAGGCAAATATTCCGTTTAATTTAATTATCAAACGGAATATTTGTTTTAATTATTATTATTAAATATATTATTGTAAATATATTTTCAAAAATTACGCTAAAATAAAATTAATTCCAGTATTGTGATTGGTATGGTCCAAACCACTACTACTGATATTCAACTTTCTTTTAACATATAATCATTTATATTTATTTTTATAATGCAACATTGATAACGTTTTTACAAAATTAATTTACATTTGAAATGTTAGCATTACGTATCAATTTACAATTAAATAAGTAAATACATGTGTAATTGTCTATTGTAATACATTTCATACGATTATGCATACTGATATATCATTATATAAGCTATACAAAGTCATGGAATAAATCACATGTTTATAATAATAATAATAACAATAACATTAATGTATAATTTAAAATTCATAAATTATTAAATGTAAGATAAATAAAATATTCATGTATAATTTATTTACATTGTCGAATTTATTATTCTAAAATAATCACAATATGTATTTATTTATCTTAAAAGAAAGTATCGTCATTATGTATGTAATTAATGTTTTTATAATATTGATGGCGATAGTAATTTTAAATAAATTGGCGATTGAGATTTTTTTCGAAATTGGTTCCAATATTCGTAAAATATTGGAAAAATATAGAAATTTATTTTATTTATTTATAGAAATATCTGATTTATTTATTTATTATTCGAGTGAAATAAATGAATTGAGTTGAAGGAGTTGAAATATGTGGTGACATAAATTTTGTTTCCTTTATTTTCCATTTTATGCATACTGATCTGGAATTTCTATTGATTTGAATTAACAATGATCGAATTACCAAGCAATATTTATTACCATGCAATATTAACTATAACAAATGGATGTTTACCCGAATTCGTTTTCTTTGCCATGTTTTCCCATAAAAAAGAATAAAAAATTTAACTGGCTTTCAAAGGCAAGAAGCACTTTGAAACATTACAGATTAATAGCACGTCAAGCGGATTTAAAATATTTTTAAAAAGGTAAATACGGACATATAGTGAAAATATTTTCTAAAATTTATGCTGGGAAGTACTTCAATTGCAAAAACTTGCTCTGCTAAACCAATCATACAAAGCCATTCCATATGGACGCACGTCAGGGAAGAATATATATCTTCTTTCAGCACCACTTGTGGTATTTTTTGACTGGTTTGCCCTTATCGGCTTTACCAACCGACCTGCAGCTACATTCCGATCTCGAGTGTATATCCTTTGAGAGAATATGTCTCCTCGTATATATGTCATAAATGACGTGTTGATTTCTTGGATTTTCGTGTCTCCCTCACATCAATATAGAAATCAAAATATGCTCTGTATGAATATTTTAAATCCTAAATTCTATTCTAGTGGCATTTTCGATTGTAATTTCTTATCTAAATTATTATCTTCCTATATTGATTCAACCCGTTCTAATTCAATTATATGATACTTCCGAATTTGTAAAAGAATTAGATTAAAAAATAATACCGGGTTTATTAATATTGAAAATTTTATGCAGATTAGATAAGAATAATTTATAAAACTTTGCATGTTCAGATAATAATAATAAAATAAAGTAAATAAAAGAAAATTGTCTGATTAAATAATGAAAATTTTCTGTTCGATATTATCACAACGTTCACTGATAAGAGATTTTTTTTGAATTCTAGAAAAACTATGTAAATATTATTCTAGAAGAGGGGAAAAGGTTTAAGAGACAAATTCTATTTCATTTACGGCTTTAATTTTTTTCGGTTTAATATTTTTTCTCTTAAAAAGACCAATAAAAATTGTCTTGATTGCTTCAGATGAAAGAGTTACATGCAATCTAAAATAAAATAAATAATAAATAATGGCAATGTTAAAAAAAAACACTAATAAAAATTATATTTTAAATATTAAGAAGAAAAGCAACGAATGAAATTTGATTAAAAAATATTTTTTTCACTAATCGACAAGAAAACTAAAATTTCGTGTCGTGCTCATTTGTCATTTAGCGAAATTATTAAAGACGCCTTTCCTTCTCTGAAAATTAAATTATATCCGCCCGGATTATAATTAAATAATTAAAATTCCAGGTTTTATAAATATTTACTTTGGATTAAGAAATAGTGACATAATTACATTTTCTAAATGTACTAATTTAATTAAATACAGTTGACAAAATTTATAAAATATTGCCACAATGAAAAATTGATATGGGAAGAGAGAAAGAAGATACGAAATGGTAAATTATTGATTTTTCTCTAAATTGCAATTTAAAATTGATATATTTTAAGAACATTTACTTAACGAGGGGCGACCTACACGATCAAATTAACTTAATGCAAATTTACTAAATCTTTTATAATTATTTCAAAGAGAATTTTAGTCGACGAAACTAGAATAAGTGAAACTTGTAAAATTTCAAGTGCTTAAACTACTGTAAATAAAAATCTTGTAATCAATTTATAATTTTATGTAATTTCATTAAATATTGGCAATACGTATTCAAGTTGATTTCTTTGTGATTAAAACAGAAACAATGTTTTATTTGATCAAATCCTTAGATATCAGTTCCATTAGAAGCAGTAAATGATCCGCTGAAAACTAATGCTCCAGGTTCCAAGATTGTAACAGCTATATATTGCAAGAGGAAATTCATTGTACGAACACAAGATTCATTTATAATGATAAATTCGATTCTATTCCCCAAAGTTTTCATGCTTTAAAATAATCATACACGTTACTTTCTTTGAATATAAAATATTAAAAAATATATTTTATCTTTATTCACGCGGGAATTTTTATTTTTATAATTTTTTATATTTCTTTTACTGGAATATTTTTGAATTGCAGAAAATTTTTTATTTTATTTCGAAAAAATATTTTAATCTAAAAACAAATAAATATAACAATTGATAACATTTTTTTCTATTGTAGTTTTCTAGTTATTCTGTTTGTTGTTCAGTTTTTTCTTTTTGTGTGTGTGTATGTGTAAACATTAAAGCTACATTTGTTCATTGCAAAACAAACTAAAAAATTATAATTCTAAACATTTTAAAAAACTGAAATAATAATAAAAATTCTAACAAAACACTACTTAAGTATATTTTCTTAAGGAAAAAAAAATAGGAATTTGGCATTATATAAAACAATAAACTAGATAATATAGTTGGTAATAATTTATATTCGCTGTCATGCAAACTAAACTTACATGATATGAAATTATATTGCTAGTGTTATGTATTATATATTATATATCTGCGTATTAATTTAGAACGGATATACAAATATGAGAATATTATAGAACATTTTAAAATTCATTAATTGGAGTGTCAATTATAACGTCACTTTTAATAAGAAATATTAGTTATTTTTTTAATGATTCGACTTAATAAACAAGACATAAAAAAAATTAAATCGATTTCTCGTTGGCCACTAAAAGATTTTTAAGCAAGAAAAGATGAAAAAATCACAAGACGGAACTAGATAAAACGAACGGCATAAAAAGTAGATCAGATAAACTCCGGCACACTGAGATCATTATCTCAAAACGACTTACACGTCCAACATGGGGGTAGCATCCGATAGCCTCTTACCGAATCGGCGCATATGTTATCCTAGATCACGTGACTCATTAACATTCATGGCGTCTCCAGCAGCACTTGCCAGAGATGGGATAAGATAAACAATCGTCTTCTCCAGCCAAAGCAGATACCCACTCAAACACGCAGACATCAATTACTGGCATTTCTCTTTTTATGGAACAAGATGAAGGACTAATGATACTTTTAGACAGTTTTAGTATTACTTTCTATTATACATTCATTAAAAAATATATATATTTTTAAATTTAATTTTCTATTATGAACGTATTCTTATGGAGATAATATATTATAGTTGATGACCTATTAGAAAATGTATGTATACATTTCGTTACGAAGAGCAATGTATTATTTTTCTACGTTTTAAATCATGAGTAAATTTAGTAAATTAGAATGAAAGTTTTGGAATTTTAACATTAAATTTTCGTTGTTGCGACGATTTATTAAATTTAATCAAGTGTAAATTTTAATTATTATTTTTCGAAAAATAATAAGAGAACAATAAAAAAATGCTTTTTTTATTATCTGAGAATGTTTTATTATTAGCTTTATTTATTTAATGAAAGAAAAATAAGAAAAAAAATCAATTAAAAGAGTACAAAACGTTTTTACTTAAAAAAAATTTTTTTTATTTCAGTTTTAATGAGTTGTTCTCTTTTAAACATGATAATTACTTTTAAAATTTTTGTGTGATTAACTTATAATAAAATTTAGCAAAATACTTCTTTTTCGCAGTTTATAAATTAAACCTCATTAATTAAAATTTTTGTCTTAAAAAAGTGTATTAAATTCGAATTCTTTTTATATTACATCTTTTAATTGCATCACAGATTTAACAACTATAGATTTATTGAGATAGAATTTTATTATTTAAGTTCTATGATAATACTCAGTAAAAAAAAATCTCCTTTAATAATAAAAGTAATTTATTTTATCTGGAATTCAGTAACTATCGAATCTGTTCTCTTAATTGTGAGTAATGGTCTCTTTTTATATTCAATTAAGGAAAGTTACTTCTGTTAGATTTATATATTGTTTATATTATTGAAATTGTTTAATTACAAACTGAAAAAGTGCGTTTAGATACCAATATTCTTCTTTTAAGTAAATGCACAATAAACTAGAATAAAGGATGAAGATTTTTCTTTGTATAATGCTTAATAACCTTTTAAAATTTATGATTCGTGCCAAGTAAATATATGAAGATTTAATATGTATTTTCGTTGATATGTTGAATATGACTTTTGATATTTAACGTATAAATTTTATATAAACATTTAATTGTTTTACGTAAAATTTAATGCATATATTTTTAATTTAATGATAAATGCATTACTAAATTAAAATTTATATAAATAAATATAAACAAGAAAACAATTTTTAGTTAGGTTCGTGTAAAAACTAATATTTGTTATTATAATAGATTTCGTGCTAAGCAGTTTACATAGTTTTTTGAATTTTGTGTTGGGAAAAACCCGCAAACCTATTAAAATGGATATTAGAATTATAAAAAAAAAGTTTGCATCGCTATCAGTTTTATTTTTAGAACGTACAAACTCATTATATTACTGATATTTATAAATGTAACCTATATTAGTCAGTATCATATGTATATGAATATAGTCTGGTTTATATTTAATAAATAATTACATAATCAATAACTGAACTAATATATTTAACAATACAAAAACTTACCTTATTAGTATGGACTATAAATAATCTATAATATTAAAATTATTTGTTTATTACAGGAAAAAATTATAAGTTCATTTTGAGTTTGCTGTGGAATTATAATTTTTTTTTATCTTGAAAATATGAAAGTTTAAGTCAATAAATAATTAGATTTAGATTTTTGTGTTACAGTATTTACATT
Source organism: Centruroides vittatus (assembly GCF_030686945.1). Classification (NCBI taxonomy): domain Eukaryota; kingdom Metazoa; phylum Arthropoda; class Arachnida; order Scorpiones; family Buthidae; genus Centruroides; species Centruroides vittatus. The sequence goes on along the minus strand of NW_027122706.1, from coordinate 7,700,436 downwards.
ACGACACTTATAAATATTGGCGATATCAGTTTTGCTTCTGCTTAATATTAGTGGAATATATTGAGTACTAAATAAACTTTATCTAAATTTACATCTTTCTAAAATATCAAGATCTCAAGTAGATAAAAAAATATTAATCGATTCTATATTTTTCACATTGTACTTGGTTGCTGCCACTTCTAGTGACATCATTTTCTACGTTAGTTGCGTGACGCTTTGACATGATATGTAGCCAAACTCGTGAGATGTTGAAAATTACAGAAGTTAACCGATATCACGGATCAGTATTTACGTCACAACGATATAGATATACAAAAAATTACAATGTTATACATTCATAATTCTTGAAACTTTTGCATTGATATTTTTATATTAACTCTCCAATTAACCGTACATTCATTTTAAGATTATTTGTTTCAATTTAAATGTGATAAATTAATTTTTCTGCAATAATTTATTCCTTTGACACTTAAATTATTATTTATAAACAGACATCATTTTAATGAAAAATAAACATTTGAAATAAATTAACGTTTATAAAAAAATATATTATGTATTTAAGTAAGGAAATTACTAAATGTTAAAAAATCTTCAAGTAAACATAAATATAAATTCCATTAACATTTTATAAAAATAATCTTAATACAGAAGTTAAAGGTTTTAAAAAATTATCGAAATATACACTAAAAGAGTCTTAAAAGCATTTTTAATTTTAGTTTTGTATGCTTAAGTAATTCATATTTTTGTTTGTTTGGAATGATGAAGTAATCCCATAAGTTAGACACGAAGGCTATTTATCGATCTGCTGTAATGACTATTGATTCTCGGACATGTCATTATGAAGGGTTAGATACCGTATAGAAAAATGACTAAAATCATTGTTTAGAATAATATAGGAAATGTCCAGCCTACGGTTATCGTTCGACATGTCTGTCATTAATCCGAATGGCCATCCTCTTGCTTAGATAAAGGATCACTCTGTTCGTTCGTTGCTATTTTTTCGTAGGAAATATGTATTTGTAGCTATTTGAAGATGTTTCAGAACAGATTTTTCTGGTGATGAGACCATCAGTTATTTTTCCATTTGCTTGGCATAGAATGTTTTCCCCCTCTTTTTTATAGCTCTTAAGTTATAGATTGCCCTTTAAGAAATGAATGTTCCATCGATAGATTTCTTTTATAACAGATTAATCATAGTTATTTATCACTATAAAAGCTAGGTAAAAATAATTTGCTATATATATAATAGAAATATTTTTCGTATCCATTAATTTTTTATTTAAAAAAACTTGTTATATACAAAGAAACTTTCGATATTTAGCTTCTTTTTAAATATTAAAGCGTTTTGACACATTATTTTAATTAATTTTAAGGCCACAATATTTTACATTTTCATTCTCTGATTATATCACCCATCAAATTAATGTGAATGTATCATGAATATAATTTATCGCTTCTAGGTGATGCGTTTGAGTATAAAATTATTGATTTAATAGATAATAAACATAGCATTATAAACTATATATATTTCTAATAAATTAAATTATAATATTATATTTACTATACATATGTTAACTATAAACAAACAACTACCGGTATTTATTAAATTACTTTGTTTATTGTTAATTTATTAATATGTAAATTCCAAACATTTATATATAAACAACATTCTAAACCGCACGTATCAAAAAGTATAGCCTGAAAATAATTATAATGAAATTAACATACGGCAAAAATAAATATTTACAAATTTCATAATAGCATACACGGAAATATTTTATTTATATTTAATTTTGATAATGACATTTTCCCTATTTTCTCAGTAAGTTGTTTTGACAACACTTTTTAAGAACGAAAAAAAGTTTTAAATGTTATCACTATTATTAACAGCTTAAACATTTTTTTAATTTATAAGTTGAGTTAGATATAAATCAATAATTTAACAAATAATTCTGTTATATATAAAATACTGTACTATTCATGAAAATTCTGTTTACTTCTATAATAAATGATTACATAAATAAAATATTTATGACAGCTCTTCCTCTGTAAGACGATATATTTTGTATAATTAAAAAAAAATTTTGTTGCAATCGGATTAATTATACAAAAAGTTAATTTTTAAAATATTAATATTAAGTTTATAATTAATGAAAATATTTTATCAGGTAACTATCACTAAACTAATCAACATTTTAAGGAGCGAAAGCTTTATCTACAAACTATAGTAAGCAATTTATCGATTATAATATCGATCCTTCAAATTTATGAAAACAGCCATTAATCTAATAAATTTCTTTTATAAAATTTGGCTTTTTAGAAGTGGATTTTTATTATTTTTCATGCCGTTTTAAATTAATTTAATTGTATGATAAATGGCATTTAATTTTTATATCGTTTCTTATAATAATAGACTTAAATAAATGAAAAGAACGTAAATTAATCTTTTCTTATAATTTAATTTTTTATTTTTTTATAATATCACTTCATTTATTTCTTATTTGCATCTAGTATAATTTTCGAACGATCATAGACAAATGAGGTGATTTAAATATAATGAATAAATTTATTTTATGTTAGCTATAGGAATTTTAACATTCGTTGCTTAAAGATAGCGCAAGTTTCCTAGAGTTTACAAGAAACAAGAATTTTTTGTTAATTAAATTTTACTTTCGTTCTTTTTTAGAATCGTGTAATTATAGGGCAGACATTAATTTCTGATTAGAAAAAGCTTTCCAGAATTGAATTTCTTAAGAATATAAGCATGTTGTTTGAATAAAGTTTGTTAATGATGGAGGATATTAAAGTTAATCGTTTCATTTTAGATTTTGAAACTATGTGATAGATTTCTTTTTTCACTGAATTAACTGTATTAATTAAATTTATCAAGTAATACTATTACTTCTGTAGCTTATAGATATCCATTGCAATGAAGAAATTGATATAAATTTCTCATAAGTCTCAGCCAATTTTAATGTCACTAACTTAAGTGTTACTTTTTTATAAGTTTATGTTAGTTCCTGTCAAAAAATAACTTAATAAATTTAAATTTGCAAAATTTTTATTGTAACAAAAATAATGAACCGATAATTCCATAAATTCTTATTTATGACTTTTTAATGTATATTTTTCGATTTTAGAGAAACTTTTTACTTTTAAACATAGAATATAAACAATTATTTATTGTGACATTTTCACAATGCCTGGCGGCAATTTTTAATCATATTCTTAATTTATTCAATTTAAAATATACGTTTTCCATCTCAAATTTGTAGTGTCTTGTCCCTGTGCATCATACTTTTCCTGATAACAACAGATTCATGTCGGTCATCTATGTAACTCCATTCAGAGGAAGATTTTGAATTGAATTTACGTGACTTCTAATCTACATCGGACGTTAATGTATCGGGGCTTACTACCCCTACGCTTTCCAAACTGGTCTCCCTATTTATAAATCATACATTATTCTCGAGATTAAGGAAGAACAGACAGACAGACAAACTAACAAACAACAGTAAGAATTTATACGTCTACAATTTTGTTCAAATTGCAGCCTAGATATACTAACAGGTAGTTGAGAAATAATTTGAAATAATAATAAGCAGATATGTTTTTATATATTTAAATTATGTACAGAAATCGCTAATAAACCAAATAATATATACACACTTTCGTTGTTAATAAGTTCTGTATTTATTTTTTTTAAATTTTAATTTAATAATTGTACATTTGACAATTGACGAAAACATTTGACAATAAATAATAAGATAAAAAATTAATATCAAAGTGTAATACGTTTTTGGGGTGTGTATATTACGAACAATATTTAAATAATAATAATTCTAATGTTTAAAGACAATTTCTATTGTTGAAAATATTCAAATTTATTCTAAAATTCAATGACAAATGCCATTTTATAAGACTAGATTCTATCAATATATAGAATTTCATCTTCTACTCAGAACATTTTATAGCTTATTTATTTTAAAAACTCATATTAACTTTAATAGTTATTACTCTGAAAATGAATATAATCGAAGTGCTTTTGAAACTTCAGAAAATTTATTTAAAATTAAAATTTTAAAGAGAGATGCTTCGATTATAAATAACGTCAAATAACCGAACTTTATGACAATCTTAACTACAAACAACAATGAATTTATGAAATTTAAATTTCTGACATATAAATTTATTTTTTTTAAATATCGAATTTAATAACTATTATAGAGTAAATTATTTTTGACAACAAATCAAGTTTCGAACAATTTAATAATAATAATAATAATAAATTGGAATTTAAAATTAGATTGATATTTAATTTAAAAAAAAAGAAGTTACAATTCAAATTTCCTTGGAAAAATTTAAATTTTATTAAAATAATCTTAGAAATTAAAATTCGATTTCTAACAGAACTTCAATTAGATTTACGATATCGACTGAAAAATTTTAAACGTTTATTAAATTTCTGTTTTCTTCGAACTTTTTATAATTGATCTTTCTTTTCGAAATCTTATAATTTTATTATAAAATTTCATTTAATATTTTATTTTTTAAACCTATTTTCGAATTAATTTATTTAATTAAATAAAGTTATATTTTAAACATAAATTAAGCAGAGATTCCTTACATAACAATTTATTTTACGGCATTTTCATTGTAAATGCAATGCAAATTATAAAATGATAACTATTTTAAAACAAATTGAAATTTCTTTATAATTATACGGTCAAGCTATGATTGTTTAGAATTGCTCGAATAAATAAGAATGCTGACATTTTTATGCATAATTAGTAAAATTCAATACATTGTTAATATGCAAATGATAAAATAGAATATTCATAACATTATTATTATTATTAAAAGACTGATTTTTCGAGCATTTTTGTAAAATTAAGATGTTAGCACGAAAAATTTTAGCTTAGCAAAAACTTATCATAACCAAGATGCAATCTGATTGAATATTAAAAAAGTTTACTACTTTAAATTTGAAAAGTAGCGAATAGATATTTCATACTCAAGCATATAATATTGATTCTGATAATTCTATATTTTTTCATATTGAAATTCTATATATCTGGATGCCAATATTCTGATTCTTCGTGAATTTTTAAATACGTTACGTGCGATATTGATATTTTTATCCTTGTGACACTAATTGCTTTTATTCATCCCAAATATATTTAACTATCTCACAAATCAAATCAAAGTTTATCTTAGTTGATATTTTCAATATAATCAATAGGGCATATTTCTCTGTCAAGATCTTTTATCGCCCTCTTCCTTTGTCTCTATCTAGCCACCATATGATTGATGTTTTCGATATACTCGAAGATAGAATTAGAATACTGAAATCGATATTAACCAATGGAATGTTACAAAAATACAACAGCTTATACTATAATTTCTTAATATATTATTTAAATATTAAGATATATTCGTATATATAATAAGTATTATGTATTTCTGTTTATTGTATTCCGAAATTCAGAAAATATTGATATATTCTTTATTTATAAAATTTTAAAAAAGAATTGATATTTATTCGTCAAATGAATATTTTTTCTAACATATTTTTCTCTCAATATATTTTATAATTTTTTCAAAATTTAATTCGTGTTTAAAATAAATTATTTCCCTTCGATTCGAAATTACTATTCTGAATATTAACTACTAAATCTAATATACAACTTATTTACAATATCATCATTTTTAATTATTTATAATTAATTTTCATGCAATTCATACGCTTTATTTGTAATAGAATGTAGAGAATATTTACTGATTATAATATATGTAAATATTAACTGAGAAACTGAAATATAATTCACGTTATTACCGTGCAAAATAGTAAATTAAAATAGCAGAAATAGAAATTATGAAAAATATTATTAACAATTTAAAATAACATTTTACTTGTTTTCTAATTAAGTAAATTTTTATTCTGTGATTTCTTTACATTAAATTAAAATATTGAGTAAATTAGTTATTATGATATATGTAGATTATCACAAATTAGAAAGATAATTAAAAATATTTAATTATTTTGTTTATAATTTTTCGTCTTTTCTGAGTTTGTTTCCTGTTGTTGAGTACCAATTATTATTTCAAACTATTTATTTTCGGTTATTATCGTGGACATTAATACAAACTTGTCTATTCATTTAAATATTGTACTGTTTCTTCAAAAACATAATTTATATTTTATATTACATAAGTATTTAAGATAATTTAAGATTATTTTGTATTTGTATATATATATATTCGTTACATTTGTTTGCTTCATGGCATGTAAATAAAAGACTAAAGTAACTTTATTTTTAAATTTTCCCCTAAGGTATGATCTAACAAAATGATGCATTATATTATATAAAGATAAATGATATAATATGATTCAAATTTTTGAAGTTGTGAAAGACTGAAATAAAATTTTAAAATTTCATGTCATAAAGATCTTTGTGGATATGACTAGTCGTGTTAGCATTCTTGGAGTAGATTGCATTCTCTTTTTAGAAATGTAAGATATTAAAGGAATGGCATGCGCATTTACTCTTTTAATCCGTCCACTTACACAGTCATTAAACCAATCATACATCACAAAAGACATTATTAATTTTATTCCTCTAGCTGCGATCATTCGATCGATCTACATGACATCTGTCATCGCCCTTTAAATACACCAAAGTAGGGAATGTTAAGAAATTTTCTTCTACATCCATTAATTATTACAGCGCTTAGAAAATTCTCTTGATGTGCCTGTGGCTGACAAGAACGTAATGAGAGCAGTTTTAAAATGAAACTCTTATAAACAGTATAGTTTGAGATGTATCTTCGTCACGTTCTGAGTGAAGAATGTGTAGAACAGTATCGATCGCAATCTCAAGAGAATTTTCTATAAACACTAAATGTTTGAAATTAAATGACATCGATTTAAATTCCCACCAGATAGATATTTAATTTTATTAATAACTCGATTAAATAAATTTATTTTTTATTATCTTTCTTTCAAATTGCTGCTCTCTGTTAATGTGATTCACCGAGCACCGAGTATTTTGTTTAAATATCACTTAATTCCATTTTATTAAGCTTTAAGATATTTTCAGATTCACTCAATTCATATCTTAGCTATTAGGTGGCGTATTATATCTATGAATTCTAATTTTCAAAAGCTCAATAGATGAAATCCCAAAGAAATTATTATTTTTTCCAGCTATTCCAAGCATGCATAACAGAAGGATACAGCACACGTGTATATATATTCTATGAATGGGATATGGAATATCAAGAGATAGCAGTGCGTGTGGCTAGAGATAACGACTATCTGTAATAGCCAGAAACGATCGGCGGATGGGATACTGCGATTTCTCTGATTGTTTCTGCACCACAAGCCCCGTATTTCCCACGAGTTAATCTTCTTTTTTGGTCTTCTCTGAATGAGAAAAACTTCTTGACGGCTAAGCACTTATTTTAATATATAGAAGTATTTCTTTAGCTAAAAGATCTTAGATATCTGTACAAAAGCATTAGTTGATTCAAAAACATTAAGTTTATGTATTTGTATTTAAACTTAATACATGATGAAATCATATATTAAGTTTAAATATTTTTATTTTCATATTGAGAAATAATATTTAAAAATTTTAAAAGTTTTATCCAGTGAAATAATTTATCATAAAATTGTAAATAATACAGTTTTAAAAAATTGTTATTGAGACTACACATATTTTAATTAATTTCGCTTGAAAATCATAATTTTTAATAAGACTATGAACCTATACGAATAAAAAATAAATAAATTGCAAATTTGTTTAAATAAAATTATACTGTTTTTTATATACAATAAACATTTCAATATGACTTTCATTAATAATGATTAAACATGAAATTCATAAATTAATAATTGTATTTTTATTAGCTTTCTCTTGTAATAAAGATATTCTAAATTACAATAATTTATCATTTAAATTAAGCTGTAATGAATATCACTTTAATTGAAAATACTCGTTTAATTACATGTGAAAATCATAAATTCTATGATTTGTATCTAATTAACATACAAGTTTACGCTAATTAATTCCAATCGGTAAACTGGATGGATTATTAATAAACTAGATTACAAGCATTATAATCCTTCTATTTATATTAAATCACATCCTTTTTAACTTATTAAGCTTAATCATTTTCAAGCTTATCTATCCTCGCAAACTATCTCCAGTGTATCAGATCCCCAAAGACCGTTGGGTAACGAGGGGTTGTTAGGACACACCAGTTCAACACGAGGTCGTGACCAATTTGTCACCAGCAGGGTCTCCTTTATCACTTCATTCACCAACCATCGTTTAATGCTACAGCGAAGAGGAAGCGCTTTATGATCTCCTCCTATATTAAGCTGGGCTTAAATGGACGTTTTCCCGATTGTTCCTGATGCGAAAATTGTAGATAAGTGTCAGAATTCTCTGTTTAATTGAAGAGATGATGGGCCCTACAAATGAGTACATCTGTCTGACCGTTTATGACACAGCCTCCTGTCTTCCAGCAACGTGTCATAACTGTCAAAGATGTTGCAGCAATGAGATTGGTTCCGGAATTCTTTTTTTCTCAGCTGTTTCCATCGATTCATCCTTGTTCGTCTTCAAGATTCTTATTGCTGATCGTTAAAAATAGTCTGAATTTTCTATTGAAGCAAGTTGAACTGTGTTTGACACGTTACAAAATTATTCCTACAATTCCAATTATTTTATCATACTACAGTTCCGTAATTACCATCATTGATGAAATTCGATGCAGTATGTATCATTTTATATTTAAAAGCAATAGTTGTTTGATTATAGTTTGCCTTTACTCCACTAACTGAAGCGATAGAGAATTTTGCAATTCCCAATATACCACTTTACTAACGTAAGAGCTATTCTCAGAGTGATGAACACATTAGATCTTTGCAATTTCCTACCTAGTCTCTGACGTATCTTTCTCATTATTAATTGAGATAATATGCTTAAACAATAATAAAGGTAGTTAAGCAATAGAAAAGGAATAGAATAATTAAAACAGAATTGACAATAATTATCTACTTAACCGAAACAGTTATAAATTCAACTAACAAACAAGAGGTAACGATCCATGTTTAGAATCATTCTATATCGAAACAGGAAATATCTGCTTTAACATCTCCCGCATTTGAAAGGTAAAGAATCGTCTGCTGTTGTTTGTGCTCTTACTGTCCTCGATAATAAATGACTGTTTCCCAAATTGGGTCTGAACGTCGTTTACAATGGACAATCGATTAAATTGAGACAGTTGATGATTCAAAAAGTTAGTTTAAGAAAAATAAAATATCTATAAAGTTTTGATAACATATAAATTTTTGATATTCTTTATAATTACATTCTTCTTTTTAAATCTAATTTTGATAATTGTTTCATCATATCTTGGTAAAATGCTTCGTTTAGTTTTACTATCAGATTATAAAAAGCTATATTGATAATTGATTTTATTCTTTCCATGTTAAATATATAAATGTATTAATAGCATAATTGTAGGATATATATATATATATATATATATATATATATAGATAAATTATGCCAGATGCTTAACCATGTATGATAAAATCATTGCTATTCAAGCAGAGTATTGAGTTAACGGATGAAAATCTATAAATAAATTCTATAATAATTAAAATGGATTTTTGCATACATATATTTAATTTTAAGGAAATTTAATTTTAATTATTATATTTAAAAAGTGAGAAAACAATAAGCTAAATCATTGATAACAATAACTTAAACTGAAACATTATTTCATTTTAACTGGAGAATTTGAATATATAAATGAACCTCTTAATGAATATTTGATTGACATAATTACTTAATCATCATCTTATTTAGTATTAGATTGTTAAATGATGCCAAACAAAGCATCAAAATATTAAACGTTCTTCTGATTTTAATGGACATAGAAATTCCGCTTTGATTCGTTCTATTAAAGTTACAAGGTTTATATTGTGAGTAGTCAAATTATGTAACAGGAGAATTCTCTGTGCAATAATTTGATTAAGTAATTGCCACCAGTGTTTGTCGCGAAGAGAGAAAGTGCATTTAGAAAGACTCAACTCATTTAAAGCCTCTTGCTAATTAATACTTGATTATTCGTTAGAGATCAGCAATGACTTAACTTTAGAAACTTTGTAGGAAAATTTTGTAGAAAATAGAACTACAACAGGATCTAAATTAAAAATTCTTCATAATTAACAATACTTATGTGTAAACAATAATGATAGTTAATTGTTTAATTTAATGTTTCCCAGTCGAGCCGAAAACTTACTGTTGTAGATAATGTTTGTAGTATAAATGCCTCATTTAAATCCTACAATCAATAGCATATAACCTCTGGGAAATTTTGCACTTACACTTCAATAATTTTATGTGAAAAATCAAATAAAACTGTAGTCAAAAATGTAACTATCAATTTATTTATTTTTTAAACGATTAAAAAGGTATTTTTAAAATAAATTTAAATTTCAAACAGTTAAAAAAACTAAACAAATATTGTATACATATGAAAGTTTCGAATGTAAAAAATGGTATCATTTTCATTAGTACGTTCTAATGCGTGCTAATAGCTAAACATCAGTATATTTCAATTTAAATATTATATCTACTTTTTAACTATAACATACCCTTTAATCTGGTTAAAGTACATATTAAATAATATGATATACTATATATACATATTATATAATATAATAAAATAATACAATATACGTTTAAATTTTGCATTTTCTCTAAACTTTCATTATGGCGCTTAAACCCGAACCCTTCATATATTTGTTTCACTTTTAATGTTAATAATAATTACATCACAATGAAGTTCAATGACTAAATAAACAATGTTCCAGTATAACGAATGTATAAACTTATCTAATTTCCGTTCTCGATAAAATTGTCGAAAAAATGTCACTAAAATATTATTTTACTTGCTTATGTCAGAACGTTTTTCTCTTTATAAACGGGAGATCAATAATTAATCCTATAAATAAACCAGTTATTGATTACAGTATCTTTTTAAACGATGTTTTCGATGGCATAATAAGTTCATTATAATTATGAATAGTAAATTTAATAAAAGTTTTATTTTAAGCTTTTTAATACTATTAAAAGAGCATTAAGAAAAAAAAATTAAAACACTTGAATTCCTTCTTACATAAATTATTAATTTCATTATTTCCAACTTTAACAAAAGTGCATTATCTAAATTTTAAGATTAATCTTTTATGTAAAATAGTTTAATTTCAGAAAGTCTTTTGAATAACATTTTTTTAACTTTCCAATTTTTTTAATAATATAATTAACAGAGATAATCAATTACATTTTATAGCATTAATTTTCTTTTTATAACATATATAAAATTATTTTAGAAAATATTATTGTTTAATAAATATTTAAATAATTTAGTTTTATCGCTAAATTTAAGAAATTAGTTTTAAATCCTGAAATTTCAATAGTATAATATTTTTTATTTGTTTATTTTAACTGTGAGTTAACTAACACTAACTTATTTAGACTTTAGTAATTTTAATATATAAGTTATTTAAACTGTAACATATAATTTTAAAATAAATCGTTAACTTAAATTTTATTTGTTATTTATTTAAAATTAGACTTATTTAATTAATGTTATTTTAAATTTCATAAATCTTGTTTTCTCCAGGTAATAAACATGCTTTGAATTTAAAGAACAGAAAATATAAACAAGATTTTAAACGCTATTGAATTTTGTCTATATTTTCTGCAATTTGTTTCTAATCATGAATATTTGCAATATTTTTATACGAAATAACACTTGTATAAAAATTATAAACCAAAGAGTAGGCGTGTATATTAGTATGCATATCCTTTCACTATTCAGAATTTTCCATTTCTTAATCGATACAATTCATAAAATAAGGATAAAATTTAGTAATGAAACAGGAAATGAATGAGAATTTAAGAAGGCATTTTGATTGATTTCCTTTCTTTATCCTTTGTAAGACTGCCAATTCATTATACGTTCTACCCACGATCGAAAATTCTTGCGGCCAAATGCATTCTTCACTATTTTTCTAACAACAATTTCTTTTATGATGAAGACTAAAAAAACAATGTAGATTGTAAATTAGAAACAAAAATGTTTAGATAAAACTATAAAGTAATTTTTAGTTTTCCACTATCCATCTTTATCCTGTTTTTTCTTTTTAAATTGGAAATAGTATAGATATGTCATCAATGGGGAATTTGTTGTTGACACCATCGGAATATTTTTCTAAAATATTAAAAATTATGTAGCGTATCAGATATGAAATTGAGCTTGGAATCGAAACAATTTGTATTTTATGGTTATCTGAATATATTTTTCTCTTGGCATTATGAATTACTTGATCCTTCTTTCTAGATAAATTATGTGCCAGGTATTAAAGTAATACATTCATGCATATTTTGCATATTTCTAAACCGTGTAAAGCACAAAAGAATTATGATTAATGCTTATAATATTAAAATAAATAAAAATAAGAAATGTCATATAATAAGAAAATTTCAGTAAATATTATTCGAATTTAAATTTCTTTCTGATTATTATTCAAATTGACATTTCTTATTCATAAACAATTTATTTTTATATTTCTAAAATAAATAAATTTATTCCTCCTGATGATTATTAACATGTAATAAACAAAAAAAAAGTGTAATGTTTATTGTTTAGTATTATATTATATACTGTTGTTATAATATTAGCGTAATTTTTATATAATTATAACAATGGATTAATGAGAAATAAAATTAAGAAACGGTTATAAATAGGACTTTTATTAATGACATTGATTAGTTAGCTATAAATTTTTTTACGTTTCATTTAACTTTAATTGTATCTAATTACATTAATTTAAATTTATGTTATAACATTACTTTTTCTATTGGCTTTGCTAGTATTAGTTTTAGTATATTAAAAACATGAATATTTTTTAAAAAATGGATTATACTTTTCCTTTTTTTTATTTTCTATTATGACAAACGTATGTTGTATCTCTGAAACAACAATTTCTCTTTTTTCTTCCATTGATAAGAACATTTAAAATATCATCAGTAAGGTAGACGATGTTGCTGCAATCGAACTTTAATGATCATTCCGCAGTTACAAGTTCAAAACAATTGTAAGTTGTAAATGTTTTAAAAAATATTTTTATCATATAAATGCATATTTTTATTCATATTGTTTACTTATCAGTATTGTATATTTTAATCTTTATTTTCATTCCTATTGCTGAAAAATATAATTTTATATCATTAGCCTACATTTGTTATTTTTATATGCCGTTTGATAAGTAAATGCTAACTGACATCATAACTCTGCCATTATGTATTGAATTAAATAGAACATTACCATAATAATATCATAATTTTCCATAATACATAAAAAATAATAGAATCTTATAACATAAATGAAAGTTATGCAAGATAATTGTAAGGTATGGAATCGACATAGATTATTATAGTTTTATTAAACTGATTTTTAATATTTAATTATTAAATAATTTGATGCATTGAATCGGTAATTGCTCTTTTCATTAAAAAATTTGATAAATATTTTTGGATTATGATGAAAGAATGCATTAATTGTTTTATTCATGGCTGGATAGAGGTTTTGCGGGGCCTCAGAATAAAGTTTTGTCGGGTCCCAAAATATTTACAAAAAAAGAATTTTTTAAAACAAAAGATCATATAAGTGTATTGAAAATAATTTACAAACATATATTGTTATCTACACGACAAAGAATCACGGGAAACAAAAAGTTATTATCAAATATTCTTAGAAATTTGAAACTGTGGGCCCTCCGAGCGCGAGACGTCGTCTGAGGCCCGAAAAAAATGACGTCTTAGTCGGTCCTGCTTTCTCTGTAGATAATATTTGGAATGAGATTTCATCAAAATTTGATATTTTAATCTTGGAAATTTTAAATGTTAACAAATCAATATCTTCTCTGTCAATATGCTAACAGTTTAAACTTTCGCAAAGTCAAAATTTCGATAATTATAAATAATTATTAAAAACAAACAAAACTCTCAGTAATTTCGATTTAAAAATCCAAAATAGATAAGTTGAATTTTGTAAGGTATTTTCTAAAGTATAAAGAATTGATTCAACCCCTTTGATGAAGAGAAAATTTTCTTGATGACGGAGAGGAGAGATAATGAACAATGATATAACACGTAAAATGTTGTGAGGGTAAGTAACCTGTAAATGACCTTTTTTCTTTAGTGATAAACAAAGAATAGAAAGATTTTTATCAGTATTAGAACCGAAATTCTATTTGAACTATTTTTTCTTCAAAAAATATATTTCATAATTTTAGTTCCCTTACCTCGTCGTCGACAACTCTCATTTGCATCTCTTTAAATTAAAAATTTCAGGGGAAAATGTTAGAAACTTTTTGAATTTATATTACATTATATCGCCTTATCTATCGTTTATTCGAATACATTTATGTAAATCTATATTTATGTAAATCTTTTATCACAATTATGTAAATCTATATTTTTTGCGGATTTTATTTTTAATAAAAAATCAACAAATTTAAAGTATTGCTATAAATTAAAGTATAATTTAGACAATATATACGTATGCTATTGTATGCTACATTGTAATTTTTATAAAATGAAGATTTGTGAAAGATATAAATATATGTACAGGTACAGTACCTTATATGATACAAGGTGTAGACATAAACTTTGCACCAAGCTATATATTACTTCTGCTATATAATAACTAATTGCGATTGTACCGGAATGTATAAGTAATCGGTATGGACTATTTATTGGTCTGAATGCCGTGCACCCCAACAATCTCTTCTTTGCATGGTGCAAGTTCTATCTCGTGTTCTATAAACGATACATCATAGTTTATATTACAAAGTCGTAAAGAATCTCAAGACCAGTACAAAACGTCTTTCGTCCAGTTAAAATACTCAAAGGGAAAGCAGCTGGGCATCGTCAAAATTGATTGTTAAAACCATATGAGTCTTCTTTACATGGCTCAAGACTATATCCAACAGTAATAACATTCCAAACGAAGGCGAGTATTTTTAACAAATATTAAGTTGCTTATTAATAGTACAAAAAATTTTAAATTTTGAAAAGAAATATCATTTAGAATAAATAAAAACAAATTAGAAAATTAGAATTTATTTATTTATATAAATAATTTAAATTTATTGTTAGTTATAAAAAATTAAATTTTTCATTCTTAAAAAACCAAGAACTAAATAAAATGTTACATAAATAATTTACTAAATTATCTATTAACAAATAGAAGGCAATCTAAAATGTCACAAATAAATTGATAAATTATACAAATATAATCATATTAAATATTTTATTATTTTTTGTGTAAGCAAAGAAAAAACTTTAAAATGGAAAAGCGGTAGATTCTTTCGCTTGTTTTTTATTTACTAAAATTTGTTAAGGAGAAGTGGAAAAAATCTGAAATTAAAAATTGTATAAAATAGAATAAAAATAAAATTGTTATTATCTTCTAAATATTTTTTACTTATGAAAATGAATCATCATCCTTAGGGAAATTATTATATTAGATATCGAATAACGTTCTTATCTTTTCATTTAGAAATTAGTTCTTTTTAACAAGGCATTAAGATTAAATGACAAGGGGTATTAAATGGTTTTGCAAAATTAATTGGTAATAAAAATTGACTATGAACTCAATTATGAGAAAATAAATAGCGCGAAAAAATTCTAAAGATTAGAAAACTAATAAAGATAAGTATAGATAAGTTTCGGTGAAAGTTGTTGCAAAATAAAAATAGTTTATTGTAGAAAAAGTAAATTGCATATTCTTTAAATAACGATGATTATATATATAAAAATTAATTAATTGTAATACCACTTAATGTTATTAAAATTATTGTTATGTAAAAATTTTATCTTATTAAATTTCTTCATCATTAATAAATTTAAATTTTCTGTTACCTGAGATATCTCTAGAAACATATTTATTAAAAATATGTAGCTTATGTAACTGTTTAAATAATTTCTTATAATATAATTTACATTTGAAAATATTTTTAAATATGAATTAAATAACTTAGTAATGATAAGTTTGGTGTTACTTTTGGAAAGTTGGGTGTAAACTATACTTAATATCTTATTAACTTTTCGAGCAATTTCATAAATAATTATTTATAAAATACATTTAAGAAAATTTTCTACAAAGAGCAGAATTTACGACCGTTTGGTTGTTATTTTGTATAATTTAAAAATTTTTATTACGAAAATTATAATGATAGATTGCGCATTTTGTTTATCTTTCAGCTATTTTGTGTTTAAAAATAGTTATTGTATAGAATTGAAGTAATAAGATTCCTGCTAAATTTCGATTTGTAATGATTTGTTTTAAACAAAACTGTCATATAGGTATAGTTTGGTGATCAAAATCAATAGCCATTGGTAATATTTCAAGATTAGTGTCAGGAACGTCTGCATGACAAATTTATGTGACTCTGTGGCCTTCTATAATTCTTCAATTTACCATATCGATTTAAGTTGACCTAAAATGCTTTATTCAATAAAACAGACTCTCTACTACATTAAATGTATTTAAATAAAATTTATTAAGTAACATAAATATTATCGAATTCTATTTATGCAAACTTTCTATCGATCATACTTTTTAAATATTTAATTAATTAAAATTATCAGTTAACTCTTTAAATCTATCATTAACATTTATTCTGCCAAATTCTGAAAACTGAAATGTTAGAAATATATTTTTACTTGTAAAATAACACAATAATTTACACTTTTCGATATTGTTCTGGAGGAATATGAAATTTTATTTTGATTTATTTCAGATTTAAAAAATAATAATTTTAATCTATACATAAGATTTATTTCGCTATTATTTACTTATATTATTTTCCCTTTAATATAATAATTCACTTGAGAGTAACTTCAGTATATTTTGAAATTCAAATATTATTTGTTTTTCTGTTTTTATTTTCTTTTGTTTTGTTTTTCTTCTAGGAATTTTGAAACACTAATAATTTACATTTTATATCTATAACTAAATTCGAATACAATATATTTCTATTTGATATAAACAAAGTTATTTTTAAATTAATATATTACTAAATATATCAAATAACTTGTTTATAAATTTGTAAGGATGTTATTATATGTAGTCAACTATATTATTTATAAATTTCTTAAATAAAAATGTAAATATTTTATTACTATACAGTACATCCTAACCTGTGAATAACGGCTTTTGATGGGAACATAAAAAATGGTTGTTGTTCAAAAATGGCCGCTGTTTGGAAGTTATTTTGAATACATTTTTTTTTGTTCAAGAAAAGTTCCTGAAAAAATGGTCACTGTATGAAAGTAGCCGTTGTTGGTGGGTGGCCATTTTTGGAGGTTTGACTGTATTTATGAGTTTACATACGATTGAAGCTAAAGTTGTCTTAGTTTTAAATGCAAGCATTTACTATTTATATTAAGAAGTTGTGTAAATTTATTCATTGTCATAACGTTGATAAAATGGTGACCTGTATACAAACAATATTTACAAACTAATTTAATTTTATATAAGCTATGTATATTGGGAACATGTTAAAAGTGTAGCGATTAAAGTGCTTTTTACACATTATCGCTATTAAAACTATTTTTTTCCTACATTTTTTTATACTTTCAAATGTCTTCGTTTTAGAAGAATCGCTAAAAGGCACAGAAACATTTTGACATAAAAGTGAACATATTGAGAGTGTTCGATGAAACTTTTTATCTTTATAAAAACTCAACAGTAAACTTTAAAACATTTTATCCTAACAAACTAATTCGATTTCAGAGCTAAGAAAAAAACTATGTAAAAATATTTTCTGGTTAATTAAATATTAACAAAGTAATTGCCTTGATTAAGAATTATTTTCGTTAAAATTTTAATGTCTTTCTTTATTTTCTGCAATTAATTTGTCCTCGTGTATAAAATAGTGATGATACCTGTAGTTATTTGTGAAGAAAATAGGATATTTTCTACAAAGACTTTTATCTTTATTATTCTATTTAACTTTTATCTTAGCTATAAATCGTATAAACACAATTACTTTAGAATTATCACTCTACTTGAAATTTATTCTATACTAAAATAATCTAGTTTAAAAAGATTAAATTCTTTAATTAGTATTATTGTTATTTCCATATTAAAATATTTAAAACTTCTTAACTTTATATATATTTAAAGAATATTTTGTTCAACCATTTTCGACTTCAAACAAGAGAAAATGTTCAAATTTGTATATAACATCATTAACTATCTATTAAATATAGATATAATTTATAAGTGGTTAAATGAAATGCGATTGATAGTAACTGCCCGTTTATAATATTAACAGGGCAGGAACATTGTAACGAAATGGTCCCTTCTGGGTTTAAATGAACCTGGCACCAATATCCATCGACAGTGTAAACCTAGGAGTAATTAAAGTGCTGGAATGGATTATCGACCGAACATGTTTTTGTTGAAGTATGTGTTTACGTAGGTCTTGTCGTATGTACGCTAGTGTAATTAAGTGTGAGACTACATTAACATCACATGAACCGATATATAAAGTTTTGCTTGTAATATTTTAACTTCAACAATTATTCACTTTTTCATTATTGAAAAATATGGAAAATCCTTTAAAAAATTTCAGATAAACACTTATTAAGATTGGAAAGTATCAAAAGAAGTTATTTAATATTTTTTTAAATCATTTTAATCAAGTTAATTAAATATTTGTATATTTAAAATTTTATTTGCATTTTTAATTAAAAACAAAAAATTTTCAAAATATTTTAAAAGAATTTTCTTCAATTTAAATATTATTACTAAAGTTATTGAATTCTGACATTAATGCATGCGGTGTTTATATTTTAAAAGTAATGCATATTATATAAATATGTTTCATATGCAAAATAATAAATTTAGGAAAACGATTTTTATTTAAGAAAATTTTTATTTCGAATAGTATTTTAATCTACGGGATAAAAATATTGTAAAGAAAATTGAACTATTTTTCCCTATTGTAAACAGTATTAATGCCGGATTCCAGTTCCTTGAGATTTAATTCCCTTCGATCTCATTTAAAATCCTGCCACGGCAAGAAAAGACATGAAGGTGTGACACGAAAGGAAATGTTTATTTCCGAGAAATTGCTATCATTTCACACTTCACTGTGAGATGTTGGTCGATGTGATTACAGCGAAACACATTCATTGAATATGATTTTTTTTTCCTTTTCAAAACTGCAACTCTTTCCATTTTAATTAAATTATTCTCGTTTTTTACATAAATATATTTAAGATTCTACATTCCACTTCTGTGTTTTTATTTTTCTGCATAGGGCCTTCTTGCGGTTGTAAAGAATTGGCGCCAAATCCATCGATCCAAGTCTCTCGTCTGAGTTGTCAGTTAGCTTGGCTTACACAAGATAAAAAAAAGTTGGGTTGTTTCTTGCACGTTTCTAGATAGTTCATTCGTAAACAAAGAAGTTTATTTCTCAGAAAGGAAAGAATTTCTACTCTATACGTTAAACCTATTGGTATACATATAAAGTTACTACTGGGATTTGTGTGTTCAATCTTCTTTATACTGGCAATTCTATAGAGGCAAACTTAGCTATCTACGGTGTAACAGTCTCGGGAAGAAATATTGTCGTGACACAAACAGAAGGAAAATAGTACGAAGATTCACAGTATTGGCATTTGACCACGCATGTTTTATTCGTTGTGCAGGCGTGCGGACACGACCCACTGCATCTCACTCGCTAAGACTATAGACGGCCTGTCACTAGCAGGACTCTATCATTGGAAAGAAACATTTTCTTTAAAATGTATACAATGCTTCAAAAACTATGTACATAGAGTAACAATTTTGAAATGTCTGGAAGTCGTGTTTCAAATAATTTATATATTCGTTATCTGAATACATTAAAACCTATACTGTAAACGGTTTATCTGGCAGTTTATCGAATATAAAGCAGGGCAACTCTTTTAAATTCTCTTAGTTTTTCAGTTATATAAATGATAAATTGCTTGATCAAAGTAAAAAATGAAGGTTTTAAATTTTCAAAAAGAATCAATTTTAATTATGTTTATACTTTTAATGTATAATAAGACGTCTATTGAGTTTACATTTTTTACAGTTAGATATGAATATGATTATTTATTACTTTTAATTATTATTAAACAGTAAAAAATGCATAACGTTATCATTTATTTAACTTCAAATTTAGAGTAAACTTTAATTATATTTAATTATTAAATAATTTAAATATATTTTTAATATTACAATTAATACTTTGTATTAATTGTAATATATTCATTGTAGTAAATTATTCATATTTACCTGATGAATAATATGTATTATATTCTATAAATTTATCAGATGTATTAGACTTATAAATAACAAAATTCTGTTTATGTATGATGCTGCTACTCATTCGTGTGGCATTTATTAATTTTTAATTATTTTGAATATTAAATATTTGTGAACTTTATTGAAACGAAATTTAAAGAATTAGAAAAAAAAGTCGACATATTTTAATCCTAAATATTTAATGTAAAATGAAATTTTTGAAATTAAACATTACCGATCGTATTACGATTTTTCTTTCATAAGAATAACATTTTCATTTTTGTAAGAATTTTAAGAATGTTTATTTTTATTTCAATCATTGGAGGGAACTCGATAAAATTACTTTTAAATTTCTTTTTATGAAATGTTCTTGGCATATTTGTAAGTTATTATCGAAAGTATATATCATATGATCTCAATGTGCTGCTGAATAAGTTTTATTTAACGCGTAAAAATTTAAATAAAGTACATTATATGATAAAATTGTTTATCTAAATATACAAGTACTACTTGGAGAATTAAAAACATGGCGTTTCTAGGTACCATTTTGAAAGGGTAATTTTATAGTTTGTTCAAATGTTTTCCTCCCCTGTTTTGCAGATAAATCTAAAAATATTCATACACATAAACATACAATATATATTAAAATACAGAAGAAAAATCTACTTTAAAAGAAACAATATTTTTGTTATTGTTAAATTTTGCTTTTTTTTGGATAAAGAGAAACGTATATGTCCTCCTCTATACGCCTATCTAGTCTTAAGAGCAAAGCACTATTATTATACTAAAATAATATGAATTTTTAAACTATTTTAAATATTTTCCAAATTTTATAAAATTATAAACTTCAGATTTGGCACTTAAGCAATTAAGTATCTACAGTAATTAAAATCTATAATAGTAATTGGTGACTGGAAAAAAGTATAATATTGAGAACAATGAAATCTTTATAGTGTTTTATTTAAATATTCTTAATGGATCAAGGATAAAGATAACTGTAAAATTCTTTTTTATTAAGCTAAATCACAAACTAATAAATAATATAAGAATAAATTTTTGGCTTCGTGCATTATAAATGAAATGTTTTTCGTATCAAAATACTATTTAAGTAGGTTGAACTTTAATTTATTTTAAGACTTGTTCTTTATTTTAATGAATGATAAATGTATTTTCATATAAGATTATTTTTTTACATTTATTTTGAAACAACCATTGAAAGTTTTGCTGGAAAATTATGAGTCTTCTCAAAAAGGAAATTTGATGCCAGAATTGTTCTTAATTCTTAATGTATGCAATTTATATTCTTAGTTGTGGTTAGAATTTCAGTTTTTCGTCTAAAATTTAAGCTAAACTTTAGATATTCAATCAATTCTAGTAATAGGATCTAATCCTTTTAGATTTATTCTATTCAATGATATTTTAGAGTTTTGGTTTCAAAATATATTATTCTAGATTTCAAAACAAAAAAAAAAATCTATTTAATATTACTAAAATGTAGATCTTTGATGCTAAATAAATCAATTTATATTTTCGTCTGATTCTGTTTTACTTTTTACTTTTATTAAAATAAATTTTTGATATATTTGTATTTTCAGTTTTTTTTCCTTTTAGCAAAATTACTATTATTAGTTTTTTTTTACAAATTATAGCATCTGTAATTGTAAAACAAATGGGCCCATCAGTGACCGATTGGATAAAACCACTGATCACTGGTTGTGGGTTCGCGTCTTACCAACGGGTAACCGCGTGGAGTTTTCCGGTATTTCTTCACGTGTGTAACACCAAAAAGAGGGCCCAGTTTCTCGTAATAAGTTCTCCTAAAAGGCATTCTCCTTTGGCAGATCGCCCATGTGTTGCATTGACTCATTCCGTTACTTCAATCCTATAAAAGAAACAATAAACTTGATTGCAAATAGAGCTTAAAATATATATATAATACGGTTTTTCATTTTAAGAGATTTTAAATCTTACAATATTTAGAGAACAAACTATTAAAATGTTTATATGTTCTATTTGTTACGTTGTTTGTTTATAATTTTACGTTCAAAACTATATACTTAAACTTTCATAAAGTAGCAAAGGAATGTTCGCTGTCTTCAAAGTTTTCTAAATGTGAGATTTGAGTAGTAGCAATTATTTAAGAGTTATTCCAAATTGCCGAAAGCGAAATTGGTTTTTTCTTTTTTGTTTTTCACAGAACGTGTTGACAACTTTACTTCCACATATCAAAACGATTGAAGGAACTTCTAAGGTTAATAACAACGGTATGAGGTATAGACATACCGATTTGACATGGCAAAGAACAGTCGAAAGTTAATCGACTTTTCCACTCGGTCCGCCAGTAAATTACACAATTAAGAGAAAATAGTAGACAAGGATGTCTGACAAATGAACTGCTGTCGTATGAACTCTCCTTTTCTTTACGTCACATACTTGATCTTTGTAGAAAGAAAAAAGTTAGTTAGCTAGACATTTAATAGACCAATCTTATAACAAATGTAATAGCAGAGATCGCATAAAGTATTTCTTCGTTCTTGGAAATGAGGATAGAAAAGCAATTGATTGACTTGTTTCCTATGGGAGTTTCATTACCTAACTAATGAGGTTTGGGACTAAGTTTCATTCATACTCTATGTGCCTTGCTTACACTGGTGCATTGATGGATAATTAAAGCTATTGTGCTTTATTTGTGGTTTATACCGCTGTTTACACTAGATACTATCAAAAATGTAGCGTTTCTATTTTAGTGTTTGAGGTAACTTTAATAAATTCCGTAACGTTAATTATATTAGTCTTCGCTCTCGGGTATAAGATAACGTTAATGTGAACAAATTGTTTGTATTCATATCACGTGCTTTTTTGACAAAAGAATGTATAACATAGGATATAATATTTATTTTAAAAAATTTACATGATTCATAATAAAATTAACTTTATTTAAGCAAGTAAATTAATTAAATATGTGAGTAAATAAGAGTTCTGTATAAAAACTTCAAATTATCAGTTCTGAAAACGTCTATTATAACTTTAACATAATTTTCTTGAAAGTTAAATTAAAGTATGATTAATGATTTAAACATTTTTCAAAGCTATATAAACTTTCGCATTTTTTAAATTACTTATTATCTATTACTACACATTTTTACTGTGTTTAATATGCATTATTATTATTTTTAATTGCGTATTAAATTTTGATAACGGTATTTATGTCAATTTTATTTTAATTTTTAATTTATAGTGAATTTAAAAAATGTCATATGTCAAGTCTTCTTTAGTGATAAGTATCATATACAGTATCATGGTTAAATAATTTTTATTCATTCAATTTTATTATTATACATTATATATTTTATAGTATAATTTATATTAATATACGTTATACATTATGTAATATTATAATAATAAAATTAAATGAATAAAAATTATTTAATCACGATACTGTAAGTAATGTTCAAAATATCCACTCAGTCGGTTTAACGAAACACAAAGTTTATATTTACAATATAAATGTACTGTACAAAATAATACAGATTAGAGTCACAATTAAATATGCACAAGCACTAATCCAACGACAACCGACTATTCCCGTACAAATTCGTCGAAAGAACTCCTTACGAACAAACAGACTTATAATTACAAAATCCTTCGAGTCAGGAACAAGTTCGTACTAAAACCACTGGAGATTACTTTACTCAAGACTTCAGTAACGTCCGACGAGAGAGTTAGTTAGCACTTCGATAACGACGATCTCAATCCGATCCGATCCGATCTTCCGATCCGAACTCAGCCGATCCCGATACGAACTCACGATACCAGCTCCCGTTCCCGCCGAAACTACGGCTTAAATAGTCCCAACGTTCGAATCGTCCGCCAATCAAATTTGAATTCTTCCACAACGGCCGCCAACGGTCATTTCCCGCCGGCCAATCGTCTGTCTGTCGTCGACTTGAAACTCAACGGTTCTTCCCACGGCCGTTTCTAACGGCCGATCCTAACGGCTTTTCCGTTATGAAAGTCCGTTATAATAAACCAGGGCGGAAATCGCTCGCCTAGCGATTCCAAACCCTACACTGTATATATAATAATAATTCTTAAACATTTATTTAGTTTAGGATTCTATTGTTTTCGGAATATCTAAGAAAATCATTTCAATTTTTAGATGTGTTAATTTTAGGAAATTAGTTTTATAATTTCCAGTACAATAACTTCTAATTACCTTCTTCATAATATGATAGGAGGAAAAGGACCTATCTGCATTGTCTCTGTCAGTTTAAAATAACATAAGTCACTGGATATTAGAATGAAGAAATGAGAGACGACAGTCAATATTTAATCAGAAAGGATTATGTTTGAAGAAGTGATGGCTACCAACGAAGTATTCTATATCTGAACCGTAGCAGTAATTATCAAGACATGATAGAAAACCATCCCACGGGTGCATTAAATAATTTGAGTGTTTAATCTCCTCTACAAAGAATTGTTTTCGTCACTAATTAACAATAACGCTATCAACGAAGGTCTATGGAATATAACTTAAGAAAAAACTCTTTTAGATTTAAGCTTCAACCAATTCATCATATTTTGTTTCTTTTTTCCTTAAATTTCACTTCTAGGAGAAAACAGTTTAGTACATGCACTAATCACATTTTTGAAAGGCTATTACTGTGATGAAACAAAATGGTTTGCCATCTGAACCTTTTGACACGAACACAAAGTTATAATTACCAGAAGTAGAGATAAAATAAAAGCTGTAAACTTTAATAACAAATCTTCGTTGTTATTTAAAGCAATACTAATGACCTTTACCGCTAAGATAATAAATAAATGTCCTCGATATGTTGTTTATGAAAAATCGATTAACATTAAATCTTCAAGGAAAAAAAATTGCCTATTTGGCAATCTCAAATTTTGATCGAATGGTTTGCTAAGTAAATTGTCTTTTATATCATTAAAAATTAAATTTCGCATAAAACTATAGTCAATGTTTGTACAGGTACTGTACATTGATAAAAATTGTTTCAATTTTATTATTATAAATTTAGTTTGCATCGAATTAAATTAGTATTTATATTATAAAACATTAAATGCATAATATAATATTTTAAATATTTCATTTTTTGATAATTCAGTAATTTTAAAACATTACTCTTTTACCAAAAAATACAAAGCTTATTGATCCATGAGAATTAAATATTCTTGTTGGCAGATCCTAGAAAATAATATTCTACTGTTTATTATATTATTATATATATATATATATATATATACACATATATATACACGGTATTATGAATAGAACATTACAAAAGAAATTTAAATGCAATATCACAATAATATAAGGTAATAGATATTATACTGAATTTTTATGCGTTACATATAAACCAAATATTACTGTGTATTATCACAATCAAATCTAATATCAAGTAATTTCCATTTTCTGAGAATACAGATATATCCTTGCTCTAGGTTAGAGAGAGAAGCAATATCAAATAGTGCATAAGAAGAGTGCGGATTCGAGAAGTGGGCTCGAAATGCGAATACATACAATACCGAAATTACGTTCCGAAGATATTAACACCGACGGCAAAAGCTGTTAGGTACAGGAAGTCCATTGCTGCTGACGTCACTTCCTAGTCCTTGTAAAAGACAAGCGGCAAAAGAGAACACTTAGTAATGGAGAAAGTTGCTGAGCTGTGCGAAATATTGACCAGGACTTGCTTCAGAAGCTGTGGGATTAAGCGACAGCTACCAACAAGCGACGTGGAAAATTTCCATTTAACTGTAACGACATATAAGTCACGGTTTTCATAAAGGATAGTACTTTTAAGGATTTAACGAAATTTTTCTGCTACCGTTAGAAACTTGTAGTATTTACAGCATTTCGTCAAGTGACTTTTCTTCTAAGTACTAATTTAATAAAAGAATTTTTGTATATAATATGCCAATCAAGATTTAAAGTTAAAATTTTTATTAAGGATAATTCAAAAAATTTACAAAAAATACTTTCATAAATATTTAAAATTTAAATAATTATATTCTTAGAAAATAACACCATGCAATAAACATTTTTTTATTATTTAATTTTACCAAAAAAAACAAAAATTATTTGGCAGCAACTAACTTTATTTTTTTAATTTCTTTTCCTTTATTTAAAAAATTTAAAAAAGAATTCTAGAAAATGCAGCAAATTCTATTGACAAAACTTACTTAAAAACTGATTGTTGAAATTCTGCTGAAGTTATTAAATTTGGCAAACTAACAGCTTGAAATAGGAAAAAAATTGTAAATTCCTATCTAATAAAAATGAAAAATCAAGTTTTAAAAACACTAAAATTTTTCAATAAAATTATTACATAATTTATGTAACTGTAAACAAAAAAATCAATGCTTAATACATTCTTAATATAAGAAATTTTATTTATTAAATACTCTATTAAATAAAGAGAAGCTAATTATTATACCTTATTATGCTGTAATATAATAATTACTATAATTTATTAAGTTTTTGTATTAAAATTCTTAATTAAAAATATCGTAAAAATCATTTTTATGAAATTAATTCATTTACAAAATAAGTAACCATAACACAAATTTAATTATAATTAACCTTATTTATTATAGTTTTCTTAATTTTATAAGTATTTCAATTTATTTTAACGCTTTCATAAATTTCTTTTTAACATTAAAGACTCTGAAAACTTAAAAACTGATTAATAGAAGTCAACACAAGGAAGAGGTAAAAAACTGAAAAATTTGAAATGAATTTAAAATTGTTGAAATGCTTAAAACATAATTTCATTAATTATAATTACGAATAAATGGCAGTAAACAGAAAATTTAATCAGAGTTGTTATTTAATGTATCATATTACAGCTATTATGATATTGCACAGAGCCTTGCTACACAATCAAGATCATGTTTGCAATGGGATTATTAAATCATCCAGTTATGCAGTTAATAGTTATTTTAAAAAATCGTTATCCTAGAGAAAATTAGTCTTATTTAATGATAAAATTTAAATGGTAACAAGAAGCATTCTATTAGAAAGTATAACACATTTTATTGCGGCAATTAGGAATTTTGGATAATAGTTACAAACGTTTTATTTAGATAATTTATTAATAAATAAAAAAAGTTATATTCGATATGCTTTGCTATTTATTTAAATTTAAATAGAACATAATTACAATGAATTTATTCTGGCGTGATCGCTGTTTTGTTTCCACTCATATAAAAATAAAATTCTACTATTGATTAGCTTTAAATCTTTAAGTTTATTTAAGATTACGATTAAAATTTATTGTAATGTCATATGTAATTCAAATTTCGTCCCTATTAACGATATACTTTAATATTTTAGATAATAGATATATCAATAGTCCATTAAGAGTGAAAAACGCCATTTGCATTAAAGATGTTTTAATTAAAAAAAATTCATTTCCTCTAGTCAAAATTTAATAAAATTCACTGAAACACTTTAAGAGATGGCGAAATTTAATTTGTGTAATTCTAATTTAATTTATCAATTGGCATAAATTATCCGAACTCTATTTTTCGAATTTAAAACAACTTTTTAATAACCGTTCTTAAGATGATAAATTTCTATATTAAAGTAAATTGCCATATTATTCTTAATTAAACGAATAAAAATATAACTAAATGAGCGATTACTTATATAAATTGAATTTTTTTAATGCTTTTAACGAATATAAATTATAATTAGTAATGTAAATATTTAAAATATACAGTAAAAAATAAAAATATAAAGAAATTCATATATAAAGAGAGCTATCATGCAAAATGCCTTTTAGTTTTCTTTTTCTAAACGAGAATCATGTTTTCAATTTTTCCCCCTTTAGTGAGATTCTATTGTAGCAATAACATGTTGACAGTTTCAACATGGGATAAAACGAGAAAGGAAAAGGCGGTTTGGAAAAAGAATGATCATTCAAATGATGTCAGAAAAAACATTACTTTAGATATCTTCACTTGTTTGAAGATCTGCGATGAGACAGAATTGAATAAATATGTGCCGGAACAGGGAACTTCGCTTCAGCGATTACTGTCAGAAGGTAAACGTGCATATATCTCTCCCTTGGTATCATTCCTTCTAAAATCTGAAAAACTGAGATATAATAGAGAATGATAGCAAAGAATTTCTTCTTTCCTTCTATTTCTTACGTTCCCTTTCAAAAGGATTTCATACATTATATGTGGTTTCCTTTTCTTTCTGCTATCTCAGATTATCTGCAATCATTAAGGTGTTATATAGGGGTATAAATATTAAAATTTATTGTATAAAAAGTCTTTTAAAGTTGAATATTTCTTAAAACAATCTAATAATGCTTATAAATGATTCATAAATTTACGAAAAATTTTTATACAGTACCTATGCTGATGTTCTTAAACTAAGCAAAACTTATAGTAACTTCATTTTATATAGTAAAGATAATAAATCGAGCTCGTTATCATAAAGTAAATTCATAAACTATATACAAAAATTTATATTGGTGATGACTATAATTAAATTATTTATAGTATATATTACATTATGTAAATTCTTATAATTTAAATTTAAAATATTTTACTTATTTAAAAGCAGAATAAATTGATTCTACACGGATAACGCAGATTATTTTTAATTAGATTAAAACTTATGTTCTTTATGGTATCATATTTAAAATTCATCAAAATATTTAATTAGTGAGACGTATGTCTACATTTATACAAATAGGGGCAATTAATAAATAAGAAATACTTTCGATCAATTTGTTTAATTAAAATATTATTTAAGTGACTTCTTTTGTTGTCTGTTTGTAGTAGCTCAACGTTTAAGAATGTTACACGTCTTTTAGTTTATAGTCGACAATATTTGGTACTAAGCATATAAATCTCCTCTTTTGCAATCTTGGACGTAATAGTTTGCTGTAAAAGATGCCATCGACCTTAAAACAACTCATACGAACAGAGACGAGGACAGCTGCTCTAAACTGGTAGAAAGACAGAAAATATCGATCATATATACAAATGAGACGACAGAACCCTTTGATTACAGCTCTAGAATTTCAAAAACATTGTAGTTAATTTATAAAGAAAATGATATTTATATTAAAATATTATGTAAACAACATTTTACATAATTTATTATTTTAATACGATTTTAGTTACTAATTCGAATGGAATTTGAAATCAATTATTTTAAGGTCATAAGTTTAAATGCTAACTTTAGTGAAATATTAACATGTTTGCTGGAAGTGTGATATATGATGAACAGTACTGGAAATAAAGAGAAAATTCAATTTAAACTGTTGATTAAAATTTAATTTAAAAATTTATCTACAGATTATTAATGTTTGATAACTTGTTAAACAAGATTATATTATAAAGTAATCTTATTCTAATATTAAAAATAAATGTTATGTTTGATTTTAATTTATGTTAATTATTTATAAATTTTAAAGTAATACACGATTTAACAAGAATTAATGTATATAATTTTAAACGCGTAAGTAACAAATTTTAGTTATTGTTATCATTATTATATTCAGATGCGGGATATTACATTTGATTAAGGTTATTAATTAATACTTTAGCTTTATGTTTCACGGAATATTGAAATTTAGATACTAATATTCTGCAATATATATCATCTATCATTTATTAGAATTACAAGATGAGCAATTTAATTTTATCAAATTTGTTTAGCAAGATATAAATAATTAATAAAATAAAGTTAGCTTAAATCATAGAATTTAAACAAAGATTATCGACTAACAGCTATAACAATAATCCGATAGGTATCAAAATATAACAATTAATTAATTCGCATCGATATTATACGCAGATGTTCTTGAAGTTAATAAATAATTAAAGTCTTAGTTACACAATTCTGAGTGCCACTAAGCGTAGATGCAAATTATAATTAATGGAATATATGTCTCCGGATTGTAAGTATTAATTATGTGGATGGAATAACAGTTTATCACAATAGATACCGATATGTTAAACAAACTGGCAATAGTTAGATAAGAATATCAGTAGTGTCTTGAAGATTGTTTACGAGCATATTATACCATATCGCTATAACCAAATACATTATACACAACGACGAGATTTATGTTCGAGGAATGTTTAGTTTCCGTACGGGAATGTCAAAGAGAATGCTTATTAAACACTAGCTTAATTTTCGATTTAAATTATATATATTTATATGTAGTTACTATTATACTTGATAAATTCGTTCTGAATAGCAACTCCTTTCTGAATGGCTTTATATTGCACTAATTAAATATTCAAATTTAAATTTAATTCTGAATACGTATTAATTTCGATTAGTTATAGTTTATTTTTATCTGAAAATCAAATGTTATTTCAGTGTAAATTGTTCAAAAAATTTTATTTTGAACAACGCCAGAATATGTTCTAAAGTGTTACAGAAAATTTCGATAATCCCATAATCGGATAATTTTTTAACTTGATTAATTCGTTCTTTTCTTTAAGACTTACTCAATTTTCTATATTATTGTGCCTTTCGGTTAGTTTAATCTTTCATTCTATTTCATTTTATTAATTTTATTATAATGGTGAGTTAATTACGTTGCATCATGAATTTACAATTATTGAATAATGTAAAACTCTTTTATTTAAAATTATAAGTTAATATGTAATACAATTATGTTTTAAATATATATTATTTGAAGTTTCAAATTGTACAGATTAGTGTCATTCGTCAGTCTAGAGCAAAAGTAAGCAATTATTTTGATTAATTTATATATTTCATTTTTACATTCGGGAAATTAAACAAGGTATAATTAATGAGGTTAAAAACTATGATTAATTAAATTGTATTCGTGTGTGTTTAAAACATATAGTATAAATCAAATATGTTTATTTGCTATCATTATATGTCACCGCTGTTCTGGAAATGCTGTTATGTTGACCTTTCTGCTTTACAGGTTATTTAGAAATTCTACATAATTATTCACGTAAAAAGAAAAAGCAATGTTTTATCTTAAACTTTTAAGCTTTAATTAAAGCTAAGTAAATTCGTCATAAACACCATTAAATAAAAGCCTTAGTTTTCTGATTGAAATTAAATTTAAAATTTGAAATAGTGATGTTGGAATTTTAAACACTTATAAAATTGAATTTAGTGTTTCTGTATTATTATTGAGTTGATAATATAAGCAAAATCACTAAAAATACTACCGTAGAAACACTTACAATTCAATTATTTATTAATATTTCTGTAATAACTTCATTAATTAATCAATTAATTAGTTACAATTCCGATTTCTAAAGAATTGAGTAATAAAGAACATCGATTATTAAATTTTCTGATTAGTCTATCTATATGTTGTATTTTCAGCTTTATAATCCGTTTTGTTTCTGATTTTATTAAATAAAATTAAATATCAAAACTCAAAAATTATTTAAATTATGAATATGAGAAATGTTATATTTGACTTCGAAACATTTTGATGAATAAAGTATTAAAGATAAAATTATTTTTAAATAGCGCTTTTTTTATCAGCTACAATATATATTACGTGTTCTAATATGTTCTACAATTAATTAAATATTTTATTATTATTTTTTTAAATAAATGGATCCAAAGTATTAAAAGCAGGCATGTTATCGAATTGTACAATACTGTATTAATGTAATAGTGACATCAACGACATAATCTACTAATAATGCCCAGTAAGTGAGTGGAATGTTGATTATAACATAACATTAAAAAATGTAAAAACAAAGATATATCTTATTTCAAAAATGCGATTTTTCTAATTTATTTTATATATTTAAACATTAAAATTCACAATTGTAATGTTTGACATACACATGTTTGACATATGTGATGTTACAATATAATTAATCAATTGGTTGAAAAGTAATCTAATTCGAGATATTTGTTCTAAACATCTCAGAAAAAATAACCGATTCAGTTTTTAAAATATCCTAAAATATATCAGTAAAGAAGCAATTTAATACGTGTAAAATGAGTTTTTTCCATTTTAGTTATAACCTATCATTATGAAACTATTAAAAATAATTAAAGTATTATGGTAAAAACAGTAAGTTTTAGTTAGTAATTTTGTACTGTGAGTTTTATATTTTCATTGGATTTGATATACAATGTCTATATTAATATATAAATTTTAAAAAATAATATTTTAAGAGAAAATGAAAATATAAATTTACTAATACGCTGGTACTTTATTATTTACTATTATTTACTTGCTGGTGTTTTACTGAAACTCTCCATAATACTTTATTTTTTTAATAGTTTGGCGGTGATGATATAGTTTAAATGGAAAAATTTTACACTTATTAAATTGTATCTTTACTAATATATTTTAGGAAATGTTAACTGAATCGGTTATTTCTTCTCAGGAAATGTTTATATCGACTAAAGTAACCAATATCTCAGATTGAATTCCTTACTCTTCATCCACATTGGTCAACTCTACTGTAATATCACATATCCATTGTGTCAATGTGTACTGATTTCTCAAAAAAAAACATCTGTTTAAATTTTTCAAATATTTTCTGCGGTGTTTTAACAAAGAATGAGTAAATAAAGTATAAAAATTCCGTTGATTTTTAAATTTCATATATGTTTTATTACTACGATCGTATTATAAAATAAAATACTGTATAGTACATAGAGAGATACAGTAAACTTGTGTAAACCGGAATCAAAAACATTACCGAATATTTTTCTGGTTTGGCAGGTTTCTATTTTAAACAGGTTTTTTTTAACATAAGAAAATTCGCTCCGTTTCGAAGAATTCTTTCCGTTTAGGCAGGTTCCGTTTTGGACAGGTTATATACATTTCTTACTTTTTTTTGAACTCTATATTATAAAGTTATAACTTAATTTAGTTATAAAATTTTATCAATGTAAATATTCTTATTTATTTAGAAATTTAAAATTCGTTATAACTAATTGTTTATTGCTATTTTAGAATAATTTAGAATATCAAAGCTTTCATATTTTGTGAGATTTAATGATATAATAAGTCAAAAGTCCAATAGATGATCAAATATTTTAGAAAATAGACTTAATTATATCAAGAAAACTACATTAACTGATTACACGTGTACATTTTTAAAATGATCAAATTTGTATATTTTTGCATTTTCGTATGATTTAATTTATTTAATGTTATAATTGACGTTGACTACATATTTATCAGTATTATTATTTAATTTTACATAAGTTTTCAAAGTAAATATCTACGTTTAATTCTATAGAGATGTTTCCCACTTTTGACTCTTTCCCATTAATGTACTAAGAGGACCTTTCTTCCATATCAAGCCCAGGCCCACAATGGAGTCAGACGGGGGATGACGAATTAATCTCGAAATATCCTGGACGGACCATCTACAAAAATTCCTGCGTATGCTCGCCGGAAGCCGGAATTTAATCCCGGATCCCCTAGAACAGCAGGCTGACGCCTTAATCGCCTCGTTCATCCGGCTTAGAATGTATTGTTGCCCTTTGTAAAGTTTATTAATATCAATAGTATATTAACAGATTGAAACATTTATTTCATATTTAAAAAGGAATAATGTATAGGAAAACTTTAGTTTTAGCATTTTAGCGCCGAAATATTGGTAGAAAGGAAAAAGGAACAGAAAAGAAATACCATATTCTAAATATGTGTTTCTTATATCCAACATTACCATCAGTCACATAAGTTCTGAATTTTGAAGAGATTTTTGAAAGTTTTAAGAGTTTTTCTCTGAAAAGGATTTTATTATAAACAGGAAGAGATGCGCCAGGCTTATCCCTAATAAGTAATACAGTAGAAGATTTTTTTTCTAATATAATAATTCAGTTTTATCTTATACTGTGTATAAAAATACAAAAACTAATAAATTTTCTTTAAATTTTTAATTATTAATATACGGTTTCTTTAATTGAAAATGATGAGATATTTGTTGAAATATTTAAATCATAATTCAAGAAATTTTTAAAATTTGAACTTTATCGTTAATTTTCCATGGATTTATTAGGGTATTTCTCAATAGAAGAATTATAATATATATATATATATATTGCAGTAATAATTAACAATTATTATCACTTGTTTAATATTCATTAAATTTACAAATTTAATACATTCACTATAGCGTTATATAGAATAATCCTCAGTGTAATGAAATCTGGAAGCAATCAAATTTATGAATATTAACAAGTCTATAATCGATTATTAATGAAATTTATTAGTAAAGTTGGCCATTTTATGAAATGAATACTGTTGGATTTGATTTTAATAACGAAAACATCAAAAAAAAAAATTCGTTTTGGGGGAAATAGAATTATACATAAAATATTACACTGGTACTGTTACTATAAACTATTAGGGCCTATATATATAATTTTATAATATATATATATATATATATATATAATCACTTCATATTAAAATTCAAAAAAAAACAAAAACTTTATTTAATGACGATAATTTCAAATATTGTCTAAATTTAAACAAATTTTTAAATTTAAATTTTTATTCAACGTATGAAAATGCTATAGAATTAAATTTTTGACATGGAATATTGAATTGTTTCTGTTTATATAAAAAGTATACAATACAATAATTAAATATGTTTTTATCGAGTTGCTTGGCTTCAAAAGAATTACATTTTAAATATATAATTACGTATTTCGACAAATAGTTTTTATTATTCTCTTGTCAATATAAAATAACATTATTTTTTATATCAATTATTTTACAGATTTAACGTAATTGATATAACTGAATCTAAACAGTATCTAGAACTTTTTTTGTATAACAGGCAGAAGGGAAGAAGAATATTTACTACAAAAATCGATATCATAATTTTGATTGATTTGCTAGATTGAAGTGATATCGTGCATGTTTATGGCTAGTAATTTCATCGTAACTAAAAAAAATCAGCTTATGAAATGAAAATGATTTGTTATCAAGCGTTCATCATATATGTTTGATCATACATATTGATTTTCAGAACAACGTAATATTGAAAACGGAAGTTATTAGCACTTTTGTCTCTCGTCCCTGTTGCATATCGTTCATTCATTTGAAAAAGCATCGTGTTTTTACTCTTTCTTCTGTATGTTCTATTTTTGAAATAAGTTTAAAGTAAAATTTTTATTAATTTTCGTCTTTGAATAGCTAAATATTTACGAACTTTTAAGTAAAATTTATTACATATTTCACATATTCGATACTTAATTTATTTTATTCATTGACATGATGTTTACATTTATAATTAAACATTCTGTTTTTATAAATATTGTACCTTATAATATTCCATAATTTACATTTACATCTATAATAAATTGTATTAATATTGTATCGATATTTTACCTTAGAATAATATAATTATAGTGTAAAAGCACAAGGAAAATTTTTTTGAGTAAACGTAAGTTTCTATTTTATTTTTTAACAATGTTATTACCTATTCATTCAACTATTTAAAACTTTAAGAAAATAATCGAAAAATAAAGAAAGTTACTGAACTTCAGTTCTAAGATTACTGTCTGATTTTTGTAGCTCTCTATCTCCATGTCCTTCGTGGACATGATAACATTCTTTAAAAATAAAAAATTGTTTAACGTCGTGGAAGGTTGCGATAGTCTTAATCTTAGGCTACTGGTTAAAAAAACAATTAACGATAAAATATCACCAGAATGTGTACGTATAATATATTTTTCATTGAATATAATTACTTCACTACCGTATGAGAACTGTTTCCATGAAATATAACTCCGTTGAATATTTCAGAGATGACTAATAAGTATCTATTGCTCATAGGTTGTTGAAATTTGTATTTATTTGTTTGGAATAAAAATGACATTAGAAGCACGAATTTCCAATACATAAGAAATTTTTATGCTCCGATAACCACGTTAAAACATATTGAAACTTTCTCATGAAGTATAATACATGTTGTACGAATACAATACTCCAAATTTTTATATCTCCAAACACATTAAAAAATAAAAATGAATATATATTTCTGTATTAAGAAAGACACAACGAAATAAATGGATTAATATCGGTTGGAATATACGAATTCGATAAAGCATTTAAAGTTACTGTATGTATTTTTAATCAATGATTTTAAAATTCTAAATAATTCCAACATTACGTGAAAATTTAATTATTGAATATCATTATATATCGATTATAAAAAGTAACTTTTTAATGTGTTAATAAATTTTATCAGACAAAGTTTAAATATTTTAAAAGTTATCAGAATTGTAATTACGTATTTCTAAGATAATATTTTATTTAAAAAAATTTCAAACATAAAATAGGCTATTGTAAAATATGGTATTTAACATGTTTTTTTTTCTTACTTTATTTTTTCGAAAATACAAGTTATTGTATTGTACCTCTACTTGCTGAAATGTGTGATACGCGAACAATAGCAAATAATCGTAAGATTTTTAATCTGTATTTGCAAATCTTAAAAAATAAGAATATGACAAAGGATTTCGGAACTTTCGTTTACACCGCTGAGAATATTACACATTATACTACACTGAATGATTACCTGCATTACTATACTATATTCTTTATAAATAGAAAAATTCTGCTTAGTTGAATGTTTACTTAAAAGTTATAAAGCATTTTAACTTCTAAATAAACATACATTTGATAGAATTAATTACATTACCGTCATAGATTGCAATTTTTGACTTTCCTACAATTAAGATTTAATTGTTAATTATTGCGATAAATAAGTACGAAATATCAAATTTTGTTTGGGAGATTTTTTTTCATACAAAAATGATGATAGAATTTTAATAACTCTAATAGCATTTCTATTCTTTCAACAGGTTTTTAATTATTTTAAATCTGTGTATCCTTCTATTCATACAATTGCTTGATCGTGAATAAGTAGTAAAATAATTATAAAGAAATTTTAAAGGAAAAGAAAAATTCGAATAAAATCACTTGGATGAAACAAGTGACGAATGTTGATGGAGGCAATGAAGGGAAAGAGAAAGTCGGGGTACATTAACGCACTACTCAATAACGACACCGAATATATCTCCAGAAGTATCTTGCAGGCGATAGAATGCTATGAAATGGTAAAGGCCCAAACCACCTTCTGATCTAGGCGGCCACTGAGTGCTTGTTTCGTGTCACATGAAAACTTTACTTACACTTATTGCTTTGATCTCACAAATGGAACGAATTACGTAAAAAGGTAACCAAATTTTATACTGTTGATATATGTTTGTTTTCTATTTTATTTAAAATAGAGTATGGTGCCTTATTTTTCCCATGTTGATAGTCTGTTGCATTTCGTTTATCAAAATTATTTTAAATGCTTTCCGATTTCAAGAAGTAAATATACTTACTTTTACATATTCTTAATAAAAACTTATTGATTTTTCTTAGAAATTTATTTATTAATTAAATACTGAACATTTTAAGACGTAACTTATTAAAACGTGTTTTGTTTTTATTAACTAGGTTACAATTTCGTTAAAATTAAAAAATAATAAATTTTTATATCCAACTTTCTTATTACTATATTTTTTTTTAATTCGCAAACAATTAATTAGAGGAAAAATATCTCAATTTATATTGTTACGTATCTAAGTTTATGCTTTTATTATTCTGTAATGGCTTGTTCTCTTTTCTATCTGTTTTCTTTTTCGTTTTATCTCAACTTATTATTAATGTATTTTATATTTATCTTGTTTCATCAATTTCCGTTGACCTTTATAAAGGAATTTTTTTTATTTACATTAAATAAATACATAGGATACTATTATCTAAAATACCTTTTAAAATATTTTTCCACAAAAAATTTTATTTAAAGTTGAAATCTGTGCTTTTTAACGTATTTAATACCGTATTAAAAGTTATTAATATGAATATATAATATATTATACATGTACAGTACACTGAAGGCATAAGGTGCAGGCTGAAAATATCACAATATAAATAATGTATAAAATAATATAAATTTACATAAAATATAAGCCATATATAATTTACATAAAAGTACGAATATTTTAAAAATTTTATCTAAAAATATCTTATTGAAAGAATTCGAAAGTTTTTTACCTGAAGCTACTTTTATATTAAATTTGAAATAACTTAAAATTTAATATAAAAGTAACTATATACATGTATATAATATATATAAGTCCATTAATTAGTCCATTAACGTCAATTATTTAGCATCCTTTTTAAGTTTTATTATGAGAAAATGTAATAATGTTGTCAGTTTAACGTAAAAATGCATACTGTTTAGAGACAAAACATATGTACAGTATCTTATAATCGCAGATAATTTTGTATTTGAATATTAGTATAATTATATAAAATAATATAGTCAAATATTGAAATATTTTACTGTATCTTTTAATATAGAAAAATTCAGATAAATTACTAATATTTAATGTTAAAGACAAAATTATTGCATTGTTTTAAATATTAATACTAATTTTCATCTACTGTAGTAGGTGAAATTTATTAGGATTATTATATTTTATACATTTATTCATTACATTATTATTTATCTTCTAAAAACATAAATAATAAAATAGATATTTAATTATTTTAAATTTTTAACTAATAACTTTTCATTTGAATTGTTATAATTATATTAAATGTAGCAGATGGCTGAAACGGTTAAGGCATCAAATTGCTCCTATTGGAGACCGGGATTGAATCCGTTGAAAAATCCCAGAAATACTACATGGAGCGCTCTGTCCAGGATACGTTGGGCCCTATTCCTCACCATTGAATGTCTGACAAAACCCAAAATGGGCCTAAAAATATCCTCTTAGTGCCCACAGGGAGAAAGAGTAAAAAAAAATTATATTAAATGACAGTTAATATTTTATATGTCGAAAGAAAATCACATGGTAAAAACATAATATTAATATAATTTTTTACTTATATAGAATTAGTTACTAAGATTCGGATGTACAGAGCTAATAACATGTAATAGTCTTAAAAGACGATTAAAATGATAAAATTAAACAGAATATTTATAAATAATATCTGTTTCTTGCCAGAAAGATATCGTAATAAATTGGTTTTAATGAATATTAACGTCAGTACTTATTGGTTTAAGAAGTAGAAATGTGAGTAAATAGAGAAATAACAAAAATAAATCTATTTTCAATCTATATTTAAAACTCTCAAACTTTCAACTTATCTTCATTAAAGCGTATTTTGATTGAGATACGTATATTGCAGAAAGCTATCTATATTAGTAAAAACTGTTCTGTTTAATTTCGGCCATTTCTTAAGATAAATATATTTACATACGACTCACGTTTTTATATATTTTCCTATCTGTTTATTTACGTATCTCTCATATCCTCTTTTGATATGAAAGTAATTGTTTAAGTAAATATTTATCATTACTTATTATGCTGATTTTAATAAATAAAGTAGATAATTAATTAAAACTAAGTACTTGCTTAGCAAAGAAAAAAACACTAAAATTATCAATTAATGTCAATCAATTCATATTTAGCTGTCTGTCTGCAAACATAATGAGAAATTGATTGAAAAAGTTGTGATCACATGACTAACATGACACTGATAGATAATAATAAAAACTATTGACACTATTTAAACTCATTTATACACTTATTGACAATTATTATTTATAAAAATTAAAATTAAAATTCTATATCTAAATCTATTTATCTTTCTTTAGCTAGAATTATTGAAATTGGAAGTCATTTATTATCTATTTAATACTTATTTATTACAAGAAATTTATAATAATGCATTATTGCATGAGAGATACTTTCCCTTATAATAATTCGAGAATTAAAAACAAATACAAGAAAACACAACAATTACAAGTTAAAGAAATTTCTTATATATTTACTTATAACTATAAAATCGAAGATGAAGAGCATCTTCGAGTTCTTCCATCAAATTGATGACACGATAAATAAGTATTCTTGTGATAATAATATATTTTAAAATGTTGAATGTTTTATAAATTTAAAAAATTAAAACTCCTAAAATTTAACAAAATTATTTACAATTTTACATTTAATAGGCTTCAAGTTTTATTTTTTTATACTCAAATGTTTCACTTTTAGCTGAGTGAATAAAATAAATAATATCAATTATTATTGCCAGTGTAAATATTTCATGTAAAAGAATAAAATTCTAATAAAAAATTAATATTATTTCTTTATTTTTAATTAAAACTTAATATGATTAATTTTTTATTAAAAATATTTATTATTTTTTGTTTATATAGATTAATGAAACTGGTTTATTATTTTAATTTAATTTTAATAATAGTGATATAAGGAATTCTTTTTGTATAATACGGATTTCTTCCTCTTCTCGACCTATGGGCACTAAGAAGGTATTTTCAGCAAACCCATTATGGGCTTGACCAGGCCAACAATGAAGCGATCAGGTGGTGAGGGATGGAAAGCGTGACTTTACTGGACGGACCCCCCTCGAAAAATTCCTGGTTCTACCAGAGTTGTAGGCTGCCATCCTGACCGCTGAGCCATTCGGCCGTCAATATAAATATTAACTTAATAAAATGTATTTAGAATAAAGATGTACTGTACTTAATTCTAATTAAACGTGGTTTATACAATCATCACTTTATTCGTTTTTAAATTAATGATTGTAATCACAATCTCTTATTGAATTTCTTTAAAACTTTTATATTTTAAGGATTTAGATACCTTATATATATAGATATGTGCTTGTGATGATACATTATGATAAATATAATATACAATTTGATAGAATTAATGAATAAAACAAGTAATTAATACTATTAATGTATTGTTATTTTAAGGATAGTTTACATGTTTATAATTTGAATGTAATTACAGATTTTGCAAAGGATATTGCTTTAAAATGATTATTTAGCAAACCAATCGTGTTTGCCTAAGATATACATCTAAATACATTAAAATTTTCATAAACGAGCTAAGTTATATCTCGAATAATGATCATAAAGTGGAAATCTACCTACAACATTGGCTGTTCCTATTATCCACCGTAACGAGTTAAAATTTATGTCAGTTCATTCCATTTAACAATTTACTTAATTTATTCTATTTATAAGATCTTTGTTTTTAAACCTTCTCCTTATAAAGGTCATGTATGCTTGCTTGTCAGCTTCTCATAATATGACAAATTGCACATCTAAATAATTAAACTTGCACTTATTTGAAATTACAAAAGTTAATAAATTATATTTGATTTAAAGTGTTTTCGACTGTGACAATTAAAAATATATTGGACCAGAAATAATAAAGTATTAGAAAAGCTTGCTTTTACGTCGTTAATCAGCTTATGAATATCCCATTCTAAATTATGAAAGAAGAAATTGTTCAAAAATCATTTTCGACAATTTGTTTTCGAGGACAGTATGGAATGATTTATCGTGTGGGTGGATGCAGAGACAAGAATATCAGTGAAACTAGAGAGGGTGTAATTTTCTCTTTAACGTAACAATGTATTATATCGGCAAAAGAGCTCATCGTGACAGTTCAGTCCATCAGCAGCAGATATATTTCACTTAGTGGAGAAATCCGGATGTGGGAATAGAATGAAGTTGACAGTCATCTTCCCTTGGGCTTGAAACGAAACGATGAGATTAATGCAAGTTATCTCTTAAATAGAGATAGCTGAAAAATTTGAAAGAAATCTCATCAAAAATCATTATGATAGCCATTGCTTCATTTACTCTCTATAAAATTTTTTTCCTTAAAAAAATTATACAAAATTGAGGAGAGAAAATTATAAGTATACATTATGAAATGTTCGAGAATCTTTGTTTTACCTTTAAACGATGATTTATTGTCTATTTTGTCTCTTTTGTTTTTAATATAATAAACAGTTAAATGAGAACAAAACAATGTAATTTTTTATACTTTCTTATCTACCGGTAAAGCTTTATCATGCAAAAATTTTATACTTAAATTATAAATTATTTTATTAATACATAAAAAGCAAAATACTGTGAAATATAATTCGGTATTCTGATTACCTCTATTATTCTAAATCTAACTAATTTTTTATTTTTCTTTTGATCAAAGAAATAAATGGTATATAAAAAATAAAAAATAAAATTAAAATTAAAAATTACTCTTGTAGAATTTTTAACAAAAGAATTTTTCTCTTTCTTCGATTATTCATCAGCAAAACGTTGCAAACAAGAATCTGCTTTCATAAGCAATTTTAAAAGAGATGCTCCGATTGAAATTGAAAAGATTTATTGAATATAACTTTTCTTTTTATCATTCGAAAGAAAAACGTTTTTAAAAATAAAAATTTATAACAAATATCACAATAATATTCCATGAATATTTATCATAAGCTTTATTAATATATTGAATCTTGAACATATAAATTTATAAATATTTTATCTATTATGTTAAAAATGCAATCATTAATCATTTGAAAAAAATTTAAAATAATCCGAAACAACTCTTGTGCATTTATATGATACAAAAACAATCTCGTGCCTCTGGTGGAACATTTAAGAAAATATTTTATAGTGTTTTTTCGACTTTGCTTCCATTCTTTTATGTCTAGCGAATTGAAAAATACCTAATGTAAGACGTTAAATATTAAAATACTCTTTTAAATATCCAATTTTTCTTTATAATAGTTTAAAACTTTTAAAATAAATTTTTAACATTTTAACATATTTAAATTTTAAAATTTTAAATTCGTTTTCGTACCTATTTGACCACGTTTCATATCAGTATTGAACTTGTAATTGTTAAAAATGGAATTAATTATAATACAAATAAAAATATGTTTAAAATAGAAAAATATGTGGATAAAATGCAGCAATTATTCTAATATTCTATCGCATTATCGTCATAGTTGTTAATTTCAAGAAAAATGCTTATAAAATGGGTAATATCGTTACAGTTACATTTGAAAAAATCGAATTTTTAAATATATCTAAAACTAAAATAAAAATTCGGAATCAGTGTCATTTTATATTCAAATTAAATATTTTACATCAACAAATTGTATCGACCGCATCCGGTTAGGAGACAACATCCGAGAACAGGATACAGTTCGGAAATCTTGAAATCTGAAACCAGTTGAAAAATACCTCTTAAAATTTTGATTTTAGAAAGCCATAAAATAAGATAAAATAAAAATAATCTGCTTCAATTTTAATAATGTAAAATGAAAAATAATATTAAAGCCATCAATAGTTTTATTTTACTTGTTCTAGATACGCTTTATGCATTCGTTGGGGGAGTGTTGAATTTAAATATCACACCCAAAAAAATGCATAAACTGCGCTCAACTTAATGTTAAATTATTGTAAAAGCTATTTATCTTAATTAGTTCAACAAGCAAAGTCTTCTTTGCTAAAACTTTGGTTTCTTTCGTTTAACAACATGCCGATAATACAGCTAAGTAGCCTATCTAACAAATTAATGAAAAAATAAAATAAAAAATAACATCGTCGATTAACCGGTGTATGCAATTACGATAACATAGGATATCGTATCAGATATAATTAGAATTATATACTATGTTACAAAATTTACAAAACATAATTTGTTAAAATTTTCTATTGATAATATTTGTAAACTGTATAACTGTATTTAATTAAATACGAAAATATATGATTTAATTAGAGAAGATTGAAAATTTAATATTTTATTAATTTTCTAATATTATAAATTTCAATAACATGATATTTTCAACGAGTAAGAGCAGTATTTATCAGCATGAAACTGACAGCATTTGGATTAAATCGCACGCGTGCTAAAGACAAATTAATGTCAGCTGGCATCATGTATGACACATTCCAGGTGTAATGTTGGAAATTTGATCCAAACACGATTATACGTGTCCTATAATACGATTAGGTTGTCGGCAATACTTTATTTCATACAGATGAAAAGCATACATTGCTCTTGATGAAATCGTAAGAAAGAATTCTCTTAAGATTTGCCAAATTGTTTTCCATCAATTATAAATGTTAAAGATTCTTCGTCTATAAACGAAAACAAATAGTTAACAATTTAAAACTTTAATTAAAAAATTATCAAGTAAACTCAGTACGATCAAAAATTTATTGTAAAAACGTAAATTTTTAAATTGTTGTTAATTTTAGGTCAATTTTACATGTTTAATTTCATATAATTTTAATTTAATTCGCAGAACAAACGATCAATATTTAAAAAATCGCCAAAAGATAGGAGAAAAAAAATATATGCTTTGTTGTATAAACAAAATTCTTGAATTAATGATCGA
The DNA here is from genome assembly GCF_030686945.1 of Centruroides vittatus. NCBI lineage: Eukaryota > Metazoa > Arthropoda > Arachnida > Scorpiones > Buthidae > Centruroides > Centruroides vittatus. The sequence continues at coordinate 7,655,737 of NW_027122706.1, read as the reverse complement.
ATAAAAATAAAACTTCATTATAATAGTCTAGATATGGATCGATAGAGAACGAGTTAAGATAAATTTTCACATTTTCCAAAATATGTGCTCACGCATTAAGATTTTGTTGTTGATCAAAGTGTAAAATAAAATAAATTAGCAATTGCTTTAAATTACATTGAATAAAAATAAATTTTAAATCATTAAAATCTGTTTTTAAAAGAACAAAAAATATTAAATTTCTTTTAAAAGCAACCATTTAATGTTATTCTGAATCGTTTTACTATTTTGTTGTAAGCTGTTTAATGGTTTCATATTGTATATACAATGTTTTGTTTTCATAAAAATAAAATAATGCAGTGTGCAGTTAAATAAATAAATACTAAAATGTGTAATATGGATTAATATTTATAGAATATATTTGATATTTTGTTGTCTAGTTACAGCATGACAACGAGTAAACTATTATCAGGAGAGACCAGGTTCGATTTCCGCCCTATTTCCTGCTGTCTCTTTTAATAATGCCTAGTTGGAAAGAGAATTAACGACAAGAAAGAACATTGATATTATCTTGTTAAAAAGATAATGAATCACATAATAAATTATTTCGTTGTAAATAAGTGTATAAGTGAAACGTATAACTTAATTGCATTATTTTTCTAAGCTGACAAAAACATAGTTTTTGATTAAATCAATATGAAGTTTGCTTAAGAAAAATATACAGAATATTGAAATAATGAAACATGAGTCTTGTAATAAATTTCGATTGCTCTTTAGAAGCTAAAAATATTATTAATTAAATATCTTATCAACCGTCGATCAATATTTATTAATATTACAGGACAAAATTAAACAGGATTATATGGATAAACAAATAATTTTAATCTTAATTATATGCATTATTTTGTTAATGTTTTGATTTAAAATATTACTTTTTTTATACAATATTATTTTTCGATCGTTTGATTGTAGCTATGGACAGCCAAACATTATTACTCAAATAAACACTGAACTGTTTACAAGATAATTAAATAATCTTCGTTGATTTCTATTAAATTTTTGAATAATTAAAATTATTTTCTGTTATTTTAACTTCATCTGTTGAGTGCATTTCAATATCATTATAACAATTTATTTAATTAAACATATCATTTATTATTAAATTATAATTTTGTCTAAATCTTAAATTAAAAATTATTTTAATAAATTAAATTATGAAATAAAAGAGCATTTTCTTCTAATCGTTTTTAGTTATTTTAGCTTTATATACTGAATATGCATGTGAAATTCTGCCTTCAACGTTTGTAATTAGAATCCTTTCATTAATTATTTGTAATTAGCAATCATAATACTTGTAGTTAATTAAACTTTATAATTGTAATTATTACACGATTATTCTTTATTATGTATATTGTATAGTTATATTGCAATCATTCAAATAAAGCTATCTTAATTACTTAAAAATTCATAATTTCTATACAATTAAAGTTAGAAAGATTGGCTGCTGGCAATTGTACTGTACAATGGAGAAATTTATGAATAAATTATATTACAACAATTATGTTAAAATTTTTGAAAATTAATTAGAAAACTGAAGTTAATTATTATTATTTTACTTCTATGCATAAGATAAGCAACATATTTAAACCATGAAATATACTGCAATATGGAAGGGAATTATTTAAACTATTTACACACTTCTACATTGTTTGTGTATGTTATTATATTATTTATTTATTTTATGTATAATAAATATTTTCATTAAGTTAAGCCAAATTTAATTTAATTATACATGTTATTTTCATTGCCTGATATTTTATTTTAACAGTTTAATATTTTAATATTAAGATATTAAAAAGATATTTTAATTGTCCTTTGCATAGCATATTTCAAAGCTTTTGTATACACAAACAAAAAGTATGTTATCATTAATATATTATTGATTTATGAATATAGATTTTTCCTTACTTAAATAGTTTTAGTATAAATGAGAATATTTACATTTAAATGAATTTTAAGAATTTTTTATAATTCTTTTGCCAATAACCTATTTTTTTTAAACTGAGAGTTAGCTTTTGCATAAGTAGATGAATATTTAACATGTAAAAATATAATATTATAATATTAAAATTAAAATGCTAATAATATTTAAGTGTATAACGCAATTCCTTCTTTAAATGAGATTATGAATGCTAATATAATTTATTTGTTTTAAAAATTGAATTAAATGGATGATTATTTTATAAGTTCTTAAAAATTATCTAGAAAAACTAAAGTTAAATGTTATTATTGTTATACTGTATATTTATTTTAAGTAATGAATATTCAAAAATTGAAATTCGGAAGACACAATATCGAATGTTGGAATTTTTTAAGTTACGACTATTTAACAGGATATGAGTTAATTACATTCGTTTCAATATTACAGACGATTTCGTGATTAACTAAATTATTATGATTTTATATTTAAAAGCAATTTCATATGCTCGTTAATAAAATGAATGCGATATCGAATATCGTTCTCTTCCATAAAAATTTCTCTGGCTTTATACTTCTTGAGACTGATGTATTAAAATCTACGTTTAAATTATTAAGTAAATTATTCAAGCTCATGCTCAAGGAAACAGTTATAATGTTATAGGCCTATATTAAGTATATTCATGACATAACATAATTTTATTCATAATTTTTTTCTGAACATTGAAAGAAATATTGCTTTTACATGACTCAGTATAACAATTTTAATCTATAAATTTACTGATAGTATAGATTTTTAAACGATTTTAGAAAATTTGATATTCATAAATTAATTGGTTTTGTTTTTAAAATGTTTATTTTCTATTTGTAATCAAGTATATGTAATACGATAACGATGACTTTTAAAGTAACCGCTTTAAAAATCATCATCATTACGTCTCTATTTGGAATTGTAATTATTTTCTGATAAACTATTTTTTTAAAATAAATCTACTTTAAACAGTTTCATTTTCTTAGTTTTATATATTTCTTCAAATAAATAATTTCTTGATAAATTCTTTAAGATTATTTTCAGAATAAATATTTTTTTTTTCATTTAACATTTTTGATAAATCTTTAGCATTAATTTAAATTTAGTTATTTTTATTTTATTATCTTACAAAATATTAGATAGATCAACAAATATTATATTAAGAAAATTCAATGTATGTATTATTTAGGTTTATCAGCTCTCTTTATTATTTTAATTTTATATAAGACTGAAATTTATTCAAATTTGGCATATTTTTACTAACCAATAAGTTTAATTACAAATAAAATAATGTTATATTTATATATTGTAAAAAACTTTCTATATATATTTTTAAAGAGTTATAACATCAGACATACGAATAAGAATTGATAATAAATTAAATTAAAATTATTCTTTCTATTCATTAAATATTTTTATTTGTTGGGCTGCTATTAGAAAAACAATTGTTGATCTATAAATTCCTACTATCGTGAGTCTGTCTATCTATCTGTTCATCCAGAATCTGAGAACGGTGTTAGAAAGATGAAAATCACGACAGGATGTAGAAAGGTTAGGGGCAGTAGACCCCGATTAACTATATATGAACTTCCGTTCTAGACCTGAAGTCATCACTTAATTTCAATTCGAAAACTTTTCCCTTGAATGGAATTACATAGATTATAGGCATGACTCTGTTGTTATCAGGAAAAGTATGATGTACAGTACAGGGACAAGACACTACTAATTTGAGATGGAGAACATATATTTTAAGGTAAATAAAAAATTAATAATGTGATTAAAAATTGCAGCCCGACTTTGTGACGATGTCACAATAAATAATTTCTCGTAAATATCGAATTTTAATATATATTTAAGCATAAGCAATTTAAGTTGCTATTTGTTAAGTGGTATTAATCGTAAGTTTTTTAAAGCTATTAAACAAACTTTGATTCAGAATTAATTTGCACTTTGATTGTAATTTAACTGTCTTCAATCAAACCAATTATTGCAATTGAAAGGTGAACGAATGCAGAAAATTAAATTGAAGGAATTGGTGAAATAAAGTAACGAAAAAATTTCGTATTATTTGCTAACTGCTGAAGGAAAAAAATCAATACGTCAACATATTTAAAAAGGTAGTTTTTTGATGCAGTATATCCATATGGACAGTTGTTTCTGTTGCTAATAAAGTAAATTTATTCAGAAAAGTGAACATTTAACGTTCAATTTATTTCTTACTAGTTTAGGTTTTTTTCTTCAATAACATCAATTATCATATTTTGACTCTATTAAATAATATCTCAATCTATTTCTTATTTTAGCTGTTCAATATCTTTAATTTTTTCACGAATTTTAATCAAATTTAAAAATTTATAATAGTATTTACTTAAAAATAAACGGTGTTATGTTTAATATTATTAACATTTTCTACTTTCTTTAGGGATTTAATATTACACACAACTCAGCACATCTATGAGGAAATTAAAAGCATTTAAAGAAAATAGTTCTGGTATTAGAAGAAAATTTTCTTTAAATGGCAATTGAACTTACTGGAAAACAGTTCTGTAAAATTGAACTGAAACTGTAGCTGGAATTGTTTTCAATATAATTTTAAACCGTCAAAAACAGAAATGTTTCCACATTAGAATTAAATGGGATAGACAGATTAAAGGAAGAGGAATAAAAAATATATTATTTTTATATCGAATTTTTCAGTAAAATATTTCATGTTAAAAATTTTATCTTAGTTTACTTATAAAACGTTTGATAAACCGTGAATTATTTACGTTATATTTAAAGCTAAATAAACATTTTTTCAAGTGTAAGTTATCGTTTTTATATTTTTTAAAACTTTTAATATAACTTTATTTGTAAATATGTACTTATGATATTTATAACTACTATTAAAATTCGAAATTTAAATTTATTTCAAGAGTTAGCAGAGATAAAAACATATAAATAAAATTTTTTAAAGTTTTGAGTATAAAGAGTTTTTTATATTATATTATGGTAGTATCTAAATGAAATTTATTGTTTATGGACTAATTTAACAATAAAATTTATTAAAGCTTTATCAGTCTTGTTTGTATGCTTGTAATTGTAACTTTTGCCATTGAAAAATTATTTACATATAAATTTGTAGAAGATTGCTTGAAAAAATGTTTGAAATTCGAAGAAACATATCTTAAAATGAACTGTTTAACTAAATGCAGTAAACTTAGGAGGTAATAGAAGACATTTAAAATGACTATAAACTTATCTGAAAAACAAGATTTTTATCTAAAAGAATTTTAACGAAGATTGATTAGAAACTTTTTTTGTATAATGATGATTGATTGAGGAAAATAAAGTGGTGCTTCTTCTATTTTAATTTTTTATTAAATTTTTATCAATTTAATTTCAATCAATTTAATTGCAATAAATAATCATTAAAACAACGCATCTCCAATCAATTTTCTTAATGTGTTATGTAATTATTAACTTATATGTAGATCTGTGTGCTGAAGATGATGTTGAGGACGGATCGGAAATCTTTATTCAAGTGTGTTATTGCATTTACTTACAGTTTATCGTTTTATTACTATCAATAAATTGTTTAAAATGTTGAATATCCAATCCAACATTAAATTATTTTGACATATTTTAATATGTCAAAATAATTTAATGTTGTAATGTAAAATACAATATATATATGAATATTTGTTATATTAAATCAATCATATATTTAAGTGTGATATAAAAAATAAACTTATTATAAATTTCTAAATATTTTTATTTTTATTTAATATTGTCTATACTTTTTTAATTGATGCCGTATGGCCGGGGCGATTAAGGTGTCAGCCTATCGTTCTGAAGGATTCAGGATCTAGTTCGGAAGGCAACGCTAGGAATTCTTTGTAAGCAATAATGATTAACTACAACCGAGCCCATAGGTTACGATTTAGTAAGGCTCCCCTAACTTTCCGCTCTGTTCCACCCTTTGTTGAATAAAGTTACATTAAGTTACGTTACATAGCATATCGTTGCAATAACTTATCAATTAAACTATTACTTCTTTGCTCTACGCTCCCCTAGACTTAGCCTACTCAGCCTAATGATTAATTAATCTGCCACTATTTGTGTGATGAGGTCTGTTTCAGATATGTCGACCTCATCTCTCACCAACCGGCCGAACACGCAATGGTATAAAAGAAAAGTCCATTGGGCAAAAAGAGCCTTCAAAACTTCTGAATTAGATAAATATACTAATAAATTATGTATTATTTTATATTTATATATAATATATATAAGTGTAAAAGAAATGTGTTGTATACAGTAGAAAACCTATTAACTAGGTTTCGATCAATCGACGTTTTGGTACTCAAAGTCGTTAAAAAAAAGTAAAGAAACAGAAAAAAGAAGTTGTAGGCTACTTACAAATGGATCTTAAGCAATTTAATGATAGTGGATAAGAAAATGTAGCCATTACAGGTTAATTTCATAAAAGATTGATTAGACTTAGTACTTTCGTCCTTCTTCAGTTTCACTTTCAAGTCTGCTTCGTATATTTAAGGTTTATATGTAAGTATTTCTTCTCCGTTCGTATTAATTAAAACTTTGTATTATTAAATAAACGAGAATGCAGTACTGTAAATGCGAATTCTATTAGCTCGAGTTTTCGATTATCCGACACACCCTCTCCCTTATCGCTCTACTATTAATGGAGTCTCAATTATATATAAATTAAATAAAGTTGTACACAAAGATTGTTTTATGATTTTTTATATGGCCAAATATGTAAGAAATCATTTAAATTGTTTAAATAGAAAATGAAGAGTTTTATAGAATAATTCATATTCTTCAAATTTCTCATTTTATAAATCTGATATTTAATTTCTGTAAGTTTTGAGTTTATATGGAGCGTAAAAGAAGTATTTAAAAGCAGGCAATTTTTATTAAAATTTATTATTTTTATTTTTTATTCTAATTTTAATTATTTTGTTTGTAAATCGTTTTAAAATGTTTAAAAATTATGTAAAATAAATAATTATTTGTAATTTGTTTTCTTAATCGGTTTGTTGACTTTCGAAATAAAAATAAAATTCTCGTTACGAGTAATTTAACTTTAAAATCGCTTTATAAACTTAAATAACAACAAATGGATTTAACTCGTATGGTTATTTCAATATTTATTATTTAATTATAACAACTTTATTTCTACGTGTTTAAAACAATTATTTCTTTCGTAAATGTCATTATAAATTCTACATAATTTTTTTATAAATTTATATTTATTTTAAAATTTAATATATACAAATTTTCTTATTCGTAGACGTTACAGTTAAATAATTTTAAAATAAAATTGTAGAAAAGTTGTAGTTTTGTAATGTATTACACGAAATAGAGACTTTGTCTGGAGTAAGGAAATCGAATTCGGTAAAAGAATCTATAAAGAGATTTTCTGATGAAAGAATAACAAATCTATTGTATTACATTATAAAATTCCGACGATATAAAAAATATATTCAAGAATCTAATATTAAATTTCTCATTAAAATTGTTCAGAAATAGTGTCCGGTTTTAATTATTTACGTGTATAACAAGTTTTAATATATTTTTGTAATAAAAAGTATTATATTTACATTAAAATAATAGATTAAACATCATAAAAATAATTTAAAATTATTAACAAAATTATTTTTTAAAAAATCAGACGTTGTTATATACAGTAATTATATTTATTTTAATATTTTTGATAAATAAAATTATTTCAAATTAATTTTTGAATGAAAGGAATTTTCTTTTTTTCCCTGTTTATTTCAGTTTTATTAATGATTTTTCTATGTTTTATATATTGTTAAAATGGCTTTAACTTTCTGCTTCGCAGCCTTAACAACAGTTTTTTCCCAAAAACATTTTTATAATTAATTGATCACAAGCCATGAATGTAATGTGTTGATATAATAATATTTTATATATTATATAATACTTTACAATACATAAATATATATATATATATAAATACAATTAATCATAATAATAAATATATTACAAAAATTATCATTAAATAAACAAATTTTTAGAAAAGTTATAAATTTTAAGTTTGAACTCTTATTATTTTAACTGTAAGTTCGTTTTATGTTAAGTTTTAAATAAAATATTTTATATTAATTATTGGATTTATTATTATTTAAAATGAAACATATTTCACTTTAACATAAACATAAATTTCTAATTAAAAATGAATATATTTTAAAAGTTAAATGAAGGCAATATTTATAAATTAATTAATATTTCTGAAGATTTTATTGTTTTTATTTAAATTAATATTAATGTTTTTTTTAAAAAAAATAAGGTTTTAAAAAATTAATTTAATAAAAATCAGAACGAATTAAATCATTATTTTATTTTTTAATTAATTAGTTTCAGTGACAAGTAACATAATGTTTATCATCACGAAGTCAGTTTCTAGACATTTTTCGTTCGTGCAGAAATTTTGGTAAACAATTCCTGATATTCAAAGAAGTAAACATAGAAAATGTCGCTTATATGACGCCGACTCTGTTTTTCTTTTCTATATTTATGTCTGAAAACAAATCTTTGTCTTAGACGAGAAGAATTTACTTAGGATTAAGCAGGCGTCTAGTGGATAAACAAAAACAAAATCTCTAATGTTCTATACAAACGTGTTGCTCATACTACATAAAAAAACCATTGTTTATCACTTCTTAGAAATTCCGATGGAAATTTCTTGTGAAATAAACTGAATAAAATTCATATTTGTCACTGAAATTTTTAATGGAAAAATAAGGAATACCTTATAGTGTTGCAAGAAATTTTCATTTAAATAAATCTCAAAGTTATTACATGCATCAGTTATTTATCATGTTACAGTCTCCGTTTTGTTTTAGACTAAAACAAAAAAAACAAAATTTATATTAAAATTTTATTAAATTGAACTTTGAAAAAACTTGTTTAAACAAGATTAAATTTAAACTATTCATAATTTAAATAGATTACTGCATCTAAAAACTTTTAAACTTTTAAAGTATTTTCTAATTATAATGCTAGTTTAGTTTAAAAAAAAAACAAAAACCATCAGAAATGAAAAAAAAATTAATTTTGAGAAAAAAATTTAACATTAAAATATAATAAAAAGCAAAAAATATATGAATCTATTAGTTACATGAACCTACGAGTGGGAGAGAAGGGAGAGCAACTGGCCTTATAAATTGGCAAAATGGAAAAATTTGGGCAAAGTAAAAACAAAACAAAAATCAGAGAGAGGGTGAAAAATGTTTAACAAATTAGAGATGGCAAACTAAAAATGGGCACTTGTGTTTTCCTTTGTGTAAAATCTCAGTAAATCAACCCCCTTGTCCCCTTATCAAACTGTCCCCACACACCTATGATTAGTAATTCCAAGAGATAATCTAGATTTAATGTAATAATGAAGAAAAGATTTCTATTTTTTCAAACGAACTTTTTTTAATACTTAATATTCTAATATCAAATATTATGTGTTATAACAGATATTATTGTCGTCTTCTCGTATAAGTTATAGTAACGTTTAACATAGAATATCGACAATATTCTGAAGCTTATTCTTTAACAACCAATTTTATTTTATGCATGTCAAGAAAATTTAATTAATGAAGCAATAACAGAAAATATAAGACATTGATGTATTTTGATTTATAAATCAATACCATTTATTAAATTATTAAAGACGTAAATTACTAATGTAATTTTAAATATGTAAATTTTTCATAACTCTATCATTTAATATTTAAATTGTAAAAATAATTATAATTGACCTGTTGCTCTTATACAGTTTATATTAAAATCGAAATCTTCTTAAGTTAATTGATATTTTATTTTATTTTAGTATTGCTTTAAATAGATAAACATAAATCAAAATATACGTTCTCCTTGTAAAGTTTACAAATTATTTTATTAAAAATAAATAGAAAGTTAATTGAATTATATTTTGAATATATAACATTAATAAACTATCTGAAAATTAGGTATTTTCAGAGGCTGAAATTTCGGAAATATAAATTCTTAAGCGCATGATCGATTAAATATATGAAAAATAATCGAACAAACTCATTATTTCTCATAAACAAATGCCATAATAAACTATAATAATTATGAAATTTCTTGAATATTCTCTTCATTGCATTCTAGTCTCAAAATCTTGCAATCAACATGAAATTACACAGTGGTTAAATAATTAAATCAGTATCTGTGATAGTATTTGAACAGTATGAATGAAATAATTGAGCTTACATAAAAATAAAAAACTGCTTAACTATGCCAAACAAATTTCAGTATAAAAATTGTCAATGTAGAAATTAAAATAATTACTACAATAATTATTATTAGAGTTGCGAAATGTTACGACTGAAGTCTTGCCACATTTCCTTTCATCTTCATCAATCAAGTAATTAACAAATTGACAAATTAATAGAATTTAATTGATTAAGAATTTATACACTATTAATTCACGTAGTTATTTAGTGATGTATGAAAAGAAACTGTAAATAATTATTATTGGATTGGATCTTAATCATGGTTACTATTTTCTTACTGTTTTAAAATGATGATTATTTGTAGTCATTCTAAAATAAAAGTTTTATAGAAATTTAATATTTTAAATAAAATTATAATTCAAAAGTATTCGTATTACTCTTTATTTCGTTTTCATGTAAGATAGTTGCAAAGAATCATCATTATTCTCTCTTCGTAGTCCATTTTCTCCAATGTAGGTCATCGTATCGCACATCAGAGGACATTTAATGTACAAAAATAGAACTAATTTTTGTGGAAATACTATTTTTACGGTATATTTAAAACCAATAAAATGTAGTTTTAGAAGTATTTAAAAGACTGTTATTAATTTCTTTAAAACTGAAGCGAATTACAACTTAATAATAAACATCTAAATTTAAGGGCATTGAGTCTGTTCTTCCGATCTCCCCGTTCTTCCGTATCTGTAAAATAGTTCACGCACACTCATCCAAGCCTTCCGGTTATCTTAATAATCAATAAAATAAATAAAAGGTTTAATAATTAATATAAAATCAAGCGTTTTTACTTTCAAAATATGCTAATTTAACGTGTTTATATATATATATATATTTGTATTTTTTGCAAGGGAAGGCCAGATACATTAAACAATCCAGTAATAATACACTATAATCGAGACAAGATATGGTAAGGTTGAAAGCAGGAGACCTAGATTAACTATATAAAGACTTTTAGTTTGAAAGGGAAGTTACATTATTTAAATTCAAAAATTTTTCCCTAAACGGATAGATAAATTACCGGCACGACTCCGTTGCTAACAGGAAAAGTGTGATGTACAGGGGCAAGACACTACCAAAAAATTTGAGAACATTGCCACGAATAATTGCTCATTTTATTTTAAATTTAATTTTTTTCGAGATTTTACATAAGATATCTGGATAAATTTTAACATTTATTTAATATTATTTTGATATTTTACTAAAGCAGGAATATTTTTGTCCTTTATTTATCTAAAATATAACAGTCGTCCATTTAACTAAACTTAACTATATCACTTATAACACTAAACATACGATCTATAAATTCTACACGTTATTCTGTAAACTGATTCGTATTGATATAATATCGGTTTTCGCGAATTTAGTCTACTGTACAGTACATGAATAGTAACGTTCCTTAGATCAATGAGGAATAAATATTGTTTTAATTAAATTATTTTCTATTATCTGTAGTGATATCGTTATTTATTATTAAAAGCTTAATTATTTGTAAATTTTTAATGAGTAATCTAAAGTAAAATTGTTATATAAATTTGAACAGATTTTGTTAATGATTAAAGAGTGAATTTCTTTAATTATTTTCTTATGTTAAAGCATTTTTGATAATAACTTTAAACCTTAATAAATTTGAAATAACTATATTTTAATTTGATATTGATAAAATTGTTTTATATTTTTCACATATTTTAACCGAAGTTCAAATTTAAAAACAGGTTTATTTTGTTTGGAATCTGAAAGAGATTATTAATTACAGCATATAATTTAACGTGAGATATTAAATATTAAGAAAGTTATATAATTTATGTAAATTTTTCGTTATAAAATAATTTCATCATTCATAATATAATAATACGTTTATGAAAACAAACATTTTCTTGTTAATCTTCATTCCTCAGTCGAATTTAATATATAAATATTATAACAAAGAATAGCAAAGAATATTTAATTATAACAGAAAAGAAATTTTTCTAAAACAAAAATATTCGTAAGTATATTTTGTAATGTTTATTTGAAAAGTTTTATCCCATTAGATTAAAACTTAAATCAATGAGATTAAAATCAGGTAGAATATCCTTATATTTTGTTATTTTTCTTTTGATAAATATAAGTATTAAATGACAAAAGCTTTGTTTTGACTTTAATACTTAAAATCTAAAATAAATCTGAAATAAATTTGTTTGCTTAAAAATTGAAATAATAATAATAATAATAATTTTTAAAAAATTTATCTTAAATTTAACTTAAAACAAAATTAGATATCACTTTGTTTTATCTGTGATTAAATTATTAGTTCTTAAAATTAGGTAGAAATTAATTTAATTACCTTTAAAACGAAAAATGTTACTTTTGTTTCAATTTCGCATGTAAATCAATAAGTGTCCAAGACATTGAAAGAGAATTGTGCATGGCTGAGCACTCGCTGTTTACATACTATTGATTTGTCTGATGTTGTTTACTCGATTTTCAATGACGAATAATGTGAAAGGTAGCTTTGTTTTGTTGGAAAACGTGAATAGAAATAAGTGTTTCTCCATATTTTCAAATATGTAAATATTTGACTAGACTTAATCTGATGAAATTTACGAGATAACCATATCAGACTGATGTGAAGAAATAGAATTCTTAAGGCTAAATATTTTATATTTTATTTAAATTATTAATAAGTAAACATAATTAGTAAATTTTGTTGCATAAAAATTATGTAATAAAATTATAAAAATAAAAATTTTTGTTAAAGAATATTGAATACATTATCATAAAAACTTATGTATAATTAAAATATAAATTTAAATAATAAATATGGAAAACAAATGCTGAATTATAGTTTATTCGTATAATGATAATAAGTAAGCTTGTGATGTATTAATCATGAAAAAAACATTAATGATTATGAAATTTTTATTATATGTTTATATTTACTTAAGTTATCTACTGTCATAAGATAGTCTGATACTAAAAAATAGTGAAAATTATATTAATCTGTAGCAGTATATGTTGTATTTAATTCATTATAATTTAAATTTTATGTTTTAAATGAGGTTTTAGGGCATTGCATTGTAACTTCTTTCGATATATATTTCGTTCATAATGATTCAGAATATATAATAAGGAGAATAAAAGTACCATTTCTCAGTAATTTTAATGGAAATGGAATGAAAATAAATAAAATTTCATACGGTTCGTTATTTTATCACTTTGAAAAATGAAACAATTTTCTTAAATCTAAACAAAGTGAAATACTTAAAAAGGGGATTGACCTATTAATCACTAAATATAATTTAGATCCTACAGATATTTTATTTAATTTAATGTGCCTGAAGACAAGTCAATCGAAGCTGAAAGAAATTAAATTCCCAATAGAACGATTTCGCTTAATGTCGTAAAGAAATTTGTTCCGAAATCTTCTCCAGTACAGAACTTAAAGAAACAATAGCAGCATGTTGAATTTGAGTGGCAGGAAGGTAATGAACTGCCTTAAGTCGAAGAAAGAATTGGGAGCAAAGGAAAGACCGTTTAAAGATTTCTCTCGCATCACTAGTTACAGCTTTTTTTCAGTCGTAGCTTTAGAAATTTAAATAGAAGTGAGTCTCCTTGTCTATTTTAACCGCTTAGAATATTTTTCCTCTGTTCTCGGAAAACCTGTCACGTAGTAATGAGTGTGATCATTTTCTCCGATACCAGATAGAGTCTTTTCATATTGTTTTTCTTTCATAGGCAAATTTGAGATGCAAGACTTTCACTTAATAATTTCGTCAGTTTCTCGAATTTACAATAGTGAATAAAATTTGTCTTTTTGAAGAAACTGTTTTACTCAAATCTCTAAAAAGTTCGATAACAAAAGTTTGATAGTAAATTTCTTTGTTGCTTTTATTTAAATTTCAATCAGAAAGGTCATTTACTTTCTTTTCTTACAGTCTTTAAATAGATTCTGTTTGAATAGTTATTTAACAATATTAATATTTTTCAATTTTTATTTTTTCATTATTTAATGTTTTTCATAATGTTTATTTTATGTAAATTATTATAAAAACGTTTAAGCGTTATTTTTCTTAGATTTTATACTTGATTATTAATAGTCTTCTAAAATATATATTAAATTGTTAAATTTAAATCATTTTCTATTTAAATCAATAGAATATTATTTGTTAGCTACATATAAAAATTACAACTTTAAAAATTGATTATTACTTACATGAATCTTTGAAAACTAAAAAGAATTTTAAAATAAGTTATAAAAATGTAAATATACAATTATTCTTAAATTCTATTTTTATATCGTTGTTAATGCTTAAATGAATTAATATACGATAGGTATACATGTATATATGTTAACTCCATTTTAGTTGTTAAAAAATATAGTTTTTATATAATTTTCTCGAACATTTCGAAATTAATTACATGGTAATTTCATTGAAAATGTGAATTAAGTATCTGAAAAAGAAATAATTATTCAATAATTTCCATATTTTATTGAAAATGCGATAAGATATTGAAGTTCATTCTTCTACAAAACCGTTGTAATTTGTTTTTTGCTTTATTTTTTAAGTACTTTTTAATATTCTTTAACTTTATTCATATTTTTATATGACACGAATCTCATTTAAAATATTTCAAATAAAATTTTTAAAAAATTAATAAGTATCAATTTATTATACTTATTAATTTTGCATACAAGACTTATTCCAATAAAATTAGTTTATTCTTCAATTTCTTTAGCGTAAATATCAATGTGAAATATAAAGTTAATTACGATATTATCTTATTAATCACAAGAAACATTAAACACCAGTTAATGATTAATGTATAAAACATTATATATTAATATACTAATATATAAGATACTAGTTCATGATTAATTTATTAAAAAACGATTAGTAAATATAGATATATTCATGTAGTTTATACATATTTTCACAGGTCAATAATATATAAATTTAAAACATTATATTTCTAATTAATTTAAAGCTGTTAATTATAGAAGTAACTATTCATTAATCATGCTTAATTACCTGCGAGTCAAAGCTAACCAGGAGTTCATTCCATGAAAATGTTAGCCTGACTGGACCAATAAACAATTCTCAAGTCTATAAACGGTGTCATTCACATATGTCTCATACGAGAAATTAATCTAATTAGTTTAAAATAATTATTCTCCGTTTTTCGTTCATTTCTCATACTTTTTGCTAAATAAATTAATAATGATTTATTTTTATAATTTATAAAAATATTTAATAGAAAATACAAATACAAAATTTTATATATTTGACATTAGAGATTTGTATTTTCTAGCGTTTACCTTCAGCGTTAAAAAAGGATGCACATAAATTAAACAAGGGCCTCGCATTATGAGTCTTTATCTTGGGCCCCATATTTGTACATGTATCATTATAGATAGAGAGGAAGGGTCTGTTATACGTTATAGCTAGGATCACAGCAAGTCTATGTCCAGCCCTTTGCATATGTGTAGAATATATATATATATATTACACACATATTTAAATAAAGTATAGCATATTTTAATATATAAAGAAAGTAAATTAACTCACAATAAAAAATTTTTTTCGATAAAGTACACGCTTTCTCAATAAGCACAATTATTTATCAAAATTTCATGTTATCCCGAGAATTTAGATTGCTTTTGATAACATTAATAAGTCTGTTTAGTTATACAACTATTACGTACAAATAACTAAAGTTACATATTAATATAATTTTACAATTAACTGCCTGGGCCATCATGCAGTTACTTTGAGAAATCCGGAATGGGATCTAAGCGATAAAAATAAATTTCGCGCGTTATAGAGAGTCTCTCACCACTTGGCCCTCCTCATTGTGGGCCTGGCCGAACCCACGATGGGCTTGAGAAAGGTGTTTTTAGTGCCCACAGGAATAGAGAGTGAGAAAAATTACTACTTAATATTATTAACAAATAATTTTTAATCGTTTCAAATCATTGATAGATAATGAAAAAACATTGTAATATTTTTTAATTTTTAATTTTAATTCTTAAAAGTTAATAGATACATCTCAGAGATTTATGCTTTATAACTATTTTTAAAAGGAAAAAATTATTTTAGCAAATAAGCAAAACTAATACGTTTACAGCGATTCTAGTACAAATTTATAACTTCTTGGTAACTTTCATCGTTCAATAAGCTCTTCATCCTTTCTATTCATTTCGTAAGTGTATCTCCCATATGAGGTGTTTGAGGAAGCCTATGTATTATTTATAATATTTCCAGAACTCGATGGAAAATATGGCGACACGGTCGATAGAATGGTCCATTATCTTTCTTGCACAATGTAATTCTTGTACGTAGTTGGCTTTTTTTCTTCCGAAATATCAGTAGAAATAACGTCGAGAAATCTTTCTTTGTTTCGCTAGTCTTCTCCTATTCCAGTCCAAAAATATGATTTCTTTAAATATTTTTACTGCTACTTTATAAAATAAAATCTGTTTATATAAATATTTATGAAAACTTTTTTGATTATTCCGTAACTTAAAAGAAAAAATTAAATCATTTATATTTTATTTCTTAATGTAAAATTATGTTGTTAACATACATTTTAATTCTTTGTCTTTAAATAAAAATTTTTCGTAATTTTTAATTATAATCAAGGATTTTTAATTTTAATTTATAATTTACTAATTTTGTAAAATTAAAATAATAATAGAGTACTTGTATATATATCCTATATAAAAACATGATTATAGGGCCTACCTACGTTATGTAAATTTAATATCTAAAATTTAAAAATTATTCTTGATAATTATATAGTGGATTGCAGAAAGAAACAGAATTTGTTACAAACTTAACAGGAAAAAAAATATAGAATAATAAACAGCTAAGTATAAGTGTTTTCTTTTCCAACATCTGAAGGTGATAATGAATAAATCATTAAGAAGCTCATACAGTACATATTGTGAGCATTAATATCAACAAGAAGTTTCCACCTTAGATCATTTTCAAATAATTATAGTGAAGAATACTTCAACCTAACAATTATCTATGCAAATAGCATTACTAAAGTACTACCATCTGCCCGAGAGAAAGATAAACAAAACACTGAAAAGAAATTCTTTTTTGATAATATTATCATAATAGTGTTTGGTAAACTGCGTTGAGCCAATTATGAAATCTATGCAAGTTTGGTAGATCATTAAAAACTCTCCCACTACGAAAAAGAATAGCGATCTCGTTACGGTTTGTTAGTGAATATAATACTTGAAAAATATTCTAAAATCTTGGTAGGAAAAAAAAATAGGGGTTTAACTATCTTCATTAACACTTTAAGAAAATCTACTTACGTCAATATTTAAAATTTATTTGATAAAATCGAGAATTCTTTTGAAAAATTCAACATTATATTGACAAATCTTTATCTATTTGTTGTATGAAAATTGTAAAATTAGCTTAATTTCATGGGTTACAATTTCGATAATTAGTTTAATCTTTCTCTTATTATCACTAATAAATATTATTGTAATTGCGAAAGTAAGTTATTCGAAATTTTTCGCTATGTTACCATCATTAATTAGACTTACAATTGTGAAATTTCAATCAAATTGAATTTATCAAAATGCCATTGAATTTTTCCCGCAGGGAATATTATATAATTGAATTTACATAAACGTAAATTGAATAAACGTCTATTTATATGGATTTTCTTTTATCTTTTGTCTTTACAAAAGGAAAGTTCTAAACAGCTTTAAGTGTTTCCAACCCTTAAAAAAAAAGAAAAGAAAAGTTAATATTGTTATTGTATCTGGAGTTATAATCTGATATTTTTAAAGTAGATAATTAAAAACATTATCTCATTTCCATAAATAAAGTAAATTTTCAAAGTTCAACTTAATGATTACTTGATAAAAGTTTAATACATTCAAATAAAGATTGCCAAATAGAAGGAGGAAAGAAAATTATTCTTTGAAAGGCGAAAGTTTCAGAATTCAAAATAAGAATTAACATAATTCTTTCGCGTCTTGGAAGCTAAAATTTTCCCCAAGATAAACGACTTTCATTATTTTTGCATTAAATTCAAAAAAAGAAGCTCTGTTTATATCCTAAAAGTCCTAATGGAAATTATTATATTTAAAATATGCTCTAAAATATTTTTTTAACTTTACAATTTTTCTTTTCATTTTTGTTTCTAAAGATAGAAGAATCGATTCTTATTCCAGATTATTAGACATAAATATAATAAAAGTAGTTCATTCTTAAATTTAATTTATTTCCGTTATTTATATACAAAAAATATTTTAATTGTTTTAATAGAATATTAAAAATTAAAATCTTCAGAAATTCAATATAAAATTTTTATTCCTAATTAAATTTGAGTGAAAAATATTTAAATATATTTAATTATCAAATTAAATATCTTTAAATTTGCTCAAAAATATGATTTTTCTATCATTTTTTAATTATTATTAAGAGACTCTTATTCAGCTTTTGTGGAAAAAGTTACAATATGAAAAGTTCAGGCAAAGTTAAAGTAAGGTTTTTTAATATAATTAATTAATTAATTAAGTTATATTAACTTGTAAGTTGTGAAAGAACAAATATAAAATTATTTCCGAGTATAAAAAGTAGGCGAATGTATTGCCTTACTGTACTGAAAAAGAAAAGGAAAAAAAATAGTTTACACAGCCTTATAAGAAATCCAATAAGAGAATAGGTGGCTGTGGAAATAATACGATGTCAGGTAAAGGAACAGAACATTTAATGACTTTTTTTCGAAAGAGAAGAAAGAAAAACAGAATTACATATTAATAAAACATTTGCGTTAGCTGAACAGAATAATATTAGTGTTTTTATTTGATAATTTATTATATCTAATTATTTTTTTCGCACAATAAAGGTAAAACATAAACAATGAATTTACTTATTTATTTTGTTATTTCTCGCTAAGCGAATTGGAAAAGATTGCATAGGATTTCGATGGTTATTGTTTTGGACAAGTCATATCTTTCTTCAGTTTTCTCTAGACCTGAGAAAACTAATCAATATTGGATGGCCAGTAACGGAGTAAAATCAAAGCTTAGATTTGCGAGAACATTACAACTTCATTAAGTTTTTATCGTGTGTTTATTTCTAATATAAACGAGGTTGTTCTGAAGCAACAATAAATATAAAATTATAGAAACGTGTATTTCTGTATTTTGTTACTAAATAATAGTAACAATCTAAAAATCCTCCAGTATTTTTATAAAGAAATTGCATTTATTCGCTTTGAAATGTTATGTAATTGAAAGAGATACGAAGTAAAGAGGCTTATCTATGCGTTTTTTTCAATGATTTAATCTATCCTATTTTTTTCATATATACAAAACGATATAATTTATTTTCTATTCTATTCATAGAAATATTTATTTCGATTTTCTCGATATCCTTCTACGTAATTCGAAATTTCAACAGGACCAATATAACTTGATTACTTTTAGTTTTTCTTTTATCGAACTAAGGTAAATCGATATTGTTTCTGATACAACGTCAAGTACCTTTCTAAAAGTCTGTAATGGAATCAGATCTTATGTGTTTATCGACAGATTACCAAAAATGTTAAAGGATTTGGAGACAAAGTCTTGTTTTAAGTCATAGTTTTATCAATTTTCTAGCTTCAATAATAAATTTTGCTGTTAAAAAAATACGTATATGTTTATTTTATTCACTCAAAAACTCTTTGTTCACTTATTTTTTATAATATTTATTAAATTTTTTAAAACACATTCTGCATATTGATACAATTATCTAATTTTAAAAACGTCTTATTAAATAGTATTTTGTAATACTGATCTTGTTAACTTTGCATAGTTTATAAAAGAATGGTAATTTTTTAAAGGTTTTTTCCGTTTTTTTAAATAGTATTTAATAAATAAATATTTAAAAAATAGAAATGAAATGATCAAATTGTATAAATATATGTTAAAAGTGAAAAATTATATTTAGCATTCAACGAAATATTACAAATTATTTTAAATAGCCCTATTAGAATTTTTAATGTACATAAATATGTATAAATTCCATTTGCATCGAGTCAGAAATGTGCTGCGCTTGCCAAATGTTGACTTATACCAACTGTCATAGTATACTTTAAATACTCACTGTTTTGGCTTTATTCCAACTCCTAGAATTTATAAAGCAATAAAATAAAACATAAGATTCCAACTTACTTCAGAATTATACTAAGATAACTATATATTATCAAATTTTCATATTCTATATAATTTTATTCATCAAAAACTATCCGAAACTCACGAAATAACACATTTCAGCCCATACAAAATAGGTAGATGTTTAGGCAAAATTCAACCAAATCTGAAACATTTTACGAAAAACTTAAATATTAATATATACATCCAATACACGCAATTTATTAAAATTTTAAATAAAAAACATATAGCTTATTTTCATTTTAATATATATATATATATAAAAAAAAAAACGTTTTCCGATCTCACTCACTCCCTCTCTTACTCGCTCGTTCACTTTTCTTTTAAATTAATTGAATTTTCATATTCATGATTTCATGATCTTACAAGGAAAGATATTTGTCTGGCTTTTTGTGGTTATACCTTTACGATATTTAAAGATAAGAACGGTAACATAACACAAGATGGACATACATTGAAAAAAAATATAAGTAGGAAAAAGCAGAAGAGAACAGTCGAGATTTGAATGGCATTTATTCCTGCTTGATATTCAACATCACATGCTTCATGAATTCCAAATGTGAAAGATTAGTCTGATGCATACCGAAATCTTTAAATCAGCATAAAACCTTAAGGAAAATGGAATTGTTCTAACCAGTCACGTATATGATGCGTTTGAAATAGAAATCGGAAAAGAATATGTCCACTAAGATATTAATACCTCCCTAAATAAAAGAAAAAGCAACTAGACCTGCCTTGAACTACATCTATTGTTCTTAGTTACCTGCTGTTTGTCCTCTGTGATATTACACATCTAGATATTTTATGTTTATCTCTTAATATCGTAAAATATATTGCGCTCTATACATTACCTATATTTATTAACCAATCTATAAAATAGGACTTGATTATTAGGACGAAATTATTTATTATCTATTTTAAATTTAAAAGTATCTGACTTTTTAAATTGTGTGCAAATAATTTACACGGGAAATTAGTAACTCGAGATAAAGAATAATTTTGTAAATTTTAATTATAATATATCATTTAATTGGATAATTGTAATTTTATTTTAGTAGAAATGAATAATAATGTCGATAAATAAAAGTAGTAATTATTTAATTAGCTTTGTGAAATGTTATTAAATTATTATTAACAATTAAAAAGTCGCTTTTATAATAAAACTCATCTCAGTTGTAATTTTGGTTCTAAGTAGATTTTCTGTTAGAAAATTGAAATGTAAATATCTAATATTTATAATAACAAAGAAATATTTTAAAGCATAAATTTTGAGAAAAAACAAAAAAATTATTTGAATGTTTTGTTATTTGATTTTTCAATATTTGGAAATTTCTACTTTAATCTTACACTGATTGCTTAAAAAGTAGGTTAGAAAGGCGTTTTCTCTTCATTTTTTATTGTTTTGTATTTTTCTTTTCTCCCAGAAGACAATTCATCTTGGCGACAAAACTGGAAAGAACGAAAATGTATCTTTCCACTAAATAGGAGAAAGAGGCAATAGGATCCTTCGAACTTCTTTGATTGAAGTGCTGTTCCATCCAACGAATAACAAGAATAAGGACGCGCGAATTCTCTCTCCCGTTACACCATCTATCTTGTTACGAAATTGAGAAATTGCTAGGGATTGTGAAGCAGATCTGTTCAGAATGATCGCCGACCATTGCTTACCCTCCCGACTTTTTGGAGTCGCCACTAAGTAGACTAAAAGTAATTTGTCATGTCCTCAAACACGAAGCTTTTACAAAAACTGTAGAGTTTTGTTACCGACCACCTCCATACTCGTCGGAGGAATAGAATCGATCGTTAAGGATTTTCCCCGTAGCCGTATAGAAACCTATAAGATATTCGTTTTCGTAAGATTTTCTCGCTCCTGATTGCATTCTTCTCGTATCCTAGATCCAGGTAATAAAACGTCGAGATTTGTGTCGATTCGGGATGTCTCCTTTTAGTTGCATTCTGTAAATTCAATTTAGCCCTTCCGCATCTTCTAGAAATTATCTCGGATGCCGACAACATCTCTTCGTTTAATAACTTTGAAAGAAAACTGGACACTTTCAAGCTATTATGTCTATCCTTTAGCTGTAAAATCAATTGATTTAGATTCACGTTTCATTTTTAAGAAGTTTCTTCAGCTAAAATCCTTTAAGAATAAACTTTAATTAATTATCAAAAATACATAATTGAATTTATTTAAATATAATTTAATTAAATGTTAGTATTCTTTATTCAAATAATGTTTTTTTATAAAATATTTTTATGTATTCAATTACTTTTCATCTTATAAAAAATTGAATTGTATTTAATATTTTCTTTTTAGTTATATTATCCTTCTTTATTAAATTAAAATTGAAATCTTCATGTCAGATTAAATTATATGCAATTTTTAAAATGGAGTTGAACAAAATAAAATATTCATACTTTAATTCACAGATTTTTTCATTTCAGAATTTTATTTTATTAAAAATATTAAACTTTTTTTTACTATTTAAAAAAATAACAATATAAAGACAGAGTTTCTATCAGGAAGAATGTTAATTCCAAACATTATTAGATTAAAAAAATATATTAATTTATTTACTGTTATGCAAATTAATGTCTAAATTAAACTCATATTTAAATTGTTCGATCGTATCCTTTATTATTATGATAAGCAGCATTTTAATGTATGCTTTCTAATTGCATAAAGCGCGTTATAAGGTTGTTTTTGTAGTAGATAATCAAATAAACTCATAAATCTATATTAACATAAAATGCAGAAATTTAATTTAAAATATGCACGGATATAAAAATAATTTTGTAACTAATAAATTAGTTAAAACAAAAATTAAATATTCAACAAGTACAAATCAAGACTGTTAGTTGTTTCCGGAGAATTATAAAATTAAAAATATATGTTGACATTATACTTGTTTATTGTAAGTTGAGAGCGATGATTACAGATTAATTTTTTCATTAATATAAATTAGTAATTTTTGTCAGCGATAAGGAAGGAAGCTGTCATCAACTGCGTAATGAATAGTGTCATATTGATTATCATTAAATTGTAATTCTAGTTATTCAAAATTTAGATCTGGTTATCTAACTGTTGAATTTTTCATGCTTGCTTTCAATTGATAACTTTCAAATGATTGAATCGGTTATAATGTGCTAAATTCTAGGGTTAAACAAAAATACAAAAATAATTATTTTTAATTAAATTAATTTATATATACATATATTTCCAAGTTTTATAATAACTAAATCAAAAGAATTAAATAGTAAATGCTTCGCATCATATCCATTAATATTAACTATTAATAGAGATACTTGTCAGAATAGGATGAGACAATTTATAGAAATAATTTAAAACGGGCGTAAAATTTTATTTTATTTTTATTGTATCTAAAAAATATTAATCTATTTATTATGAAAGAACAAATAGATGTAAAATAAAGTTAAAAAGTAATTATTGGACATCTTCAAAACGGATTAATAACACGTCTCAATAACTATTATGCCTATATTAAAATGTTTAATAAATTAAACTAGATTTTTATTACAAAATAATATTTAATCCGCTTATTTACCATTTTTTATAATAGTAAACAGATTTTCTAATGAACTTCTCGAGAACAGGATTTTCATATTGACGTTTAACATCTTTCCTACATTTAAAAAAAATATATAAATTATACTGTTAATAAATAACT
The DNA here is from genome assembly GCF_030686945.1 of Centruroides vittatus. Classification (NCBI taxonomy): domain Eukaryota; kingdom Metazoa; phylum Arthropoda; class Arachnida; order Scorpiones; family Buthidae; genus Centruroides; species Centruroides vittatus. The sequence goes on along the minus strand of NW_027122706.1, from coordinate 7,631,617 downwards.
GAGTATTTACATATACAAAGACATTATATTATCTGTTAGCAAAATGTTTCAGTTTTTGATTTCAATAGATTAATTTATATATTATTTTTTTAATCCATTCCATTAATTCGTTATTTAATTTATCAGTTAGATACGTAAACCATTTTAAAACACGTAAAGTTACTTCAAACATTAAAAAGAAAACAATACAGGAAAAAGCAATTGGTTGAAAATGCGATATTTCGACTAGGAATCAATCAATATTTATCCATTTCCATAAAAAGAAACCTTTTTGGTATTTGAAAGAAAGCAAGAAGGATTTCAAGATCTGTAAATCACAATTTCCCTAGGGAAAGGGTCAGAAAACCAACCAAATGACTATAATTCGCGTTTTGTTTGCATCACATCATGCTTCTTCTCCCCACATCCGTTTCTGTCAGCTAAATGACAGTTTTCTCACCAAGAGAGAGCCACAACCCTTGATATTTTTTCTTCTTCTTTCTATCTGTAGTTAAAAACTATTTTTGTGTCCTACTTTTGTTCTTTTGACTGTACATCATTGGTTTTTTCCTTTGGGCTAGTACAGGAAATACGAGCACTTGTCTTAAAAGGGATAGAAAGAAAACTTCTATCAATGTCTAAAATAATCGATAAAACAATTACATTAGTTAATATTTATAAACAATTTTTATTATAGTTTTTTCAATTTTATGCCTAAATTTTATCGGTAATATTAATTTTAATTAATAATAAAAAATATATATATAAACCTACATCCTTTTTTCAATGAAATTATTTTGTTAAATATGAATTAAAACAGAATTAATAATTTATAAACATTTAAAATCGATTACTTCTAGTAATTAAAACATAAATTATTCATGTTTAAAATAACATCATTTTAATAAAGTTTATTCTTCTAAATATTTAACTTGATTTTTTTTATTTGCAGATTTTTATGACTTTATTAAAGAATGGCGGATTTATAAAGCGCAATTCTTCTTCTAAAACGTAGGACATTTTCCACTGAAATCTAAAGTAGGTAAGCTTCCCTTTGAAAAATTTGCTTGCTAAAGAAGCATTGAATATTTTTCTTTATTAAATGTTATCTAATACCATTTGCATCCAAACATAATATACCGTATTTCAAATCAAATCAATGTAAGTATCAATAAGAAAGCGAGGGAAAAAAGTTAAATAATTTTTGGAAAATGTGAATTTACATCGTTCATTGAGTTAATGCCATTCGAAGTAAAATTTCTCATAGATTTAACGTAATCCTGAAAAACTGCACCAAGTTTCAAACTATAAAATGGATTTTGGAATTACAAACCATCGATTTGTTTGAGAAGAAAAGTGATTTTTGATTTTTAGAATCAACAATAAAGACGAGAAGCTCAAACAATGATATGATTTTATTATATAACATAAAGCATAAAAAATGAATTTTTAAAGCAATTTATTATACTTTTTTAAAAATAGATCGAACATATTTTCACTATAAAAGATGATATTCTGTGTATAATAATATAAACTATCGATTATATTACGCTCATCATAAATTTAAAACATTTTTAATTAGATTTTGAAATATTATTTTAAATTATTCATCCGAATTTTATTTTTATTAATTTTTTAATATTTCATTTTGATAAATATGCTTACAAGATTCGATATTTCTACCGTAAAGATAATAAAAAAATATACATATTAAAAGAATGAAAATAAAATAGAAATAAAAGTAAACAAAATTAAATGAAAATAAATTGTTTTGTGTATTTTTCATATAATAAAACAAATAATAATAACGTTGTTTATAAGTTTATTTTGTTTTACCTACGAATGTTAATTGAATAACTTATACGTTAAGAGGGAGAGAAAATACAAATTTTTCTCCGGACCCAGAAAAACTTAGGGGCTCCTAGTAGTTCCTATTCCTAATTAATTAATGTTAGTTTTATTAAAAGAATATAAAATATTCAAGGTTGTTTATAATTTATAAAGAAGCATTCTACGTATTTCATTTGTACAAAAAAATAAAATAAAAAAAAAGGCAAACGGAGTCTCTAAGAGGCAGAGGCTCGATCTATCCCAGAGCCCATAAAAGCTATCGACGGCCATACACTATTCATTCAATATTTAATTTTTATTTAAAGTTGTTATTCGTTAAATTTATTTAATGTCAAGTTAAAAACACAAAAATTGAAATAAAGATAAACAATAATTCTGAATTGATTTTTGTTGCACGAATAACACATAACTCAATATAAATATTAATTATTAAACACTCTAGACACGTAACCATAAATAAAAGTGAAATTATTCATCACCAATTCAGTTAATAAAACTATTTAAATTAAACAAATTTCAGTTTTATATTCAAGTCGTCATTTCTGTTTATCATGAATTCTTGTTAAGAAAACTTCGTTTACCACTTTCCCTACCCGAGTATTGAATCATGATTTGCATAAATTCGTTTCCTAATTAAATGGAAACGAATATTGTTCGTGATTAGATTCGAATAAGTCTTCTACAATAACTTCTATTATATCTTAAAATTTTGTCTAATTATTTTAGATAATGAATGATTTCACTCGTAGTTTATATCTCGAATTACTTTAGATGATAAATACAGAATTAAAAAGATCATTTTTAACAACAGGTATTCACTATTTACGTGCATAAATCATCATTAAATTTCGCAACAAGTTTGTTTACAACTCGTTTCACAATTAACAGAATACGGGAAATTCCTGATAAATCACTTAAATGATGATGAAAACGATTCACTCTTTTAGATAAACGTGATTTGAGTCTATTACTCTTCATTACTATTAATGTTGTACCGGGTAGTTGTTACCATGGTGACGAAAGTATTGCTTAACAGTTAATGGACGTCATTGTTCGACACGTTGTGCGCTTGTAGTTGTCGTTCTTCTCTTTAAACATCTATCTAATCTTTTCGCAAAGTTCAAAGATTAATGCTCTTGCTTGTGGTTTCCTTTATACAAAGATTTGTTTGAAATTTTATATATTACGGAAACAAACTTGTTGCAAAGAGATAACTTTTAGAAATTACAAAAATCTGTATTTACTTTTATGATTTATATATGGAAAGAAATAAAAATTGCATATTCCAATGGAACAGAAATGAATTTCACCAGTTTTCGTTTTAAAAAACCGCTTTGTGTTTTGATCGATTTCTAAACTTTTGGCTCGGTTCATGAAAATTCAAAGATATTTCTAACATTTTTGTTGTTTTTTCTTAAATTTAATAAATTATATTTCCAATATTCAACAATAAATTTGACATTTAATGTAATAAAATTTAATAAAATAAATCATCAATATTAAATTATTAATTTTTCTTTATTTTTTATAAAATAATGAGCTTAATTTTTTAACTAGGTTGCTAAATGAATTTTTAATACATATTTTTTGTTTTTATTTATCGATTAATCTATTAGATAAAAGAAAATTTTTTAAATTATAATATATATCGATTATATTTAATATGAAAATTTTTTCTCGTTGAAGTGATTGTTCTTAATTACTAAATCCAATATTCATGACTTGTACAGAATAATTTAAAGTTTTTAAATAACATTCATTTGTAATTACATTTTAAATGTTTTTAGATAAGAAAAGAATCAAGAAACAGTAGTATTTGTACAATTCTTTTACTTTTTTTTTTAAAGAAAAAGCATACTGCATTCTGCGTTTTATTCTTAAATTAATTATCATATTCGACCCGTAAATAAAAGAAATCAAATAATAATTTTTTATATTTTTTCTTTTAAAGAGTCTGAATGAAAAAAACACTTCATACATAAATCATTAAAATACATACATTTTTTTTAGATTTATTTTTATTTTTTTACTTTTACACTTTCAATGGAGAATTCCAATTTTTAATTGTATGCAATGAATTTATTTATGACAAGTAATAATTATTCATAACATGTTTTATTCTACAAATATTATTATTTTTTAAAAATATATATCGGTATATTTTCGTGTAATTTTTAAATGACTCGTTTTCTTCGTGAATAGAATATTAAAAGATTTTTTTCGATGATGTAGTCATAATATGGAATTTTATTTGTGTGGGATGTATATACGCATCACGGATGTAATATCTTCTGCGAAAGCAACAATTCAGATCAAGATATTAAAACTTAAGTTATGTTAGCTATAAAATATTCACAGTCCGAAAACATCTGCAATAAATTTCTTAGAAAATAATAATACTTTGGTCAGCTAAAATTTTCAAGATAAGAATAAAATATTCATGTATAAAAATTTTGCTTTCTATTAATAGAATTTGATATTTTATTAATAATTTTACTTATTGTTGGTATTTTATATAACAATAAAGGTTGTTATAATAATGTTTTTTTTTCCTGAAAGGGAACTTCTTTTAGTAGTAAATGCATTATTCTCGAAAAACAAGTTATTAGTAGTTAGTCCAGAAGTAATTCACTTTTGTCTAAATAAAGTTATATCTATCCATCAATCGAATCTGTTCTTTCAGTTATTCGTTCAGCTTTGCTTTTTCTCTACCCTGTTAGACCAAAAAGGCTTTCTGTGAACAAGATAGATAGATTCATTTCATTTTCTGACATTTGATTGGATATATTGGTTCGAGTATTTCCGTCCTAAAGAAAGATAATTAATATATTCTGAGTAACTTCCTATATACTGTACTTATATAAGAATTTTTATCCCTACAGGCAAAGATTAAGTATAAAAGCTTTTTTATTTATTCGTGCGAATAGAATTTAATATTTGTCTTATGAAAATTTGCTTGATTTATTTATTAGATAGATAATTTTGTAGTTTTAGATACAGATTTAGTTTATAATAAATAATTTTTGTTTTTTATACTGAAAGTAAATATTTAATCAAACAATTTACTTAAAATTGTTTTTCTAAATATTTTTTATAATAAAAAAATAGCAAAAAAATGGTATAAAGTCTATTTAAATTGAACTAAATGAAGAAAACATGTTATCAATAGTTTCCTGCTTTAATATAAATTACGTGTTATATGATCTCTTCTATCAATTGTTAAGTGTTTTTCCTCTGTTCAAAAAAGTTCGTATTTTAGAAAAATATGATAAAAACCATGTTACGTAACTATCATTATCTCGTTCTTTATCGTCGATTTTTACATTTTTTATTACATTTTTCAAATATTAATATTACAAAAACGTTATAAAGAATAACGTTTTTGTCATCTTTACGTTCAGTAAGTGTTTTTATTAAAATTTTTTAGATTAAACTGATTGATAGGTCTATTACGATAAGAGGAATAGTGAATTAAATTTTGTTCTTTCGTTTCTTTTTATGCGTCATTTATTAAAATTGATAAATGGAAACAAACAAATTCATCTTGATGATACATAACTGAAGTGGAAAAATAGAGAGAGATAAAAAAAAGCAGCGAAGAATAAATTTTAAGTTTAAACATAAATTTAGTAATATATTTTGCAATATATGTATATTTTTTATTATTTAGAAACAACTTTTTGTAAATAAATATATATATCTACGGTCAGTACATTTATTAAAACTATAAGTAATTCATATTAAAATTATTCAAAAATTAAAAATTGTGTAAACTGGCATAAATTAATTTAAACTATTCGTCAATTAGTTAATTGATAAATTGCTGAATTCTTGATTTGTTTAACTTGCAATTAATTAAACTTTACTTAACAACTTAATTAATGCACCGAGGTTTGCCTCTGTCTAATTTTTTAATTGAGTAGAATAAACTTTACGAAATTTTTAATCTACTCGAAAAACTCTATTATAAAACTTCAAAAGTTCTTTCCATACTTTAATAAATATTTACTACTGTACGTTTCAATGTTTTCTAGTTATTAATTAATTTACATTTATGTCATATTCAGTTCATTGCGAGAATTTCTTTTGAAAATTTCAAATATTTTATAATTCTTTTCAAAGTTTAGTTTAAAAAAAAGTGAAAGTTTTTGAATTTTTCCTGGATGAAATATGCTTTTTTTATTTTTTTCTTCCAACTTTCTTTAATCATAATATAATGAGTAGATGAAAGCGGAGGACTTAAGAGGAAAACAATTTATCATTCTTTCTTCCGAGAAACTTTCAACTCTTAAAAGTATTATAATATCAATAACATAAGCATGATCAATTAATTCCTCTTGTCAGCAATACCGAAAATATAGTTTGGTCAAGATGATGATTTCAATGTATGTTTATTCATGTTAATATTTCTTTTAAATGTATTATTATAAGGATAAAATAACGATTTTTCAAACTTTCATCCATTCACTCGTAATTCCATGCTTTTATGAGAATTTAAAACTTCAATACAGTCAAATTATTATTTATTTATTATTTTCTATTTTTGCATTACTAGTTTCAACTATATAAAATATTAATAGAATAGCTTTTTAGACATTTTCTTTCCTTACTATTTTAAAACTCTTTTATTAACAGTCTGACAATATAAATCTTTATACAAAATTAATACAGGAGGTGCTTCTCTCTGGCTGTCGAAAGTAATCAATTTTGCTATTTTAAATATAAAGACAAATATAATAGTATGCATCGCATGTCTCCACATCCTCTCAAATATAAATAAATAAATATAATATGTGTAGAATAATAACATATAAAATATAAATGTATACACAGCATCCATCTTCTCAAAATCCTTGGTACGCCTTGGATCGACGTATCATATTAATGTAATGTAGAGCTTGTTTTTGCAAAGATGGATGAAAAACTGAAACAAAATATTAAATTTCGTAATTATGTTTTTTTAATAAATTAAAAAAATTAAACATTTCAGTGATTGTTTCACATTAGTTTCGTTTATTTTTATTTTTGCTAAGAGTTTTAATTTTAAAAATTAATTTTATTTTATCAATCATTCATACTAATTAAATTATATTTGTATTAAAAGTATAATGGATATTTTATTTATAAATTTTTGAATTATTATTTTTCTTTTATTAATTAAAATTAAATAAATAATTTAAACAAGACGACGAATTCAAACGTAAAATTTATTCAAATTCATAATTAAATTTTTAATTTAATTTTAAAATTACATATGCAATTTTTCTCTGAACATTAATATAATCTTTAGAAATGATCATCACATCATTAGGATTTATTATTCCTGAAAATAAAGAGCTTTGAATAATTTCAAATTCTACATTATACAATTAAGTTTTTTTTATTATTATTATTATTTCATTAAATTGCTTTAATTGCGGACTATTGAATGGAAAAAGGGGGAGAAAGAATCTAAATATAATAAACAGTAGTGATGTATTGTTCTTTTTATGAGGTAATAGATGTTAAGATTTGTCTAGAATAGATCCAATTAAATTCATGTACTGTAACTTATCCTAAATTTAGATAAACTGTATATATTTATTTTACGAAATTTGAAACTACGATTCAAGTACATGTTAATTATATAGGTTGCAGGAAATCGTTGTACTGTACTGTACATTAGTACTGTGCATCATATACTTGACCTGTATTTATAAAATATAATTTTAGTATAATATACAAATACTAGTGTTATTGTATATTACATTGTAACTCAATTAGTAAAGTTTCAAATCTTATATTTTGTTCTAACTTTTTAACTTTTAATAATTTTTACTAAATTTTATAAATAAAATAATTTTAAGGTTTTTTTTATTCAGAAAATACTTTTTATAATTTTTTATGTTTAATATAATATAATTCCAGGTTTAATTTTCTGGTTTATTGATGATAATTTTATTTTTTTTTTCTTTAATGCAACAGTCTTCTAATATTTACTAAGTTTTAAATTAAAATTTTAATATTGTAATTAATTTAATTAAAACATGATAATTATTAGCAAAAACGTATTTCTTATTTTTATTTCTTTCTATAAAGTATAGAGTTTCATGCAATCTACAATAACGTAACTCGATTGTAATATAAAATGTAAATGCTGTTTTTAAAATTTTATTTAGTCGACCTCATACTTAAAATAAATTTACAGTGTATTAAATTATTTGAAATTTTCTCATTAATCTTTATTCGATGCTAAAATGTCTTTTCTGTCTTCGAAAAGCATTTTCTATTGAAGTGAAGAATAGAAATAAACTCGCGAAAGTTACACTAGAAATAAACTGGAGTATAAGAAACTGAAAGTAATTCTGGCCAAAAGCAGTAAAGAAGAGATTTACGCACAACCAGAAGAAAGTTTAGCGGATGGATAAGGACACAGTAGCATTGGTTACTGCTACAAGTATATGCACTTCATCCCTAGTGGCGAATGTACAGCGGTAATCTAATTCTCTACTCCTGTCTGTAACCGCCATTTGCTAGACTCTTTATGTCTTGCCTTGTAACATAAACATCTTACCATTGAGAGTATGCTTTCTGAAATTCTCTGTTGACCTTTTCAAGACAGCATTTGCATGGAAGCTTCGATAAACTGGTTTGCTATTAAAGTTGATCTAACTGTTTTACTCTATGTGTAGCTCATCTATTCTTTAGTCGAAAGAAAAACTAATGGACTACCGAGTTTGCATCTTGTTGTGCTTCTTACGCTCCATTTCGTTCCATCTACGTTTCAGAAAACTGTCATTCATTCTGAAGAATATAGTATATAGATTGAATGTACTCTCTTGAATAGATTTTTCAATCCGCTGTCTTCAGTTCATTTGTGTTTGTTTAATGGATTTAAACTACTTTTTCGGAATATTTTTAAAAAATACCTTAACTGAATCTCTATTTTCCATTAGAAAACACTTATTAAAGTTTATTTTATGTTGTAATTTCTTATTTACTTTAGGGAATACGTTATATTAGTTTGTTTTTATTTTATTGTTTAAACATTACATACAAATAATAAAGAATATTTTAATAAAGAATTTTTAAAGAATAAATTAATCCAATTTTTGTTTTAATCTGTATTTTCTAAAAGCACTTGATTTTAGTTTCTTCACTGTTCAAAATATTAAAAAAACAAAAAGAAATTCTGTTTTTAAAATTATGTGTGTGTAAAATAATAATAATAAAAATAAAAAGTCTCTAGAAATGAGTTTAAATAAAATATATGTACTACGGATGACTATCGGTTAAAATATTGCCACAATTCAGAGGGAAAATACATATACTATAAAGTTAAGCTGGATATTAAAAGATATCGTATCGTGAACAAGCATTATAGGTTATTGGATAATTTATAGAATTATCCACTAGAATTTTCGCTTATAAAGAAAATGGATATAACACTCATAAAAAGTGGAATTTTTCATACAAGAATAAGCAAAAAGCCATCGATATCTACTGGTGCACAGTTTGCTCATAGACAGTATGAAGACATGCCTGGGTATGGCCAACTCGCCGCGTAAATTGGATCATTTCCACTCTAGTTGAGACATTACCACGAAAGCATTCTTCTACCTCTTTCTCTTGTCCAATATCGTCATTCGCTTCACTACGAATTTTTGTTCTCTTCAAATCACTCTTCTATTTTTCGAAGGCGATAAGGGACACACAATACATAGGCCTAGCTTCGTTCCATTATTACTTGATAGGAATCAATAGTTTAGAACTACGCGAGCAGGAAAGATTTTTCGTTCTGACTGAATTTCTTATTGTATTAGATTCGGCATATATATATGTTATTTTCCTGCGAAAAATACCTTACTTTATACACTTCCGATAACATATGTATTTTTAGATTTTTTTTAAATAAATAATTATTTTAATGAGTTTTAATAACTATTATTGTTTATCATAAATTTATTTTTATTTTGAATTTTATTTTGCTTATGATTAAACTAAATTATAATTATATATAACTATTTTATTTATTTTATATATATGGCTATGTAGCATGGATATTTGGTGGCCTTCTCCAACAAAAGAAAAGCAAGTTAATACTTCTTACAATAAAAACACTTAATTACATTTTTAATTAATTATTTTTAATGATAATAATGAAATGTTGTTACGTTTCAAATTAGTTTTCTGTTAAAACGAAATATCTGTCAATATTCATCGATCAAAATGTAATCTGTAAATATTTCAAAGATAAAATAAGCTAAATATCCCTATAATGAATGTGTGTTTACATTTATTTTGTCATTTAAATTCAATTTGCTATTTATACTTCTGTTTTTCTCCTTTATTATTATTCCAAATAAATAATCAACTGCAAGAAAGTACAGTACCTATACACACAGTAAGAATGTAATAATTCTTCATTTAGCTTCTTGTTTGGATCTGTATCAAATTATTATTTTAGCGACCCAATAGTGCTAATTTTTCCCAAACTTATCACAACGACTTCTGTATGTTATAACTATCTTTTTTTTATTCTTTTTATGTTTTTAAGTACCTTTAACAAAATACATTTCGAACTCATATCGTCCCTCTTCAGTTGTTATACAGTTGTTACATATTAAAATTTAGTGTACAAACCAAATTATTAAATAAACGTTTGGCTTTCAAATCTTCAAATACATTATTAAAATTAACAAGACACATGCCATAAGATAAGCACACATTTAAAGTATTAATAAAACATTAATTGAGGCTTTATTTAGTGTTTTATTTATACTTCAAGTGTGTGCTTATCTTATAGTATGTGTCTTGTTAATTTTAATAATGTATTTGAAGATTTGAAAGCCAAACGTGTATTTAATAATTTGGTTTGTACACTAAATTTTAATATATAACAACTGTATAACAACTGAAGAGAGACGATATGAGTCCGAAATACATTTTGTTATAGGTACTGTACTTAAAAAGAATAAAAAAAGAGAGTTATAACGTACAGAAGTCGTTGTGATAAGTTTGGAAAAAGCAGCACTATTGGGTTGCTGAAATAATAATTTGAATGTAATAATTATTTATGTTTGTTGATATTTTGTATTATTGTAAACTTCTGAATTTTTAAAATAAATATTTAAAAATATATAGATGGTTGAACTAAATAATAAACATTGTTTTTATTTTTACTTAAACAAAATTTAAATAAATTGCTGTATATAAAAAGCAAATTTAACTTAATTTTGTGGAATTCATAATAATCTAAATATATAACAATAAAAAAATAATAAATTTATTGTGAATTACACTTGAAATATGTACTTAATTTTCATCAAAACAAAAACATAAAATTTAAAATTTTAAAAATTTAAAATTTTATGTTTTTGTTACTAAAATAAGTTATTAAAATAAATATATTTAATTATAAATTAAATTACGTTTAAGAAATTAACAAAAACAAATTTTTAATTAGAACGAAAATGTTATATGAATTAATTCTATTGTTATTTTTATTTGGAAAAAAATTAGAAAAATTACGTAAAATTCAATATATGAAATATCTTAGCTATTTAAAGAAAACAAAATTAATATATTATGTATTATACATGAAGTATGTTTATGATTATGCATATATATATATATACGTTTTTTCCTTCTAATTCACAGATATTTTGAGAATTTTATATCTTATTTTTATGGCATATAGAAATTTTTATCTTGATTCGAATGGTTGATATTTTTGAAAAACATATTTATATAAGATGACAGCATGCTGTTGTAACAGTACAGTACATAAACGTATATATACGTTTTATATATTTTTCACAGTCAAATGCATCATGTAATTCAAGAAAGTTTTTCTAATTTTATTTTAAATGTTAACTTTATTTAAATATTATTTAAGTTTTTCTCTATTCTTACAATACTTTGTATTCGAATAATTTATAGATTTTTAATTTTTTTATTTTTTACAATATTTACAATCGTTAAATTTTTTCGTTATACAAAATAATATTTTAAAATATTTTTTAATATACTTATTACTATTAAAAAACAAAGTTTTAAAGCTATTTAAAAATATATATATTTTGCTATTTTTAAATTTTAAAGTTGCATGTGTTTTTATTTATACGAAAAAGTGTATGTATACATAAATATATTATTTAATAAAATATAAATGTATGGATCATAAATCAAATGAAATTTCTATATTTTAAAGATAATTTTCATCTAGAAATTTAATGTCTATACTTTGTAATTTAAGACATTATAATATATAAATAAATAAATTTTTTAAAGGTAAATTAAAATTATTGAATAAATACCTTACCTTTAAAACTCTATAAATTCGATTATTTTTATTTTGTTGATTATGAAAGAAATAAGAATTGTTAATTATGGATATTTAGCTAGTATTATTTATATAAAATTCAATTAACAGCAAGAAATAAAAAAAAAACATTAATAAAGTATCATTATGTTCTACAAAATACAATAACTTTCTAGAGATCGTAAAATATAGTAAATTATAAAAACGTACTTATTATTTTATATATTAAAATTAATTTTCTGAATAAATAATTGCTGTAATTAGATCTTTAGAGAGTTTATCAGACAATTTTCAGTCTCGACTATTGAGATATAAAAATTGCTTAATAATTCTAAAAGTATTTTCTAGATCTAGAGTATATTTCTGTCTAAAATAGTATATAAATATAATAGGATAATGTTTGGTATACTCAGATTTACAAGTGAAACTTTAAATTCAGAAATGAAAAATATGATAGTGAAATATTGATCTATCATCTTGTAATATCTGCGATTTTGTAGAGATGTAACCAGAAAACTTTAGCCCTATTTAGAATGTGTTTAAAATTTTCCAGGCAATTTAAAAAAAAAAAAAAAAAAAAAAAAGTTGATCGTATAATAACCTGGTTTATGATAGAATTTCAGTAAAATGACCAATAAATTTTATGAAATATACTCATAAAATATTTTTTACTAGAGCACTATTTATTTAACACTCGTGCGATCTTGTTCACACCAACAAAGTTTTCAACGAAAAAGTTTATGATTTCCATACCAAACTTTTAAATTTAATTAATTACACTAATAATTAATAAGTAGAATATGGAAATGTTTTCACCTTTTAAGTTCACTTTAATAATCAATAAAATTTTTATATTTATCAGAAATGTTTTAAACATTGAAACTGGTATTAATATTATCCTGAATAAATTCTATGTTTTTTTAAATATGAATTTATATATTGAATATTAATGTTCGTAGTGTTAACGTTAATGAAGAATTTATTTCTTTTATCACCAGAAGAAATCATGACTAAATTACAATTTCAAAATATAATATATAAATTTCCGATAATTTGAAATAATGGATGAGTAGAAATAATAAAATACATTAACTGTATGAAGGGCGTTTAATATTAAAATTGTAAAATGTATTCAAAAAGCATTATGTAACTACTTGAGAAAAAGTTTGGTTTTTTTTTTCCTGAAAGAATGATGACTTTAATTTAGGCTTTTGATTTGTTTACGTTTCTGCTAATGATTACTGGAATGCATTCTACTTTATAGCAAAACATCATTTTTTCCTTTTCTTCATTAATGCAGCTTAGTTTTATTTATCTTTTTAAAATATTTCTTTGAATTATTTATATATTAATTATAAGGTATCCACACTAAAAATAGATTTTATCTTCAGATTACATCTAATGAATCAAAACCAAAATTTAAGTTGTTTTAATATTTCTAAAAACTTAAAATCATTTAATTTAAAAGTACATTTATTACTGCTTTAATAATTATATTAATTAAATTTTCTAGATTTTAAAATAATATTAGTATTTTTTTTAAAAAATAAAATTAAAATTTTTACGTTTTTTTTTTTTGAGCCAAAGACTGAAAAATGATATAATATGAAATAGCCAACAGTAGATGTAACCTATCCTAGAGATGTGGATTTATACATGAGGAAATAACTTTCGTGTACATGACACCAAAAAATAACTTTTAATATTCCTCTAGAGGATATCCTTTTTCCTCTTGTTAGTTATGAAGTCATAGAATTTTTTTTCTTATCAATCCTCAATAGCATGATGAAAGTGAGTGGTGAGGATAAGAGAGTTAGGGAATGGTCGCTATGGGAATGTAACTATGGGCTTTCTTTTTGTAACATAAAGAGCTAAGAATGTTATAACATTAACTCACGTTCAGCTGTCTATAACCGAAGCAATACATTTTACAGACTTATGGTTGTAACATTTTTTATAAATGATATTATCACCTTACAAAAATATTTTTCTTTATGTAGATTGATTCTTAGCGTATAAATACATAAAATTTAAAATAAAAATGATTATCTTATTTTTATACCTATTTTTAAATATAAATGAGACAGTTTTACTCAATTTATTAATTATAATTTTATTGACATGAAATGTTAATTTTCTATTTATCATTAAGATCCGTGTAAAACATTAAATATGAAGCATATTTCCTTCTAAAAATTACAATTTAAAATTAAATTCTATTGTTTTAAAACAAAATATAAATTTATATTTAATGTAATTCAAACCAGATAGCTACAGGACACAGCCCATTTGGTATTGCAATATTCTCTCTATAATTTAAAATGTTTGTAAATTATTTTATATTTAATAAATATAAAATTACATTTTAAGTTTGAAATAAAAAAAATATTAGCATTCTTTTAATTTAAAATTATAAATTTTTAATTACATCTGTTTGCTTGCATATGGGTATATTATAATCTTTACTGCATCAGTTGTAAAATTATGAGTCACTTTCATCTGTTTGTCTTAGAAGTAAAGCAGAATGAGAAGAGATCTAATATTTCTTCATATCGAGGGTTCTTATCAAGTCTGATATGAAGTTCTTTGTCAACAATAATGACCCCCAGAATATCACTCTCATTACTGCTTCTATAGCTGTTTCTTAAGTCTTTTCTCTAGAATTAATTACGTGTTATATTAAATCACTTTGAGATGGTTTTATATAGACATTTATCTTTGTCTTAACGTGCTTTAAATTGTCATAGAAAAATTTATGATTATAATTAATTATATTTTATTTTAAACGCGGTTTATTAATAACCTTTACGTGGATAATCTCTGTTTTTAGGAACTATTATTGATTTTTTAATAAAATATATATTTTATCTTAAAATCAATAACAACATATTTATGGTGAAAATATATAAAATAAATATATTGTGTATTATAGAAGTATCTATTTCATAATAATTTATGAAATATATGTTGCTTATTTAAAAAAAGCTCGGTATTAAACTGATTCAATAAAACCGGAAAATGCCTGGAAGAAATAAATCAAGTAGCATAACATATAAATTTATTTTATTAATTGGTTTTTGGAAAATGAATGATTTAAAAATGAATTGATGTTTTTTTATTTATATTTAACTATTGTTGAAAGTAATTATAGATTACGCCGTAAAATAAAAAGCAATAATGGTTTGATTAGAAAACAAAATCAGTGTTCAGTAATAAAACAGCCATTATATCTAGTTGGGATCATAAAAGGAAGAAAAGTTATAAAATGTAACATACTGCATTGATCATTACCTTTCTTACAAAAAGTTTTTCTTTTCACTTCTATAAACTCTAACCTACATTTTTGCTTAAATATAACATTTTCTTGCAAAAATGTTTATATTATTATGATCTTTCATATTCTTAAAATATTTCAACATACAAAAAATATTGTAATAATTTTTCTCTGTGGAGCCATCCATTAATTACGTAAATAATTTAAAAGCGAAGGGGTGGCGAAAAATACATCGTTGTAATCGATATGACAGGAGGAGGTCGAAGCATTGTCTATGTAGACCTTTTTTTATATTAGTGGCATATGAATTTGTTCTTACAAACCTACTTACTAGTCATGTGAATAAATTATCAGAAAATATTTGCGAAATTTCAATGTCAATGATCCACGAACTATTGTACACGTAATTAAAGAGGAGTCTGCCAAAAGTACATCATTGTACATAACAGACAATTAATGGATGGCCTCTATATACTTGTACAGTACTTCTTATTTAAAAAGTAACAAGCTTTTTATATGTTTCCGACATATGTTTAAAAGACACTAATAAAAATTAGATCTATATAAATGGAAATATTTTATTTTATATAATTTAAAATTATTTATTCTTTAATTTTAATATGCAAAAAATATTTAAACCCATCTTTTTAAAACATATTTATTCATTATTATTTGTATTAAATAGTCTTTTATACAGAATGAAGATGTTGGAGTTAGCAAAATTTCTGAATTAGTTATGTATTATTTAGAAAAAAAAATTTAATTTTCGCGATATTTATGTATTCAGATCAAACTCGCGTAAAAAAAGAATCTTTTAAAGCAATATATTTATATAAGTATGATCTTGTGTAAATATAAAAAATATATTACTTAACAGTGATGCTTAAATAAAATATTACTGTACTGTGATTTATGGCAATAACTGAAAAACTATCTTCAAATTTTAATATTTTATGAACAAACATTAAACTTACTTATGTTAAATATAGCTTTTTAATATTTAAAACTTGATGATAAAAAGCTTTTTAAATCAAATTGCAAATTTTTATTTTTTGTAACAATATAAGACTATATAAAAATAATATTAGTATATTAACTTGTATTCTGTATATTTTATTTATTTTGGAATTTTGTTGTAATATAAATTTCCTTGTAGAAATTCCTCTGATGTTTATATGTTAACTCAAGTTTATCCGAGAAAAATAAAAAAAATTAAAAAATTACCTATGGTATTTTCAAAACACTTTTTCTTTTGAGAATAAACATTTTAGATTATAATAACTATATTGTTTTTAGTTTTTGTTCTTCAAAACTTTTACATTAATTTACCAAACTATTATTTTTATAAAGCAGACAATAAAGAGAATAAGTTTGTTATTAGCCACAAATAAGTAAAAATATTGAAGAAAAAGAGATGAATTTATATTTTTACTTTTTAAAAATATTTAATACAATTAATAATTTAAATAAGTAATTTTAAACAAGTAGATTTTCAACAAATTACTTAATAGATTTAAAATAATTAAATATATAAAAATTAGATTGATTGGAGACGTTTGGAAGTATTTTGAATAGATTAGAAAATGAGATTAATGGGAAAATCGGGAATAAAAATCGAAGCAGGACTAGAACGATGAACCTGTAAAAAAAGAAGAAGCAATTATAAAATCAATTGTGGATTTCAGTTTTAGAAATGTAATTGAACTCATAGGATCGTTATGATGGATGAATTCACGCTGCTTAGAATAATTAAATTTAAGTATAAATTACAATATCTTCACTATTGATTTTATTATTATTTTTGATTTATAAATATTTTCAATATTCGGAATTAAATCATAATTTAAAAAATAATAGTTATTTGAGTAATTCTCGAATTGAAATTGTTACCTTATGAGAAAATAATTACAATAGAAAAATCAGTAACTGAGCAACTTATATAAGATATTAAGAAACTACTGTAATTGTTTTCTTTGTACGAGAAATAAGAAAGTTGACGATAATTTTTTAAATAAATAAACCGAATTTGTTTCCTATAATAAAATGTTTTTTTAAAGTGAAAAATGCAATCTGGACAAAAAAAAAACGGAAAAAATTAATAAAATCTTTTTATGATAAGTTTTCATATGTGATATAATGATAATAATATAGTAATTGTAATACCCCATAAAGGACTTATAAGCTTTCGAACAGTTAATGTAATATTAGAAGTTTATTTGGTTTTTAAAAACTTTCTTTAAAATCTAGCAATGAGTTGCTTAACTTTTCCGGCAACATTTAAAACGCGTATGACACCATCTGTTATGATATTTTAGTTAAAAATCTTTTTATATTTTTAACTATAAAATGGCAAAAAGCTTAATTCAAAGCTGAAGGTAGGAATGAGTTTTACGAAAAAATTTTAAATGCTAAAACGAGTAAAATCGTCATTAAGTCCGACCCTACTGGAGATATGGCACACGATTCCTTCTATCTCTTCATCCTCTCGACCTTTAACCACCAAAATTTAATAACACTAATCCCCCTATATACAAACCTCCCTGCAAAATTTTAGAAATTTTTTAAAAATATCACAAGAGTTATTAAACTTTAAAGTGGGTGAACAAAGTCCTGCCGTCCACACAAACACACTAACATCCAAACATGCATAGAAAAACCCTGATTTTTTTTCTTTTGCATTTCTCTACGTTTCAAGGTCTCCTGATTCCAAAAATTCAAAGAACTTGGACGGTAATTTTTGAACCGCGTTAATTTGTAAAACTAAAAATAATATTTAAAAATACTTTTAAAAGTTCTTTAGTAATTTTTTTCTTCTTTAATGAATTCTGTAGTTTTTTAAATTATTTTTAATATTCTCAAATGCCGGTGAAATTTAGACTCAACAGCCTCATGATATAATGAGATCAGATGGTGAATTTTAATAAAATTGATTAATTATTTTATAAATAATTTGGCAACTGATTCTATATGATTTAATCCTTTATATTTTGTCTTAAAGTAAATTTTTCTAACCGTTATTTTTTGGATATTTTTGTAAGTGAATATCTATCCTTTGTTTATTTGCACAGAAAGATTAGGTGACATATCCAATTTCCAATTGAACTGCCATATAAGAAGAAATGGCCTATAGGTATAGTTTGTTTTTCGTCTGTCGTTTCTTCGCGGAAAATATTCGACTGCTCTAACGGTACACAGGTTATATATATATATAAACATACATATTTCTTTGTAACATCGTAAATATATTACTTAGAAAGGGTTTTTCCTAATATATTTAATTGTTAGTGTTGTTTTCACTTTTTTTTTAATTGAGAATCGTATACATACGATAAAATATTTAATAGAATTAATAGCAACATTTAGAAAACTTATTTAAAATTTAATTCAGTATAAGAAATTGTAAATAAAGGTGTAATATTTATTTCAATCGTATAAAATTACTGCTGATAGAAAAACCAAATATTGATGTTCTAAAGACAATAATAACTGAACTATTTTCTGTTGATATTAGAGAATAAAATTCTTTACAAGCTTAGTAAATGTGGATTTACAATAAATTTCAAACCGCCAAACAAGACTAAGCGAAAGATTTCATCAAAGTAAACACTTTTTACACAATTGACCCTTCAAAGATTCATTTCAAAGAGCTTATTGAGGTCAAAGATTTAATCGATTTTTTCCAAATGTACAGTACAAGAGTCGTTTTCTTCCCGTTTTTAATATACTATAAAAATAATAATAATCAATTTGTTTAAATAATTACAATAATTCGATGAAAGTAGTTATGTATATTTTGTTTCATCATTTGCAATTATATAAATATACAATTAAATAAAATTCTATATAATAATTTTTGAACAACTTTATGTAAATAATTATAATTTTTTTTCGCTTTATTTTTATTCTATATTCTTTATTACTAATGTTGACTATTTTAATGATATAATAAATAGTAAACGATACATAAATTGTTATCTAATAATGTTTGGTACTTAGATTTATATTTTAGGATTTATGACAGAATATTTAGAGTTCTGAAATTGCTTTCTATTTTTAGAATTAACGAGAAGGATATTTAGAATAGGCATTAAGGTAAGCTTCATTGAAGGATAGCATTTAACTCAATCAGTAATAATGATCATCAGTAATCAAAGTTATACTGATTGACTGATGACAATGATTATCGACAATAGTAATCAATTTTTAGTTCCGAATACTTTAATAATTTAAATAATTTTTAAAAAAATTCAATTTCGCTTAATTACTAGTAGAAAAAGCGCAAATATTGAATTTATTTAAAATGTTTCAATTATTCTGATTTATTCTATTGTTTTTTTCACTCGTTTTGTTCTGTGACACTAAGGGGGCTTATTTTTTAATTATACCCATTATAGCTTCGACCTGGCCCACAATGAAGACAACCTGATATATCTGGAATAGAATACCCTTTGAAAAATTTCTGGGGGTTTTCGACTGTTAGGATTCGATCCCATTCGACCGTATATTTCTAACGTTTAACATTTTAATATTCTACAATTCTAACAATTATTAAAAATAATATAAGCCTAATTTAAAATATTTGTTAATTTCAATTTCATTAGATAAATGATTAGTGTGAGCAGAAAACTGTTATAGTAAATATATTTTACAATTTTGAATTATTTAGCCAATTATACTGGTAAAAATAAATCTGTAAATAATAAACTCATTTTAAAAATTAAAATAAAGGACTTCGGTATTTTGAATACAAAAATCGTATATATATATATATTTACTTCTTATTAATGATTTAGTATTAGATCTAAAAAGACTCTGCGATTATCAATCAATGCAGCTGCTTTATCATATTAGTAGTATCAAATGCATTTCCCATACTCGAGTTTGTTTGAAAAACATAAATAATAAAATCTTCTTTTTTTACATTTTTTATAAAGGCAATTTTTAAATTTTTTATATATCTATGTTTTTATCAGCACATTTGTATAATTTTCCTATTTCATCTACGACATCTGGTAAAATCTTGAATGTGCAACGATTTCATTCATCATTTGAAAGTTTTCAAAATGGATATAATTAACATAAATTCAGTAATGTCACAGATGTTTGGTTACAGAACCATTGTATGTTTAGACATTATACATAAACGAATATTACTCGGTCATAAATTTGAGAAATTTTACCAAGAATTTATGAATTAATGTTACAGAAAGTTTTCTTTTTGAGACTTTTCCGCTTTTCAAATAAAAAAAAATCGAAATTTGTTTAGTGATTTTTAAAAGTAAGAATTAAAACATGTTGATGAATATGTGTGTTTCCGTTACAAAAATCAATAGCTACATAATTATAATTATTTAATTTAAATATTTACTAATATAGGATGCATTTTATGTAGGTTAACGTATATTACAAAATATAAGTAGTAACTTTGAAATGCAATTCAGATGTAGTAATATTTATTTAACATGAATAACTGTAACAGAACTCATACCAACTGTCTAACTGACATACTATTCTCCAACATTTCCAAATGCACATAATCTATCAGATTTAAATTTAGTCAAATGGATCTTTGACATAGTTGATGCATGTTTTGTTAAATTGTAATTAATCAGAATCCATCTATGTCATGTTGAAGCTAAATATACAAGTTTAACTAGAATACTTAGATAAATGTTATGCATAGCGACCGTTTTGAAGGGATTGAGTTTTCACGTTCTAAAATTGTCTTTGAATTCGATAACAACATTAGAATACAAAGAATGTGAAAAATCTTGAGCCATCTTTCTGTATCGAAATAGGATTTTTTTTTTACTTTCCAAGTCCGGTAAGCATTTGAATGAATCTAGTAAACGATGCTCTTTGTTGCTAGCTCACGACTTGAAGAACACGAAATGTATTGATAGCTGTTCTTGTAACATAAAATTTACAAATATCTAACAACTTATATTCTTAAGAAGTCGTTAAAAGAAAGTGATAAAAAGATTTTCTTGTGATGTATCAAAAATCCAAAACTACATAATGAATTTTTTATTCTGTATGAGTTAAGGTTTTGTTAATAAATTTAAAACTTGTCGTATTTAAATATATATTAACAACTTTATATAACCTTAATTATCATGATATTATTAATAAATCATATCAGTTTGACAATAGCTTGGGAATGCAGACAAAAGAAAAAGTAGTGAGACTCTCAAGAAAAGAAAACTATCCCATCCAAAATGACATCAGGCAAAGAAATAACCGAAGAAGTGCAGGAAAGGAAATTCTCCACGAAGACTACTATTCGATCACAATCCGTGGTTTCTATTTTTTCTTCTTTCCAACCTCTAGATGCTCTCGCTGTACTCTATGCAGATCGATAATGCTTCAAAATTTCTGTATACAGTTTAATGGAATATTATTTATTATATTGTTTACAGATAAATACATTTTATATCTTGTAAAAATTTGTTTTCATTCAAATTGCTACTAAATCCAAAATAAATAAAAACAAAGTTAGATTCGCGAAAATATATTTGTAAATACGTTCTATATTTAATATATATTATTACTTCAACTTTTCTATTTACAAATTATTATTAATACATTTAATATAACATTGTTGTCATAGTTTGTAAAAAATTAATTTATATTTAAATTTCAAGTATTGGTAAAATAATATATATTGTTAATTAAAACCTGGTTGAAAATAAACAAATAAAAAGTTAATAAATTCTTATTAAATTACAACAAGGCATCTGAATTTACTCAACAAATATTAATTTCAAACAGTCGATTTTCTCACTTTAGAAGAGAATGAAGGGGCCGGACTAGAACACTGTATCAGCAGTAAGATGATTAATATAGCATTGACACCTGATGATTGATACAGTGACAATAGCTCGAGAAAGGGATTATTAAGCTGTTTACGAGATCATGGGTGACAACAACAAAGACACAGTGGAATTGATCCATGACTATCAATATTAATCATGTGGAAGGCTACTGACACTATGCAAACTAACAACTGGTTCCAAGTGGCAAACTTTTCAGTCAACTCTTAAGTCTAATGTAAGCTATCAGGAACCGAAAAAACGTCTCTTTAAGAATTCAACACTTTATGATTAAAACAGATAATTATAGCAGATTTTGTATATTTTACAACTTGATGAATATTAATTTTCTCTTCGATCATTTGTTTTTATGTGGTTTCATATTTTACTTAATTTTGATTTAGAGCATTAATAAAAGAATTAAGATGGCATATTTATTTTTAAGATATAAGATTTTCTAATTATCTTTAAATATAAGGATTAGTTGATAATGATAGTCTTTAAAAAATGAAGAATTAACTTATTTTATAAATCAGATTATTAGTAATATAAATATTCATAAATTTACGAATTTTGTTTCAAAAATAAAATTATCTCTGTTAAATCCTTTTCATCTGTTGTTAGTCTTAGTTTTACTTTCAATTTAAATAATTTTTAAAACTTTTAAAATGCTTTTTAATAATAATTAAATAAAATACTATTAAATACAAATATAATTAATTTTAAATAGTAAATAATTCCACTTGAAACTTCGCTCGAGAAATCGTTAAATTGATTTATACGTTATTCTATTTTTAAAAGATTTCATTTAATATCATAAGACTTTTTCGAGAGAAAGAATAATCGTGATTCATCATAATATGTAAATAACTTAAGACAGATGAAGAACTTAAGGACGAGATTTTTCCATTATGGAAACTTCTATATCCAAACTTGGTCATAGTGAAAACAGATCGAATTGCAATCCCGAAAGACGGATCGAAAGAAACTAAAACAAATAAAACTTATTCTGTAGTAAAAACCGTTTTCTGTAAAAACTTTTTTTTTGTACGTCACCGGAAGGGAAATGCACGAGAAATAAAAATAATAGAAGAAAAGGCAGACAAAACCCCAAAACATTCGTTCTTATAGCATTTTCGATGAAGCATTCAGAAAGAGACGGAAGTCTGTTTTTCTTGAGGAGCACCTATCTGGTGGTTCGACTTCCTTCATCAATCAAATCCTCTCTCACTTTCCCTTCCTTTTATCTATCCATCTATCAGCAGCCACGAAGGAAGTCTTCCGAGCTTTCATTAAGCTTAGTCTTTTGTTCGCGATGTCAGAGTCCAACTAGTTTCATAGATCAAATGCAATTTCCTTTGACCTCTAAAACAAAAAACTAAAAAAATAAGAATGTAATTCATTAATCCCCACACATTTAATCTGATCTATTTTTTTCTGAAAAATAGACTTGCAAACTGTAATGTTTGTTATACTAGTTGCGTAGTATGAAGTTTAATATTACGAAGAGTCCAAAGATAAAAATAATAAAAATATATTTATGCTGTAATTGTAAATATTAAACGCATTTATAATGATAAGTAAACTAATTTATTCTTTAAATTTTCTTGATAGCAAGATATCAATTTCTGAAAAGATTTGTACGCTAGTGTTGCAGCAATATTATGCATTTTTTCAATCTTAAAGCTTTAGTGTTTTAATTATTCATCAGGTAATTTTAAATTGTGAATTATACATCAATATTTTTCTCGCGAAAGCTCATGTGCACGATAAGATTTCTACAGGAAAGATTTTGTTATCTGGTTGTTCGTCACGGAGTACAGGCATCAATTAACAATAGAGGAGTAAAGTACTGCACCTGTAATTGGTGACAGGCGATGCTCAATTAGTGTTAGGGATTAAAAAAAGCAGGATGACGAACCAAAAAACTGTTACTGGACATCATTAAAGATATCCCTTATGGATAGTGATTAATACTTACGAGTCATTTCTTAGCATCAGGCTATCACATTTCTTTATCAATACTTATTTTTTTTAGGTTCTAACTATTCGTAATTCTTAGCAGTTCCTGATGCATTAACCGTATGATTTTTCATATCGTTTCTACGTTAACAGAAATCATATATGATGAACATAAAACAGAAAAAAGTGATTACATAAAAAATCTGTATCGCTAAGAAATAATTGTATAACTTTTTTTAATTATTTAAATAAGTATCATTAGAGAATTTAAATTATTTGATATTCATAATTATTCATAAAAACTAAAAGTTTTGCTTTAATAAAACAAAAAGAAATTTTTTAAACAATAAATAAATTGTTAATGAGGCAGTTTTTGTATAAATTTTTATGAATAATACATGTCTTCAATAAAAACAAAATTTAATGTTATTTAATACAATTTTTATTAATATATTTTATGTCTTGTATGGTACTACATATTTAAATTCCTTTTGAAAAATTGATAGCTTTATATTTGAAAATGTTTATAAATTGAATTTAATAAATTACTTTAACACTGTTTGATAAAATTTTCAATAATAATTGACCGGGTTTTGTTGTAAAATAGAAATTTTGCAGCACGATCGCTATTAAAATAACATTACATACTTTCTATTGAAAGGAAATAAGAAGACTTTACAAAATCAACTAAGAAAGCTAGAAAAAAATTAAAGAAAATCCTCTTTGAATTCTTAAGATGCTCGACTGTGATGAACATAAAGTATCTAGTGGTTTAGGTTGGCTTCTTATTCATGTGCTTCACTATTGCAATGGTATTTTAGTTTCTTTAGAGTATCGGTCGAATTTCGTTTTGGCTAGATGCAAAGGAATCTATGTCAGCTAAGTCAATATCTACATTGAGATTCTTTCTTGTATTTGAACGTTTACATATGTCTGTGATCGTTTAGTGGTTGTTTCTCCTTCCAGTTGAACATTAGTATGCTGAAGAAATTCAGGTTGTGCCAAGGTAATGTTTCTTGTGGCCAGTTCTTTGAAGCAGTTATTCGTGGAGACGTAACGCGTTGAAATCTAAAGTTTGATATTGAAAGTAAGATGCGAATAGAATGATAAACAGTTGTTTTGTAAAACGTCAAAATTTGTGAGCCTATTTGGAGACAATTTTGGAAACTTATTTGTCTTATAATATTTTAGAATTTTACGAGAAACAAAATATATCACTTGAAATATATTTTCTGGTGTTTTTGGATAGAAATTTTCAATGTTTTCATTTCGATTTCTACTTCTGTGTTTATTTAATATATAGGCAAATCATAATATAATAAATTTAATTTCAAATTTCAATAATATTGTCATTTATTATTAAACATATATTTAACTAATTATCTATTCTGCTGTATTTATTTTATGTGAAATTATTATTTAAAGCTTACTTGTTACAAATTATATAATTAAATTTTAACCAGTATCGTTCCAAGTTAATAAAATAAAAAAAACAACTCTCCACAAAATATGAAACTAATTTCTAGTAACATTAGGGATAATAACAAGATAAATTCTAACATAAATTTTCTTCAAATGTAATTTTCTAAATTTGAATCAATATAAAATATCATCTTGCTCTATTACATGAAATAGGTTTATTTTTCTTTAGCTGGATTTTTGAATTGCATTTCTTTTTACCTACCTCTAAACTACTAATGGAATAGGAATAAAAGCATTTGGCTATCAACAGAATTAAAGCTACTACAAATATGCGATCGTAAGTGCAACTGAAATACTCAGTAGCATGTTGTCTGTCAAATGTAGAAAACTTCCAATATAAACAACAGTTCAATAGCCAAGAAGGATCAATATGAAGTTCGTCTGATTTAAATTATTATTTATTCACGAACCATCCGTGTTTTCTTCAATGTAAATAACATTGTTTCATATATAGGCTATATTGTATTTAATATTTTATTTGTATTGATTGTGGTTATTTTTAAATACTGTATTGAACAATTGATAGGTTAAGATACTTTTATTTAATGTATTGCTTTGCATGTTGGCGCACGTACGTTTTAGTCTGATGCAATGTTTATTATATATAAGTTTAAAATGTCATAATCAATAGTTAATTTGCAAATTATTTCTTATATAAATTTAAGTTGTTTTTTTAAGTACAGAAAGTTTACTAAATAACCGTATATAAAGATTAAATCAATTTCTAAAATATTGATTACCACTTTATATAGAAAATTCTTTGCAAATTATTATTAATACAATAATTACTTTAAAAATTTATAAAAATATCTTATTTATAATATAATAATAATTATTATTATTTTTAAAATTATAGGAAATTTACAATATAAACAATAGTTCAATAATTAAGAAGGATTATTGACATTACTTTACGTATAATTATTATTAATATTATTTTTAAAGTTGATAAATATTTATAATAATATAAATATGAGTTATTATATTATAAATTATTCCTATATTTATTTTATTTAAAGCTGAAGAAATGAAGATATATCTATGGACCTATATAAATAGTTCTGTTGAACATAAAGAAATGTCTTACTTTATTTAAGATAGCGATAGTTTTATTCATTATTTGAATAATATTATTAGAATGCACATTAAGTTATACGATAATATTTTATATCAATAATGGCATTTTGAGTTTCATTAAATAAAGTCTTTTAAAGCACGACATAAAGTTATTTTATATAAAAAAGAAAAAAATAGCAATAATTATCAATAGAATATAATAAATAATCACAGACTGCAATTTATTTTTTCAATGTAGAAGAAATTAATTATTTTTTAATATTGTCAAAAAATCTCAATACTACTCAACGATACACAAAGCATATAGTTTTTAATAAATCTAATCTAATTTAATTGACTTTGTATATATTTAATATATCTAGTTTTATAGGAGATTTCGTATCGTGTGAACAATATAATTAGCATTATTTTAAAATAATTTCAGAAGTCTTGCTTTTCATTTTGAAAAGCGAGTATAATTTAAGTACGCTGACTTGGCTATAAAAATGGATAACTGGTATTAATTATGCAAATCAAGCCATTCATCTAAAGAGATTAGTAAATTATCCAGAGCATTGAGAGTCAAAAGTTTCAATACTTAATGTTTTACTGTCGAAATTATAGACTGCTATGGAAGTAAGTTAAAACAAAAGATCTCGGTTATGTTCTTTGCGGTTTTTTCCACACCACGGTGCTGAAATAACTACCATGAACAAGAAAAGAGTTTCTTGGCAAAGTTTACAATAAAAATGTAACGATAAGAAAAAAGATATAACGAAGAAATTTCCAGATTTTGAACAAATTATACAGAATCTAGGATACCGAAAAGTTATTTTTTATTTTTTCAGATATATTTTTTTTTACATCTGATTTCTTGTTAAAATTATTTAATATGAATTTTTCGTCTGTTCGTAATTTATCATTTTATAACTTGTATAAAAACAATACTAAATTTTTCACTGTATTAACTATTGGAATGCATGAATTTTTTTCAAACAAAAGAAACATATCAATAAATAAACCCCACATTAAATGTAATAAATAAGTTTAACGGTTAAACTTTAGATTTATGGTTTATTTCTGTGCAGATACAATCTGATAAATGAGATATGATGAAGAATAAGTTCTATATAAAATTGAAAGCTATATCATAAATGGAACCGAACTAATCAGACTTATACATCTATTAAGATATTGAAGTAGGAAGTAACTGCTGTTCGAAAATATCCGAAGTGCGTTTATTATGATCAACTTCTGTAAAGCAAAAATGTTTCGGCATAAATCTGGACAGTCAATCAAACATTCACTAAAATATCTTGAGATAACGACCAATAAAGCAAGACAAATCGGTCAACAGAGTAGGATTTCTCATGGACAATGTGTCCCAGGTGGTCAGTTTACCGTAATACCTACACCAATCGTGCAATGGGATAAAATTGTTACTTGGACATTATCTTGGCAACCTTTATCTATCAAACGTCTTTCAAAGAACGTAT
The DNA here is from genome assembly GCF_030686945.1 of Centruroides vittatus. Classification (NCBI taxonomy): domain Eukaryota; kingdom Metazoa; phylum Arthropoda; class Arachnida; order Scorpiones; family Buthidae; genus Centruroides; species Centruroides vittatus. The sequence continues at coordinate 7,603,402 of NW_027122706.1, read as the reverse complement.
ACGTTACGAAACGGATATTGTGTCGAATATAAATATCAAAATATCTGACAAACCCAGACGTATTATTGATTCTTCTATTATTTAAGCTTGTATAATTTGATAAGAAACACAGCAATATGTATAAAGGAATTTAAAATATAAACATTTCAATTATTAAATATTAACCTTTCCTCTGATGGATAATAAGTTGGAAAGATGTGGGCAATAAAATAATTCAGCAAGTCGATTTATTTAACTGTCAGTATTTTCTTTAACTTTATATATTTAAATTATTAAATAATTTGTTAGATATATTTTCATAATAAGTAATGCAATCATAATTAATATTTGATATTATTAACTTATTTTTTATACACTATTTCTTTTTAAGTTTTATCTAATTTAAAATAAATCGAGTATTAATGCTAATAAATTAATTTATCGTATAAAATTAAATTTTTAATATATTTAAATACAAATTTTTCTAATTTAGTATGTTTGTGTTATATTTCTTTTGTGTTTTGGAGATTGTAATGAAGCCATCCTAAAAGAAAACAGAAAAATCCTTCCATGAGAAAATCTAACTCGATTCTTCTGGAATCTCTTGTGCTTCCTTAATCATATAGCTGTAAAATTCAACATTTTAGGATTATATAATCGAAGAAACTTGAATAAGTTTTCAATTTTAATAATCGTAGAATTGAATATGGCTATCGATTATTGGAATATGTAGAGTTTCAAATATCATGAATTACGGTAGATTCCTGAAGTAAATAATTTTCTTTTGAAATAATTAAAATTAACAAAATCAATTATTATTTTATATATTTATTTATTTTTATTTTTTTAAAAATATATATATATATATAAGCATTATATCAAATATCGGCCTATAATCATCTACATCAGGGGTGTCAAACTCAAACCTAAACTCAAAGTGCCAATTTTTTGTCTCGAGTATGACAGCGGGCCAGATGTTTTTAGCTTTGGTAGCCAAAAATTTTCTAAAAAGTAGCCCAAAAGTAGTCGACTCAACAATATTTTTAATAACCCGAGATTTCACAATAAAATAAAAAAGACACCATTTGTAGTTTTCCAGCAATAACTTTAATCACAGAACAAACATTTTCGGCCAATTTACAGGCCTGAAGCTGGTTGTAAAATGATCTGGAAATAAGAATCGCAAGACTGAAAATACAAGCATAAACTGTAATTTACTAAACTGTTGAAAACACGCATTTTATGTGAAAAATAGTGAGAATTGTGCAATAAATGATCTTGCCAAGACGGACTTTAATTTGAAATTTAAAAGATGAAATAGAGGAAACATAATGTAAAGAAGAAATTAACACAAAAATAAATGAAATAAAATAAATATCTCTAAGTAATATAAATAAATAAAAATAAAAACAACAACAATAATAATAATAATAAACAAAATTGTTGAACTCAAACATGTGATATTTTGTACGTTTAAATATGTTATTTTCTTTAGTATCAAGATGATAAAAAAATAAACAATAGCATTATTGATTTGATGTCGCGGGCCGTATCTTTGACATACCTGATCTACACGGAAATATATGTATTTTATATTGTTTATTAATTGCTTTTTTATTTACATTTAAAACGACGTTGACAAGTATTAATAATATCATGAGGAGTCGTCTAATTTTGGTTTAATTATTTGCAATCGTAATTTCGTTAAACTCACAAAAAAATAATTTTTCAGTATCCAGTCTTAAGAAAAATATTTCTGTACAATCAGTTTTAAAAATTACATTATAAACATTTTTAATCGACTTATTATAAATTTTATTTTTTGCATAATATTTTTATTTTAAGCTATTAATTTTATTGATTTAATTTTTAAATGCAATCTAATTTTATATAGTGTTGTATTGTATATTTAAAAGATCACTAATTCATTTACTTCCTTTAGGAAATTCAAAGGTTCTAAGTGGTCGTACTATTTACAAATCCTTTTGTAAATATAATTAAATCTGCATGCTATTATTTTAGTAATGCCAACTAATTATTAAAAAGTATTCTTAAATGAACGTATGTAAAAGATATTCTTATATTCTTATAAAAATACCATATTGCATATTATTACCTTAACTTTTCTACTTCGTCTATTCTTTTATATTTCTTCTATAAAGTATCCTGGGTTGAATATAGCTAGCTTTAAATGCCTGTCAAATATCGAATAACATAATCTATTGCAAATTTTATTCAAAAATTGTTATACTCACAGAGCACAAGGATGAAAAGATGAATAAAATAATTTTCAAACGCCGAAAGTGAATGCATTCTAGCTTACCTTTAAAGCTTAACATATCCTCAAGAAAGTTTCTCCTTTCTAATATTTTCTTTCATAACATCGCTTATATTTCTTAAATTTAAAGCCATGTTGGACATAAGCAATTTTTTACTGAAAGACAACATATGCCAATTTTTTCGCAAAGAAGATACTTTAGAATATTTCATAGAAATATGAAAACTACACATCGTTTTTCAGAGAATATTTTATCCTTTAAAAAACAATATTATTTGAAAAGCATGATATAGTCTATATCAAAAATGGTATCAAAAATTTTCGAGCATTTTGAACTGTATCGCCTATATACTTATCTGAATTGTAGTTCCACATATCTGAACGAACACTTCACTTTAGTCGCTTTAAGGATCGCTTGAAGAATTTCTTTGAAATATATGTTTGGATTATAGATCGATGACACAGAAATGTCTTTCGTATAGTCACTGCTTGCTTTTTGGCAATTTCGATTTAATTCTGCAAACAGAAACGACTTCCACACATTCTTTCTCAACTCATTCAACTTCGAAAGAATTTAATCTGTAGACCTATAGCTTGAAGATTTTTTTTTCAATTTATTTTGCTTGAAATATGCCTTAGTAAATGTTTAATATAAAATTGAATAAGTTTCATAATAGCATGTTGCATTAGTTAATTCGCAGAAAGAGAATTTAATGATTAATTAAACAATTTTAGCTAAATGAATCTTAGTTGTACGTTTGAAAAATTTCTTATTTAATTTAAGCAAGTACACCGAGTAAGTAAATAAATCAAGTCTTTCAAAATAGATAGAAAACTACAAAAATTTGACTTAAATACGAAATATTTAATATGTGCAGACAACTTTCTTTTAATAATCGCATATATTTTTTATAAAACATTTGATAAGTTTGTGAATATTCTTCTTTCCTTTTATCAACGTTAATTTAGGAATGTATTTTTCAGTCTTTATTGACAAGAAAGGGAATTTAATATTAATTTCTATAAATAAAGCTTTAAAAAATAACATTAAATTATATATACAGTTATGTTATTTAAAGCCACTTATATATAATAATAATATATATTATAAGTTAGAGGTGTGTCCAAAGTAGCACTTTGGGAAAAATCATGTGGCACGTAACGTATCATTCGATTTCAGTTTATCACCTGAGCATCCTTTTTTTCAATCATCTTCTTTACATTTATTCTAATTAAGGTATATTCCTTTCATTTTTTAAATATCGTTATCCAAAGCCTGAAACTTTGCACGCATAAATATTTTTAAAGGTAATTATGCTTACTATATGGCACGCAGACTCAAAAAGGTTATCCATCCCCGTTATATGTGATTGACTGTTATAAATGTAATGTTTTTAAAAATTTCACATATATATATATATTTACTGCATAAGCGTTTTAAAAATTTATACTTCCAAAATATTAGGCTAATTTAGTAAATGTAAAATAAAAATAATAAGTTCCTAACTTATTATTCAATAATAGTAATGGTGTTCCTTACGTGTACAGGATGAATGTACAGTTTTATTAATATTGATTTGTAAATAATGTAAATTTAAAACAGAATATCTAATATTTCTTAAATCAAATATAAATGCTAGAATTTTACGCAGTCATATGTATTATTTTTTAATAAAAACTAAAATTTGCGCCTTTAAACAGAATATATATACTGTATAACGCTTTGTAAAGTTTTAACTTGTTTATTTTTCTATATATCAAGTCATATGTCCTATAAAAATAAATTTGTTGTTGTATTATTTAATTATTGGATTTTCCACTAGACATATAAACAGAAAATGTTTTTCAAATATATAAGAAAAGAAATTTTTCCTTTTGAAATAAAATTACTCTTTAGATTTATAAAATATTTTGTAAAAAGCAAAATAATATGTGACAACATTTTTTGATCATCAACATTATACGTTTCACATCAGAAGTAAATATATATATTTTTTTATAAGTTGTTTGTTTTGTTTTAAATTGTTTTAAATTAAAATATAATTGTTGATAAATATAGATTTAAGGATCGATAAACAGAATAATCTAAACATAATGAATTGTTATTCAATCTTTACTTAAATAATTTAATAAAAGTATTTTTAAAATATTTACTTCGTATTGCCAATTTTTAAATAAACAGTACATGTACTGTTTGTTTATATTATACAACATTCATTATTATTTTCTATTCACTTGAATATTTTATAATTTACGAATTAGATATTAATTACTATTTTTTAAAGAGAAATAATTAATTATACCTGTAAATAGTGTAACGTTCGAAACAATTCTTTAAGAAACAGTTAAGTTAATGGCAGAGAATCCCTATAAAATTTATTTATTTATTTATTTACATTCGCTACTAGCATTAGATCACTACCCCCAACAATACACTTAATAAGCCTCATAAAAACAAAAACAATTAAGAACAATAAATAAAAACACATGTAAATTACTGAAAGCTGAAAAACATTACAAAATGTAACTTCTTTTATTACATATTTATGTTTTGTCTTTATTATTTTTAATTATATATAGTTTATAAAGTATCAAGTTAACTTACAAGATTTAAAATTATGTACTTTTTTCTCTTTTTATTTAGGTATATATATACCTAAATAAAAAGAAAAAATTACATAATTTTAAATCTACATATATATATATATATATATATATATGTGTGTGTGTGTATGTATATGTATGTATGTATTTTTTGTAATCAGACTACGGTTAATATTTATTGATGAAGATATTGCCTAAAAGCATCTTTTGGTAATACGGAAATTACCTTTCGAGAATTAATCTTCTGTGGTATTGTTTGCTCAAATGTGATTAAATTTTAGAATAAATGAATAAATAAATTTTCCTGCAAATACCACGAGTTATTAAAAATAATACAACAAAAAAAGTTATTAAACTTTTCATTAATAAGTTAATAAAAAAAGTATTTTATTCTAATTGGCTTTAAAAAGTACGTAATTATTTTTATATGAATGTCACTAATATGGCAAATGTTTGAATATTCTAAGTATAACTTTAAATAATTATTTTTAATATAAATTAAAAATTTTAAATTTATTTAAGAAAATTAGAAAATCTACACATCTATTCAGGAAAAACACCTTTTATTTATTTCTTATAAAGAATAATTCAGTCATTTGATAAATTATTTAGTTATAATATACATAAATTTTAATAACGCAATGTCAACGCATAATTTAATATAGCAAAAGCTTATTCGCCTTTACTAAATAAGTATAATGTTTTGATCGGGTTACAGTAGAGCTCTTAGGTAATAAATTGCGTGAATAGTGAAAAACATGGCATAGCTACACGAAAAAGCTATATTGTGTATGAATTATTATAAATAACGTCGAGGAAATTGATTTACGGTCAACAAAAAATCAACAAAATACCGTATTTGTTTGCACTTCCTGGACTCTATTACTTTTTCCTGAAGGGCTAACTACTGGAGACTAACAAAAGCGGTCGATCGGTTTAGAGGTCACGTCTTTAATGGATAATCAACCGAAAAGAAACAATACCAAGCCCGAGGAAAGGCTACTGTACCGTTTGACTGTATTCACGGTTTGTTACACAATCTTGTATTTGTACTTTTGGTTTCGTCTATCTTTCATTAGATCTTATCTCTAAAAGTACTGTTCTCGAAGAGAGAATTCAATAAAAAGCTTAAAGTTGTAAGCATGCTATTTTGATTGTTCATAAAAGATCTTGTTAATAAATTTTTATGCTCGTAAAAGAATGCAGCCTATTGAACATAGGTGTTTTATGTGTCAGATGGTTGGGTCATTAGAACAGGTGTTCTTTCTTTCAATGATATTTTCTTTGTTGTTGCTAAGTTTCTACCTGAAATGCAGTTCGTGTTGTGAAAGAAAACTGTTTAGACGTGAATAGAAAGCTCGTTATTCTCCGCGTCTTTGTTCAAAACTTTGAATAAACCAAAAATAATCAAAGTAGTTTGGTTTTGAATGGTGAAAGACATTTCGAAATTTTTTCCACCAAGGAAATTAGCAACAATAAAATAAAATTATCAATAGTAAATTTTTTAAGAAGCCTACTTATTTTAATTAATTTAATTTTTTAAGCGCGTAACGATTCGCACGTACTTTTTATTAACGTTATATGTGGTTTGTTATTTATTTAACTGAATTAATATCCAAACTAAATATATGAAATCACTCTAATAAACGGCATTTTTAAAATAAAAGTTGTTATAATATTTACAATATTTCAGCCAATAAACACTTTTATTTAATAAAATTTTTATGCAGAAAACATCAAACTAATCAGTTTTATACAGATTTTCTACCTTAATACCTCGGGGGATGGCGCAACCACACAAATAAGAACACCTTGAGGATCAAAGGAGACACCAGCTGTGTTTACAACAGCCGTCTTTGCTTTCCAAAACATAATTATAAATTCACTGTAGGACGAAATCAGTTTGACGTGAAAAGACATTCAACTTTAATCACTGTATTCTGAGCTGTGGAAATTATTTGCATAACTGTCACCAACATCGACATAGTTTTATTCACTGCCTGAGATTAATAAGCGAAAACAACTGTAATTTCGCTTTCAAGTCTCTACTCCATTACTTTTTACCGAGTAAAAGTGATTTAGATTATAAGAAAGAAATTAATAAACGCAAAACTAAACTCAGTTAAAATTAAAAAATTTATCTGAAAACATGAAACTAATTTTTATATTCGAAAATTAAATTTATATTTTGTAAAACTTAAAATATCATTAATTATTTCTGAAATTCTTTTCTTATTGTAAACAACTAATTTTATATTTTGTGTTATGTTCTTATTATTAGGAATTTTAACATTATATTATGGTAAACTTATAATATCGGTTTAAAGAAATTTAAAATATCAAAGGATATCGAAAAATTAATTAAAGAAATATTAAAATGTAAATCATCATATGTTAAATGTTATATAAATTATATAAGGATCACAATGTTTCTAGCTAAAGAAATTAACACGATTAAATTAGATGCAATCTGTTCTTATTCGTTGGGGGAAAAAAATGCAATGAGCTCGAAGAAGTCAGCAAAAACAGCCGGAAGCAGAACCTATATAAGGTACAGAGAAAGACGAAAGTATTAAAAAAAATAACGAACAACGTCTAAATTTCTGCTTGACTGCTTCATATAGGAAGTGTGCAATCAACTAATTAGATACGCCTTCGTAAACGTGAATACGTCACTTCCGGTTTGGTTGGTCTTGCACCTCTCACGATTCAGCGACGCTTTTCATGGACGCTGAAACGAGCGAAGGAAAGTAGCTTTATACACCTCACTCACTTCCCGAAATCTCCCTCGCAACCGTTTCTATTCCAGGCTTTTCTTTTCTAATATCTTATTTTGCAGACAGCCAACAGGCAATTTCACTTAGCAAGAGGCAGAAGTAGCGCTTTTTTTTTCCTAGCGTCGTTTATCCTTAGCATTTTCTAAGTAGAATTATCTTACTAAGCTTTATATCAGAACATAAATGAATCTGCAAATTACTTGCAATCACAATGCAATAGCCAGTATTATTATTTTAAAAAACGAAACAATTTAACTTACTGTATTTACGTTTTGATCTTGTTTTAACTAGATTATTTCTTGATTTATATTATCAGATTTTATAAATATATATTTATTACTTTGAGATAGTTTAAAAAGGATAAGTTACTATAGGCTATATAAATAACATACGGCAAGCATTTTGTATAATAATTTCAGTTCTATAGGCTACATGGGCGTCTGGAGAGGAGGGCAAAAGAGGCCGTGCCTCTCCCTTTTAAGATTATAATTTGTGGAAGTTTTACCACAAATTATATTCTTAAAAGTGGTTGAGATATGTAACCTTACATCCTCGATCATGGAACGTTTTGTTTGTCTTTCTGTATTAATGCAATCCTGTATTCCATAATCTACTTGTGAAAAAGTCCAAAAAATTAAATAATTAAATATAAATTTATTAATGTAATTATTTCTCTGTAAGCTTTGCCCTCCTGGAAAACTTCCTGCAGACACCCATGGTTCCACACAATAACTGCAATTGCTATACCCCATAAAAAAGATTAATTGATAAAACTGGAGTTTATAAATTTGATTATTTTTATTGAAAAAAACATTAATTTATTCGGACACTAGAAATTTTTAATGATGGAATGCTATAATATCTATTAAAAATATTCCCTATACCCACGGAAATACATTTACATATGATAATCTGTATTTTAATTGTAGATTATAGCCTACACATATGTTACTAGATAATTTAAGACATTTTTCATGTAATTTCTTAATTTTAAAATACTTTTTAAAAAACACAATCATTTAGAATATGATAAAAAAATAAATCACGTATAACGGTAACAATGTTATGATTTTTGATTTTTAATTTTGTTACTAAAATCATCTATTTCGAGTAAAATAATGCCAGTTTCGAATTGAGTTACAAATAAAAAGAAAATGTAACTCATTATTTTCGATATCCACCATTTAAATTATTTATTGTTTGCTTAGAAAGTCGATTCACTAGTTAATAAATACATTCACTGTATCGTTAATCTTTATTTGCTTGTATTCGTAATGGTGACTTACTATTTTTGTTAGCGTTACAGACTCATGTTTTCTTTGTATCTGACAATAAGATTCTTTTTGCGAACTAACAACAAAAATGAATGCGTTCATAACTTGTGAGAATAAATTTCCAAGCAGACACAAATTGATCTGCATCGAACAAAAATTTGTATGACATTTTTCGATCTGTAAATTCGAAATGATATGATTTTCAATAATTTTCAATAAATTTGTTTCTGTTTTTGCATTTAAAAAAAATGATGAAAAATAACTTTTTTAGTACAAACAAAACAATTTCGATAAAAAATTTAAAAACTAAATTGTAATGTCGTAACCGTTACATGTAACTTATTTTGTCATGTTTTAAATTTAAATTTAGTGCTTTTGAAGGGTAAATTATGCTTAAAAGTTTTATAAACCAAGAATTCTCTGAGGAGAGATGATTCTTTTCTTAGAGGTAGGAGTGGTTATATACAGATATATAAAATCACCAATAATGTAAATATTTACTGTTATTTGGAATTAGAAACTGTTACTTTTATATTAATTACTAAATTGCTCATTTTAAAAATATTTTATTATTAAAAATATAAGATCTATTTCAAATAATGCAAATGTTCTATTATTGTAATGGAGTAGGTTATATTAACTAGAACTATTAACTGAAACCCAAATCTATATATGTCCATTCTTGAACTTCTACGACCGTTGAATTGGCTATTGATTCGACTAATAATAGGAATTCCCTAATGTCCATTCGTAATGACCATTCAAACTAAGTGAAGCTCAACCCATAGCAGCTTGTTAACGTTCTCAAGCGAATGTTTGACGCACTCCCCGAAGACTAATCCCGATAAACGGAAGGGAAATAATTAGTTAACGTTCACAGTTTCAGCAATAGTTATGTTATATATACGACAAAATATAATTCGCTTTATCTCGGCCATCATCGCTTAATGGCCTCGTATGGTACAGCATTAATTTGCTTTCATCAGGACGTTCATCAAAGTTTGTCTTTGCGTGAGAGATGGGATTTGCTTCACTTTGATTAGATTTAGGTTCGATTTCATGTTAATTAGTACATATCTAAGTATCGTCATTATTCTCGTGGTTGCCGGATGTTAAAGTACACAATAGATAGCCACAGCAATATTTTAAATAACAAAAGCCGTAGATACTGTTTAAAAAATATATTACTTGAAAAAGTGAATAATTTCATGTTTGTAATATTTTTTATTTAATATGCAAGAAAAATAAATTGATTCTTAAATATTTATTCTTGTATAAAATTAGTAAAATAATTTAAAACGATTTTTATGTAAATAATTATTATTAAAATTATTTAAACTTTTATTTATCAACTTGCATTTTAAAAAGGTTTCCCTATAAAAATAGTTTATATTAAATTTATTTATAAAGTATTCTGTTATACTATTAATTTTTTATTGTATGAAATTTGATTTTTCTCGTTAAATGATTGAAATTGTATTTACATCTTTGAACAGTTGCAAGTAGAATTACTCTTTCATACCACTATCTTTATATATTTTTCAACAAATAATATAGGCCTTAGGCTATATATTAATAAAATTATTTGTTAGCGCTAAATAATTCGAAAGGATGGAATATTAAATGAAATATTTATATAAAATTCTAAACGAAATGTAAAATCAATCAATTAATTACTCAATCAGTCGATTAAAATTTTAATGCGTGAATTTACTCGAATATTTCATTAAAAATAAATACAGTAATTTGATGTAGTTAATGATTGTTGTTGGTAATATCACGGTACCATTAAAATAATAGAAAATTATTTATATTTAAAACATTATATTTTACATGAATGATATTAATTAGGAAAATGCTGCCGGCAATGTGTGAAATTGTTATTAGAATTATAAATTCATTGCGTTTTAATCATTAATATTTTCACTTATAAAGTAGCGTAATTAACATTTTTATTACTGAATAAAAAAGTAAATTAATATATTTCGGATCACATTTTGTTTTTTTTTGTTTTTTTATTTAAGCTCTTTTCAATTGTTTGATGAAATGACTGCAAGTAATATAACCCAGCATGAACTGATATAATTTCATCTTCGTGTAGGCCTATATAAATGACTACGACTTTTAAATAAATATTTGATTTATATTCTTCTCTTTTATCAGCTTGTTTCTTATATATTACAATGAAAACTTGATGTACGGATTTTTAATTTTTTTTTATATAAGTTAATAAATGCTTTAATCATATTAATTATTTTTATTGGAATTAGTAAAAATCTAGCATTCTGTATAAAATATAGTGAAAACTTCATATAAAAGTTTCAATCTTCACTTCTTACGAAATTTTTTATTCTTGACAAATCATTCACTATTAATAAAGTAGCATAATTTTAATATTTTTAAAGTAATATGAGCAAAAATTAATATTACAGTACTTTAGTTTTTTTCAAATAATCAACTCTTAGTTTTAGTTTTTAATTAAAGACGTATGTAATTACTATTATTATTACTTTTTGTATTAGATATAATTTGCGTAAAGCAAGTTGATTTTGTGTACTTATTCCTTAGCAATTGAGAAAATTTTTCTTATATAATACAAATATGAAAAAACTTTTTGCGAAAGTTTCTATTAAAAAAAAAGTAAAGAAAACAAACTAGCAATTTCCCGACTCTTAAACTAAATTGTGACAGAGATGGCGATTTTTGCGGCAGAAGAAACGAAAAAACGGCGTGTGTAGACTTTTTCCCATTTTTATGATCCCCAAGAGTGTGATTAAGACATGAAGAAAGAGGAAGAATGGTAATTGGATTCTTCCGTAACGTAGAAATCTGTGTAAACTCCTACCATAGGTCTCCATTTTATTTGTTGTTGTAAAGTTGTAGAAATTAGTCAAATATTTTTAAGCGAATTTCGACACAAGTATCTCGAATTCTTCTTAAAACATAAATTTTTTTAGTGTCTTAACATTATTTATAGCGTTTTTCTTTCTATAAAACTTTTATAAAGGATCCTTGAAATGAGCTATAGTTCTTAGTAAATGACATATTTTTAACAAATATAAAATTATTAATTTATATAAAGAATAATAATCTATAAATAATATCCTCACAAAGTATTGAAAAACTTTATAGTATAATTTATAATAGTTAAGTTTTTATAACTACGATAAATCATATTGATTTCTCTTATATCTTAGATTTTTGTTTTAACGCTATGAAATTCAACTTTAATAACCATACTGAATAGTTTCGAGTACAGAAAGACTTTTGACTCTTAGAAGAGGGTTTCTACTTTATATATATATATATATATTTTTTTTTTATATTCTCCTTCGCATTTATTTAAGTTAAGAATGCACCGGAGATAAAATTTTTGCATTAAACCACACTAACGGAGGAGAATTTTCACCATCTTAAGTATTAATGTGGTGCATGATATATGAGTGACACTGGACTTGACACAACCTAACATCTTCCCTATTTATGTTATGAACTTAATATTTTTTATTACTTTCTGTGAATAGAAGTAACAGAAAGAGAAATATATAAAAACTTTTTTATTTTGAATATGTTTAAGAAAAGTAATGGCATTAAAAGTTTTGTAAAATAAACATGCAATCTTTACTTTATTCAAATGTTTAATTACTAATTACTTAAATATCGATGATAATATTTTAAGAGTAGTTTTAAAAATCAATTATATTCGATTGAATTTTTTGTTTTTGTAATATTAATTAAGTATTTTAAAAATAGATTTTAATAAAACATATTTTTAATGACTAAATTCTTCTTTCAGATGGCTGTTGTAGCTTTGGTCACAGTTCTCTACTTCTCATTATTTCTTGTAGTGCGGGCTATTAATGCAGGTAGGTTGATTAAAATCAATTCATCACCACTCGAAGATAGTAAGAGAAATAAATTACATGATAAGATGTTATAATTACGCGATTAACAAGTAGAAGTTTGTATTCATTCTAGATAAGGACCTTTAAGTTTTAACTGCTGCTAAATAATTTCAATAATTTGCATAAAAACTAAACATGTAACTGTGACAAAAAGATATATTTTTATAACTTAAAAATCAAATTTTCTATGAAAATTTTGGTATTATTCATTTAAAAATTATTAACTTTAAATAATGATTCATTAAAAATATTTTTTCTATGCGATTCACAATTTAGAATATTCAGAAAAATAAAAAAGATAAAAGCAAAGAAGGCAGAAAAGAAAGAGAGATTTTTTTAGCATTTTTTAATTTTCCAAATTCGACAGTTTTAGTTCAATATAAATTGTTGTCTAAGTAATAAGTCTACTCGTATTTCTTGTTATCTATGGTTTTTAGTGATATATATTATGGACCATTCAGTTTAACTACCAAATTCGGCCATAGTTTCTATTGCTTATCATAAATTACTTGACTTTTTTATACGAAAAGTCTGAGTAATAGGATGAAACTTTCTAGGAAACTGTAATATTTGGCTTCTTACGTTGATGTGGAAAGAGTTTTTTTCTCCTTAGACGTATCGCGTAACAGTTGAAGATATCGAAATATTTACTTTTCAAGTTTTACGGGACAATAATATACAAATAACGATTTTTTTAAGTAACATAATAACAATTACTATAAAATTTTATATTTTTATAACTGTAAATAAATAAATAAATTCTTTATTTACTTTTAAAGATAATTAAATTTGCATTTAATAATAAAATTCTATTTTATTTCTGTTTTCGTTCTGACAAAAGCTTATACAATTTTATATTTTAATAATAAATAAATATAAGAAAGTGGTAAACAATAGAAAGTAATTAATTTTAAACATTTATTTAAAAAGTGTGATTTTAGCAAAACTTTTATTCAATTATTATATTTATGATTTTATAAAATAAGGAATTGCCTGTATTCAGATATTTTTTAAAACTATATAAAACTTAATATTCTCTCGTAATTTTAATTTAGGTGTGCTTATTAAGGCAGGGAGAACAGATTAATTTTTAAATTTCGAATATTTAAAAATTGTTTGTTGAGATTAGCAAAATAATTCTTTAATTTTAACCAAGAATATTTTTCTTATTTTTATCTTTATTTAAATTTTAATTTATAAATGACGTTGAATAGTCAAAATTTTGTTTCGTAAATTATTTTTTAACATCTTATAGTAACACAGCACAATGTATTAAGCTTGATAGAAACATACTGTACATGTAAGAGAAATCTAAATTCTGTTTAAAATTATTTATAGTTAAGTAAATAAAATAAATTAAAAGAGAAAAGTAATTTTTTATTATTTAAAACTTTTTATTTGTTATTTCTGATACGTTTACAATGCATAAAACCAAAATTTTGTATAAATGTATTCAAAATTATAAAATTTACCTTAATGCTAAGAATTATTTCGAAAATTAATTATCTGCGGAAGCGTAACTCTTATTTAATGCCTTGTTCGTAGATTAAAAGTTTGAATATTTATTATGTTTTTATTATTACAGATTTGGAATAAAAGTTTAAAGATAGACAGACACAGCAGAAAAAATAAAATTTAAAGCAACCAGTTTTTTAAAGATTTTATTAACATAAAATATTAACATCATAAATAATATAAGTTTATTTTGAATTATTTATTTACATTTTTCAAACCTTCTATTCAAATACACTCGTAAAACAAAGAATATATTTTTTTTCAATGAATAAAAAAATAAAAATCCACACATTCATTTTTAGAAATTTTTTCTTATTATTTTTATATTAATAACACAATAGACTTTTTTGTTTTTTCACTCAATTCGCAAAATTCTACAAAAGTCTAAGAAAACATTTTTAAAAAAGTCCCTGAAAATAAATTCTTGTTTATTCGACAGAACTTCAAATCGTCTTACGTTGAAGTTTATTTCAAATATTTCTAAAAAAAAATTGTGATAAAATATATTTAATTTATAGTATGAAAGTATTTTCGGATGACCTGAAAACTGAATTTGGTATTCGCATAGTAATGAATAAAATGCATGTAGTTTACATCACGTCACCGAAACAATAATTAAGCTCTGACATACTAAACAGTACCAACATGAAATGTCAAATAGGCCGAAATTGTTAACAATCACCCCTAGACAAATGTTCAAGCACCGATAACAATCATATCTCATTAAATTGCTTCTGACACATTCTGATAGAGGAAGCCAGCGAACATGATACAAAGGTTTGTTTACGCAAAGATTTCCATCAAGTTAACTCATAGGCACCGTCGAGTGGCCGTACGCCAGGGTTTAATGGTTATTCTAAATCACCAACAGCTGCATGCGGTTATGAAAGACAAATGATATTCGTCTAACAACCGTACAATGTAACTAAATTCGCTTTAATTCAAAAGACAAAAGTTGGAGATTTTCATAGAGTTTGAAAGGCAAGTCTTTCAATTTCGGTTTTATATCGAAAATTACACTTCTAGCTGAATACCATCTTCGTCAGCTGTTCAGTAAGTGAATTCTAATAGTTGATATTATAAACTTTTACAAACTCGAAATAAATGAATTCATTATTTTTTTATTTATAGATATTTTGATGCTGTACTAATTCAAAACATATATAGATGTATATTACAAGAAATGACTTAATGTAATAATTTTTTAAAGAAATTGTAATTATCATCTTAAAAAAGTTAAAAATTTATATTATTTTTGCATACAATAAAATCTGCCATAATTGGTCTTTCTTAATTTAGGCGTTTCTCGAATGTAAATATTTAATTTCGCATTTGCTTAGTATTATAAGTTTTGAATAGTCTCCCTGACGTCGAAAAAATCTTCTCATACAATAAAGTTCATGCAATATAATTTCTGAATCTGATTTTGCTTGAATTTGCCATAAAGTTGGCACTTTAGTGTCAACTTTATGGCAAATTCAAATTGAATTGTTAGATATTTCACTTACTGGATGTTCTTCATATATTTTAAACATGAAATTGTGTATCCGGACCTTTTTTAATGTACAGTACTTTTGAAGATAAGGAAATATAATATTAAGAAATTTTTTATTATATATTTAGTGAGCAAAATATCGCTTTATTAAAGTTTTATTAATTGTATAAATCTGCAGTATTCACTTTAAAACACAGTTTTATCTTAAGTAGTTTAGTAACAAAATTAACTTCAAAAAATAGGTTATTATTGTTACATTAATTGATATTGTTACATAGTTTATAAGAATGTGTTTTCTTATTACAGACTATAATTTTGTTTTTTAAATCTTATAACAACAGTTAAACGTGGTAGAGATGTTCAGTTTTCTCAAATTAACTTAAATATGAAGTGTATTTTTTATATAATAGTTTATCCTAAAGATCAATCAAATATCAAAGAGATGAGATTCGTCCGAGTGGCTAACGATTTCATTTTCTTTCTTAATAATTTAAAAAAAATTATAGTCAGATCTCTTATTTTTTTCAGAAACTCGGCTTGCGTTAAGAGAGGAATAACAGATATTTGCTTCGAGCATAATGAAAGTACAGGCGTTAAACTAATTAGTAAATATTTTTTAAAAAATGTCAAGTATTAGAAAGAAAAATAGTTTCTAATCTTAATGATATGTAATAGCTATTTCTTCTTCTTTCTCCTCCGCCCAAGGACTGGTTGAATCCCTCATGGATTTCTTTTCCATTGGTTTCTGCTTTGTGCATTTGTCCACATTCGGTGGAATCCAGATAAGGTTGTTCTGGTTGTTCAAGGATTTGATCTCTAGAATAAGTTTTAGCTATTGTATTTATATTCTATTTATTATAAATGTGTGTAATATGTATTTTATTAATACAATTTAGAAATTTGTTTAATTTTTGGTATTTTTTATGTCGATTATATTTTAATTTTATCGTCAAGTTATTTAATATAAATTAGAATACGAGCAACAACGGCGTTACTGTCGAGTCTTATTCAGCTTGGCGATAGTTCTATTAAACTCAGTACGAATGAAAGAAGCAGTTTAAGGCTGTGAGGTGTCCTAGACAAGCGTAGACTTGCAAGGCGTGATTTTATATTTTTAGGCTAAATTCATGTAAAGTTTATATTACTTACGACTTGATATTTATAAGGTCTTTAGAATCTTAACTAGAAATGAATTCGGACTATAATTAACTAGAACGAAGAGTGAGTATAGACAAGCATATATTTGAATTAATTACAATACCTAAAAGTTCGAGATCCCGAACAAAAGTTTAGATTCTATGCTTGAATTCTCCATTAGAATTGATTCGATATGTATCATAAACCAAACTAGAAATTTAATTATTTTAATTATAAAGAATCTTTAAATAAAGGAGAAGAGTATTAAGTAACAAAATATATTTCAATTTATGTAATATAAAACTTGTGGCTTACAGCCAAACATGCTGCCACTAAACCATGATTTCTTAAGCATTAGTAGTTAGACAGCCTTGGCCTAAACTTTAATAGCCATCCGTCATAAAACTGATACATTATAAAGTATCTTAACAGCATATTCAAGTACTTTATTTATTTCGTATATTCTACCGAAAAAAATTTTTAAAAAATTCTAATCGTTGAATTGATTTGAAATTCCTAAAAAACGATGATAAGTCTGACAATTTAAATGTATATATTCTTCAACAAAAATTAAGGCACATATTTCTCTGAACTTAAACATGTTTATTACATTAAACTACAACGACTCTTACTTTATTTTTTAAAAAATACTTTGCTCTTATGAATCTTTTCACTGTTTCTTAAATAATAAAAATCCTTCTTGTGATTGACTGAATTTTTTTTTTAAATACATATTTCATAGAATTTTATAACAGTTATATTATATATTTATGAAATTTAATTTCAAATTTCAATCCTTTTCGGATAAAGCAAAAATATTTATATAAAGCTGGCTACATTTTTAATAAAAAAAAACCTAATCATTATTATATTTAAAAATTGCATGTCAGCATTATCATTAATATAAGTTATTATTATGTATAAATTTCTTTAGCGATAAATTATCTTAAATTATCGACATGATTTATATATACTAAGAAAGCAGAAGAATTTGATATATAAGACCGCATTTGGTGAATAGATTTTTCATTTTTTGATACTAATTGTCATAATCAAATGATTCATTTTATAAGTTACATAAAATTGAAGACTTTAATATGATACAATGGCAAAGATTCGTACGATACAAATCTTTTCGTGTCATTTAGCAACTATATCCGGAGGTATCTTTTAAATTACATTCCATGTTATCTTCATTTTTCCTGTTAGTGTCAATTTTTTTTTCATTATTTCTTTTCTTGAAGACAGTTTCTATTTCTTATGAAAAATTTATTAATGTGTTTTTTATTATTGAAGAATGAAAAAGTTTGTTTTAGATAAGGTCTCTTTCGCTTAGATTCCAAGTTAATAATTCGTAAGTTTTGTCATAGTAGCTAATATAAGATTGTTTCAATGAGTTCGCTGTAAATGTATCGTATAATTACATTAATACATTGATTTTGACTCGTCACATTGCAGCTTCGTCTGTAACTTAAAATTAATGAAGTGAAATAAAGCACTAACTTAAAATTCATATATATTTATTATACTTCGATTACTCTAAAGATAACGTTTCTAATAAATGGAAAATATTTTTCTTGCTTTGTATTTGATTAGTTTTCTAAAATTAATTTAAAAATATTTAAAATCTGAAATTGGGTCTCTATTATAATAAAATTAATAATTTCATCGGTCTCGAAGGTACCTTAATCTCTGTAAACTTTAGCATATTTTATCAGCATCCAATGAAATCTACATAAGAAGAAAACTCAAGAGACCAAAATAAATTTTTGTTTCATAGAAGAAATTTCACATTAAATTCTTTTGGAGGACACGTCGCATAAAATAGGATTTCGTTTCATACACTCTCTCGCTATATAAAGCTGTATAAGGATTTAACTTTTCAATTGTTTGACATTTTTTTTTCATACAGAAAGAATTTATTTTAAATTCCTTACAACGATAGAAATGGATTTAAGTGACAGAAACAGTAATTTCACAAAATGTTTTTTCACTAATCTACTTTAAAATTTTTCAAATTAAGAATAATAAATCGTATTTCAATTAAATAGCATATTTCAATATTCTATTGATTTTAAAAAATAATTAAAAACAAATTTAAATTCGATAAATTTTTGAGAAATAACACAGAATTATTGAAAAGAAAAAAGTTTATCAGAAAGTTGCTTTTTATTGGTTTTAAGAACTGATTAAATAAATCAGTGAGAAATACAGGCAAAATAAAAGGTAGTGGATGCCAATATGTCAAGTAGAGTCACCTAATGGCTATATAAGTTAGAAGTAAAACAGTTGTCTATTGGTTTTTGAGATAATTCCAATACAAGCAGGATACACGAAAACCAGAAAAGTCATCTTGAACCAGGACTGCCATGAAGAAATGAACGTTATCCAGCTATAACTGCCAAACATCTTAGGAATATAACTGCACGCAAGCTTACTTTTGAGTTGTCTGCCGATTCAAGAAAACCTACATTAGAGAAAACTGCTGCCATTTAGCTTGCACGATAGGCAAACCAAATGGCAATAGTTAGGCATGTATTTTAAAATTCCTTTTATTATCTCTTGTTTAAAATGGTAATTCCTTATTTTTACTTTAAGAAATTAACAAAGTGTTAAGGTTATATCAATGAATGTTCTATTGTATAAATATAGTAATTTTGACTTTCTCAAATATTAAATTAACTTAATTTAATTTTGTATTTAAATTAAATCGCTAATGTAGCGAGTAACTAAGTTACTTTATTTAATTTAGAAATGATTTATATATACGAATGAAACTTAAATTATAAACTTCTAAAGTGAATAATTTTCTGAATTTAACATTAAATGACTTAAAACAATTTTATAGTCGAGAATTTATTTTTGTTTTAATTCTAATTAATTAATTTCGTCTTGTTTGAAATTAATTGTTGGAAAAAATCAATGGTTCTCATTTATAAGAGTTCAAACTAATAAAATTCGAAGAAAGAAATAAAGCATAAAGGAAATCGATGCTACAATAAATTTTATTGAGGATTATTCAAGTTTATGGACATAATAATCATGAAGATTGAGTATACAAATGATTTCTCCACTTCTCCATTATAATAGCGATTAAGTTGTTTTCAACTTCAAAATCTTTATTGCTTATCGTGAATGGCGGTATTTTTATTACTTAGACTTCGTATAAATTCAAATATATTTGCACTACATTTTTATATTATAGATATGCAGTAAAAGCACGAGAAGGATAACATTTATAGTCTCGGATGTTAACTTCTGATAAGTAAATGCTAGAAAAAGTCGTGTGTCTATAAGTCATATCAACTGCATATTAGATTTTTGAGAACTTATGTAATTGTTTATAATTAAAAAGCGAATTTTAATCAAATATATTTCTACTGATAATGTTATTAATAGGCATTCTTTTGTTAAAACCGACATTAAAATACTCTTAAGTACCGTATAAAGTTCAGTTGCTATTCGTGTTAAGAATGTGATGCATATTTTAATATTCATGAGACATAGCCATCATGAATACTAATATTCTTTACAGCTTAATAGTTTTGAAACAATCAAACATTTACATACGATGGATAAACGCAATCGTAATCTCTTCAAAAGTGTAGAAATGTTTAAGTTAACTTTGTTCAGAAAATAAAATAATTATGCTTTGATATATATATAGAAATAAATTATTTTCATTATTTAAAATAATTAAATTCTCTTGCATCAAGAAATCTGGATTACAATAGATTCCGCTTAAATGAATCGTTTAATTGCTGCAATCAGTTATCAGTAGATACTTTGCTATTAAATGTTCGAGAATAAATTACACTTCGAATAATTTTTTTTTGTAAATTTAACGCTTCAAAAAAGTCACACTAGATTGATTTGATTTATGTGGAGTTTTCTCATTTTAATACACTATAAAGATCAAAACCTGTTCTTTTTTTTCAGGTTGCAATTGTGTGGTGTTTGATGATACGTATGGTAAAGAATATGGTGTTTTTACGTCACCCAACTGGCCCGTCCCTTACGAAGACAATATTGATTGTCTTCTGTACACTTTCATAGGACACGAGGAAGATATTGTTGAAATTACTTTCGACGAATTTGATGTCCAAAAGAAGGAGTTAGAGTCAGTAAAATATTTTCATTTATCTAAATATAATGATAATATTTACTATAATTCAAGAAAATACAATAAATTAAATCAATTTATTACTACAGTCTATAAAAATATCAAAGCTATTAAGCATTATATTCTTCTTGTAGGGATGGAATACGAATCGAAATAAGCTTTTATTAATCTTATTGATTAAGTTTTAAAAAAATATATTGATGGATTTTTTCAATAATTGAATGATTCAATAATTCATTCAAATTATTCACTCAAATTAGTATAATTTAGTTTTTCGCCTAAATTCTAGCTATTGCTTAAAGTTTAACACTAAAATGTTGTTATATATACCCTCAAATTAATGTAAAATCCTTGAAAAATTTCATTATTAATAATATCATACTTAATAAGTTATACGGTATTTAAATGCAGTTAACGATATCATTTTAATTTATAAAATTACTAAATAGTCCGAGTGTTTATTTAAATAGGCCTACAGTAAATACAGTATGTTCAAAGACACAATCTAAAATAACCCGTTTAATAAATCATTTACTTAATAATCAACTGCCCAAATGCTTAATGTTTATCAACGCGAAACCAAAATCATCCTCTTGAGAGCAGAGATAATTTTGATGCAAAATTTCGATTGCAAAATAAGATATTTTTATAACTTTTGACAATTTTTTCCTCATTTAAAATAATTGAATCATTTGAATGATTCTAAAATAGTTCCAGTATTTGAAAAGATTTTGATAATGGAATAATCGATAATTTTTCATTCGAATTCCCCAACACTATTGAAAAAATAATATATTGCTTTCTCAAGAAAACGTTAAAACATTAGATTAATACATTTTGATTCGTTCATTTTAGATTTGTCCCATCAAAAAGCTCGATTCTACCTGTTTATCTCTCACTTTTACTAAATTATAATTTAGTTAACGACGACCAAAGTGTTTGAGAGGGATCGGGGGATCCAAGCTTACCTCTCTGGGAATCCAGGATCGAATCCCCAGAATTTTTTGGGAGTGGGCTGTTCAAATATGTCGAACACCGTTCGTCACTACTTGGCCCATTGCGGGTATGGCCGTGATGGGTATGGGTATGGTTAGTGTCCAGAGGGCAGAAAGATTTATTTTCCAGTATAGAAAGTTAAATATTATATTATATATTCATAAATTCCATATTATATTATATTACTGTATTATTAAAGTAAATTTTTATCGTAGAAATTAAATGAACAATAAAAAAACTCTCTGTAAGTTAGTTAAAGTAATTCTAAATAACCTAATATATTTATTCTTCTCGTTTTTCGTTTAATTAACAGGAATAAATAAAAACTAAATTAATTCGAATAATAAAAGAAAATTGATTAAAACTATCTTTAGAGTTGATCGTATTCAACAAAATAGCAATACTTCCGGCATTCCTTTGATTAATGTCACAAAAAGTTTAATAAATATTTATTTTAAAAGGTAATTCGGGATGGAAACAAGATAAATGTTGATTTTTATCCTCTTAATTAGCTAAGAAGCATAGATTTTAATCAACGATGAAAACAAATGAACAGAA
The DNA here is from genome assembly GCF_030686945.1 of Centruroides vittatus. Classification (NCBI taxonomy): domain Eukaryota; kingdom Metazoa; phylum Arthropoda; class Arachnida; order Scorpiones; family Buthidae; genus Centruroides; species Centruroides vittatus. The sequence goes on along the minus strand of NW_027122706.1, from coordinate 7,580,761 downwards.
ACATTTTCAAGACTTTATGAGGAAGATAAACTAAATATTTAATTAATGATTAAATGCCTGGAATTGTTTTTCCATAAGCAATAAAATTTTTCTTTCCACGAATTTTAATGTAAGTTTATTAACTTTCTATTGAAAAAAGTATCTCACTTTTGATGATTACTCCAATTTGAAATAATACTTAACGAAAAATTCTTTATTTAAATTTTAAACGATAATTAATGTTATATAAATGTAAATATTTACGTTATTAAAATAGTGGAACATTAAAAAGTAATTTAAACATTATGTTGTTGATTTTCTTCATTTAAAAACAAAAATTATAATTAAAAATGACAAATTATTGAAAGAACGGAAACGATTACTGTTGAACAGTGTTTTCTATTCCATAAAAATTTAAATGCGCGCTTTAAAATTATATCTAAAACCTTAAAAATTATATTTTCCAGTTTTAATTTTTTAGGTTTTTAAATAAAGAAATATCTGAATTGATGCAAAAATTATTAATAGGCCGAATAGTCGAACAGGTTAAGGCGTCAATCTATCTCTCTGAGAATCCGAAATCGAATTCAGCGGTCGAAAAACCTCTGGAAGTTTTCGGGGATAGTCTATCTCAAATATATCGAAACCCTTCCCTTATACCTATTGAACCCATAATGTGTGTGATCCTCTTAACGCTAGCAGGGTTGAGTCAAAAATAAAATATGTACAGTATATATTAATATCCACAAAGCCATTAAAAATTATTTAAAATAAACAGATATTTACATCATTACAACTAAATTTAATCATTCAAAATTTCATGTTTACTTAATATATTCCACTTTTTAAAAATTTTATAATAACATATTTTTCTAATTAATGTAACAAGTAATTAATTTGCTTTTTACTAGCATATTTTTCTCACATAGCAAAGAAACGTTTTAAAATGAAAAAAGGCTTTTTTATATTCATAAAAAGAATCTTTCTCTTATCTGCTTCAAAAATTTCTGAATTGTTTCTTCTTTCATATTAATTAGTGTGCGTCAAGAACAATCTTTTTGTAACGATAAGTTTTTCGAATATGATTTTTGTTTTTCGCCAGATGTATCTACGGAGATTACGTCAAATTGTTCCTTCACTTGGATGAAGCGGGAGTGAACGAACAGAGTCCATGGAACATCGTCCTCTGTGGGAAGATAGCAGACATAGAACAGACTCATTACTCCTCAGGGAACAGCCTTATCTTTGAGTTTCATTCAGACTGGCAAAATGGAAACAATACTGGATTCCGTGGAACATACAGGTTTCTGAGCAAAAGTAAGACATTCCATACTTATCTTTAAACATTTAAATTGCATTATATGGATAGAACTAATTTTACAGAGATTTCTATCACGGATTTAACTAGTTTTCTAAATATACAGATAAACATTTTCTAATTTATATATTGATTACTTAAACAATATCTGTCAGATTATTCTACTAGATTAACTAATATGCCATGTTTTGAATTTATAATTTTGCAAACTAATGAAACTTTTTGATGTAATATTTTTCTGTTCTTTTATATTATTTGGCAACAAAGTTAAATAAATTTATCCTTGAGTATTTTCCGTAATAAATAAGCTTTAAAATTCTAAATAATTTAACTTCAAAACATCATTTATAATACATGATTTACATATGAAGTTACATCTTTTATAATATATGGATATGCATTATAAATTACATGAGTTACAACTTTCTTTCAATATTATTATTTCTTAAATTTAAAAATATTTTATAAAGAAAATCATATAAAAAATGGTAAGCTGTTGCTTCAAAGGACTTTCTTTATATAAGTTATATAAGTATGCGATCTATTATTCATTTTTTAATTCAAAAAGCTTAGAAATATGTTATACGCATACAAAAATTGGAAATTTCGGCTCCGAGGGATGGATGTACTTCTCTAATCTTAAACTAAATCCTTGTTTAACAGTAATAGAAATTTTCATAACTTAAACATACCTAAACGTTAGATTTATGTTTCTGATATAAAATTATAAGAAAAGTTTTGATTAAAAATAAATTTTTGATAGGTATTAGTATACTTAGTAAATAGTTTACGTTTGTAATACGTAGATTTCTCGTATGTTATGAAAGATAATGTCAATATACAGTAATATCATTTAAAATTCATACATTTACAAATTATAAGCAGTTCAAATTATATATATATATTTTAATTTATCATTTCTTTTCGTAAAGAAGAGATTCTTTTAAGAAAAGTTTCACAACTTCTGCACAATATAGCAATCATTGTTTCCAATAATCCTGTTAACCTTGCAACACAACCACTACTTCCTTTCCATTGGATTTTCTTGACTAGTGTCTAATGTTATTTGCCAACATCACTCTTTATCTTTATAGGGATTAATAGCAAGGTTAACTACAATTCTCATAAAAGTAGCTATTTTTCCACGTGATACTAAAAACAGAATTATTCATTTCTGTTTAGACAAAAATTCAACCTTAACGTTATATATTTTTTTAAATTGATAATTAAATATACAATGTCACAATCTAAATATAAATAGAATTCATTTGTCTGTATTTCATTTTCTGTATATTATTCAATTTAAATTGGAATATTAATTTTAAAAATACAGTATGTTTTATTATGCTGAGAATTAAATGTCAATATATTCATAGAATTTTTTAATATTCATTATATTTGTTTAATGTAAATAAACTACAAGAAATGTTAAAACAATAGTCTTAGATAGTTGTTTCGTTGTAATTCACATGTCTATTATGTTTTTGTGAAGGTTTTTTTTGTTACAACAAACTTATCCCACACTGGGCTGATTGGAGATAGACAATGCGGACACAGCGGGATGCATCGTTGTTATCATTGGTACAAACCACCGAGGGAATTGTACAACTTTTCTGTTGTAACTTATCGATCTTGCTGACTGCAGAAAAAGAAAAGTATAACATCTTACCTGAAATCCTTTAGTGAAAATATCAATGTTGAAAGGTTTCGAATGAGTTTATTATGTCACCTGATAAATTCTTTGCAAGAATGCATTTCGATTTCATTTCCTATTCCTAAGTGTATTTATTGTTAATTTATTTCACTTCGAAATTTTTATGAAATTACGAAATGAAACGAAGCATATTAAACTTTATATTTACTCTACAATATAAAAATAAAAACATTTTATCTTATAACGTTTCTTCAGAAGAATGGAATTTTCTTGTCTTAATAAAATACATCTAGTGAAATTTTGAAATCTTAAAATATATGTTTGCATAAATTATTAATATTAAATTTCTTTATTTTTATGTTTCGATGCATTTCACGTTACATAATTATGGCATTAATATGAGAATTTCGTTTTATTAAATATTTGAAATGTCTCGGTTTGCTGTTTATTGTCGGCAATTCTTTGTTGAATGAAAAAGAAACTTTTAATAAAATCCTTTCTTCAAATATTTGACTTCCTTTTAATAAACTGCATTTAACAATAAAATTTTTGCAGTTGACTTCTGCATTACTTTATAGAATTTGTAACATATTCATCCAGATAAATCTTGTTTTGATTCAACGGTGCATCATTCTTGCATCAAGAACTAGCTCATTCTTCCGTAAAGAAGTCAGAAGATTCCTCTTTCTTCACATTTCGCCTAACCACCATTATTAATTTTCAGTCTTAGTTACTTTAATTTCCAAGCCAATGGACGGTTTCACACGCCATGGTTCACAAAACGTCATTTTTCCCTTATTGACATTTATAGGCCTCTTCAGCAGTACGGTATTCTGTTGTTGAATAAAAACTATTAAAGAAAAAAAAGAAAACAGGCTAAGTGCCAGCTGTCGAGCACTAGCTAAAGCGTCTCAACGAGATCACCATAGAAGAAATATTTTTTCCTATTTCCATCTTGTGGTAACACTGGATGCATTCGTCCATAATAAGAGTTCTTATGTAAATTAAAAGAAAAGCATAGCATTTAAAAATCACATTTTTTTTTCTTTTAAAAGAATTTAGAACATAAACTTCTTTTAATCTGCTTGATTTATTTCATCAGCGGCTTTCAGAGAATTGTTTGTCCAGATATAAATCCTATGTGGTTCAACTTTTGCTTTTGTTTCATAAAAGTCAACAGATCAATTCCAGAACAAATGCGGATTCCAGAAACTGCTTATCCAACTTTGTTTATTAGTAAAACTAAGAAAACGATTTAAAAATTTTAAATTATAATATTGTAATTGAAACTATAATATGTAACTTTTTAAAATACAAGCAAGAAAATATAGAAAAAAATTTTTTTTTAAATCTAAAATCAATTCTCTTTCGATATATAATTCTAAAATGACTTTTTAAGAAATATTTTAAAAATATTTCTTACTAAGCATTGTTACACAATTTTATATTTTAATTAGTTTTAGTAAAATGCTAAAATTATTAAAAAATTAATATTAAATTTTATTTATTTCTCCTTTGAATATTTGACTTAATTCCTTTGTTTAAAATTTTTTCAAGCTTTGTCCTGTTTTATTATATATGAAATTTAAGTTAATAAAAGTATACGTTAGACATTAAAATAGTTGCCTATTGTTAAACATAGTGGCATGTATTTAAAATAGATAAATACGTTTACGGAATGACTAGTCATTTAAATTAATATTTTACTTCATTTACATCAGCAAGCAAAACTGATCTAAACAGTAATATATTAGATCTATTTGTATATACTTTTTAATTGTTTATATTTAAAGTTTTTAGAATGGCAAATAAACAAATTAAAGTATAGTATTAATTAATTTACTAATTCAAAGAAGAAATTGAAAATGATTCTTTTATTTGTTCATATTTACTCGAAAGAATTTCTATTTCCAAAGTAAATAATTCCGATAATTGGATATCACAAGTTAAATAGATAAATAGATAATATGACATAAAAGTCTTGAAATCATAAGTGAATTAAAAATGTAAGTGATAAATATTATTACTTTTTTTAAATATTAAAAGTAATTTCAAAATGCAACTTTTTATACATAAGTTAATAAATAACATAGAGAAATTTTTCGTCTCGTTAGTAGTGTAAATCTAAATAAATATATATCATGATTTTTTAATTATAATTAAAAATATAGATCTACTTAATATTTAAAGTTTAGAAAATAAAATTATTTTTGTTATGATACAAATGAAAGTTTATTGAGGAGCAAGAACCTATTAGGCTAAACTAAACATATATAAAAATTTATTTTAAGATTTAATAATATTAATATAAAATAATAGTATTGTTTATTATTTAAATATAATTCAAGTAGCTCCTATTATTTTTTGATTGGTGACGTTTTTAGCGTATTAAAAAAACTTAATATTTTATAAAATAATAAATATTTTTTATATTTAAGAAATTTCTTTCTGTTAATTGAAATTCATTTATGGTTAACATTTTTACAGTTATAACATTAAAATTAATATAAATATTACAAATCATTTTAATTCCGTGTGAAAGTTTATAAATGTTTCGAAATCTAATTAAAATTTTTATGGATTCTAATTATATTTATTACAAATCATAAGGCTAATTAATATATATTAGCAGCACCACATTTCTCTCTTATAGATTATTAGAATATAGTAATGTAATTTTGTTAATTGTATTAATGTATTAACCAACTCGAAAATTATCAAGATAATTTCTACATTATGAAAAGATATTTTTTTCCAACGATTGCATTAGATATAGAAAATCTGAATGCGGTATTGCATACTCCATATAGGACCAGACTAAATGTTTTATATAGTGAATAAAAGAAAAGGAATGTGAGGATGAAACAGATAATGAGATTAAAATGTTTTTGATCTCGAGAAGATTAGATGAGAAAGATGTGAAGCAGATGAGATGAAAATGAAAAGAATGAGGACATAAAGATGGAAGAGGTAGGAAGAACACATTATACAGAACATCGAATAAACAATTTTCGATGGATGAAGAAGACCCTAAAAAGAAGGGGAAAAAATGATTGAAATGGACAAAATCAACAATGACAAAGCTGCAAAAGATGGCAATCGTCTTAAATTTAATAAAACAAATTTAATTGCAGCTTAATATAAAATAAATCCTGCTCTAAATAATGCGAATAGTTAGAAATTTTTAAAAATAAATGATACGAAATCCTTTAAACAAAAACAGAATCATTCATCCAAATACATTTAAATTTATATTTAAAAAAGCATAAAGATTTTCACTTAACCGAGAAAACAAAAATAAATATTAAAATGGAACTTGTTTTTTTTTATAACGCTTTCTAGTTTGTTTTGAATTCTAGAAATCTTCGAAATTTGATAAATTATCGACACGTATTTAATAATAAAATGCAGATTTTGAGATATTATCAAATTAATCTTGCGTTTTAAACTAGTAAACTCTTTAAAGTCGGTTTGTTGAAAACTATAAAATAAGTTTAGTAGTCGAGTTATTAAAATATACATCAGATTGATACGTATTGTGAGTAAAATATCGCTCCATTCGTCGATCGTTAATTAAACAATATCTGTAGAGCAACAATACAATTCAGCAGTTATTCTCAAGTAATGATTTTTAGTAGTTAATCATCAATCTTGTCGGCACTTACTCTATAATAATCACGAGTATCATTATTACAGTTTCATATTTCTAATAATGTATCCACTTTATTAGACTCATCTAACTTAGAAACAAATAAAATTTAACTATCGTCCTCTACTACATAAATACCAGTAATACTTAATAACCATTTTAGATATGTATTAATTCTTGATAGTCGTAAAATATTATCTGATGGCCATCATCGCTGACTGATGACGTCATCAGTCACGTGGCCCGGGGCATTACCATGAATGATAGGAAAAGAGTGAAGGAAGATCGAAGGTCCATTATGTGGATTTTATGACTCATTTTAGGATGCCAATTTGGATTTTTATTGCCTAGAAACGACGTTTTATAGGATCGTGGCAAATGTTTTACGTAGCTTTACGAAACCGCACTAAGTCTTACAAACAGCATCCAATACTCTGACATCTGTTATTATTTCAATCCAATTATAAAGGCAGTCTACGTTTCAAGGATTATAATGTTTTTTTACGATATCCACTTCTTTCGGACTCCATATTGAATTCTTGATAGTACTGTTGATATAAAGATAGATGAGCTTCTTACAGACGTTATTCCTTTTAATATTTACGTTCGGATGTTCTGGAAGCGGTAAATTAAAGATCAACATTCTGTTCTAGACTGCGAAATGAGGCACAGTAACCGAGTATCTGGTTTATCTCGATCTCTCGAGGACATAAAATCTTCATAAAATCATAAGGTGAATGTAAAACGCCGAAGCTGCTTATAAAATTCGGCAAAACTATCTGCTTGCCATAAATTTTTGACAAATGAGTAACGTGTATAACTTTTCTTATGAATTATGGTGCTTCGTAAGAAAATGTAAATTATGTCTTAAATATTTCTATTGAAACTTTAATTTTACCGATTCGTCTAACGTTTATCGATTCAATGCTTTTTTTAACGTTCGTTAAAATTATAAATTAATGAATTTTATCTTTTAATTTTTTTCTAAATACTCTTGGATTTTTTTATATTTAAATTTTTAAATGATGTTTCTATTTATTTTTCGATATATCTCTTTTTTAAATTAAATTTGTCTTTATATTTAACTGTATAATTTTCTGTATTTTTGTATAATTTTAATTAAATTAATCGGAAAAGTTTATGTATAAAATTATTATTAATTTTTTTTCGTTTTGTTAAGTATATTCTTGCATCGAAAGTTCTGACACTTCAATTTTTCAAAGCTTACTTCAATATTCTAAAATTTTGATAGTTATCTGCATAATTTAGAGTTTAACACAACTTTATGTTCAATTTCAAGCTTGGAAGATCTGTAGGATTTCGATGAAAATTTTGTTACTTCGAAAGATGTGACATTCGAGTTTCCATCAAAAAATACATATAAAATATTACAAGTTTGGTTTTTATAGACTAAACTTATTATTTATTACTGGTTCGAGTTTCTGCCTTTCATGTACGAGGAGATATTTTTGCTTTCGATGAATGCCATTGACGTTCATTGACCACGAACATTATTGATGATCTCGATTAGTCCCAAGAGCATTTCTACAACAGAAGGTAGAGTGACTTAATAGTCTACACATAAGCTAAAATTGAAGGTAATAAGACCTTATCTCGACTTCATCGAAAAATTTTATTAGTGTCGATCAATATTAAGCGATTTAATTTAATTTTAGGAAACAGGAGTTCATACATCAAGAGCTAATTTATCATTTTTGCTATAAATATATGCTGTTTACTTATAAACAATTCTATTAATTTTACGCCTTTTGTTGAGAATAAAAGCATTATTCAAACTGAACAAAAGAGTTAAATAGCCTTCAGAATTTAGAAAATTTTATCTTTATGAAAAGATTTAATCGAATTAGTAGTCATTCTGCTCTTATTTAAATTATGACATTTCAACGACGTTTAATTATAATAGTTGAATGGTTGGCTTTATCGAACACCTGTAATTATGAAATTTAGAATGAATGAGAGCCAATAATATACTATTTGTGGTCGTGTCATACGCTTGTCCGCTAAAGACAGGTTTATTGTAAATTGCATCCTTCAATCAATTTTCAGAATAAAAGGCGCTCGTTTTCTGGATAGGTGCCATCAGATGTAAGTAGTAATCTAGACATGTTCGTTCCATATGTTTTAAAGAACTTTTTCTTTAGAAATTTGTTAATCTAGCAAAGTAAAGGAAAAAAAACTATGAATGATGAGATTTTAATGTTTGAATACTTTAAAAGCGATTAATAAAAATTATTCTTATGCAATGATCTTAATATAATTAAATTAATTATATATTCATCTTGTTTTCGAAACATAAGATTCAGGAAAATTTTATTTAAAAGTATGATAAGTAGTTCTTAATTATTTCAAATAAGTTTATTTGTTTAATTTTTTTAACAGAAAAACTAAGAACATTTTCTACGTTGTTTTTATATTTAAAAAAACTTAAATAAAGAATGGTAAATTTTGCTATTTAGGTAGTGCAGTTTCTTCATATTTCACTAGTAAAAGCCAACAAAAATGTTATATTAGTCCACTTATATACTGAAAGATTCTTTTGGCTTTAAGAGAGCACTCAAAATGTCATTTATCTACGTGAACAGGGATAGAATAACTTACCTAGGTAGTTAGGAATAGTCACTTTTTTTAAATGAAAGAAAAAAAAACTTATTCTAGAAGACTTTCTATCAATACAAGATTCAAGGAATGTTTTACGTGACATTATTTAGGATTCATTTACAAGATGTCATTATCGCCCCTGTTTGCATCACTTTTCACCATTAAAGCAACATCTACACAACCTTTGATAAATATTTCTCTTCGGTCTGTGACAAGTACGTGATAAATTGCCATTTCTAGACTTTTCCGAAACTTGGACTGTTACTCAGAAAAACGTTTTTTCCCCGACTTCTTTTTCTTCTTTTCTTCTAAGTTTTTCTTTCTTCTTTCGTTCAGCTGGTGTTGATTACGACAGAGAATTGTTGGAAACGTGCATAGAAATCGAATGTTGCATTCATCTTCTCTATCTTAACAATAGAATACAAATGTATTATTATTTTCTCTTCTAAATAAATTCTAAGTTTATAAAATAATAATTTAATATTTAATACATTTGTCAGGATTATTGTTTTATTTTCCCTTTTTAAATTTTTAACAAATAAATAATAAGTTATAATAAATTAGCATAATTTATTTTATAGTCTTGTAAAAAAGATGTATTTTTAGTAGATAAATTGTTTAATATTTATATAATTTTTTATCTTAAAACTTTAATTTAGTTAATTACTTCATTTTTATAATAGCGGCGACCATTTGTTTCCTCACATTATCCATAAAAGTGACATTTATATTTCTTTCTTTCGCAGAACTGTTTGAGATTGATGGTGAATTGCTTCACGCTAGCACTTGTGACTATCAATTTATCAGCACAAATGGAAGTCGGAGCAGGGGTAAATTTTATTCACCTCAGTATCCGAGTACTTATCCTCAAAATACTCAGTGCGCCTATCATTTCATGGGCAAGTATAATGAGAAAGTCACCATTATGTTCGAACAAGTACGATTGCAAAAAAGCGATTTAAGGTATTCGTTAATTATTTTTTAATTAATTTAATGATTATTTAATTGAATAAATTTTAAATTAAAATTATAGCTGTTATTCTGTTTACATTATTAACTATTAACATGATTAACGATATATATTAATGATATATCGATTTTTGCAGTTGTTTGCACAGTCCTGATGTGATTAGGGTTTATGATGGAAAAGACGGAAACAGTCAGCTGATAGGCCAAATATGTAATATCAACATGTTTACGGAATTAGTATCGACGGGTCCAGATCTTTATATTGAATTTGCTAGTGAAAGTCATTTTCCTGGTCCTGGTTTCAAAGCTACATTTCTTTTTGAGGAAGATACTTTAAATGTTGGAGGTCCTATCGAAATACCTTCTACAGGTTTGAAGCTTATATATTTTATATATTAAATATATCTAAATATATCTTATATATCTAAACAATATGCTGTAAATCAATTCTCATACCGTTCTCAATATAAATCTTTGCCTTTTTGTAGGTCTTAATTAATTATTTTTATTTCGTTAATAAATTCTTACTTAAAGAAATAAACACTTATATTTAAAAACAATTATTTTAATATTTAAAAGTATTTAAATGTCTTGTTATTAATTGATTATTTTAAAAAATTAATTTTTTGTTAAATTTTATTATTTAAGAACTTTAATTAATCATTTAAATTTATCTTGTAAAATATTCAATTTTTTGTAAAAAAAATAAATGCAATAAATCAACGTTAGATAAATCTAAAATGAAAAATTTAAGTAATTGGAGAAGATACAAAATTGACACAAATTATAATATTAATCATACAAAATTAATTGTCTCTGGAGATCACGTGGGTGAAAGTGCTGTACAAAAAAATCTTTTGTAGTTAAAATATTTCATTAGATCTTACAGCAGAATACATTTTACGAAGAATTATTTGATCGCATATTTTTATTGGTATTATAAAATTAAATAATATTATCGACACTATTGTAGTTACTAGTGTGTAATTTATAGAACATATTTTAAATTTCTAAAAATCAAAAATATTCAAAAATATAAAAAGAGGTTGATATTTTTCCCTTTGTCTAAAATAAATTAGATATTGCTTTGAAAGAAATCTTGACTTCTATTCCTTCTGTCATCCTGTCATATCAAATGTATTGCTCTTCCTTGGGAATTACTGTATTAGATACTTAGGTATTTCGTTTTACTTTCCTAATTCTTTAAACTTCTCCATGGGAATTTTATATATTAAAAATATTTGTTTTCTACTTTATTATCAAATTTCAATAAAACATTTTCTTGTTTTATTTTTAAATTTTATTTTTGATTTAAATTATTCTATTAGAAATAAAAATAACAAAATTGTAGAAACAAATGTGTCAGTCAATCTATGAAATATTCTAAATATAACGGCATTAAACTATGATTTATAATATATATATTTTTTACAATAATAAAATTTTATAGGTAACATTTTTCTTGCAGCATGACGTGCAAACTCTATTATGATAAGTTTGCTTTCTAAAAAAAGAGAAAAATATTAAAATATTCTGGCTAAATTATTGGAATTAGGACAAATTAGCAATTTAGATATCCAGTGAGATAAAATAAAAAGCAAAACCTTAAAAAAATAGATGTTTTACAATAAATGTTGATAAAATTAACGTTTAAATAATGAAAATCTAAATATACAGCATGCTTACAAAAATGTTAACACAATTATAGAAGTAACTTGTTCTGTTAGATTTGTACTGGCAGTTTTTTCTTTGCGTATTTCATTTGTAAGAAGTCACGACCTTTGACTTCGCACTTTTTCCATATAAGTGTTAACATATTTTTGAAGCACCTTCTACCTTGTGTAGTGTATATAAAGACATAACCTGTACCTCTACAGTTTAATTCATGCATTGAAATCTAAAAATCTTTTATAACTTTTATTCGTGTATTTGCAAAAATATTTGAATTAGAAAAGAATATAAAATTTGAAAATTATATAGCTATACCTCAAATATGAAATAAAAAGAAAGTAAATTTTTATTTATTTAAATTTTAATAAATATTAATATAGTAGAAGAAAGAAAACAAATCTGTAAACTTAATAATTCTTACAATAATGCGAAATGTAAAAATAAATTAGAAACATTATTCATTCTTTTATTCACTTCCAAATTAAAAGTAATACGTATATATTATATTTAAAATTTATGTAGTAATTTTATATAATGATTTAACTTTTTAATTTTCGAAAAGATACGCAAACAATTAAATAATTTGCATTAAGACTATGCAATGTTTCAGCGGAGCAATCAAGGAGGGCAGAAGGCGAGTATTTCCTAAAGAAAACTTCAAAAAAAATAATAAAAAATTCTGCACAGCTTACAAACTTGCCAGAATAGTTACAATGGTGGATGTTAGAAATAGCATTATAAAAAAAATAATAATTTTATTTTAAATTTTATAATAAAAAACCGGCAAAAATTTTTGTCCAGCTTATCTGAAGTTTCTGGTGCACCATTGCAATGCTTTTATCATTTTTTTCTTTTAAAACACGCAAACCAATTAATAATTTAGCGATTTTAAAAAGCTGTATTTTCTATTAATTTATTCATTATTACTGATATCATCATATAATATTAGAGATATAGAAAAAATAAGAAAAAATACAAACGTCGTTTTTATTTCCCTAAAATTTGAAAAATTGTAAAAAAAAACCAGAATAGTTTTCACTTACCTAAAAAAATAAAGCTCTTGACTTTTGTTCTTTTACAGATTTCTATTTTATAATCTGCGGTCTTTTTAACATCTTTCCGGTATTTTAAACTTGTTTCTCGGTTATAAACTTTTTATACGATTCTAGTAATCGTATAAAAACTTTAATGCAATAATATTTTTACATGCAAGAATTTAAAAGTATTCTTTTATAGTTTTGAATGATAATATTATTTTATATCTTATTCTTGTTTTGGTTGTAAAATATTTTATATATGAAAAGTATTTCAAATTCTTTAAGAATATTAAACATTGATTTAACTGTTAAAAAGTGCATATCAGACTAACATTTTTTTTAAATCAGAGATTTAAAGATTCTTACTTAGTCAATCAATACAGAAGGCGTATATATACATTTTAAGTCCTTTTATTCAAAAAATAACGATTACTTTTTAAAATAAGTTATGATATTTTTATTATGAATAACTATAAAAATAAAATATTTTACTTATTAAATTTTTTCCTTTATATCTTAATGAAGCAATTTATTTTAATGGAATATTTATAAATTAAATTAACTGAAAAATTTCAAAAAAAAATCATTGTTATTTATTCTTAATAGTTTTCAAATAATGATTTTTCTTTTATAAAAATATGAAATTCAGTTTAAGAAATTTATTATTTTTTGCTTCATGGATCATTTCCCTTACAATTCCAAAATACATACAAAAAAAATATATTTTTTCATTATTTATATTTAAGTTAATATAAGCGAGAGTCGATGATTAAAAACATAAAGAAGATTAAAGTAAATAGAGAAAAAGATAGATAATAAACATTATTTTCTCTTGAAAATGTTTATAACTTTATGTTAAATCAATTTATAATTTTATACAAACTTTCTACAACTCTTTACAGAGTGTGCAATATAAAAGGATAAATATATAATAAATGTTTAAATATTTAAGAATGGTTGCTGATGATAACGATGTTAAACAAAGATCGTTACTAATGATAATGGCGTTACAACGTTGAACAAAGACATTAAAGATATAGGATCACATTTTCCAATTATATTATCGTAATTCATGATATGATGGATATCGTTTCTATTTTTATTTTTTGATTATGAATATTATTTCTAAATAAAGAACTAAAATTTTACTTGTAAAAGATTAATTTCGCTCTAAATTTGATTACATTTTTATCGAAATAAATTATTTTCAGATTATTTATTGTTATGATTTTCATTTGTTATTTTTTAACTGAACAAGTTTGCTATTTATTTTAATATTTATGAATGTAATCTACATCTATAATACAGTATCTAATCTTGAAATCAATTCATAAGATTTACTATATTTGATTTATATGTAACCATCATATCCAGGTTTAATTTAATTATAATCCTTACTTTCATTAAACGATGTAAAGACGTGTTTAATATGTTCTAATTTTTATTATTCTAATAAAAATTAATTTTTAATATCCGCATATATATTTTAAATTTTTAAAAATTTAAATACATCTCTACCAAATGGTATCCCACGACGATATGATTTAACGATTTTTTTTTCTATTGCATATTTAAATTAGTTTTTACAAAATACTTTTAACAAGCATATCGTATTTTATAATGTTGAAGAAATATTTTGTATGTAATTTACTACAAAATATTAAAAAAAGAATTTTTATTGTTGATAAAGGAAAATATTTAAATTTCGAACATTCAAAAAAATACGTGAATAAAAATATAGAAGTTGATTTGACAGCCTTATGGATTATATTTCTTCTGTATTTTCTACGTTTATATCCGTAAATTATACGTCAAAGGCAATTTTATAAATATTTTACTAAATAATCTATAACAAATCTTTATTTTATCCTGACTGGAATTCCCACCTTGATAGTAAAATTCATAATATTTCTTCCAGACTTAGAGAAACTTTATATTTTTCTTAAAATATTTAAGAGAATATTCATTTTACTATTTTTGTAATTCCTGTTATTTTTCTTCTTATTCAATTACTTACATTCAGTTCGATAAACACTAAAAACTAACTTTTCTACTTGATATGAGATTCAACTGAGATCGAAGCCGGACTCTCCAGTGACATCCAGGAATCAATATTCTCTCAACCATTCAATGATTCTTTTATTTTGATTACTTATTACCGAGTCAATTACTTGGGATTTACTTTTGACAAGCGATTTATTTTGTAAACATTAATTATATATATATTTGCTATATTGATTATTGTGTGTTGAATATAAACATTCTACAAGTTAAATTCATTTAGAACTTTTATAAAAAAGAAGAAATATTTTTTTTTTTTTATGTTTCTTGAAATAAATTGAAAAATATACCATTTTATTTATTAGATATAGAACTACAAAATATATAAAATTACAATAATCTATCATGAAACAAACAATAATAATTGGAAATATTATAAGAGAAACGTATATATTGTCGTAATAAGATTTAGATAACAATTTCTTGTAGTGTATAGGTTTATCTTTAATATCGTTATTTTCTCATAATGCATCATTTTTGATAGCACTTAACATTTTATTCACAGAGCCAGACAACGGTGGCCAGAAGATCCAGCCCACTTCTTCCCAGCCAGGTAAAGAAAAAAATTGTTTCCCTATTTCTTGACGTTTATGTGTTTTTCTTGAGTTATATATGATCCTATTTTAGACCATTATCTGAAAGAAAAAGGCCAATGGCTGACCGAACGCTGCGAGGCACTTTATGACCTAACAGCGTTACTTGTATAGAAAATTGGTACAATGCGAATGACGCCATCTTTTCTTCCATCCTATATGTACCTGTACATCTTTTTATTCCGACAAAGAAGATTTATTGACCAAACGTTTTCAGTCTTTCAAAATTCGAAAATTATATTAACGTCTTCTTAATAAGATAATTGAGTACTTCTGACTGATAAGTATATAAGAATCCTTATATACTTATCAGTCAGAGATTATTCGATATATATAAATTTGATAGGTAAATTTGAGAAAGAATTTATTTTTTATATATGATAAAACAGGTATTTTTGGTGCCATGGTCTGTTTCTTTGATTGATTGTACATCGTGATGACAGTTGAACATTATATAGTTTGGTTAGTTTGAGCGAAGGTTTCGGATGATCGAATTTTTTTGAAATTCAAACCAGAAAAAATAAAGAATGATCATAATACCGTAACCGACTGTAGAAAAATGAATAATGTCTTCTATGAACTTGTTAGAATCTTGAAAACTGAATCATCAAAAGTAATGATGCAATGTACAATGAAATTACATCATATTTGTTATATAGATTTAGTTTATTTATAATAAAAGAAAATAAATTTATGAAGAAATACAATTTATTAAAAACATTTTTTAAAACAGATAATTACAGAGAAGCTCCGAAAATCCGGATTAATTGGGGTCAGACCCTATCCGGATTTTCAAACATACGTGTGAATTAGCATTTTAAATACTATAAACCCCAAATACACTGTATGTCAAGTTTAGGTGTTCTAAGTTCAAGCCAGTATTTCACAAGTAATGTAGGAATATTTACAAAGATTCCAAATTATAATTTACAGAATCACTGTATTTAAACAGAAAATACATCGATCATAATTTCAGAATTTAAAACTTCTGAATTTTGGATGGATGTTAGAATATCAACAACGCCCAAAAGAACACAGGTCGGAAGAACAACAATAATGAAGTTACCATTTAAAAGGGTTAATGTCTATTTTCTGTTATGTAATATTTAACATTTTAATTTTTTCACATTAAATTCTTTTTTAGCATAGAACACAATAAAAATAAAATATTGTTTATATTAATGGCACGATATATTTCATTTCATTATACTTATAATAGAAAAATAAATTTATTTTTTAAAGAATAAAAGAGAATTTTTTAAAATAAATTATCATAATTTCTTTACTTATTTTATGCTCATTTCAAATATTTAAATTTAAGACTTTACTTAATAAATCAAATTGTTTTGAATATGTTAATTCGAATAAAAACTTTGAATTTTCTTTAAAGTCATTTCTATGTAAATTTAGAATGAAAAAGCATTTCTCAGAAAACCGAAACACTTAATAAAGTTCAACTGGCGAGAAGTAATCCGTAAGTTAAACAAGGTTTAACTACTTTAAGGACAACAAACAATTCAATATCGTCATTGAAACGTCATGTTTACAAAAACCCCAGATTGTAAGAAGTCCAGTTAGACTTCTCGGAAAAAGTAATGTGCTATACATCTGGTGTCATATACCTAACAGGAACATTTCCATGCAAACGAGCAATAACATTCCCTGCTAGATTTTAGTAACTAAAGCCAAGTAACTGTATAAGGTTAGACCGTGAAATACGATAGTACTTATAAACCTGCTGAAAGGACTATATTCTAGATTGGAAAGACAAGTTTAAGCCGCTTGGTAGATTGGTTTTGTTGGAAATGAGCGAAGATATGTCATGAATGCATTCAAGACGCTTATTCGCTTATCCTTTCAAATATGTTTTATGAGTTATTGGATCTTTTTATAACGTATATAAATTGTTAAAGAGGTAGTTTGGACAGTCGTTATGAATAGCCTGTATCGATGAATTATCTTGGAGTGAGTCTACTATTAAAATTTTTGCCTATGCTAATAGTTTATACATAACTTATTCAAATTACGATATGGTTTTACTTAAATCGTGCCAGACGTTTCGAAAATTTATCCTTCTATTTGTAAAAATAATGTTATGAATGTTTTATATTTTTATTTAGTTTAAATTTATTTATAATTATATGTAATTAAATTTATAGATTACATTACATTTATGTTTCTGTTTTAATTATCTATTATGATCGAACCTTGATAAAATTAATGATAATACAAATTTTAATTGCGAGTTGAGAAATTACGATATTTCTAAGATTCTATTGCAAATAGGCAAATTATTCGAAAGTGAAAATTACATAAAAACAATTACTTAATTACATAAAAATTGAAGCAAAGTAATAAAATTAAGAGATAAATTGATAAGTAGAGGAATGAAAGTGTTAATAATGAATCAAATTTTGTTTCATTTATCGTGATTAAGTAACTTCATCTTGCAACTGACATTCATCAGAATGTAGGAGCAGCAGGCGATTATTTTGCCATGAACAATTTCTTAATCTGATTTAACATTTTGAACTGATTAAATCACTACTTTTCTCTCCCGAGCAATACGTTTTCAATCATTTCTTTTCTTAATCTAAAACCTTTCAATTCTTAAATGCATTTACAGCTCTTAAACTCTATTTCCACTTAAAATATAAGAAGAATGAAATTAATATTTATTTTTAGATGATTAATGAGTGCTGTGGTGATCATTATTATTTATATTTGCAATTAAGATTTCTGAATATCTCATTTCTATTAATTGCCGTTAACATTTTTAGCCGTCTATTTGCATTCAAAATTTTTATATCGCCAGATAGTTACAGATGTTACATAAAATTAAATTAATCCCAAAACATTCATTTATAATGGGGATACTATTTTATGATATCTGACAATTAAAATAAGCCTGGATACTGTAGGCTTATATGTATAGAGAAAGAGATCTATATACACTGGAGATTGATTGGTAGAAGCATTTTTTTGATAGTTCTGATAGATTCCAAAAGCTGCTCTCATTTGATAAAATAAATGTGATAGTGTAAACCTGTGTCCTTTATCCGCCAGCTTCTAGAAGATGTCGGAAACAGTAGCAACTTGGATAGAGTCGACAAGCTTTGGTAGAAATGAAAGTTGTCCTTCGAGACATATACTTTTCCTGCCTTGTGTCGGTAAGTCGATGCTGGTTTATATTGCCTTCAAGTTTTGAAGAAAATTCAATAGACATCTATTCTATAGATTACGGCCTGTGAGATTACCTTTGAAGAGAATTTCTACAAATTCACTATGTAGCTGTAAATTATAAATGTTTTTTTTAATAAATTTTTTAAATATAATTATAAAAATATCATTTTTCTTAAAATAAACTTTATAATTTGATAGAAAATCATTTCAAAATAAACGAATTCAAATAAATTTTTGCTAATAGAATGATATGGAAATTTTATATTTATCACATATACGTTTGAGGATGTTGTAAAATATTGTTTATTCACTGTTAATTTTTAAAAATTATTTCTGTTTTAAAGAATATGAGAACAATTTTGAAAAGAATTTTCATGAAGAAATAAAAAAAAAAAAAAACGGTTAATGTAACCCTTGGTGCCAAGATGGCACCAAGGGTTACATTACATTAATAAATTACCATAATTATTAGCAACCAAATTATTAGAATAGGTTAGGATAGGTTAGAACGTGCGTCCCACTGTTTCCTTGCTGGAATCAGAGACGAGCCGCCATCTTGGCACCAAGGGTTACATTAACCAAAAAGGGGTTAAGCTTTTCTAAAAGAATTATGTTTAATCTCGTTATTAATTTAGTAATTTATTAGTAGTTTATAGTAGTAATTTATTCTCGTTTTTTGTGTTTGAATATCGTAGGCTTTGTCAATAATAGTTGAAATATTTGTTTTATTATAAAAGTATTTTTGTAAATAATTGACATATTTCAAAATTTTTCTATATATTGCTTTTTTATGGAATTAGTCTTGGTTCTGAAATCTTTGACAAAGAAGGAAAATAAGTTAAGTACAAATCAAAGAAAGTTATATTGAGTCGTAAGAAGTGGTCTTTAGACATCAATCCACTTTTATGGAGAATTATTATACTTATCTCGTCTATTGACTGTGAGTGGCACTATTTGACTATTTTTCGATGTTCAGAATGGTTTTCTTCTATAAAATCCTACAAACTTTTTCCATTTTAACAATTTAGAAATATGATTTTAACGTATAAGTACAAGATAATAAAATCTCTTTGTTGTAAACATTAATTTAATGGAAATTTTTTCATCGGAGATATTTTATAATAATGTAATAATACTATACTTCAGTTATTTCTAAAAAGTATTTTATTAACATATAATCATTGATGTACAGTCAAACTTCTGAACAATGGCCCTTGATGGAAACATGAAAAAAATGACCCTTGTTAGGAGGTCGATGTTATTTGGAGGTTATATATATATATATATATATTTGTTGTTATGTTTATTCCTATATTTCAAATTATTTACCTTTTTCTCTTAGTTTTTTAAATTTTCCTTTTATTATAAAATGTAATAATATAAGTATTTTTAATATTCAGATAGATGTAACGATATGAATATTTTTGACCTGCAGATAGAAAAGATAAATTATTAAAAATATTTTTATGAAAAACATCTACCATCTTCATAAATACAATTGCAGCTTCACTTTCTTCCACTTTCTATTATAATATTCATCTCTTGTAAGTGACTTTTCCTGCCTATTCCCTTTTCCATTTCCTCATTTCTTTCTTGGAATTTTTGTTATAATGATTCCATTACATTTTTCTAAAAATATAAAGGTGGAATGAAAGTAAAGGAACTGAAATAAAGACGTTGCTGAATGTAGACTATCTCGTTTGTGATGATATGTGTTCTCGGACTAATTTTGAAATACTGTTAGGCAGTAAAACCTGGTAGAAAGATAGACACACCATTTCGCAGTTGGAATGATACAACCCATAAAAGTCGGTCTGTCCTTGGAAGAGGATTTGGCAGAAATCACCACAAAGTCCACAAGACATTGCATTTGTTCTAAGTGCGTTGTTTTCGTTGTAAAGTCAATAAATCAAGGCAAGATTTTCAGCCAACAACGGAAGCGCTCATGATATCGAGTCTCTAAACAAGATTAGGAGCAACTGTGCAAGAAAAGTGGAGAAAGAGAGTCACCAGATTTCTTAAATCCAGCCTCGATGATTCTTTTCTGTCTTCTTTCCTTTTGACGGCTAAAACATACAGAATTTTATATTAATACTTTGTATAAAACCTTTTGATTTTTGCTTTTTCTTCGATTTAAAAATATTTTTCTTTTGTTTTGAAATGTTAAAACGAGATCATAAGAGAGTCTTAATCATAAATCACTGAGCTTTAACTTAAATCAAAAATTTCAAATATGTTAAGAATGTATTCGAAATGTTTTCTTCAACGTAAATAATTTATATCAACAAAATATTTTGTCATATCAACTTTATTTAAAGTAAATGGAGCAGTGTGGTATATAAAGTTTTGCCATTTTAAGGATGGAAAAGTTTACGAATTATATAAAAGCATCGTTTACTGCCTTGATAAATTTAAGAAGTATAAACAATCATAGTAATGTCGCAAATGAAAAAGTTTTGTTCAAAACTGTAAGCCATTAAATAGATGCAAATTAGTTAATAGTTAACATAACAAATTATTTTATAATTGTAATGATTCAGTTTACAAAGTTAAATTTTTATTGAGATTGAAGCAGTGTTCTTAATAACAAATTATTAAACTAACAAATTTGGAAGAAAATAAACAAGTTTGATTTCATTTATACTTTCTAAAACGATAAAAGATACTTTAAAAAATGTTACTAAACGACAAAAATATCTACTTACAGAGAATTCTTTCTTTGCTAATGTGCTTTCCTTTGAATTAAATCAACTATTTAGAGACAAGTCTCTAGAAAAGCTATCACTTTTAATTCTTAAAGGAAAAAGAAAGAGGTGAATAAGAAAACGAAGCAAGGATATCAAAAGAAATCTGACGTTAAATTTTCAAATGTGCAATTTTCTTTTTTCTAGAAAATCGTCTTATGCTTAAAAGAGCTATTTAAGTCCGAAAAATGTGATTGAAGTTCTGTAGAATGTCACTTTTGAAAATCCAGTGATGATTGCGGTTATACTACTCTGAATAAGAATAGATAGCATTCTTATTGATGGTTATGTAAATCGCTGCGATTTGATGTTATGTAATAAAGAAGTGAATGGAAATTATTATAATATCACCATTACTCTATTTTACTGATGCCGGATTAAGCAAAGAAAAAATCAAATCGATTCTTATTCAGTTTTAAAATGTTTATAGTAAACTAAACCTTGCCAGGGTTATTTATTATTATTTTTTTCTTCACAAGTTTTAACGGCATAGGGTTATAAAAATATAATAAATATATACCATAAAATTTTAAATATTTACTAGAATAAATCATAACAAATCAGTTACCTTCAGGCTATTTATTCGGCTTATTCGTCAGTATGAACTCGGGATATTTACCTTATACACAGAAGATAAATAAACATTAATTTATCTTTTTTAATTTGTTATTTTCACGCATTTTTCATATTTTAAAATGATTAATGTTTTGGTGGGATTAGTACACCATTCAAGTTAAACAACTCTAATTAGAACCTTGAAGATTAATCATTTGAGTAATGACTTTCTAGTTTTGATAAACGTTAATAAGTTTCTGGGTATATTTTAATAATAATAAGATCATATTTCTTAAAATTACAGTGAGTTTTTTAAGTGCAATGATTGTTTTATTGATTTCTTAAAAGCACTTTTTGTAATTTTTTCCCTGACCTATTGCTGATGTGAGTGTTTTCTAGTATTTTTGAGGTATCATCATTTATCCCACTGAAACATTATCAGAGCGTGGTGAATCAACAGAAAGACAGCGGTTTGAAGACATCTGTCAGTGACGAGATTGACAAACGACGTTTTCACATTTTTACAGAAAAAAATACTGCAGCCGAAAGGTTTTTGATGATCGATGCTAGTTCGCACTTAGCCTCTGTCGCCATGCGGTCGAAGCTGTCAATAGCAGTGTAGTCATCTAAGAACTGTCAAAAGCTGATCTAGTTAGCTTAACTATAAAAATCAAGGCTGCAATTTTTGAAAATAAGATTGTTAGTTCGTTGAGCGGAATTTTATTTTACTTTTTAACTGTACTAAAGAAAAGAAACAGAAAATAAAATGCATTTTATAATTACTAAAAGGTCTGATTACTGTTATAATTCTATAATTATATCAAATGAAAATTATATGTACAGTAATTAATATTTTTTGTTAATACTTAATGTTTCAGTGACATTCCTTATGATCATTTTATATGAGATTAAAATAAATATGCTAGATAATGAATATGAGAAAAATAAACATTTCAGCAAAAAAAATCTCATAAAATTGTGGCAAAATGAAAGCTTATTTTATTTTAATATAATTAACGTTTTTAAATTCTCACGTAAACATAACCTAAACTAATTGTATAATAAGAAATTGTTTTCTGAAGATTAGAACTACATAAAGGTCCAATAAAAAAGGAAAATTAAGTACAATATTTCTTTTTATCTTAGAGAAAATTTTGTGCATTAGAGCTCTTTATTTCTCCTTCGTATTCGTTTTTAGAGTATTTTCCCCTTACTTACGAATATTCCTATTATGCATCTTTTTTCTCATTCATTAATATACTTTATCTTATCAGCTAATGAGAAAATATAGGAAGCATCGTAAGGAAACAGTTTTAAATAGTATCTGGATCATTATAAATTTTTAAATGTAATTCGAATAGGGAGTAATTCTCTATCCTTTTTTATTACCTATCCTATCCTCTGATCGACTGCGTTGCGAATCGGGCATGTCCTTAACAAGCAAAATTGCGGCTGGCCATCAAGTCCCTAAGGTGCTGATACCACGTATTAATAAATCAAGTTCAATATATTTTATCTGGTCATCACTACTTTCGATTGTAAATAAGTTTCCTGCAATTCTGCAAATATTTAAATATTACTTGTAGTTATTTGTTTAGATTCCATGAAGAATGTCGTCTTTTTATAATTTCAATTTTATAAAAACAAAAGTTAGAATATGACTGGCCATTAATTATGTCTTCCTCTATTTCTTTGTTTTCATTTCGTTTCACTGCTTCTTTGAAATTTTTCATTTTATATTCCCTTTGGGTTATTCCTTTTTTTAAAATGTCAAGATGTTTAAAATTAATATAATATTTTAAAAACAAAAACACGAAAAACAAATTACGATCAAAATTTTTGCTGTTTTATAGAAAGTTTCACTTAAAATAATTATAAAAATTTATTTTATACGATTATATAGTGCATGTTCGCATATATAATTGACAAAATTTAATATTTTATTTAATTATTATAAAAATTACTTTATTTAATCACTTTAATGGTATAATAAAAAGAATTTATAATATCTTTCTTTGGAGAAAAAAATAATAATAATATAATACAAACTGTGCTAAATTTATAGGATAAATGATGCTAGCATTTCTTGAAGTGGTTTTTGTTAATCATAGAAAATAATTTTATTATAAAATTTAGTTTTAAATAATGATTTTTAATTAAAAATAAAAATATCTTACGTACCAATATTTAATTTTGAATCCCAAATTGAAAACTTTGAAGATCAAGTTATTTAGAGAAATTGAATTACAATAAAATTAATTTAATAGTCATTTGTTATTTTAATGAAAATAAATTTCTTTAATTAATAAATATTTATTTCTTAAATTAATAATGATCTTCTGTGACAGTTTTATAACAATAATAAAAAGCACACTCTCATGAGAAGTCACTTTACTCTAAATGATAAGATATATTTTATAATTAAATTTAGAAATAAAATATCTGTTTACTTTCTGAAAAATCATCTCAAAATTTAGTGGATCAATACTTTAAATTTCATTTAATATTCTATCACAGCAGAGGTTCTTAACCTTTTTTTGTTTCTTGGATCTCTTTTCCAGTCAGGTGAAGATTATGGACCCCTTCTCGAAATGTTTTTAAATGCATAAAATAAAATTAGAAAACAAACCAATTATATAGAAATGTATGTATTAAAATAAAATACTTATGATATAATAAAATACTCTTGAAAATTTTCTACGGACCTCTTGTTAAGAACCACTGTATTATAGGAATAAAAGTGTTTCAAAGTTTTTTGTAATAGCTTTCGAATATTTTTTAAATTTTAAGATTATTGATTTAATTATTAACTGTTTAGTGAATGATTTTAAGTATCCAAAATATTAACGTTAATAAAACATTACATATCTAACGAAAAACGAGTGAAGCGTTATTTACAATCAAACTTCGATTTAGAGCTACTATTTGTTGGGATATGACAATACACTAAAACGAGTGTGATGCTAAGCCGAAGTACGTGAAAGAGATTCAGATATAGTGATGAGCTGTACACACAAGGTTGAAATTGAAAAAGTCCCGTGATTTCATAATAAAAATGTCGCTTACAATGCATAAACAAATTTTCTATTTATGGGGAAGCAAAAATTCATTGACGTTTTACGAGAAAGGCGTTATTTAGAAGGGCACTGTATCGAGATTTCACTATAAACATGAAATTCATGTACACTGTCAAACCGCAAATGTAATTAAATTCGTTTTTATGAGCTTATGAGATGGTTAAAATCAATTAGATAAAAGCAAGAAGAAATAAAATTGGTTTAATTAATTGAATTTTCAGTAGGAATTGGAAAATGTTAAATCTTTCTGATTCAAACCTAACATTTATTTATTGGAATTTAGTTTTTTTGGGTGGGAATAAAAATGATTAAACTGGGAATTATATTTTAAACTTAATTCATTAATTAATAAATATTTGTCAATAGTTATCGTTTTAATATGTCATTTATTCATGTGCAGAGAATGATTTTTTAAGATTATTTCGAATGTTGTTGAAACTTATGTATTGTACAGTACATTCTTATGTAAATAAATTACGAAAGTCTCAAGCAATCTGTGGTATGACCAGAAACACGTAAGAAAGGAAAACAGAGACCTAACACAAATTTTATAAAGTTATAGCAATTCCAGTTCTATTATACGATTCTGAAACATGAGTGATCATAAGCAAGCGAAATGTAATTTTTTTCAATATGTTAAAGGCTGCCTCAGACTGGATAGATATGGAACAAAGACATAAGAAAAGATCTAGATATATTCTTTATTAATAACCGCATAACAAAATATAGACAGATATAGAAACAACATGTAAACAAAATGGCAGACAGACAACTGCCAAAAGAGTTGCTCAATTATAAACCAAAATGAAGGGACATGAGGAAACTCAGGAGAAATCGTTTAATTCTTGAATGATCCAAGAAGACCATTTTTATATTTTAAACCTAACAGTTAGTTTAAAATAAAACTCGCAATTTTGTATTTTTTATATTATTTTAAAGATTAAATTATTAATAATAAATAAAAATTTATTGGTGCATTAAGATGTTGAGTAGTTGTTATTTTTTTATATAGTTTTTTTCTTTTTAAGATTCTAGAATAGCAGCATTATTTAAATTAATTATTTTTGTATTGATATTAAATAATTTCTTATTACAGATTTAGTATTTTAATAAAAGATTATAAAATTTATTAGTAAAAGCATCGTGAATATTTTAGTTTTATCGCTTCATTAAACCATGAATTTGATCTTTATTTAGTTTTAATTTATTATTTTATTTACGAATAAAAACTTAATATATAGAAAAATAATATGTTTAACCAAACAAGAAAAACAGTTATTATATGCTCTATTTCGTTAATTATAAAAATAATCTGACTTTAGATGAAAATAAATCATTTCTTTTTGGAACATAATTAAATTAAACCGAGTGAAATTAGAAACTAAATAAAAAATAAATAAATTAATCTACTTACGGCTTGTTTTACTAGATGTGTTAATTAATATCATTCAATTAATTAATATAAAATGTTTATCTTAGATTTTTCATTTCTTTCAAGTAGGATAAACTTGATTAATTATTCGAAATTTATATATCTTTTAAGAGTTTTGGTTTGTATTTTCTTACTTAATAAATAGAGAAAGAGTTGGTGTGTTATTTCTTTCGATTGTTTTTACTGTCAATTTAGATAGCGAATTGATCTCTAAAATGCCACAAATCATTAAATATTTTACTATAATAGTCATAAATTAGTCTTGTAACATGCACTAATACCCACTAGACATGTCAAAGCTGCCAAATTGCCCATAGGATTGTCCGTAAACTTTCCACTGTATTATTATCCGTGTTTGTTGGAAAACAAAATTATTAATGCGTGTAATATATTTAAAAATTTTCACTAATAGTATGACACTTCTTTATTTATTTTGAAATTTAAACATTTTATAACGATAGAAACTTATATATGTATAAATTAATATAATTATATATTAAAATATATTTACTTTCCTTGTTTCATTAAATTAAATTATTTATTACATCATCGATTATCCATTCCTTCTTGCATGAATTAAAGAAAACTTTTCTCTTCTTTACTATTTCAACAATGGCTACATTGAACTATGATCCAATTATCCATTTTGTTTTGTATTTAGCTTCAACAATATTTAAATATCTCTGGATAAAATCGTTTCGATCGTAAAAAGGACTTCTCTTTCCTAGTTTTCTGCAACTAAATCAATAAACGGAACCGTTCAAGGACACTTTGGTTCCATTGTTGGTCAAGAGTTTATCGAAGCTAGAAACGTTCGATTGGATATTTCAATAGTCGAAAGCGCTTTCTTTAACATACACACAACAAACAAAGAAAAAAAAATGAGTTCAAAGTTTTTACTGCATTTAAGTTATGAAAACATCATTAAAATATTCTACCAAAATTCATGTAAATCTGGATTATTCTGAAAATCTTCAACATTTTCGGTACTTTTATATTTGAATTACTTAATATTGCTTGTATTTTATTTTAACATAATGTTTTATAACAATAAAACTTTATTCGAAAAATATAATTACTAGTTATTAATATCTTTAATAATTTCATTAAGAATTCATAGAACTTTTCTCATTAAATTAATTATAATAATAATTAAAAATAAATTTTAGACATGAATTTTTATTATTACTGATTCAATGTGTTATATTAATCTTTTAATTTTATATTTTAATATAAAGCTTCATTGCTTAAATAATTTAAAATTAAAAAATGTTATTGTTTTACCACTGTTAGTACTTGAAATAAATACTTGTATGTACAGTACTTGTAATGTACAGATTTATTTCATGTTTTATTTGTACAGATTTATTATTAATACAAATACTGTACATATTTATTTCAAGTACTAACAACTGTTTGTTATTTATTAAGTCAATTAATTTGTTATTTTGTATAGTAATTTTTAACAAGCTTAATATCATTAAATATATGTATAACTTAATTATGACTATTAAAATTAATGAAATAAACTCTTAAAATTTATTTTAATTAAATAAAACTATGTTGAAAGTACAGCATTTTTAAAAATCTAACAAAAAAATGAATACAGTTTCTTAATGTTATATTTTTAAAAAATAATTTGTATTTGTCTATCGTTTAATTTAAATAATTCAAAGTTCATTTTAAATTCTTTCGATTTTTCAAAGAAAACATTTAATTAAAATCTTGTTTATTTACTTAACTATAGATATTGTTGACATTTAAATTCAAAGGAAGTATATCTTTTTAAAAGTATTGCTCATATATAATGTGTTATTCAGATTATTTCAATAGTAAATATGATTAATATTTAGATATGAATTGTTTTATAGAAGTGACACGATTGAAATGGATTAAATGGGACTCCTGCATACTCAACACTCCGCAAATCTCGTTTATTTTCAGATTGTATAATGTATCGACACAGTAGAAAAAGTTGGCCAAAACTTCGGTTGATCGATCCGAATGTCCTTTGAATTGCTTCTGGACTTTCTCTCCAATAACTACGCTGCCATCTGGCGTTTAAAGTTCAAATCACAATAAATGAACTCGAAAATGCTTTACTTAGGAATGTTACTAAATTAACGCAAAATAATTATGGTTTCGGCCTATAAAAAAAAAAAACATTTCGCCTATGAATGCGTCAAAAAATAATCGATACTTGGCTCGGACTCGGAAATGAAAGCTTAATGAGGTGACGATAATTTGGACATTTAAGTATGATGGGATGATGAAAATCTAGATAGATAATTTGTTCTTCACTAATATCTCATTAACTGTAACTGCCTCCCATTCTGTTGGCAGATTCTGATGACTTGATAATATTGTCGATGCAGTTATTAGTAAAACAAAAATTTATCTATTTTTCAAATACTTAATTTTTCACTTCTTCAATGAATTTGAGGGAAATTTGATTCGTGTAAAAATCTAATTATCACGCCAGTACATTACTCAAATACTGTAATAATATATCCATTCGAAATTATAATAAATCTTTTTATAGATTTAAAGCATTTATATATATATAATTCTGAAGGAAAAGTTTGTTTTGAATTGAGATCATTAATTAAATAAATATAAAATATAGCTATAAACAACATTAGGAGTAACAATACAGTTTTATTTTTAATTTTAAAAAAAAAACTCTGAGTTATTGATTGTCAATAATGTTAATCAAACTCTAAAATAAGAGTATATTTATTGCCTAAGAAAACAATAATGCCTACAAGTAGCCATAAATTCTACTTCCTGGAATCTGGAACTGCAGATACTGTCGGAATAAGATGTAGCTTACAACGTATAAAATATTTGCACATTTACAGTTTGGCAGAAAGTAGGGTTTAAATTAAATTGTTGGCATGCCATGAAGTGAATCTGATGTCATAAGCCGAAGCTGCGTGTTCCGCTTAACGAATTTTCTCATTTATTAACCTTAATAAAATGTTTGATATAGTTTGACTAAATAGCAGAAATTTTTTAGAAATATTTTAAAATGAAGAAAAATCGATTTTGCTATAAAATATGTTCGAGCCATTTTTGATTATTTTTGTCTTGATATAGTTTTACAATTCTGTTCTTTACAGCAGTTACAATGTGTGGTAGCAGAATTAGCAGTCGGATGTCAAAAAATGGTACTTTTACTAGTCCAAACTATCCCGGATCTTATCCAGCTAACACTCATTGTATTTATCACTTTTCCGGGAGAGGAAAAGAAAGAGTCCAAATCCTCTTCACTGATTTTGATCTATATAAACCCGATGAAACCGCAAGAGAGTGAGTATATGGATATTACTCCAATTGTCTATTAAAATAATTCTTTTTTTTTAAATATTAATTTTAATTTTCTGTGAAATCTTAAAAATAATTTAATTTCTTAAATTATGTCTATTTAATATTTTTAAAATGATTATATTTTAATCAATATCTGAAGTTTGCGCCCATAAATTTAGTGACAAATTTACAACAGTTGTCTATAAGTAAAAGTTAATTACTGTAATAAATATTAAATATATTTGAAGTTTTAGTAACACCATGAAACGTTTACAAAATTTATACTAAAAATATGAATTTTTAGTATAAATTTTGTAAAGTTTTATGGTGTTATTAATTTAAGTTTTTAATTTTTTTTATAATATTAATATTATTTTTAAAAAATTGACAAAGAACTGCCTTTAATCGTTTAGGAATTGATACGCTCATTTTCTACTGAATAATAAACTTATGTAATGATATATTTTAAAATTATTTTAATCCCTAACATTATTCGACTATTGAACAATTTAAATTAACATGGAAGCAATTTATTATAATTTCAAAGCGAAAAGATAAATTATTACAACATAAATAGTACTTGTCTGTTTAAAGTAAAAGATTGGTTTTATCAATTTATTTATGACCCTTAGATAATTATTTTTATTAAACTTAATTTTATTTTCATAAATGTACATTATTTAAATGTATATTTTATGCTTTATACGAGAGAATCCTAAATACAATTTACGATAATGAATTATTCATTTTATTTTATGAAATATGGTTCACTCGAAATATGAGTCAATTTATTTGATTTGTTTCATTTTAAAATAATATTAATAAATTTATATTTTTTTAAAATTTTGAATATATATATAACGAGATATACTGTATAAATAAAAAGAGTATTCAGAGTATAGCCTAAATCTTAAATGTAAGCTGTATGTTTTCTAGCGAAAGACTAAATTTTATACAGAAAAATATGTTTAGCCTCGGGAAGAATCAATTTTTCTTAATTAATTACTAGAGTCTACATGTATTTGTAACAATGTATTTGTTATAATATATTCATATATTGTTTTCCTGTCTAAAAGATAAATTATTAAACTCTTCTGACGTTTTAAATTTTACTTTATAGTTGCGAAAACATTGATGCAGTAACAGTCTCGATTACAATCAATGGACAAAAAGAACGTATAGACAGTTTTTGCGGTAAAAACAAACTCCCAGCACAGTTAATGTCAAATGGTCCTACTATGGTGGCAGAATTTAGAAGTTATACCTCTTCACCCGACATTAAAGGCTTTCGAGCAGTCTACAGATTTGTTACAAGTAAGTTACACTCGTACATCATTCTATTGTAAGACCCTCATTAGTAATTTTATAGTAAGCTATCATAGCTGTACTGTAACTAGAACCGATATTAGGACCCTAATTCGGGCAAAACTACATTAACCTTGTACCATTGTAGACATAACTAGCGCTTAGATATTGTATGTATCATACAGGTGTAAAAACACCTCGTTTTTACATTCAAACCGTTTTCCTGTACTTCTTTGATTTTTCTTCATTTATTTATTTACAGAGGTAAGCAGATCCAAATCCTGCTGGTTATACTGGTTAAACTATTCCCTCAAAACTCCCTGGTTACACTATTGTGCTGTAGTATATGTTGTTATAATTAAAAAACTTAATAAAAATGTTTTTAAAAGCTAAGAAGCTATTGAATTTTTTCAGGATAAGGAATAAATAATTTATTTTTGGTTAGTTTTTCAGAGTGTTTTGAAAAATTTATTAAATATAACATTTGATTTGTAGTATACCATACGTAAATGTAAAAAAATAGATATAAAGTTAATAAAAAATTATAATATTTATCGAATAATTTCTCCCCTTTTTCCATTCACCTTATTTGCAAAACTTTTCATTTTCACATGCAAATAAATTCATCTCCTTTCAATGTGAGTTCACCTCGCTTCGAAAATATTTTCACCCAACTTTCAATATAAATTAATCCTGTTTTTATTATAATTTAATTCTTTTTACAACTTATTTATTTTGTTAACAAAATTTTGTCATAATTTCATTTTCTAAGCGACTCAGCAAGATGAAATTATAATGAAATTTAGATAATATTGAAATCGGAATAAAATTATTTTAAGATTAAGTGAATTTATATAGTAGAAGGGGTAAACTCATTTGCCTATGAAAATGAAGAACTTTTTAAAGAAATAATCTTGAAATCAGGATGAAACTATCTTATTAACATTAAATTTTCACCATAAAAAAATAATAATAAAGTCTTGAAAAGTCGTTTAATCTTTTCAGAGTGAAGAAAGATAAATTAGTCAAACTAGTTTAAGAATGTCATTATTTCTATTTAGGTAAGCTTGATGAAATAAGGAATTTAAACTCATTGTCAATCATTGCTCTTTTCTGATGGTATATTTGGATCTGATGGTCTTGAACAGAAAAAGATTTCTGTTACATTCTTTGTCATTAAGAAAATTGAAATGTAATTGAGTTTTTAAAAGAAATTTTACAAAAAATTTTTACTTAAAATTTATCATTCTTGATGTTATCTCTTCGTGGATGTCTTACGCTGCTTGTCTTCTTTATGGACAACTGGGAGCTAACATCCATACTCCACATCAATATTGATGTCTGCGTCATCGACAATTCAAGTGTTATTCATACCATTGTTAGTGTTAGTATATATTCTTCATAGTCCTAATTATCATTTATTTTTTTATGATTATTGACATTCGCGCTGTATTAATACTGCTCGTGTATTCTTTGTGAAGTTGTAGAATATCCCAGAGCTTCATATCGAGCTGATTACTTACAAATACCTTAAGTAATAACGGTCGAATATAATTAATGATCTTAATATCTATATTAATAATTAGTAATTAATGGTATAGATTAATATTGTATCAAATGTAATGATATAAAGTTTATCAATAAATTTGATAAATAGCAAAAAACAAATAAGGTAGGGGAACTAATTATGACTCATCAAGTGTGGGCTATTATTTTGAACAATTCCAATTTTTTCTCATAAGAAATGGCTAAGCTACACCTAGAATCTAAGTGATAACTTAACCATTCCTTGGAAAAAAATGGAATTGTTCAGAATAATAGTTTAAACTTGGGGTCATAATTGGCTCCCCTACTTTATATGAAATGATTTTACTTGAATATTAAATGCATCCGACCTTTAAAATGAACGATTTATCAAAAGATAGAAAGGACTAGAAGTAAATTTTAGTTCAGAAAGGAAAGATTATTCAATTTAGTACAATTTTTACTATGTACATAAATTCCTGTTATATTTTCACTGACATAAAAATTTCTGAACGACTTTAATGTTAATGTGAATATAGTATTAATCGCTTTGCTGATGTCATAGTTGCGTGTTATAACGTTTTGTCCTACAGTTTTATCGCACTTCAAAAGAAAAGTTTAAAAGTACTTTCAGAACATATTTTCTAAATCAACGATTCTCAAACTACAATGAAATAAATAAAATAATAAAATATTGGTATGTAAGATCGTTGTTCTAGGTTAAGTATGTTCAGTCACGTAATGTAAAAGTTGCTACTCGGTGATATTTTTTTCATAAATTCGATAGTTCACAAATCTAACCTCTGTTTAAAGCTATGTTGTATACATTCTACTGAATATTAAATATGTAGAACGTTGATTCAATATCTAGCTACTAACAATTTCATAGTGAATATTAATGAATGGTTTGCCAAATAATTACACAAATAATTTCATTTTGAAAATCAATTTCAGATTATGGTTCTAACTATACATTATTTATTTATCACTTTAAATAATAATTAATAATAATATATTATCAAACATTGTTTTGACTGATTAATTGCATTATTTGTAGAAAGTCTTCAACTCGTTGTTATACCACTTGGTGGTGCTATTTTTCATTCAATTAAACAGCAAAACTCTTAATAATGCTTTAGAAAATAATAAAGAATATTCATCATTCACTTATGAAATGATGCATAAGTGAATTATAAGTTAATAAAGCTATTTTAGAATTGTTTTATATTTCTATCGATGGAGGTAAAAGTTTTGGCACGAAGTTTATATTCTAGATATTTGCAGCAATAGTTTACAGAATTCACATTTCATTAATAAAAATTTAAATTTGAATATTCAAATAAAATTATTGAATTATTATTTAATGATTTGAAATTAATTATTGTTTACTGAATATTAAATGTTTTGTTATATACAAAAGTAAATGATGAAAACGAAAGGGAAAAACAGAATAATAACCATGATAGAATGTTATGCCGAAAGATGTTATGAAAGAAATGTACCAAGAAACGTTGAAAAATAATAGAATGATTTATTTGCATCAGATAATTGTCTGTGTTATGATGTTAGAATATAAAGGTCAAAGCCACATGAGATAATAAATGAAGTTGTTTAATAGAACTGATATACTGGTAAATATTAGCATAAGCTGTACTTTCAGGGAGAGTAAAAATGAACTTCGTTTAAGTGTTGAAAATTGACAACTTTTTGTAGTGTACTGCTTACAGAAAAAAAAATGTCAATTTTCAACACAAATGAAGTTCATTTTTACTCTGATGAGTACTGCAATGTATCCAGATTTTGCCCAAGCTGAATTTAATTCCATCAAAAGCGTTTAATGAATTTTCCTTTACTATTGAAAGTTCATATTCAATACTAGACCTAAACATTACTGTAATGTGGTAAATATTATTAGTGTTACTTGCTTAGAAAAAATTGTATTTTTACATGAAGAAGTATACATTTATTTAATAAGAAGCTAAAAATTAGCAATATTTGCCGGATATAATCAGTCACTTTTATAACCATTTAAAAGGGATTTCTGGACGAATAAACCGAAATTTTATGTCTTTCGAATCCGACTCTCACCCGAGTTGAAGAATTACTCAGAAGAAAATTAATTCTCAGATATTTCAGATAATCGTCTTCTGAGTAATTCTTGAACTCGAATGACAGTCGGATTAGAAGGACATAACATTTCGGTTTATTCGTCCAAAAAACCCCTTTTAAGAGGTTATAAAAGTGACTGATACATTTTATTCTACACTCGAAATAGAAATAATATTTATATTCTCCTTTAATTTGATACTGTCCCAATTCATCTAGTAATTAGATAAATTTGATTATCAGATCAATAAATAATTATAGATTGTAATTGAATTTTCCTTAATTATTTTATACATTACAATATACATAGGTACCGAATACATGTAAGCCCTATTATTAACTATCGTATCTCAAACACAATTAAATTTTATTGAATACAATTTAATTGTGTTTGAGATATGATAGTTTACTGAGACAGAAATGATAAAAAGTGCATGATTTGGTTTTTATATCTGTTATTTTTTTTAACCTTATCGTATTTATTAAATATAACTTCTAGTTCAAAATTAAAGTTTCTTCTACACGTGAAATTTATTTTATAATATCATAAATATGAAGCATTTATTGATTTTTAAATATTACTTTTGAGCTGAAGTGTCTAATATTAAGCAGAAATAAATGATTTAACATAAATGTCTATTTTTACTTCATTGTATTATCAAAATCTAAAAATATGAAGTATTTATTAAAAGTTTACAAACTATTTTATTATTATTATGTTATTATTTTTCTGGAAATATTAAATTAACTCTCAATAAGACGTGTGAAAATAACGTTGGTGATTGTCGAACTTTATTCAAAACTGTGATGAAAAATTTCCAATATCAAACTACTTTCTTTAAGATCAACTTTTAAACAGATACTGTCACCAAAAAAAGGGGGTGATTCTAAAAGCCTGACCCCACTTCAACGTTTCAATAGTCGAAAGAGAAAGTATCAAGTCTTGCTGACTCCGTGAATTTCTTTTCTTTTTTCTTCGTTTTCTTCTTTTTTTATTCTTTCCTTTTCTTTTCAGACTTTGGTGTTTCTGCAGGAAAACCGGATTCGAAATCAGGTAAGTGCTCTTTGCTGAGCAAACTTCATAAAAACCAACTGTTTATAAGACTGAAAAGAAAACGCTAACTTAGCACTGTTTTAAATATCGATGCGTCATTAGTCTGTCAGTTATGAATTTACTTTCAAAAAATGATTTTTTAAAGTCACGTCTGCTTTATTTACTTCCATAACAACTATTGATAAAATCGTTCTACAGGCTAAAAAAGTTCTCAAATCCATCAAACATTTCTTTTTATTTCTGCAAAATGAAGAAATGTTCTATAATATAAAAGCATTATGAAAATACATTTTTTAAAAACTTATCATATATATATAAAATCAATTTATTATATTAATAAATACAAAATAAAAAATTATACAGATTCTATTTAAAAGACTTTTTCATTTGTGAAAATTGCTCTCAAGAGAATTGCAATAAAACAGCGAATTTTTTTAAATGAAGAAAGTAACTCTTTATTTTAGAAATAGTCTCACAATTGCATAATCAAACATTAACATGAATTCAATTATACAAATTAATTAATTCTTATAACTTGTCTATTATATTAGAAATAATTGTTCAAACTGTGAATCTTAATTTGCAATGTGCATTGATTTTTAGATAATCTTCATATATATATATATATATGAAGATTATCTAAAAATATATATATAAACACACACACAAATAATCCTACACATACACATACAAATAATCCTATGACATCCTACACATACACATACAAATAATAGTCCGTATATATGTTCATATAATTAACAAATTTGGCTACAATAACCATTATATAAGAACTAATCATATACCATAAAACTCTTTATTAACGATTCTAAATTCCAGTATTCATTTTGGCTTTTACAATGGCCCCTTTCAGCCGGTCTGCGATTTTTTACTCAAGAATGCAACAATAGATATCTGATGCTTATTCTGCTGTTCACCTTCATAAAGGCAGAAATGCATAACGGGATTTAAAGTCGTTAATAAAGATTTTTGTAGTGTGTGATTAGTCCGTATCTAATGATTATTATAGCCAAATTTAATGATTATATAATTCTATAACATTGAAATTATAAGTATAAAATAGTACAATTATGTCATCATTTATTTAGACAAGAATCTTTACGTTTGAAATAATTTAATATTTTTTTTAACGCTTTTATTTGATCTTTTTAATTACATTTTAAAGTATTTACAAATTATTATAGTAGCTTTCAAAAAAATATCAATAAGTAAATTAATGAGTATTTGATAATGTTGAATTTATTAATTATATTAAGCAAAATATATTTGCAATTATTTTATTCATTCTTTATTTATTTGTTTTGATTTTACCGAGGATCATCGATCCCAGAATAATTGAGAACACTGACATGCGACTTGCAGGTCTGTAGAATATTTATACAGACCAGAGGTTATTAATATTGTTTTAAATTAATATTAATGAAATGACTCGTAATTATTTAGCTTTGCATTTTAATTCTATAATAATCATCGTATACGGCTACAATAATCCTATTATATTATATAATAGTATACAATATGCCCATGAAAAACGAATTACAATTTTGATGTGCATTGTGATATCTATAATAAATATTAATGCTTTATCAATCTAAATTACCTAGTATCTATAATAATTATATCGAATAAAGATAATATTTCATATTATATTGCAAATTTTATGATAACATTCTAATTACTGGGCTCTCATTAAGTCATCAAGCAAACCACGCTGATTTATCAATTATAACTTTAGCTTATTCTAGCTTATTGGAAAGGACATCTAAACATAGAAATACTAGAAACTATAATTAAAAATTAAACTATTTTTATAACTTTCATTAGTTAGAAGATAACATCAATTGGCATAATTGAGGCTTAAATGAATCCTAATGTATAATTTAACTTATAGTAGCCTATATGTATATAATAGATATTAAAGAAATTAAGAAAAAGTTAGAGGATTATAATACGTTAAAAAACTTTATAAAATATGAATTATTAACTTCTTACTAATTCAATAAATCGGTTCTACGTTGATAATTTTATTAATGATAATAACGAAACTTAAATTTTCATTAATAGAAAACGTTACATTTTACACAAAATCGATGTTCTGATAACGGAAAAGCTTTTTGGATAAGACTGAAAACATTTTAATAACAATTTTAGTGATAAAAATTTGATTTCATGCTGTAATGTATGATAGTTATAGATTAAAGGTCAAAATTTCAAATTATTAAAATTTTATTACAATTCTTAAGTTAGAAACTAATGCATTATTTTCTTCCTCAATCCTACGTATTAGAAATGAATAATGATGATTATTATGGGAAACATCCTGGAAAGTTTCTTAATTATACAATTAATATAGTCTATAGACAAAAGATTTTTTTCGTCTTTATTTTCAAGAGATGAGCATAAATGAAAACGTGGTTATAGAATAACAAAATGAATAAAAACCGAAACAAATTCGAAAATCACTCTCGCTTTTTTCATAAAACAATAGAGTTGAGTGGCAAATTATTAGTTGTTTACATTTATTTTATTTAACGCAACAGAATTATTATTTATTTTTAATTCTGAGAAAATTGCCATTTATTTAGGACGATTTTTATTCTATTTCTAAAGAAAAATTCAATTGTTATCGAATTCATAAAAGTATTCTGTCTTTCAGTTTGTGGATTCAGTTTCAATGCATCTGTAAATACTTCTGGCGTCTTCACCTCACCGAATTGGCCCGGTTATTATCCACGTAATACCGAATGCCACTATTTTTTTCACGCTCAGAATAACGGAAGAGTTCAAATTACTTTTGCGTATTTTGATGTTGAAGGAGTCACCCCGTGAGTATTTCTTATTTCATAAATATTATTGAAATATAAAAAAATAAGAACGTATTGACGATATTCTAATAAAAAATGCATTGCTTAGAAAAATTTTGTGGCAGTTTGGGAATTAATTCCACGCAAATAATATAGATTATATCATATTTGATTCATGTTATAATAAGTTTATAGGAAAATTAAATTTTGTTGATACATAAACGTATTTGAGAATGTATTGGATGTCAATTTAAATTAGACGAAAAGTCATTTGGAACCTAGTAACTTGTTAGTCAAGGGAAACTTTCAGCTGCTTCAGTCGTGAGAATGAGTATTAGCAGAATTCCCTCCATCGAATGTGCTTCTGACAGTATGACACAAAAGTGACACGGAGCGATACAAAGTTTGACAGCAAGCAGTAAGACACTAACGACCCTAGAGAAGATGCCTCTCATTAAGAATCTCGAGGGGAACATCAACGTCTGAAAATGAAGTCTTCATTTCTGTCAACAGACACCGTTATTATTCAATCTTTGGATTAGTTACGAATTTAAGCAGCTCAACCCATTATCCCGATAACTTCTTCCTAAAGTAGCATCTGAAATATAATATTTGGAGAAAGATATATCAGTAACATCGATATGTCTCTTTCCCCTCTTTTTTTTAATCTGTAATAGTAGACATTGTCGTTATAAATCGGAAAATTGTTTTAAACTGTCCGATATTAATCGTTAAGAAGCATCAAACTTATAATGTTTCTTGATCTGTGACAAGAATCGATTATGATCAAAAAATGAAAAATTGTACAAAATCAAATATTTCTCTTTTTTTAAATTGATTTCTTCATTTTTTTTCTCGGAAGAGTTAAAAATATAGTAAGAAAGGAGACAAGATTGGTAAGGAAGGCAGTACGAAAAAAGAACAAGTAGGCCAAAGTTCAAAATGAAAAACCATCGAAAGCACAGTGAATAGTTTGGTGCGCTATTTATTACAGGAAAAGAAGTCGAATGAGATTCCGTTGTGTATACAATTGGTTTGAACTGATGAAAGATGATAAATCAGTTCGTTTTCTGACAGTTTTATTACAACGTAAGATTTCTTATTGTTTCTCTTTGGAAAAGTTGCTCATTCTTTGACACTGGTCGAAATCAAACCAAGAAGCTACCTTTCAATAGTTGCACTTTAAACTTATTTCAAATTGTTATCCCAACAAAAATAGCAAATTTATTCAAATATTTCGTGATTTATCGATCTAAGTTATGAAATTTTTGAAATTACAATAGTATAAATCAAAGTAATGAATAATTCCAGCAGTTATCTATGATAAAAGATTTAATATTTTCTAATTTAATTTTTGAATTTAGTTATGAATGATTTTCTTTTTCTCTCATAACAAATTCAAATTTAACATTTAAAATATGCAATATTTGAACATATTTATTTAAGAAAAAATATTACTTAAATATTTTTAAAACATTTGAACTGCAATAATTTTTTAACTCAAAAAGTTCTGAGGATTATAAAATATAATAAATATGCTATGAAAAGTTAAAAGCAAATAAACTGTTAAAAAATAAAATTTCATAAAATGTTATAAATTAAGACAACCGAAACATTGATTACTTACAAATTTTATTATTTTAAATCTTCTAAAGTAGCAAAAGCTTTCCAAATTTAGCAATATACAGTTGCAGCCGCGGAAACTGAATCTTCTATGATATAGGTCTATATCAAAACTTGCTCAATACAGTGCAAAGTGCATATTTAAACAATAACCTCGATTTTAGTACTAACATAAGCAGTGCAAAAAGAACCTCAGAAGAATAAAGAAAAAGAAAGTTGCAATTTGTTACATATAATGCTACATTGAACTGAAGTTTCATTTCACATCAAAACCTTCACCAATACAATGAGCACTGTCGCAAGAACTTGGTGTTCACAGTTATGGAACAAACAAGTGATTCGCAGCGTAAATAAATTTGAAAAACCTAACATGAACAGTTATTTGTCGTTAAATCGAATCCTGATGCTTTATAGGCTACCTCAAGCCTTAATAATAAGTTTGCAGTGCTCCAGAATAGAGTGGATGAGTTTCTTTAAGTATTCTATACTAAGCTGTCGATACCAAACTTTTCTAATACATTTCTGCAGTTGCTTTTTATTTTCAGGCCTCCTGGATGCAATTTTCGAGCCCACAATATGCCAACAGTTCTCGATGGTATTGAGATCAGTACTGTCATCTGCCAGCTTAGGCATCTGATCTGGACACCTTGTAGAAATTTTTTAAACTTAAATTACAATTTATGTGTCAGTTTAAGTGACAATAATGCTAATAAACCGAGAAAGAACACATTATACTTTGCTCGCTGTCTTGACGGCCCGGAGTCGTGTTGAAAGATGCAGGATATTGTATCACAAAATTGTTGCTTGATTGTTGGAATTAGCTTGGCAGATAAGATATTTTTGTAGCACTCTGAACTCACAGACTATAAAGAGTAGTCTGCAAGCACTTTTACAGGATATGCATGCTACATCATTTCACTCACCGGAAACTACTATCTGCATGAAGCAATTTCTATTATAGGCTTTGTCTTTTCAATGCCAAGAATAGGGTTTTACTATCAGATCCGTGCAGGTTAAATTTGGATTCATCTGAAAACATAATAAAATCCAACTTATCAATACCCCAGCCCGCATGCTGTTTAATCCAGATAAGTGATTTTCTAAGCGTTTTATTCGTGAGTAATGGTTTCTTATGTAGACCGTAGGTTCTTAAACCCATGTTGCAGAAGCAACCGTCGCGTTCGTGCACTCACTTTTACGTCTATCTGATCTTCCCACTCTGTTTTAGTTCGGAAAAACTAACAGTGTGTTCTTCTCAGGGTAAGAAGCTTCAACATTCCTGACACGGCGTATTCACACGTTTACCTCCTGATCAGCTTTTCTTTCAATGTTGCCATGTTTATGTCTCCTTTGTAACAAATACATAATTATTGATTAATGACAATGCACTCTCTGTGCTATTTCGAGAGAGGATAAATCTTCATCATTCAAATCAACAATTATTGGCATTTTATGTGGTGTTAACTGTCGAAAATTTACTATTTTGCTTATAAAAGTGAACATCTTAACACAG
This sequence comes from Centruroides vittatus, assembly GCF_030686945.1. NCBI lineage: Eukaryota > Metazoa > Arthropoda > Arachnida > Scorpiones > Buthidae > Centruroides > Centruroides vittatus. The sequence continues at coordinate 7,538,964 of NW_027122706.1, read as the reverse complement.
GTTTTTATATCTATGGATTGGTATGGAAACCTTTGTCGGTCAATGAAAAGCGTTCGCATGTTTCGATATCGTGAATGAAACGATTTTTACAATTTTTGGAAGGTCCGTAGTGAAATAGTGTTTTAATTTTTAAAAATAAATATTTTTTTATAGGATTTTATAAGTTATTCAATTTACCTGATCGATATTGTAATTAAATTTATAGATATAAAATGAATTCATTTTGATTTTTGTTTGATTATTTCTTTTTAATTTCAGTTGTACAATGGATACAGCTAGTGATTATGTCGAATTTTCGAATTCTCGTTCTGTGGATAAAAAAATTCCGAGATTCTGCGGCTTAAAAAAACCTAAAGTTATTAATTCCGAAGGCGAATACTTTAGAATGACTTTTAAATCTAACGATAGATTTGACGGTACGGGATTCGAAGCTTTTTACCAGTTCAGAAATGCAGTTGGTGAGTTATTATTCTATAAGATAAATTCTATAACCGATAAAATTGTTTAAATCTTTATTGCTGATATGCTGCATTCAATTTTTATAATCTTACGAAACAGTTATAAAATAATAAGATATTATTGAGAATTAGCCGGATTATTTTGTAGAAAATATTTATTTTATTTAGAAAACTTCTCAAAATAACAAACACAAAAAAACTTTTGTGTTTTAAAGAAATTCGATTCTTTTGCTCTTCTCATTATTTTAATAGATCCGAATTTTTCCTTCGATATCGGTTCTATTTATATTTCTTTTCAAACTGATTCTATCAACTAAAAGTTATTTTCTCTTTCTGAACTTTAAAATCTTTCTTTTCATGTTGCATTGCAGGCATTTGATCAAATGATTTAATACAGAAAATTTCTTTTAGTAAATAAAATTACTAAAACGTTTTGTAGTTATAGAAGTAATTGCTTCTATGGCAGTATTGTATTGTTTTAAAAGTACTAAATAGAATGTTTCGTGAAAAAGACATCTACTTTAATCTGTATAGGTTTAAAGTTATTAAACAGATCTACAGTAATTTTACTATCATTAGAGAATTTACATAAATTACTTTCGTGTCTTTAAATAGGAAAAAGTTTCTCTAAATTTAATTTTTCATATTTACACAATTTAACTGAAATTTTCCCTAAAGCATATTCATTTCTTTAAAGCACTTATAATGTAGTTTAGTTCAGAAACTGTAAAATTCTTCATTTAAATTATAATATTTTACAAAATCATTTTTCTTCGGAATTATTAGAAACTTTTAAGGATAGACATATGTAGATAAAAATGTATTAGGATTATATTAGATTTAAATACATGAAATGGCTTAAGAAATTTTTTTAGTAAATCTTTTAAAGAAACATTCTTTGCCAATTACTTAGGATAATAACATTTTATTCACTTTCAATATTAACGTAGCTCGATACGATTACTTTGATAGCATTATTTGTAATGATTATTTTAGTTAAAGCTCTTATCATTGAACATAATTTTTCGTTAAAGCTTTATTCACTTTAATGTCGCAACGAAAGTCATTAAAAGAACCAGAAACAACCATTAAACCATTCGAGCAATGTTAAACAACTAAGAACACTTAGTAACAAAAGTAAATTTTCAGATTCCCCTAAGAATACTATCGAGTATCCATTGATCAGTTATTTAATTCTTTCTTTCTAGATCCGTTTACCGTGAAAAGAATAAGATCAGCTACATCTTCACTAACATCAAGTAAGACTACTTATTTAATTTTGAATGCTTATAATCTTACTCTCACATCTTGAACATTTTTTTTAAAGTTTAATACCATTTAAATTTTCAAAAATTTAATATTTTATTGTATATAAAATAACTATTATCGTTTTAGAATTATCGGTGTGGTTCCATATAGTCACTGTTATATCACTATACTTCATCATTCACTCGATCGAACGGGTATGTTAAAGCACCCGATTGCAATCAAGACTTGTCGCCGGACGTCATATTACAATGATATCAAACTGAGAAGATTTATAGACGATACTGTCGCCATCACAGAACTCTCCAGTGTCAGAAAGACCAGGAATGAGATTATAGCTGTTTTGGTGCTACATAACTCATCGAGAATAGAATGGAGAAGTGGAGATTATATATATACATACATCATCTACACAACATCACCAGATTTCGCATTCCCTTCCCTCATGTTCACCTTCAAGTCTTTTCTTACTGGACTCGCATTCAAAAGTTTCATTCAAATATATTATCAGACCTTTAGACAATTTTATAAAAATTAGACATATTAAAAAAAAAAACAGAAAAAATTTTGTAATGGATATATCAAATATGGCCTATCTACGGAACACGTGGATTCATTTTTCCTCCGAAAAATATTATCGAATTGCGTAATCGATTATGAGTATGTTTGTTTTATATATTACTCATCTATATATTATATTATTATTATTATTATTCGAGAATAGGAAATTTATATTTATTTAATTGATTTTAATTATTCTTATATAATGGAGTTAATAATACTTCCTTTCCCTTTATTAATTATATAAAGTGATCATTTCGAAAATTATAAGTGAAACCTCGAAATTCTTAAATTAATAAAATATTAATAATTTTTAAATATATATTTTATTTTTATTTTATAGAAAAATGTCTCTGAAAAGTGTTTCTAACGAGAAACATTCCTTGTTTACATTTCTATAAAGAAAGTCCATTTTTGTCAACGTTATATTTCGCCAGATGTGAAAATAATGTTCATATATACAGTAAGAGATTAATTCTTTTACCATAATTTATGGTACTTTTATATTAATATATAATATATTAATAATATAAAATGATGTATAACTTACAGAATATTTTGATAAAAAATCTTTACTTTTATGAAATAATTATGATATAATATATGTTTTTTTCTGTTAAAAATACTGGAAAATATGGCAATTAATTAGCCATTAAAAATAAAAAATTAAATTAAAAAATAGCAAAGCTAATTATCCAGATCAAACTAATCAATTTGTGATAAAATTAATTAATGGTTTTCGGATAATTAAAGGAAATCAAAGTTTGTCAAAAGAAACTGATTGACTGCATTTAGTAAATGGAATCGATAGGTAGTAAGTATTGCCATGACAATCGAATTTCGATAAAGAATTTGCTTAACTAATTAAAATAAATTAATGGCATTTTAGCGAATTATTAAGATCGATATTTTGTAAATATATTATTCATATTATTTTCGATTTAACGTGTTCGTACGTAGTTTTATATATAGATATTGAACGTAAGTTAGTATTTTCGATTAAACTTATATAGTGATTTTATTGTCCAACAGATGGCGACGCAATTTTTCGCTCCGCTGATTCAGGGAAGTACGTAAAGAATGCATTAATGCAAGATGGAAATATGCCATCCGATAATCTGAATATAACTATCATTTTGGCCAATCATTCCCACAGGATCCAAAGGCAAAGGACTTCGTCCCGAGCAATAAGATGTTTTTTATTACTTCGTGCCTTGAACTTTCACGTACAAACTTATATATGAGGAAAAGGGGAAAACTTCGGTACATATGTGTATAGTAAAGAAAACTTTGTTACTCGAACTTCATCTCTTTTCATTGTCATCGGGTATATAACACCGAGCACCAATTTACCTCTTCAAAGAACTGGAAATCTAAACGTGCCTCAACAGTTACCGTAGTCCCTAACGGACTTAGAGAAAGCATCACTAAAACGGTTCCATGCATCCATTCGTCGCTTACCGATGCCATTTTCTACGACCGTTAACGACTAATAATAAAAGAGATATATTTTTATCTGTCTGTCTGAGAAATTAGATGGAACAATTTTTTAAATAAAGACAAATTTGTACGTGAAAATTGTCTTTTTCTTTCTTTAAAAGTTTCATCGTTATGAATATTTAAATACAGAAACTACATCAAAAAATAACATGAATTGATTTTAAATTAAATTTATTAATTCAAACTAAAATATTGTTTCATAAGTTTTTACTATTACGTGAATTTCAATTTTACATGAAATCCATTAAAGATAATTAATTGAAATTTTCGTTTTATTTGAACGTTGAACGTTAAGACATTAAAAATAATGTTTTAAATATGAGCTTTAAGAGATTAATTACAGCCTTATATATTTTATAAATGCTACACAAAAATTGTTGGTTTCATGACTGAGTGTTTAAGGCGGTACTTTTCAAAATTTTTAGTAGCACCACCAACTTGGTAATTTGTTTCTTGCAGCACCGCTACTTCTTTTTCAATTTAAAGCTATTGTGCTTTTCATACTTTTAGTAATATACGTATGAAATGTTATGGTGATGTTCAGCACTATTCTGCGAGAGCACTTAAAGTGTCTTTAGGCACCCTAGTGCCGCTACGATCCAGCTGAAAACCACAGGTGTTAAGATATCTTCCTACCGCTTTCGGGAATCCAGAAACTAATCTGGACAGGTCGAAAACCCCAAAAACATTTCGTGGGTAATTCGTCCTGAATATGTCGGGTCCCTTCCCTTCCCATCCATTCATCCCTAATGTGGGCCCTATAGAATCCACAATGATCTTGATTGAAAGATTTATTCGCCACGAAAAAGTATGGTAAAAAAGTGTTTAAGAACACTAAACTTTAATTGAATATACTGTATATTCGCTGTGTAATTCATTTGCGCTGTTTTTTAATTCTTTCTGCCCTGTGGAAACTAAGAGGGCCTTTTTTAGCAAGTCAGAAAAAACTTTAGCAGTTTACATATAAAAGAAAAAAATTTTATTCCCGAATTACAGTATAAGCCTGTAGGATTAATTTTAACATCTTTCAGAATCGGTTTTATCGAAAAATTCTTGTTGTGGATAAAAGTCATCAAGCTAAAACTTTTTATAGGATTCTACAAAGTAATTTTGTTTTGGACAGACTAGGATATTGGATAATCCGTGGTTATTCCACTGAATCCCTTAAACATGGATGAAAATTATGATCAAAGAGTAGGCTTAATTGTTAGGATTTTCAAGTTTTTGTATTGAATCGTTTATTTTATTTCTTCTCTATAACTTTCTATCTACATTTTGCAATTCGTTTAAACTTAACAAAATGTAGATTGTTTTCATTAACTGAATCACTGTTATTCTATTTAGTTATAAGTAGCTTACTTGCTGAATGCAAATCTAAATTAACGTTTAAAATTCTGGAAAAAACATTTTTAAAGTCATTAAAATATTTTGCCAATTATAATAGAAATTATATAATAAAGTTTACTCAAACTTCAAATTCTATCTTACAACTGAAGGGTTAACATTAAGAGAGATAGAACTTTAAACTGTTACAGATGGCTTTCACAGCACAGTTTTTATTCGATTGTCAGGGTAATTCACATATCTGTTCTATAATGCTTGACAAACCATCGTGGAAAAATTGCGGTTCCTCGTGTTGAAATTGGGGTATGAAGTAAAGTAAATGTTGCCGCTGTTAGAGAAAGCGTTAACGAAAATCCGAATTTATCTATTCCGCGACGTTCTCGATAATTAAACGTTTCTCAACATCTGTTTGATGAATTTCATGTAAAGACTACATACATTTATCTCTACATCCTTATAAAATTCAATTAATACAAGAATTAAATCCTACTGACCATCACTTGGCCACCACTATCTAGTGACTTAACTCCGTTGGATTACTTTTTATGGGATCACATTAAATCCCTTGTTTATTCTAACAAGCCACAAGCTGTTGATGACCTGAAAGCTAATATAATTCGTGTTATAGACTAAATACAGCCTGATTTGGGGGCCAGAGTCATCGAAAATTGGATTAATCGTATTCGTATCATGCGCAAACGTGGGGACAATTTAAATGATATTGTTTTTCATGTGTAATGCCACTAGATACACTATAAAATAAAACAATTACCATCATATTACTTGTATAGTTTTTATTTTACTTCAATTCAAAGTTTAAACACCGTGTACTATATACTATTAATATAAATATCGCTTCTGAAAAACCGAATTTTCTAGGTTTCATGTTTGAAAATTTGGCTAAGAAGTCGTCTGAAGAAGAATTGACTTTTGGAAGTCGTCGTGTTTCACTTTCATCAACTTACAGACTTCTGAAATAATACTAAATAATATGTTTAGTTTAGGAACTGTCCATTAATTACATAGTGCAGATATGGGTGGGTAGGTATGCAGGTAATCGTTATGATGCATTACGTAATTCTGTTAACCAAGTCTCTAGACTTGGTTAACAGAACGATTCATTTTTGTTTCTGAAGTGTTGCATGCCAACCGTACTGTTTATGAAGTGTAATTAATAAAATATTGTAACCTTTGATACTCCACGCTGTATATTATTCTTTAGTACAATTAAGGAATCGATCGAGGATATCCGTTACGTAATTTCGAAGGTGGGTATGTACAGTACAACAGCGTTACAGGGAAAGAGATGGTAGGCTAATTGAAAAGTATAAAAATAGTGTTACGTTATTTACAGACGATCCTTTAGTTTTTAACATTATCAATTAAAATATAAAACATTTATTTCTTACTTTATAAAAATTTAGAAAATATAAATGAACACTATAATTTGATTCACTATATAAATTAACTTTTACTTTTCACAAACGATTCCACGTAAAGTTACTAAATTTGTCCATCAAGACCACCATGGCCTAGTGAATAAAACCATTAAACACAGGTAACGATCTTGGGTTCACGCCTCATCAACGGGCTAGCCACGTAAAGTTTTCCAAGTTTTTTTCACGTATCTAACACCTAAACAGGAGCCAGTTTTCCATAAAAAGAAGGCATCTCCTTGGCAGATCGCCCATGTGTTGCGTTGTCTTAAACCACTAAGTAAATCCAATCATATTTCATATGACGAATATAGTATATTTTATTAAATTTCATAGCTTTTAAAATAAAAAAATTCACAAAATCTTATTTTTAATATTAAATTAAAATAATTATCTTTATATTCTTTGGTAAGAAATCGTATGAACAAGAACTGACTTGTGAAGTCGTTTATCACGCGTTCATTAACTTATAGATTTCTGAAACAATACTAAGTAATGTGTTTAGTTTAGGAGCTGTCCATTAATTACATAGTACAGATATGGGTGGGTAATCGGTATGATGTGTTACGTGAGATGTTTACAAAATCACTACGTAATGCTTGGGTTTCAAACCAGTGGTTAACAGAATGATTCATTTTTGTTTCTGAATCCTTACATATTCACTTCAGATTTTTTTGTCTTAGACTATATAGAAACGAAAATTTTTAGAACTTTCACTATTGATACTTAAGAAGTATCACCGAATTAAAAGTAATTCCATTATTTAATAATAGATATTTATAATAAAAATATATTATTTGATAATAGAACTAAATAACAACAAAAAGAACAAAATTTTAATCTATATACAACACAACTTTACAAATAAAATTTCGCATGATACATTTTGCAATTTTAAATAAAATATTAATGTAGTAAATATGGCCAAATATTTGTCGGTAAGATGATTATCGTAGTTAAATACATGTATAAATATGATATACAATATATGTCAAAGATATAACAAGATTGATGACATGATCATATCAAGATAAAACTCCCACTCTTCAGATATTAAGCTTGAATGGCATTACAATTGCTAAATACTTGTCATTTATTCTATATGAAGATAAATGCTTCTAGTTTTATTATCATATTGCATCATAATATCAAATAAATTTTACATCAATATAAATAAAGGCAAAATTACGCTATCTAAATCTCTTTCCTTTATAAACTAAGTATATTTTAAATTATTATATTATATTAAAGCCCATTAGCGTACAGAAAATTTTAATCCAGTTTATTTTCATATTATTTTACTAAAATGAAATATAAAACTAAACAAAATATTAAAAATTATTTTATGAACAATACATTGTAATCTCTTCACTTTAAAGAAAATTGTTATATATAACAGAAATGAATAATGCAAATTAGATACATCAGCTGGATACTTACATTACTTAAATTAAATAAATCTATTTAAACGGTTAAATATTTTTTTAAATTTTCATGTTTTACTGCAATTTAAATTTAAAAAATTTAAATTTTTATTATAATAAATTGAAGTACTTATTTTCAAAACGCCTCTTATCCAAAATTTTCAAAATTGAACTATCGATTTCTTCAGATTCATTGACTTTTTTTTCTGCTTTCATTTTGTTTCAAAACGTTGTATAAATCGTGAAAATTTTATTCTAAATATGAGTGCAATCTACACAACTCTTTTCCACAACAAGATGGCATATCTTATAGTGGAAACTTATCAGCGTAAAACGGCTGTTATTCCTCGTTCTTGCGTGTCTTTTCCTCTATATATTTTAAATGATCTTATATATATATTATGTATATTCAAAATGTCTCTTGTCTTATAAAATTTGTTTTTAATGTGTCCACGTCTTTAGTTTCAAATCATCCTTTATTCAAACTAATTTCTCTAATTTTTCTGTAAAGTTATTTCCGTCATTTCCGCACACGTATTGGTAAAAATTCATTAAATCGGAACTATATCTACCGTTGGTACCATCAGTTCGAAGAGACTGGTTCTCTGATTAAAACGAAAAGTACGAGTATCAGATGCGAATGTTGACAGAATCAGAGAAGCCCACAGAAGTCCAGCAGCGAGCCAGTCATGAACTGCATCTGCCCCAGACAACCGTGTGGAAAGTTCTTCGTAAACAGCCTGTCCATGAAACCATACAAATTGCAGTTGTCTTGCAATCCAATGACAAAAATCGTACGTCATCAGTTCTGTATGGAAATGTAAGTGGACGTGGAAAAGGTTGAGGGTTATATAGTTTTCACTGATAAAGATTTTCCATTCCATTCTATTTAAGTTGGAAAGTCAGTTCGTTCAATGAGCAAATCTGAGATATACAGAACCCTTGTGACACCATTAAAAATGTCCGGGATTCTCCGAAAGTCAATGTCTTTTGTGTCAAATCACAATAAGAAAATCTATGGCCCAGTTTTCTTCGCTGAACGCATCGTAACTGAGATGACTTACCTTGACAATGCTGTAGCAGTTCTTAATCCCATAGTTAGAGCTCACTAACCACTGACTATCTGTGACTCTCTCGTTATTACAAACCAACGTTTCATGAATAAACATCTTTCTCACCGCTGGTTGGCCGTGCTACTGCCAATGTAATATTTACAACTCGCCAAATGGCACTACAGAGCACTAAGAGATTGTATTTTAACCATTACCGGTCGGTCACCTATGGTGATATTAAGGTAACTGGACAACAAAGTCAGTCCGAGTTATATGCTCGGGTTCTGGCAGTACAACCCAATGGGGACCAGCCTTCTTCGCCTTCCTCGCTCTCAAACCCAACCCTCTTACCTTGACATACCGTTTTGTGTGCCCGCTGTACTGCACTAGAATGCTCTACCATTAAGGTTAATGCTCACACTTTATCAGTCAGCGACGTCCCCTCCTCTAGATACGGGGAACCCCCACCGGACTATAAGTCGAAGATAACCAAATTATCTAAACTAATTGTTTAAAATTATAAAAACAATTGAAGTTTTTAAAATTTTAATTCAAAGACTTGAATCTTAATTTCGTATTTCCTGAAAATAGCTTAAGTTAATGCAGAGAAATATTTCGAATATTAGTTTTAAATTCACACACTTTTTTCGATAAGAATAAAGCGTTGATGAGTTTTCAAAAAATGGAAAACGTATGTTTTTAGATATACCACTCGCCTGGTAAGGGAAGTTCGTTTCGTCGCGGAAACAATTCGATTAGTTACACTAAAAAAATATGGAACGCTTCACGATTTTGCGTGTCATCCTTGCGCAGGGGCCATGCTAATCTTCTCTGTATCGTTCCAATTTTAGAATATGTACGACCGAAGTTGTACACCGAGTTCTAACGGCTCGGCCCTATATATACCTACAACTTCAACTCTCGCGTCTTCACTGGTATTTTTACGTTTATCGTCAGATAGCAGTTAATAGCCACCGCGCAGATTTAACTATCGCGGTTCATTTTAAATTCGAACGATTGCTTTTCGAGATTTCTTGAAATTTTCTCAGATAAGTTATTGGGCGACGATCGATGGTTGCACACATTACATCCTGCGATAGCTGCAACGTCCGACTTGGGTGTTAAACCTGCCAAGATCAGTTGGATTTTCGGCCTGCTCGTATCAAGAGTATTTAAATTTGATCTTAATAATTATTTTATGCACTACATCTCCGTTCTTCAAAGAGAACGATTCCTTTCTTACTTAATTGGTTTACTACGAATTTATACTTTTTTCACCTTTACATTGAATTCACCTTCCACACGCACGTAATGACTGTTCTGCTTACTGCAACAGAACACTAACAATTTCGCCAAATTGTGGTTAAGCTATTTTATTGATTACAGCAACTTGGTTAACTTGCAAGTGTCCGATGCTTGCTGTAATATTGTCGTTTCTGATCTAAATTTATTATGCGGTTATTAAATTGAAATTTTACTTTTTGTGAAATGCACATTTTCGAGTATCCGTAAACTTAAATCTCTGAATGAGAAAAATTCGCAATAAAAACGAAAACGTCGTTTTCACTCGTTGCAACGGCCAACGTTCCCGTTTTCCAACGAATAACGAAAGAAACCAGGCCCTCGCTCATCAAGCATAACGGAGTCGGTTTCACTCGTCTCCATCTTAAAAAAATGCAAAAATATCCAGTTTCCACTGAGTTACGAAATTTAAATGCTCAAAACGATGAACGATGTTCGATGGAAAAAGTAACAAAATAAAACGGATAGCAGAGAGTGGTTGCGATCCACCGACCTCTGGGTTATGGGCCCAGCACGCTCCCACTGCGCCACTCTGCTTCTGCCAAAGGAAAGAATCTGTCGGCTTTTCATACTTTCTACTTAACGTTAGTGAAATTAATTCCCTACCACTAATATAACTAATATCTGATGATGAATATCTACGCAATTTTACACAATGAAGTGGATCTAACAGCAGCTCCAAGTAGCATAATTCGGTATTTTTAATTTCTATTTTTGAACTTCGATGAAAAACACGTTGTGTATCAAACTAGTTTTTTCCTCGTCACTTTGTCTAACTGAAACATTTATTTTACTACGAATGTTTGTTTTCATCTAAGAAGGATTTACGAAACATTCGAGTGTAAATGTAAATTGAAATTACAAATCCTAGACAAAAAATTAGAATATTCACCTGACTGAAAGTTTAGTGTCCATTTTCTCACGAACGACACAGAGTACGAAACTTTTTTTGGCCCTACATAAACAGTGCCTATGTATAATTATTATACTCATTATTCAGGCAAATTAACTCAAACGTTTTTTCGTATAATAAATGGGTATAATAAATATACATAGGCACTGTTTATGTAGGGCCAAAAAAATTTCGTACTCTGTGTCGTTCGTGAGAAAATGGACACTAAACTTTCAGTCAGGTGAATATTCTAATTTTTTGTCTAGAATTTGTAATTTCTATTTACATTTACACTCGAATGTTTCGTAAATCCTTCTTAGATGAAAACAAACATTCATAGTAAAATAAATGTTTCAGTTAGACAAAGTGACGAGGAAAAAACTAGTTTGATACACAACGTGTTTTTCATCGAAGTTCAAAAATAGAAATTAAAAATACCGAATTATGCTACTTGGAGCTGCTGTTAGATCCACTTCATTGTGTAAAATTGCGTAGATATTCATCATCAGATATTAGTTATATTAGTGGTAGGGAATTAATTTCAGTAACGTTAAGTAGAAAGTATGAAAAGCCGACAGATTCTTTCGTTCGGCAGAAGCAGAGTGGCGCAGTGGGAGCGTGCTGGGCCCATAACCCAGAGGTCGGTGGATCGAAACCACTCTCTGCTATCCTTTCTATTTTGTTACTTTTTCCATCGAACATCGTTCATCGTCTTGAGCATTTAAATTTCGTAACTCAGTGGAAACTGGATATTTTTGCATTTTTTTTAAGATGGAGACGAGTGAAACCGACTCCGTTATGCTTGATGAGCGAGGGCCTGGTTTCTTTCGTTATTCGTTAGAAAACGGGAACGTTGGCCGTTGCGACGTGTGAAAACGACGGTTTCGTTTTTAAGAGATTTAAGTTTACGGATACACGAAAATGTGCATTTCACAAAAAGTAAAATTTCAATTTAAAAACCGCATAAAAAATTTAGATCAGAAACGACAATATCACAGCAAGCATCGGACACTTGCAAGTTAATCAAGTTGCTGTAATCAATAAAATAGCTTAAACACAATTTGGCGAAATTGTTAGTGTTCTGTTGAAGTAAGCAGAACAGTCATTACGTGCGTGTGGAAGGTGAATCTTATACATAAAATTCTCGTGTCACAATGTTAGTTACCTTACTCCTCCGAAACGGCTTTACCGATTTTTACCAAATTTTATATGCATATTCAGTAGGTCTGAGAATCGGCAACTGTCTATTTTTCATACCCCTACACCATTTCCCCTTTTTCAAAAATATATTTATATATGGATTAAGGCTTTTATGTCCAACAGATGGCGCTAACTTCCGACGACCTAAGTTTGCTTTTCTGTGAGTCATTATGCTTTTCTGTGAGAATGGACTGAAGCAGATCATTTTCTATCTATCTATATAAATAAAATATAACGTTCGTTTGTTCCTACCGATTCCTTTGAAATTTTGACACAACGTTGCATTCGAATACGCACGTGTTTTTTATATAATATACATGTCGAAATTCCCCCCCGTGGGGGGAGATGGACGGGATTAAGGCTTACCGTGAAGAACTCGGCTTCTATTATACTATTTTACATGCGGTTTTTTGCGTTTTTAATTGCGTTTTAATAGGTTACGTTAACAGAATATACACTAAAAAGGGATTTTTCGATATTCCCCAGCGGGGAAAGTGACGGGATTAATGCTTACTGTGAAGAACTCGGCTTTTATTATACTATTTTAGATGCGTTTTTGATTGCGTTTTAATAGGGTACGTCAAGAGAATGTACACTAAGAAGGGATTTTTTGAAATTTCCCCACGGGGAAGTGTTATACATTTATAATAGATACATTTTGAGCCACAGCAACGCGTGGCCGGGTCAGCTAGTTCAATATAAAGGTGAAAAAAGTATAAATTTGTAGTAAAGCAATTAAGTAAGAAAGGAATCGTTCTCTTTGAAGAACGGAGGTGTAGTGCATAAAATAATTATTAAGACTACAGGAAAGTTTAAGATGTTTAATTCTGTAAGACTGGAGAATTTGTTGACAGAAGTTTGTAGGAACACAATAATAGAAATAATGACCATCTCTTTTTATGCTTTTGTCATTTTAACCTGTCATTCTATATATTATTTATTGTTTTTAGGTCTTAGATACCATGTTAAGTTATGGTAACCTAAATATTTTAGTAATTTAGGGTTTACCACACTGATGAATATTATTTTACAAACAAGATATATTTATAATATCTAAACTGTACAATAATATAAATTAAAAATTAAAATAATTAAATATAAGCCAATATATACTTATGTATCCAAAATGCATTTCGGACTCTTTTTTTTCTCCTTGAGTTTCTCTTCAGTTGGAGTTACTCAAATAATAAATTCCCCAAAAAGTTTGAATGATAATAAAAACATCGCAATTATATTAATTTATGTTATCTAAAGATTGTAACTAAGGGCTTAAAACAATAATACACGTTTATACAGTAGAGCATCGATTATCCGACCCCGATTAACCGACTTATCGGTTAACCGACCGCGTTCTAGTCGGCAAATTCAAATGTCCGCTAGTGATGTGGAGCTACAATATTTGGCTCATGTCTTGGCTACTTTAATATTATTTTTGTTAAATTTTTGCATGTTTTAGCTGGCAGCACTGGCTCGACCATGAAAGGGAAGCCAGTATTTAAACCAGGCCTAATACACTATACTAATAATGTATTTTTTCATACTTTTTGGTTATCCGATTTTTCAGTTATCCGACCAACCCCAGTCCCCAATTAAGTCGGATAAACGATGCTCTACTGCATTTAAAGAATAATATCCCTACATTTTTATTGAATACGAATATAGATGGTTCAGGGAATCTAGGTTTATCGGAGCCTAGGGTTTACTGAAGTCCAATAGGGTTCCATGGTTTGTTAGATTAAGAATTTTTAAATTGGGGTTTAAAATCCATTTTTAATAACATCAAAATCAGAGTTAAAATATATTTATTTATGAAATGGTGTTAAATGAGAAACTTTACATCTTATATAAAAAACATAAGAAATAAAGAAATATTATTAACAAAACGTATAAACTGAGCAATTATGTTACCTTAATTACAATAAAACAAATAATACTATAAATTATCATCATTATTATATTATTAATGTTAACTATTTTTTACTATACGATAAGTGCTCGTTGTTAATGAAAAAGTATTGAAAATTTATGATAATAATTCAATTTTTGTGGGTCCTTGACAGTTGGGGGCCAAGGCCTAAGCCCCATTAGTCACTATGTAGATGGTTTAAATCAGGCCTGGCCAACCCAAATTGTTTCGCGGGCCATTTTGATCACGCGTAACATTACGGTGGGCCACAATTTATGCAAATATGCTTTTAAAAAAGTGAAACAAATACAAAATGAATAAGATTTTATTGTTATACCAAGAGTTCGTACTCGCACTTGCGCATTATAACATTGACACATGCAAATTTTCATTTATTTAATTGTTTTGGTAAACACACAACGGGAAACAAAAGTTTTAATAGATATATAATATCGCTTACCGGGCTACACAATTTAACGTGACGGGCCGCGGGTTGGCAAGGCCTGGTTTAAATGAACAGTATACATGAAATATACTTTAAAAAATTATTAAAAACTTCTGAAAAGAGACAATACATAAAAAGTGTCTTCAAACTTCGTCCCTTTCAAGCATTATCAGAAATTAACAGTCTCATAAGGAGTCAACCCTTCTTTAAAAACTACTTGTTCTTGAAACTTTTGATGACCCTTTTTATGTATGGTCTCTATTGAGAAGTTTTTAATAAATTTTCTCAGTTTAAACTGATTTGTTCCGACAACTTTTTTATCAAATGAAGTATTAGTATTTGGTATATAAAACCAAGATGGAATGAAGGATAGACGTAGGAGACATTACAGTTATGTAAATGCTATACAGAAACATGTTAAAATGATAGAATGGATGATTATTAAGTCGTTAATTAAACATAAAAAGCACAAAATTAAAAAGCTAATAAAACAAAAGCAAAGGATACTGAAAAGGATTAATAACAAAATTGATAATCATACTTTAAAATATAGTCAAAATAAGTATTTTGCAAAATACTGTAGTATAAGTTAGTAAGATTATCGTTTGACATTAATTGAATATTGGCGATGACATCGGGAGGGTATGCCAGATAATTGAGAGAGTAGTAAAGGACGGGATCCGACATATAAATCCCCAAAAATTCCAGAGATTTATCGACACGCCCGGATGGTATACCGACACCTATAACCAGTGGCGTAGCTAGGGGGCGGTAGGTGCGGTCCTCACCGGACCCCTGGAAAACGATAGGCCCATGAGGGCCCTAAAATCACAAAAAAAAGACCCGAAAAGTTTTTTCGGGGGTCCACAAATCTGGCTCCGCACCGGGCCGGAGAATCCTAGCTACGCCACTGCCTATAACTGCCAGATGGCCGAGCGGTTGTCTATTGTATTCCGATGTCTCCCGTTAACAAATTCAACCCGATCCTATCTACAATTATATATTATGCTCCATAGTCACGGAAGTTAATTGTTAATTTAGTCCTCATTTCGCACTAGTTCTTACTAGCAACATCTATCCTTGATTGATATTGCTAATTGTTCATATATTTTCTCAAAGATTTTCACTTTTCACAAATTTTAATAAATACAATAAATGTTTAGAAGGGGGATACGAAAATCAAATTGGATCAAATTGAAACAGAATACAATTAATGTTTTAAAATATTTCTTCAAATATCAAACGATCATTTATATCATAAACCGAGGAAAACTACTGCAAGCTACTAATGCAAATAAAATATAAATACAATTCACAAATACTGTATATACAAATATATTTAATCTTATTTTCGATAATTGTTTCCAATTGTAACTAAAAAGAAGCAATATATCATCGCATTATTCAGTTTATTGTTACGGAAAACGGCGAATAACCGAGATAAATCTGAGTCAAAAGTATTGATTAATGTACGTACAGATGACTGAAATTACTATGCTAAACGTTTTAGAAGAAGAACAAGAGTTAGAAGAATATGCTAATGCACTATTAGGATAAAAATTGTACATATTCTCAAGATTATATCAAACGCCAAGCATTATATTCGTGTCGAACTTGCTCTACTCCTGATTCAGAACAAGCTGGAACTTATTTAGCTTGCAGTTATGCATGTCATGGAGAACACGAGTTATATGAACTCTATACCAAAAGGAAATTTCGTTATGATTGTAGCAACAGTAGATTTCCAAATAGTCATTGTCGTCTGTATCCAAAGAGCCAGCAAATATTAATAACAAATATAATCAGAACTTTTATGGCAAATACTTCATTTGTGCTATGTCTTATCCAGATTCCGAAGATGATATACCTGATGAGATGATACAATGTATTATATGTGAAGATTTATATTACGGAAGGCATTTAGGAAAAGACTTTCCAACTAATCATGATTACAGTGAAATGATTTGTGGTGATTATATGGAAAAACATGGATTTTTATGGTCTTATAATATTTTATTCAATGAAATTAAAATGAAAAAAGAAGAAACTGACGAACATGTTGAAATTGAAGATTCCAAGAATTGGAAATATTATTCAGAATGTCATAAAGATGTAATTAATGGTGATCAAATAAGTGTATTATGTGAAACTACAGATAGTGATACAGAAGAAAGTAATGAAGTTTCTGTTGGAATAAAACAAAATCTGTATTATCGGAGAAAAATAATATTTCTGCTAAGGTTAAATCAGATACGGTTTGTATTTAAAACAATTACAAAATGGATTTGGCTCCTCTCCTCGAAAAGGTTTTACTCTTTGGCAAAATGAATAGAGAGAAAAACTGCAAGTGTTTACAATGTTTCGAATTATATCGCCAACATGATTGCTCATATTTGCTAGATGATGACGACACAGTTCATTCATATGTAGAACGAGGTAAAGCAAGTATCGGTACCGAATCACAATATGTAAAAAGAATGACAGCGCTTCAACGTCTTGATAGAGTGAAACAAATGGAAGCTATTCTTGAATGTATGAGTATGACGAGTGAACTAAAAGAATATTTGAAAAAATTTTCTGACTCAAATAAGGTAGTCTGAGAAAAAGATAACTGGGAAATTTTCGAACAGATGAACGTACACAAACAGCAGCGAAGAAGTTAGACATTTAATTAACAGAAGTTAAATATTTTTTCAGTCTTTTATGAATTTTTAAAAGAAAAAATGAAGAGATCTTATAATAAAAATTTTATTAACTTAAGACTGAGAAATGATTTTACTAATCAATAATCCTGTTTTCTCTACAAATTAATATAAAATATTTTGTGTAATATGACTTAATATTGTTAGACAAACAATTAATGAAACAGGGCAAACGAGAGATGGTAGGGGATAGGCTGTAGGGGTAAAGTACAGCAGGGACTAAATAAAATCCGGTACCTCCAAGGTAGGGGGTGGTCCGTTCGGATATGTCGGGCCCCGTCCCTCACCACCCGGTCGCCCCATTGTGGGCCTGGCCGAACCCATAATGGGCCTACTAAAAGAGGCCCTCTTAGTGCCCACAGGGCGGAAAGAGTTAGAAAAAAAAAAAAAAAGGTAGCTGTAGAGGCCCAACGGGAACCTTGAAATATAATCTGGCTACCGGGGCTCTACTGAAGCTGCGATAGGCTCAGCAAGCCGGCAGTAAATTTTTAAAATAGTTGACGTTGTACATTTTTCCATGTATTTTTTATTCTCCATAACCAACTCCACATAGACGTGTCAAGTTGACATTCATAAAAAACATGGAACTTGGTCTCACTATTGAAGCAACGAGAACATTTATCGTCTTTACGCATCCGATACGTTATTAATAGGGGCGTCCGTACATTGAGCCACTTGAGGCACGTCAGTGGCGTGCGGTGACATTTGATAATAGGGAAGCTGTGTTTCCATAAAAATTATAAACAAATACTGAAAATTACAAAAATAAACAGTTTATTTATTTTAATTCTAAAATAGATACATTAACATGAAACAAAGATATAAGAACTTGTTTATGAAAATAATCGCACAATATGTATTTATATTTTAGAAAATACAAGGGAAGCGAAGCTTCCACAGCTTCCATGGACTGCACGCCACTGGGCACGTGGCCCCCCTTCGTCTATGTTTCTCTTTTCCTAATCCCAAGGATATTCCAAATTCCATTATCAACAAACAGAAAATTCATGATTTGTAGCCTATTCTGCATACATAATAAGCGATATTTGTCCATTGTCCCATGCAACTTTCTCGTATGTTGACGAAAACTTGGTCTTAAAAACAAGGAACATTCCTTGTTTTCGAGGCCAGGTTAGCCTGTAGCGCTGAGCGATGGCATCGATGGCACGATTATCATCGATGGTTTCATACGTCCATTGATCGTGTTTACGACTGTTTGAAAACATCGATAATCGATTGTTTTAAAAGATGCGGGGCTTTTGATAGCGTATCAGGAGATGGATTTCAGATTTTTTGAAAGCAGCTTGCCCAAGGTATCAGTTCCCACACCGGACAACAATCAAAAGAAAGATTGACCATCTGTTCGATGCAGCACCTTTGATTATTAAGAAAGAATTGTCAGCAGTAAATGTGATGGCTTTAACCACAGATGCATGGAGAGATTTAATGAACGGCCGTAGTTACTGGGGAGTAACAGTTCATTTCATCAAGAATTTTAAACATCAGTCGTATGTATGTACTTGGTAATTATATGTACTCTGCAGTACATATCAGAATAATTATACATAATTAAATGAGGCAATTGATTTTGGGGGATTAGAAAAAAAGATATACAATGTTGCGTTACAGATAATGGAACTAACTTTGTAAAAGCAGTTGAGCTGTTTCTTGGAAAAGACAAACACTTATCTTGTTTGCCCATAATTTAAATTTAATGGTAAAAGATTCAATTAGAGACGTCCCAGAATTACAGCAAGTTATTGGAAAAGTAAAGGCCATTGTTTCTTACTTTCATAAAAGTAACAATGAAGCATCAACTTTACGGAAAGAGCAATCGAAATTGGGCAGCAGTGAACTGAAAGTGATTCAGGATGTGGAAACAAGATGGAATTCAACCTATTTAAAGCTAAACAGGTTTCTTTGACAAAAAAGATTCAGTAACCTTAGCATTAGAAACTGTTGTTGTTGGGCCTGACATGCTATCTGGATGTGAGCTCCATTTGGTCCAGGATACTGTTAAAATTTTAAAACCATTTTTAAGCATTGGTAATAAAATTTCTTCAGAAAGCACTATTGCGATCAGTAAGATCATTCCAATTTTGAGTTTGTTGTCTAATGTACTCAGTAAAATTTTTTCTGAGACTCAAGTTGGAAAATTGTTGATCTGAAGTGTTTATAAAAATTTGGATTACAAATTTAAATACACTGAAACAAAACTGGCCTACAGTGTATTTAACAGTGCTGGATCCACGATTGAAGAAAAAAAATTTGATTGAACACGATTGAAGAAATTTAACAGTGCTAGATGCAGTGCCGTAACTAGGACGGTGCAAGCGGTGCCCAGGCACAGGGCGTAGACCCGTAGACCCTGGGGGGCGCAGAAATGACCTGGACCAAGTTTTGGGTCATAGTTTTGCGGCGTAGTTACAGATGCTTGCACCGGACGCATAAAAGGCTAGTTACGGCGCTGGCTAGATGCACTATTGAAGATAGTCGAATTTAAAAGTAATGCATGTTGTGCTAGAGCTGTAAATTTCATCAACACCCAAAACTCACAACCAATCATTAACTATAAACGTGAAGTGATTGAGAACGATGATGACGCTGACACCAGTGACTTGTGGGGCTCACAGAAACGTAAAAATCACAAGTAGTGGCAGGAAATCAGAAAATTCTTTAACCATAAATTCTTAATTAAAACATTACCTAAACATGGCTATTTCAGTGCCCTTGGCATTTTGGAAAGACATGCAAGATACTGATCGAAATCTCAGCCTTTTAGCATTATAATCATTAAGCAAACGCCCAACTTTAGTGCGTCAGAACAAGGTTGTTTTCTAAGACTGGCTTTATTATTAATAAAAAAACGAGCAAGTCTGAGCTAAAAGCACACATAAAAACTATCAATATTAAGCTCTATGAATTTTGGAGACCTTTATAAATTAGCAGTTTAATTTATCCTTTTGTAAGAACTGCTTATACTCGCGTACAGTACGGTACCTATTGCAATAACAAATGTAAACAAAACTTTTAAGTTCAATTTTCCGATTAAATTAGAAATAAAAAAAAAAGGAAAGATCGTTTTCTTTTTATTTCATTTCTAATGTAATCGGAAAAACTGAAAATTTAAATAAACATCGATGGAGTATCGATGTCTGAAAATCATCATCGATGTTTTTTCACCATCTATTTCTGACATTAGAGTTTCATTTCCCGGTCTTTTGCTTGTCCCGGGATTTCCGGGATAAAAGTAAACTGTTTCCCGGGATAGAATTAATTATTTTTAAGATATAAAAAATTTCTTGAAATCAAATGATATAATTATTCTTCATTTTTTAAAGTAATTTAATACGTTCTGAAACCTCCAAAATCATATTAGTAATGCTGTGTAAGACATATATTAAAAATTACCTTTGAATTACGTAGAAATTTTCACAAACAGAAAAAATTGATTAAAGTTTCCTGGAAACTGCATACAACTACAACAACAACAACAACAACAACAACAACAACAAAATGGTTTGAATTGAGTTGAAAATTTAAATAAAATGAACTTAGATCAAACTTCTAAAAGATAATTTTCGTTTTTTAAATAAAACATAATACAAAATATTATTGTAAATTTTTATAAGATTTTAAAAAGCAAAGATGGTCAATACTCCGATCACTCAATCTGATTCGTATTTTAATAAAGAAAAGTCCCGCTACCGAGAATGCCCTTTCCGATTCAATTGATGTGAGTGGAATCGTATTTAATGCATTTAAGAGAAGACAGATGTTATGTTTTTTCACCCGTAGCCTGTAGATTCGAGATTGTAGTACTTCTTTTGCTGTCTAGTATTGTTGATTTGTCTACCTCGGCTGGTTTAATAGAAACTTCAAGCTTACAGCTCAATAATCCGGCAATTCGTTTGTCTTTAATAATCAGGTTTATGAAGAAAAACATCATACTTGCAGACTTCGTACTCGTTTTTCCAATTTGCACAACCTGGCATTACGCAGTTATTGAAGCTACTGGGCATGATTAAAAATTAAGACAGCATAAGCACAATTATTCCAGATATTACAGGTTCTGACAAGTAAAGAATTTTCAGAATCCCGCCACAAATAAGCTACGTATTGATTATTGACTATTTGTGACATGCCATAACGAGCAAAAATTTAAAAAACTAATAAGTACCGGTAGGTTTAAAATTAATAAATACAAATGTATTCTGACAGTTTATACTTTCTAATTGCAAAATTTCCTCAACCTTAACACAAAATAAGAAAACAGTAAACTTTTGAAAGATTTCCCGGAATGAGAAGAATTTCCCGGGTTAAAAAAAAACAACCGGGATTCCAGGATCCCGTTTGAGAAACCCTAGCTGACATCGATGATCTAAGTTTCACCCATCGCACACCTCTATTAGCAACCAATGTCACCTTGTGGGAACGCTGATCTGACGTTGAATCATACTTTGAAGCTTCTTGCATAACGAAGCCCTTTTTTAATAGCTTATGCCCTTTTTTGTATAGTTTGCGGGTGCGACTGGTTATTAACTTCTAAAATTTCAATTTTATTGGTAATTTTTCTCCATTAATTATAAACATATAATGTATAAATAAATCATTAATTAAATAATTAAATAATAAAAAATATATTTTCCAAAAGTATATTATATATATACAGTGGACCCCCGATATAACGTGCATGTCGGGCGGGAAACAACACCCGCGTTATACCGAGCGGCGCGGTGTAATGCGGTTCACTTCTTTACTTTAGCAATAATGTCAAGCTTTTCTTTCACACTGTAAGCTTTTCTTTTACTCATCATGCATACAATAATTAAACATTATTCAAAATACATGCAGGAACTCAATACATACACAATTACTCAATACGCAGTAACAATAAAATGCGCTACTCACTAACGCCGCACGGACCTGTACAAACGTATTTGAGCTTATCGCGTCGCGAACATCGCCCGCGCTATAACCGAGTGCGCGGTATAGTGAGCAGCGCTATAACGAAGGTCCACTGTATATTGAATAAATGTAAAAGTGAAATTACATATTCCAAAAAATATATATAATTTTTGGAATTTTATTTATTTACTTATAATTTTTATTTATTTAGGCATTTATCTAATTATTGTTTTAATAAATTGTAAAAAATTTGAGTCATTCGTATAAAACACGTTTAATGAGATGAACTTTTTTATTTCCTCACCAGAGGGCAATAGTCATATCACACAAGCAATAGTCATATCTACACGTGTATCGGGCGCGAAGATTTCGTTGTTGTCTATATTTGTAGGTCGGTATTATATGATACATTACCACTTATAATGGAAATATTAATGAATGGAACGCCAGACGTTGTTAAATCTCTACCTGTTAAAAGCGCACCGACCAAAACTGAAGATTATGGCCCAAATTTTAAAGTAATTCCCATAAATGACCAAATCAGAGAACTACAGACAGTCATTAGGGATAAGTAAGTTTAAAATTATTTTAATTCTAACACCTGTTACTGAGTTTCATAATTCTACCAATTAATATATTTAATTTTTGATATAAAACGTAATGAAGTCATAAGGAACACTACAAAATCAGACTAAATGCAGAGTTAAATTAAAATCATAATACTGTTGTTTAACCAGATATATTTTTACTTTTTATTATTTCAACGCAGTTATTTCAAACAAATAAGCAAATGACTAATGTCATTTGCTTATTTATTTGAAATAATTGCGTTGCTATGTTTTACCAAGAAATAACGTAAAAATTTCCATTTGGCGAGGAGCCAATATATATTAATTCCTTTGCCTTTTCAGAATCTACATATAATACTCCTAAATTTAATACAAACTAGTAATTTTTTAGAATTGTAAACACTTATAAAAATAAAACATAATACAAATATACAAATGTTATCAGAGAATTGTTGATTTTAACATTTTGATATTGTCTATGATAATGTACACACAACTCATTTAATAATAATAATGTCTAATTTATATTTATACTCTAAAGTGTTATGCAATATATTACATGTACAGTAATGTAACAAATTTCTTACGCAATATGCCGTATGTAGTGAAATGCTTTTGACATTTAGATCTTAACTTGTTTGACTTTTATTATTCTACAGAATTATTTTTTGATCCATTGCTATATAAGAGATAAACAGGAAATAACTAAAAGTACTTTAATATAAATCATGCAAGTTTTAGCTTAAATCAATTATAAGAATACTATTTTAGAATCTTTAAATTTTTAGTACATAATTAACAACAATGTTATGTAAGCATAAAATACTAAATACTTAAAATTTAACACTTTCTTTATAAAGTACTAAAAGTTAGATAATTACAAATTAAATTTTTCTTGTTATGAAAGTATTCTAGATATAAATTAAATTTGTCATCATTAATTTTTGAAATGACAATAAATATTTCCTAATTCATTTAAAGAACAACATAAATTATGAATAATTAACAATTAATCTGAGAAACAACACAGAGTTCTTTAAAGTAATTTTAAAAAAAAAACTGCATTTCTGGAGTTTATCTTTATTTATAAATCTTATATATAAAATTCTCGTGTCACAATGTTAGTTACCTTACTCCTCCAAAACGGCTACTATCTATTTTTCATACCCCTAAGTGATAAGGGTTGTTGACCCTTAACATTTTTTTTTTAATTTTTGGACAAAATTTTTTGTTTTTATTTTTCTATAATGTGGCATTAAAAAATACATACAACCCTAAATTTTTACCCTTTTATCACCAACCCCTATTTTTTAATAGCCATTTTAGTAATTTAATCATTTTTCATCCCGCTCGATAACTGATCAATTATCGTCTTTTTTGTATTCAGTTTCCGATTAGATTGGCATTTGCAATGTCTATCAACAAATCCCAAGGCCAAACGATGTCTATTTGTGGCTTAGATTTGAGCACACCATGTTTTTCACACGGACAATTATACGTGGCATGCTCTCGAGTGGGTAAACTATCCAGTTTGTTTGTGTTAGCTAAAGATGGGCTAACAAAAAATATTGTTTACGCTATAGCATTAAGAAATTGATATTGTTTGTTAGTGTTACTGTCGTAATTAATTAATGATATATAATTTTAAGGAATAAATTATAATAACTTAAAAATAATAATGTTTGGCATTTGTTATTTTTATATTCCCTCATCGTTCACAGCGCTCCATGCCTATTTCACGCATATACCACATCCTTACACACTTACAATAAGTTAGTTATTTTTTGTCTACACTAGAAATTACCTAGAAATAATTTATATGGCAAAACAACGTTTGCCGGGTCAGCTAGTTATTTTATAGAATTTTTGAACGAACAAGTACATTGTCAGGAGACCTAGAAAATCTAAAATTTTGTACATCTGGTGATAGACTTGATTGTCTGAAAGTGCTTGGGAATAATTTGTAAATAAAGGTGGATTCTAGAAAAACAGTTTGTTTTTTGAATAATTAAAAGTTTAAAACTTGTATAGTTAGCTGTTTTCATCTATTTCATTAAATGTATTGTTATCAAATAGTGAACTGTATAAATAATTTATTAATCGTAGTACATTAATAAGAATATCAGATATATATTAAAACTTATAGTTTTGCTAGAAAGGTTTCAAAAATATTTCATTTTGTAAACTATACATTAATTCTAATTCCAATTTAAGAAAATTTTTTTAAAACATTACAGTTATCTGTTGCTTTTTCATTAGCTTTTGAAATTCTATAATTATAAAATTATTGTTCAATTATCATATCAACCTTAAGATAATTCGTATCTATATATATATTTATATATATATATATATAGTCGAGACGAGCACTTATTATTATTATTATTATTAATCAGTTCATAGCCCAAACGGTTAGGAGTTGAAAGTTGAAATTTGGTACACAGTTAGGGTACGTCACGAGAACGCACACTAAGAAGGAATTTTTCGAAATACCTCCCACGGGGGAGAGGGACTTGTTACTTGACACTTCCATCAACAATGGAAGTGTCAAGTAACAAGGGAGGTGTCAACAATGGAATTGTTAAGAGAAAGTGGCGTGCAAGACGCAGATGCAGTTTTTTTCGTTTTTGCAGGAAATTGAACATATTTTTTAGACTCATCTAAAAATTCTCTAATTAGTCCGGAAACGGGGACCCAATTCTTGCATTCTGTGTAAACAGGTAAGGTTGACTATAATGTAATAATCTTAATCTTCAGTATCGTTACTTTTGCCCAAGCAACGCCGGGCCTACCTGCTAGTATATTTATATTTATCAAAACAAATCTATTATAATATTTATAAAAATAAAGCCTTCTTTCAATAGTGCAATTTTGATGCATTGTTAAATCCCTTGTTTAAAAATATTATTTTAACTTAATAGTCAAAGTTATTATTTCACACAGCCAAATGAAAGTCCTTAAGTATCAAAAAGATAGAAGCTACGAAAGGATTACATCTTTCTTTTATATATATTATTATAATAATGAAAAAGAACCAACAGAACTTACAAAATTACATTTTGCTAAGATGCTACTAAGAACAGACTACACAGTAGTCACACACATGACAAATACCTGTAACAATTAGACCCCACATTACACTAACCAATTTCCTTCTCCAGATGTCCCCTCTGCATTACAAAAAAGAGTTCAGTTGTGTTGGCTCAGCAAGGCTTGTGCCATGTCTTATTAACTGGATGACATAATACACGTAAATTGTCAAGAAGGAGCAGACAATATGAACAAGACTGCATTGAATTTACTTTTTGCTGAATTTTAATGCAAATCCCAGTTTTGGAGACCAGAAAAGTCTAAAAAAGATGCATGTAAGAATCAAGAATATGGTAATAATAAGACAAGTTGTAAGTTCATTTAGCATGACTAAAGGGTAGTAGACTATTATCCTTGATGATAGTGAAAACTAAGAGAGTCTACATTGCCTTCATGGAAGCACAGATAACAAAATATGAGTGCTATATCCAACATTAGCCTTGTGGATTAAAGGTTAAAAAAAATTGATTTTGAAATATTTATGAATCATATATAACAAATATTTTAATTTGAATGAAGAAATTAAAACTTATTTTTTATTTAAGTTTCATAAATACAGGTATACCTCGCCTTACGTCGGTAATTGGTTCCAGGAGAGGCGACGTAAGTTGAAATTACGGTGGAAAACGCCAATAATGAGCACTTAAAGACCGCAAAATAAGATGACAAGACAGAAACACAATGTTTTCATGTTTCGTTCTCTAGGATTTGTGATGATTATATTAACATTTACTGTAAGTGTACATATTTTAATATGATTTTATGTGCTTTTAACGCTTTTCTAGTGATGTTACAACTTCAATATTTGTGGTGGACGGATGTAAAGTCGAATAAAATGACTTAAACTTGATTTTTATTTTTCAATGTACTTTTTTGACAAACGACGTATAATCGAGAATGACGTAACTCGAGGTATATCTGTATACCAATATACTCATAATTTCAGTATAAATGTATCTCTAAATTAAACAAGCAATTATTTATTATCATGTTAATACTGGGTTGTAATTTTTAATTTAAAATGTATGCTCTCCACCTCAAATTAATAGTGTCTTGCCCCTGTACATCATACTTTTCCATTAACAATACAGTTGTGCCAGTCATCTACTTAACTGCTTTCAGAAGAAAATTTTTGAATTGAAATAACATAACTTCCTGTTTGTGCCAGAAGTTTATATATAGTTAATCAGAGCCTCCTGCCCCTAATCTTTCCATATCTGGTCTCAGCTTTCATCTAACTCTGTTCTCAAGATTAAGGAAAGGTAGACAGATAATAGTGGGATAACTATATATTTTGCACAAACTGGATAAAAATAGATTAAAAAAAATACTCCTTTAAAACATCCAATAAGGAATTTAATAAAATAAAAACATTATTTATAAATTTATCTTAGAATTCTTATTATTGTTTTTAAAATTTTTAATTTTTGTATTAGTGTTCTGTTCTATCTTAACTGATGAAGATAGGTAAAACCAACCAAAAATGTTTTTATTTTATTAAATTCGTTACGGGATGTTTTAAAGGTGTATTTTTTTGATAATAGTGGGAATTTACATGTCAACAATTTTTTCAAATTGCAACCCAAAAATTTGAACAGATTGATCTTATTTATCACTAATATAAATATTTGAAATAATAATCTGCAGATCGTGCAAATTTTTTGAAATTTAAATGTTTTGTTATGAAAAATACACTACATATTAATACTATTTTTTATTTAATTACTTATTTTAATTACAATTGGAAAAATCTGAGTACGATAAAAAATTTCTACCCCCTCATAACAATAAAATAAACACCAAATATAAAGAGGATCCAAAAATACATTAGACACATCAAAATAAATGTGAAAATTAAAAAAAAAAAAAAATTAAAAGTTATAAAGAATACTTTATGAACATTTTTCTCATTTTAAAAATATTTGCAAAAGTGAGGTTCTTCATATTTTCAGAAATACAATAAAAGAACAGTTTTTGAGAAATGGAAAATTAAAAATACATTATGGATTTCCTGATGTTTCCCCACACGATCTTGTATGCATGTGACTTACGAAAAACCCTATGTTATTATTATTATCACTACATTTTGATTTTTCAATGAATTTTATTTTAAAAAACTTTTGATATAAATTAAAGATTTCTTCTGTAAGTAGTTTCATTTATGCTTTGATCTGAATAAATTTTTACTGAAATTTTAATATAAAAACATAGTTTACACTCAAAACAAATTTTCAGTTGTAAATTAAAATTATGAGAAATAAATATATTTTAAATGTTTTTAATAAAAACTGACACTGCACAAAGTAAAAATAATAATGAAATTATTCAATCAAACAATAATTTCATTTTATTAAATTATAATCAATATTTTTCAAACAATAGACTGATTAAGATGTATTGCTGATAATATTTAAATAAGATAACTTATTTCAGCAAATTTGTAATATATATATATATTACAAATTTTATATATATATAAACCATGTTTATGTGTATATGCACTTTTGGATGTATTTAATTAAGATGTAATTATTAATTATAATTAGATTTAAAAGAAAATGAAAGTTTTTGTTCAATAAGTATTTAAAAATTTTCTATTCTCTTATTAATATAAATGAAAATTGATAATTTTTAAGAAATTAATGTAAAATGGTATCAAAAAATTTGATTGTGTTTTATATCGTTCTCTTCAGATATTTTATAAGGAATAATTTTAATGCATAAGCATTACTGACATTATTTGTTAAACTCAAAACAAATTTATTTCATTCATCTACGAATGAATAATTAAAATAGGGGATACTATAGATTACCACCTATGGAATTTCGGGTCTTTGGGCATATATCTGAACTCAGGAGACCAAGACGAGTTAAACGATACCCTACTTTTGGACCGGAGACGAAAAATAAAAGTTATCATACCTTTTTCCAGTGATCGCGCGATGATAGAGAGTCGCATCGCTCTCTCCACTAAGTCGGCCTCGCTATCGCGATTGGGAGTTGCGTCGCTTGCCGTTAAAATTGCCTTTAGTAGACGTTTTCCCCTTTTTTTACTTTGTTCAAGAACTATCGTGAATCAATAACTAGTGACGTTTGGCACATGGCGGCCTGCCGGCGGATCCCCTCCGGGAGGTCAGTCGGGAGCACGAACAGTGGGAACGGCCGCCATGTTTGCTGCCATAAGTAACATTAACTGAAATGGCGATCGCGCGATGATCGGAAATCGCGTCGCTCTCTCTGCTCTCGTATCGCGTGTTTAACCCTACTGGAGATGACCGTAGTCCAATGTCATGGTTTGCAGACTTTACCGCAAGATGGCAGTACTAGCAACTATGGTGCCATCTTCATGAGAGCATTAAAAAAGTATGGTAAGTGAAAAAGTATGATAACTTTTTTATTTTTCGTGTCCGGTCCAAAAATAGGGTACCGTTGAACTCATCTCGGTCCCTTGAGTTGAAATATATAATCAAAGTTCTGAAATTCCGTAGGTGGTAATCTATAGTACACCCTTAAAATATTTATAGCAGCAGTTATTTTTTGTATATACCTATATAATATATTTTAACGTCTATAGAATATTTCTAACCTTTTTCAAAATCAAAATAATAATAATATGTAAAGTTTATGAGGGTGTTTTGTATTATCATGAATCATTTTTTTTAAATTCTTGCCATATTTTTTAATATACAACTTGTCCAAATTTTTTGGTATTAAAACTAATGGTTTCTGATCCAAAAATTTATAATTACTTTGATAAGAAGATTTTCCAGAAATAGAGTAGAATCTTATTACTGTAGTCATAAATATTCTTATCAGTGGTTTTAATGTTATCAGAATTAGTTTTCCCAAAATATGTTAAAATACATTTATAAAATTTTGTAAAATCGTGTTACTCGTATTAACATATATATTAATTTCTGGTCCATGGCCATTCTAAAGTAAGTTGCCACTAGTCTAGACCATACTTATCATATGTGATTTTTACCTGCTAGTAATGTTCAAAATAACCACTCAGTCGGTTTGACGAAAACACAAATTTTATATTTACAGTAATGTACAAAATAATCCACTTTAGAGTTACAATTAAATATGCACAACACTAATTCCAACAACAACCGACTATTCCCGTACAAATTCGTCGAAAGAACTCCTTACGAACAAACAGACTTGTAATTAACAAAACCTCCGAGTCAGGAACAAGTTCGTACACAACCACGTAACTTCCAACGAGAGAGTTAGTTAGCACCTCGATAACGACGATCTCCCTTGATCCGATCCGATTCGATCACCCCGATACGCTGCCAGCCGATCCGAACTCCCGATACGAGCTCGATCCGAGCTTAAATAGTCGACGGCGTTCGAACCCTGCTCCAATCAAATTTGAATGTTCCCGCAACGGCCGCCAACGGTCACTTCCCGCCGGCCAATCGTCCGATGGTCGACGATTTGAAACTTAACGGTTCTTCCCACGGAAGTTCCTAACGGTCGTTTCTACCGGCCGATCCTAACGACTTTTCCGTTATGACAGTTCGTTATAACAAACAGGTGGGAATCGCGCGCCTTGGCGATTCCATACCTTACACTGCTCTTTGTGATATATATCTAAATTGAAATCTATATCTTTGAGATAGTCAATTTAGATAAATGATAATTTTGTAAACTAAACATGTCAAATTTCTGTAATATATGATTAATAAATTTTAAGATAAAAAATACAGATATTTATTTAGATGTATGAAATAAATTTTCATATAACTTATGAAATAACTAATCCATTTGTTCTGTTTGCTTTTATGATCAATAATAAAAATTCAAAGTAATGTGATGATATAATCATACATTTGTGTGTGTTACAAAACAGTCTGTCTATACAAATAGAAAAACTAATCTATTTCCATGTGTTTTGATGTTTCTTTTTTCATAATAACTTCATACATTCTCATTAATGTTTGAAATTAAGAAAATGTTAATTTTTTTACTTAAATTTTTTCAAGAATTAAAATATTCATACTCGACAATACTAAACTATAAAAATGTTTTAATGACCAAGTTCTCCAGTTTTTTCAATATCATCATCATGTAATTTTAAAGTATCAAGTATATACTACTATATTTCTTAATACATTGATTAGAATTATACTTCAAAAAAAATGGAAAGTGTCTATTTAACTGTAACTGTAAGAAACTTTATCCAAACTTGCATATAGGCCTAATACTTACATGCAATATTGTAAGACACATTTTTAGATATGAATAAATTCTGGAGTTTAACAGTTAACATATTAAAAATTTAATTTTCCACTTTAATATACCTGTGAAACTAAACTATTAAAAAGTAAAATATTTGCAAAGGAAAACTAGTCTTTCACTATACTTTCATTTAGCATTACCATTTGTTCACTTTTGAAATTGGCACTTAATTTGAGTGTTATGCTAAACTGGAGCATCTCAAACATTAAGAATTATATAATAAAGTCTACATGAATTTGATATGGTTTACTGATAATAATTTTTTTAATGAAAAATTGTATATTTAGTATAGCAATTCTTAGATATTAGAGAGTTCTCTAATTACAAGGAGGATTCAGATGAATTTGTTGGCATTGCTTAGCAGGATACTATATTAAAGCTTCACTGTATTTCAATTATTAGGTTTGATTTGAATAATTTTAATTATTGTACAAAATTTTAAATGAAAAAATTTAACTTATATATTGCTCTTCTGGGTACAACACTATTTTAATAATTCAGAAAGTAAAACTAAAAAAAAAAATATTATTTTACTACCTGTTCAGAAGTCAGTTTAAGCATTTTGATAAACGTTTTTAGATATTGCATATATCCATCTTCATATTGAACATAGAATGAAGAATTTCAAAATTTGTTTCCTACACTTGCATGGTGGTGCTCCCATTATGAGTGATGTAAGTGCATTTTTTACACTTGTTTTTAAAGTTCAGTTCTGCTATTGTTCAAATCCAAGGATCCCTTAATTTGGCATTGTATCATTCCAAAAAGCAACAAGTGAAATGAATTATACTGTATTTACTCATGTATAAGACAATCTCACATATAGGACGAGGTGTGACCTTAAAGATCAAAATAAAGAAAATTATGTTTATTAATACAATTCTAATTTTATTTTGTTTAATCACAAATAAAATATCAAATGCATGCAAATGCACACATAGTCCCACAAAAATTACTGGCATTTTTACTTTTAGGAAAAATCTTGTAAAATCGATATACAGTAGAGCATCGATTATCCGACTTAATTGGTGACTGGGGTTGCTCGGATAACCGAAAAGTATGAAAAAATACATTATTAGTATAGTGTATTCGGCCTGGTTTAAATACTAGCCTCCCTTTCATGGTCGAGCCAGTGCTGCCATCTAAAACATGCAAAAATTTAACAAAAATAATATTAAAGTAGCCAAGACATAACCAAATATTGTAGCGCCACATCACTAGTGGACATTTGAATTTACCGACTAGAACGCGGTCGGTTAATCGGGGATCGGATAATCGATACTCTACTGTAATTTGTTTATGTAAAGCTGGACAGTTGGAAATCTTTTGCCAATTCTTAACAGTCGAAACCACTCTCTGTTGATTACACTTATGAGTTTCTCTGAATTCTGATTTCCAATAATCATCTGTTTTCACGTGGGAATGGATTAAATCTTATATCGGGCTCCTGTGTGATTTTTGGAACTTTGATTTGGAACTCAATTCAAAAGCTTTGCTTTTCTTATTGCTATTTATTTTTACTCCTGACAATACACAAAAATGATTCAAATGACTCAGATAAAATACTTTTGTTTTTAAACACCTGAGGGTGAGCATCTGATAAAAAATGTGATATGGTTTACAAAAATTACTGCAAGAACGCATAAAATCCTTCGTTCACGCGTATAGGACGACCTAGATTTTTGAAGCAGTAAAAAATGAATAAAACTTTGTCTTATATGCAAGTAAATATGGTAAATACAAATTTATAGTTTTTGGAAATGAACAATTAATAAAAAAAACTTAAATAGAACAAAAATCAAAATTTACTTCGAAAACAAAAAAAAAGAAACAGGAAATTTTAATGATAAAAGAAACTTTTTATTTCATTCTTATTTACTTATAAATTTATTTTTGAATGCATTCATTATTTTAAAATTCTTGAAATAACAGAAAATTTGGAAGAGTATCATTCACTAAATCCCAATAGTGTCATTCTTTGAAGAGTTTATTACAATTGTAATATATAATAATTAGTATTTATAAAGTGATGTATGATATAAAGTTTTCCTGAATATGAACTTTTTTTTATTTTTTAGGAATACAAGTAGGAGTGATTTTGTCTTTTATGCAGACAGATTGGTAAGAATTTTACTTTTAAATATAAGTTACAATTTATTACAATAATAATTTCTTACTTAAATTATATCAAACATCACTTATAAGAATTTATTTTCATACTGACAAACTTATGTTTTTTTTAACATTTTAATATTAAATTATTATTTATGTAGCTCCAATATGAAGAATATAATATTTACTACAATATTTAATAAAATTAATAATGATAGTCATATTGTTTTTGTTAGCCTTACTAGAAATATATACAGTCATTCTATTTAATATTTGGATAGACAAATAATAAAGTAAGAAATTTAAAAACAGGGATATAAGAAAAACAAATTTTCAATATCTTATCTAATATTAAATAAAAACTAACTGAAATTAATTTTTCTTTAAAATGATATGTGATAAATTTATGGGATGAACTTAATTAAATGAAGTATTCAGAAGCACATCAAAAATAAAACTGACCTGAAAACTCTTATCACAGAATGGAATGAAATTATTGATAGCTCTGAATAAGTTACACTGCAAAACTGGTTAAGTTGAAGCTGAAGAGAAAGGCTGTACTATGTACAAAAGGATGCCTAACTAAATATTAAATTGTAATGTAAAAGTTGTAGAAATCTAACCCAACTTCACTTTTTTAAATAAGTTGTGTACAATTTTAATATTTACTTAGTATTTTTATAACTGTTCATTCTTTGTGATTATAAATAAACAAAATTAATTCAATCTTATTTTTTAACATGTTTAGTTGTTATGTATCTGTCTGAATATTAAATGGAATTACAGTAAATAAAATTTCTATTTTAACTCGAAAAAGGTTTTTCTATTACTAACTATTTGAAGAATTTCTTTCATTTAATTTTTCAAAAGATATCATTGTTTGATTTAATCATTTCATCATCGAATATACAGACCTGAAGATCTCCAATTGCAGATCAAAAACATTAGTTGAAAAAACCTTTTTCTAATGAAATCTTACCGGAATATAATTTAAGGCTTTTGATTTAATTGTTTATTTTAAGTTCACTGTACTAAGAGGTGTTTTAACTCTCTTTTTTTTTAAGTGTTTTAGCATATCCTTTTAATATCAGATTAAATAAAAATGATTTTGAATTTCCACTAGTTATAGTCTTATTCGCTTATATCATATAATGTTATATCAGTTATCATTATCATTATAGGCAAATTCCAAAGTGACTGCAATAAGTGGATTTTAGTATGTATTAATTAATATTAATAAATTTTTGTATCAGGATTTCAGGAAATCAGGATTTAAATTAATTTTGTTTGTTAAAATTTTTATTTGATTAATATGAATTGTTAGTAAATGAGAAAGTTAAATAAAATTTAACATAATTTTTACAGATTCGTCTTGTCGTGGAAGAAGGACTTAATCAGTTACCATATACTCCTTGTATTATTACAACACCAACAGGTGATATAATTTTTCTTTAGCTAGATAAAGAATATGTTTTGTTTTGATTATATTTCAATAAATTCTTTTTTTACAAATTTAATTCAATAAATTTCTATTAACAGTATAGTCAGTTATATACAAAAGCCAATATAGTTTATTTTTAGTAGCATTTTTGAACTTTTGTGTTTAATTTTAACAGCATAACTTGACTATACATTTGAATTTAACAGTCAGATTTTGTTATTAAATTAAATGAAAATGAACCAAAAATTTAAAAAATTAAGATAAAAGGTTTCATATTGGGATATATTGATATTTCAAAATTACACATGTATAACTAAATTGTTGATTATTTGAAATGGAATCACCGTTTTTTTTTATGTGAGCATTGTAAAAGTAATTTTAAAAATTACCCAGTCTTTAATTTATTGCATTAATTTGTTGTTTCTTTTTCTAGACCTTGAACTTCTATTGTAAATATTCTCATTATTATTTCACGGTTAATTTATAATTAATAATCTATTTATTAGTATGAGTTGTTTTTTGTTATGAAAAATATTATTTATCATTAAAAATTATGACATAATTGAAACTATGAAATCATTGTAAAATCACATCTGCTGTTAAAAGGAAACTTTTATAATAAATTTCTTATTAAATTACAATAGTTTGAGTTATTTATTTTACAAATTATTATTGAATTTGTTTTTTAAAATAATCTGATAACAAAAAACTTTTTTTATTCCAAATAATATACTAGCTGCAAATGTCTGGCATCGCTTGGGCTTTTGAAGGAATGTGGATTAATGAGGTTGATTTGGAAGAGGGTGTAAAAACAATCCTTAGTAACTAAAATGTATATTTATTGACTTCAATATTTACAATAATGAAACTGCAAAACACAAAAAAAAGTTGCTGGTTTTAAAGTTAACAGTGGGTGGACTCTGACATGTTTGTCCCTTAGACTTAACACTGTATATTTGGCACTTCATCACATCTGAACCATTGCACCTTTCTCAAATCTCTGTTCAGCAGCATCATCTACATGGTAGGAGCTTTAATTTGATATCTGAACCATAGTTTTAGTTCCAGCTTTTTATACAGATTGAGTTAAAGTGAAACCCTCTTTCAATTAATACATAGGTGCTATTCTCTAGAACTAAACTTTTTTGGCAAAAAGAATGCCTATTTCTTTGTTTGTTCATATACCAGTAATATTAAAAAATATAGAGGTTAGGTAAAGAACTTAATACATTGGTTCATTTTATAATTTAACTCTTATATAGTAATATTCTGTAGTAAACCTTCAATCAATTCATAGTAGTAAGAATTTTGCATCCTATTTCCTTTAATGTAATTATTAGAGGATAACAGAAAAGTGGTGTTTAAGCCTCTGTTCTAGCATTCTACATTACTGGAGATATTTTCAGATTAAGTTGAAATCATAATTATGAGACAATCAAGTAAATTATCAAATTTCATTTTTATCAAAGCAGATGTATATCATGCTATCTCTTTAAAGCAAAGCATCATCATGCTGGAACACAAAATGTCCATTTCCATTAAACTGATAAAATATGTCACGTCAAGTTGTCCAAAATATTAGCATACAGTGTGGTTTTGAGATACTCAACTTTGAATGCATCCAATCCAAATCATGACAAACAGCTTTATATTACAACTTCCTCTCTGAACTTCATTTTGGGGCATCACTCTTCAGTATATAACATTTTCCTAGTTATTCTTCAAACCTAAATACATTGGCCAGTCTTCAAAAAACATTTTATCTTTAATTTAGTTTTCTTCAAATTAATCAAAATGCATAATACTTCTAAAGCTATTTGATGGTACTGTAATGGAAATTTCAACAGATATGTTGTCTAAAAAAAATATTAAATGATATCAGTAAAGATATTGAAATTGTAGTTTTTAATTGGTTGTTATGTTTAAAAAAATTAATCATTAAAATAATTCACTAATAACAATTAGATTGTGGACTAGAATTGGAATTTGATAGATTGCAATTTTTAATTGAATAAACATTTCATAGTCTTTTATAATTACGGAAATGAGACACTGAAACACCTTAATCTAATAGTTTTCTGACTAATGATAATGATAATGAAATGCCATCAAAAATTGTTTAATTTTATCATTAAAAATTAATTTAAAACTACAATTTATTAAATATATATAATGATATGTCTGTTTATTGTAGGTTGTAAATATGAGGGTTTGAAGTTTTCAAAAGGAAACTGTGGTGTTAGTATTGTCAGAAGTGGTAAGATTGTTTTTCACTTATAAAAATATGTATTTACATTAAGATATTTAAACATCATTTTATATATTTTTAGGAGAAGCTATGGAACAAGGACTCAGAGACTGTTGTCGCTCCATTAGGATCGGTAAAATACTTGTTCAAAGTGATGAAGATACACATGAAGCTAGGGTAGTTTATGCAAAATTTCCTGATGATATTTCATCAAGAAAAGTTTTACTCATGTATCCCATTATGAGTAAATATCTTTTATAAAACTTATTAAAATCTATTTCTTATATTTTTTTTAAAATAAATAAATTTGTTTTAAATTCTAAAAATTTTAAATCCGTATAGTTATAAGTGTTAAGTTTGATATTCAATTCAACAAAATTGTAACATGTGTCAGGTGTGTTTGTTATCTAGCGTTGATGTACGGTCCACAGCTCTGTCACACGTGTCAGGTATGTTATGTAACTGTGGACTTGAGAATGTGGGGTGAGATCTTCCTCGCCTAGAGGGAGAAATTGTACATTCCCTTTGGTGTGTTCGGTCAGTGCTGACCAGAGTGTGTAGCTGTGTGGCTGGTAAAGAACCAGTGTTGTGATTATTAAATTAATTGTCGGGTGCCTGAGTGTTGCTCGCTTGTGGAGTGCCAGTGTGTTACTTGCTAGTGGAGAAATTAAAGTTCAAATTTGTTGTTGTGTTATAAAGAATCAGTGTACTGTTTTAGACCATGTAAATGGGAACATTTTAAAAACATTTTACAATAAGGTTGTGTTTTTGTTTGAATGTTGAAAAATTAAGTCATTTGAAATATATATATACATACATAAATGAGAATGTATGTTTGGATGTTTGTTTGCTGTACACACACCTATGTCGAACATCCCACCCCAAAATATCTATTGGATTTCTGTAAATCAATTAATTTCTATCTCCATACGATTTGCTGTCTTACATGTAGCACCATCTATTGGCAAAAAAGTTTAGGAAAATGTAAAACATTCGATTTGCTGATTTACACACAGTGCTGACAGATGGTGCTACTTAAATGAGCAAATGGAATGTTTGAATCAAATGTAAATCAGCGATTACATTTTCTTAAATTTTAGACTGTGCTACACGTAAATCACAAGAAAATATTCTAAAATGCAGTTAATGATAAAGAAAACTTTCGTAAGTATGAATTCGTCTTATTTCATGTCATTTCCTGGTAATGTTGTCAACTGCTTGGAATCGAAAATGTTATCCTGTGAAAAGTTTAGAAAAATTTAATTTTTTTACGTCTAACCAAAAAGTACCATTTAAAAATGAAAAAATGAAAAAATTTTGAGTTGTTAGACTCAAGTTTTTTCATTTCTGAATGGTACTTTTTGAATTCTAATAAGTGCCTTCCAGTAGCTATGTGGATTAAACAATGAACTCTGGTAGTTAGTTAGTTGAGGGTTTGGGCATGGCAAATAGGCTGGAGTTTTCCGGGCTTTCTACACATTAGTAATACCCAACTAGAGTCCAGCTTCCCAGGATGCATTTCCCTCAGGATATCACTCACGTGTCGCATTGCCCTAACTAAATAAAACAAACTAATTCTAATGAGCGATTATTTATTATGATGTCACAATGTCGGGTTGCAACTTTTAATCACAATGTTCTCAATTCCTTTAGTGGTGTCTTGGTCCTGTACTTCATATTTTTCCTGTTAGCAACACAGTTGTGCCGGTTATCTATCTAACTTCATTCGGGGAAAAATTTTGAACTGATGTAATGTGACTTCCAGGTCGAAACTGGAAGTTCTTGTATAGTTAATCTGAGCCTCCTGCTCCTAAGCATATCTGGTCTCGACTTTCGTCTATCTAACCCCTTTCTCGAGATTAAGGAAGGACAGGCAGACACACAGATAATGGACATCAGTCAGAATTTATGTGTCTACAGTTTTTTCAAATTGCAACCTGATAATTTTTCTATAAATGCAATATTTACAAGGACATACTTCCCACATAGTTTGTACAGTTTGTTGCAAAAATATAAATACATTTATTATCACATAAAGGTAATTATTCTAGCATGTTTACAAGATTTTCTTTATTTAAACAAGTCATATGAAGTCTTTCTGATGTTAAGGTTAACAACTTCGATCATGTGCGCGGCCATCACAACCTATCCAACATGGATCACTTTTCAATTATTAATAGTAGACTGATATTAATGAGTAGTCGTTGACCATCTTCTCTTTCGGAAGGAGGTCAATGACTACTTTTGGTCAAATTACTTCAACCTCCTTCTGCAACAGTCTCCTAAATGGCAAAAACAAGTGAGAATAATTTAATTATAGTCAAGATGAGACAAGATTGATGATGATAACCGTAAATCAACCGTGTACTGTATAAATATGTGATTAAATATATAGAAGGATTAGAAGTACGAAATAATCTTAACCTTTGTTGTTGTTATTTTTTGCCCTGACTCATCTGCTAGTTGGTAATAAATTTTGTCCTTTATTCAGCATTTAGTGTTAATTTCTATTTTTGTATTGAGCATTAACAAGAACAATAATAATATATTTCATGATGCATTTCTAGTTCAAACAATTTACAGTTTATGGTAATACAATTTCTTGAACAAACTGTTCTGATTAAATATAATCAGAAAAGTTTGTTATTCAAAAGTCAGTTTTTTTAATTAATTAGATAATATAACAATTTTTACAAAAAACTAAAACAAATTCTTTCAAACATGATTCTTTTAAGTATCTGAAAAATCTTCCTGCTTAAAAATGTTCTCTTTCCTTTCTTTCTCTTAAACTAAACATATATTCTTACAAGAAAATCACCAGAATCTGAGTTTAATATTCCCACTATTACATATTTCTTCAAAGCATATTTGAGAAAAATTCAAAAGTCACACTTGAAGTAGGAAGTGACTTTTCCCTATTTTGTACTTTTTCCATGATTGTATAGATAAATGAATTTTATCAGAAAATTTTAATACAATCTTATAAGGTAATTTTTTAACAGTTTATTACAATTGGTTTATAACCTTACTTGTTTTCAATGGTGTTTTTATACGGTAATATTTCAATATAAAATCTGCAATATCATTACATCTGCTGCATGTGAAATAGAACATTTTATATGCATTATCTAATAGGGTACTATATAAATTAGTTTGTTGCATTACTGCTTACAAATTTATCATTTGATAGCCATATTAAGTCTTTTTTAGTAAATTAAATGGAGTTTGTAATGCATCACTAAAAATATAGATTGTTAGATATATATAGGTGGACTAGAAATAAGTTAGAATTTTTCCGTTAAAAAGTAAAGGACAACACTTCTACACTTTCTGAATATTCAAATTCTCGTTGTTCATATTTTTTCAGGAATGCATTAGATTTGAATAACTGGATATAAATATATCTAAAACCAATCTATTTAAATTCTTATTAACTTTTTAAACATGATATCAGCCAAAATCAGCCTTATTCGTTCAAAACAAAATCAGCTGATGGAAAAGTTATTTGACCGGTTTAGCTATACAAGTTCCCCTTGTAGCCTGAAGGGTGAAAACAATTTAGTCTCTATTACATAGTAGGAGAAAGTTTTCAGAGCCTAAAGAGTTAATTAAAATTTTTAAAATCATTTGAATGCTTTATAATTTTGTTGTTCATTGATAGTAAAGTATTAGAATAAATCAATTACTTCTTCATTTTAATAAATTAATACTTACATTAATGAATAATATGTTATAATATATATATATTTCATTACTTTTTTTGTATTGTGAAGTTTTTAAAAAATTGGACTGGCACAATACATAAAATTAATAAATTTGTTTTAATTAGTAAATAAAAATTTATATAAAACATATATAAAATAAAATTGCCAGCATTACAAATGACATATATTGTATGTATATAGAGATTTCTATATTATTCAAATTTAAAAAACTTGCAATATTTATAATTGTTTTTTTTTTAATTTAAATTTTCATGTTTTATCTTAAAACATTTTTCAGGTACTGGTAATACTGTTATCAAAGCAGTTAAAGTTCTAAAGGAACATGGTGTAAAAGAAGAAAATATAATACTTTTGAATCTCTTTTGTACTCCCCATGGTAAGGCATGAATTTCTTTAATATGATTTTTATGTGGCTATGTATTTTAAATTGATAAGTTTCTGTAAAATTTGTTGTTAGTTCTGTTGACATTCTTATAACTGAAACTAGAACTTATTTATTATTCCAAAAGGACTACTAATGAAAGGATAATAATCATATCATATTTCATATACTAATTAGATTATTTATAATATGAACATGAAACATAAGCATATTTTGCAATCACAGAAAAATTTAAATTTTTATGATTAGAAGCAATTTAATGGTGATCTTGCAATTTGGGGTTGCTGAAAAAAGTGCCAGCTCCTGAATTTTTTTATATTAGGCTATAATCACTGCTTAGTTTAAAATTAGCAATCAGAAAAACACCTAAAATTCAGCCATAAAATATCAAAAATAAAAAAATTTGAACAAGTGGATTAGAATGAAGTTTTAAATTTTATTATTAATTTTAACAAAACAATTACAATTAACTGAGAGAACTTTTATTGAGGCAAAAGTCAAAACTTTATCATAAAAAATTTCAAATAAAAAATTCTTTTTAATTTTAAGTCAGCACATGAAATAAACAATTCTAAATTTGAATTTATGGATTATATTTTTACAATCTGATACAAAAGCAAGCTTTATGAAAACTTGCTTTTTGTCATTCAAAGGACAACTAAGAATCATTTACTGATTAGAAAATCTACAACTTCATCTTATGAATGTGTTTGTTCATCTGTTAATAGCCAAGAGGAATGTCACAATTTGGTTTATTTTCACATTTACATTTTACTTACATTCATAACAGTTTGACATTTTGTTTTTCTGTGAATTAGTTTTATTTAACTCTCTGAAAATATAGGTTGTTTTTTTCTCATTGTATGTGTTATGCAAAATTCTCTCAATTTAATAATGTAGCACACATTTTTTCTGGAGAAATTTAAGAAAATATTCAGCTACAAAAGAATATAAATTTCAGATTTTTTCATAACTAAATATTTTTGAAGACTGATTTTCATTTAGAATGTTTGAGGTTTGGTGCTTTTGAAGAGGTACTCAGATTATTGGAATAATTTTTAACATATTTCTTAAAGTAGGTTTTTAGTACGTTATAAGAAGTACTCTGGATTTTGTTGTAAAGGAAATAAATAAAAATGAGGTTTGTTTTTTTTCTTACAATTTAAGTTGTTTAAGCTTTCATTTGCTATTTATGACTGAATCTATTGATATCAAATATTACAAAGATTGTTTAAATATTTTATTAATTATTTATCTAAATAGATGAATCATACAGAATTATAATCTGTATTTGAATTTATTAATATGTAACTGGTTCAAATACCATTATTCTCTAGGAATTTATTATCATCATTTTAATTTAATCTAAGAACAGAACATAAAGTTATAACTACAAAGATGTTAATCAACTAAATATTTTTATTTCAATACATACATATAATATTTTTATATTTACTATTCACTTATTATTTTATAGCTGCATTGTCTGTCATCAAGGTTTTTCCTGCAATGACAACACTGACATCAGAAGTTCATCCTGTTGCTCCAAATCATTTTGGTCAAAAATATTTTGGAACTGATTAAAACCAAGAACTTCAGATTTTAAATAATATATTTGAGTGGAGATTTTATTCATTTTATTTTATTGGTTGTGATAATATAGCCCAAAAACTATTTTTGGTTTTACTGTGTTTTAAAGAAAAAATACTATAATTCAGAAAAATGATGAGTGATCATGAAATCATAATTAAGTACATTTAAACAAAATAAAACTTTTTTGTAAAATATAGAATGCAATTGTAATGAAATTAGTTTTAATATTTACAATATTACATTATTAAAATATCATGAAATAAATATTAATTTTTCATAGCTGATATAAAATTATTTCTACAATTTTAATTATACTGAAATAAAAATCTATATTTAATTAATTAGAGAGAAATCTTATTATTTTTTATTTAAATAAATTCAGAATTATTTTATTTCTGTAAAATACAAAATAATTTTGTATATATGTTTAACAAAGTGAAATCTACAACATGTATTCTTATATATTGATATTAGAATGAAAATGTAAAATATGCAGATAAGAACGTATTTATTTTGTATAATATATACATAATTTCTGTTATAGAATAATTCTTAAAAATACTAAGAAGTTTATTATGCAAAACATTTTATCTGTTATGCTAATGAACATGAAACTTTTACTGAAAATCAGTATTATAAATTTTTCAGAAAGATTAATCAGTGCAATATATAATTGAACTGTAGTTTAGTATGTACTGTACATGTTTTATTTTAAAATAATTATTGCTTAATTTTTTTGATTAAGCTAGCTAATCATTCTTTGTATTTCTAAATTATTTTTTAGTTTTATAGAAAAATAATAAGGTCTTTATCATTAATTTTGATACTGAAAAAATATATGCACTTTATTCTTTAAATTCTACTAGAAAAATAATTTTTTAAATGTTAATTTTAGTTTTTAAATACAAAAATAGCTAAACATTCCAGATTTAAACAAGTAGTTTTTCTTTTTTCATTCTTTGCTTCTAATTTAAGCATTTTTAAAACAAATTCTGAAGATTTAATTTTTTTAAACATGAAAAGTGTTCACATTTATTCTAAATAGTTTGAGAGAATAATGGAAGTGCAAATATGTTAGTGAAATTGTATTCACAATATGTACATTTGATACAGAAATGAAATAAACTGTTATAATGGAGATTGTTTTAATTCATTTAAAAATCATTATACATTCAGTAAGCCAATGTAAATATAATGTTAATTTTCATGTTTTTGAAACATATATTCATGTTCATCTTTATACTAATTTTTATGAATAATATAGAATTACAAACAGATTTTATAATAATGTAATTTTTTTTTCATAAATTTAAGTGAACAAAAGCCATAAATGTAATCATGATTCAGAGTTAACACAATGCTATAATCATATATCAGATCTGAATGGACATTACACAGATTTCATTGTTACTGTGTGTAATATTTCATTATTACATGAAATATTCTATATATATCAAAATCAATTTGTTTTTGAATAAAGTATTTTACATACATGCTATTAAATGAATTGGAATTGTTATATATTATCATTATATTATTTTTCATTAGAAAATATAAAACAATTTGAAATTGTTAATCTGGAATATAACTTCATAAAAGATTTCAAGAAACATTTTTAAATTTTGTATAGAAAATTATGTATAAAATAGATAAAATACCTATCATTACAAAATATTTAAAACGTATATATTCTGAATTTTGATGATAA
Organism: Centruroides vittatus; assembly: GCF_030686945.1. Lineage (NCBI taxonomy): Eukaryota > Metazoa > Arthropoda > Arachnida > Scorpiones > Buthidae > Centruroides > Centruroides vittatus. Next base: position 7,494,450 of record NW_027122706.1, on the reverse strand, counting down.
TATAAGAATGATTAATTTGTTAAAATAATGAATTATTATAATCGAAATTTTTACATTTGGGTAAAAAGTATTTACATAGTTGTTCTAAACGGTCGAGATTCATGACCCGAATTGATATTTACGAGGTATATTGATGTTTATGGAAGAGCTAGCTATAGTTTTTCATTACTGGTAAACATAATAGATGAAAAGGGCTGGCAAAGTTTATAGCTGCTAATATGAGCAATGTCGATCGAGCCTAAAATTAAAATTAAATTATTGAATGATGCAGTTATAAAAACCTGTGCGAAAATTAATGACTAACAATTTTTTAGCATAAAATATTTTAAAATATATTACTTGTTAATTTATAATAAAGACTTAAGTTTTTAGCTTACCCATAATGGGTTATTTCCTATCCAAATAAAGAAAAAATATTGTATCAATGCTTGGAAACCTATTGCTACTCCGGATATTCCAGTCAAAACATTGAAATGATGCTGCGGGAACCTGAAATTTATGTAACAATATATGAATGTACTGTACTATATACATACAGGGTTGTTCCAAACTCTGAGGACAAACTTCGGAGTGGATTCCTGGCAGGACAAAGAACAAAAATAGTTCTATTAGCTTAAGTCCGGAAATGCACTGGTGCCGAAATAGATGACACCACTATATATATCTGAAATTCTGTAATAATAATATATAATTGACACTGAATAAATAGGTTAGAAATATAATGAATTTACCTTACTCGTATATATGCCGGTTGAGCGGAGATCGACATAGATCGAGCCAACAGATAAATAAATATGGATACGTAAATTGCATTAATATTCGAAAAAAATGTACAAGTCAATAATGCTATTGTTACAATAAACGTTATTAGCAAAGCCCAAAATCCTCCCTTCTGTCTTTTTTTTCTTCTGCTAATGGCTTCTTTTACTGAAATATACGAAAATATCAAATTATTGCTAATATTTTGCTTTTCTATAACCAGTTTTTGATTTTAATTACCTGTATTAGCTTTATTCACAGCATAATCCATCATAGTGCCTACCACGGGTCCAATAATGACCATTAATATTTGTATGGAACCAAACAACTCCACCAAATAACTCACTATAAAATACCAATTTCGAATGTGTTTTTTGTCAAGTTTTTAATTAAAATAATTTAATTATTTGCTGTTAGTTACCAGTTTCATTGTTTTTCGTCACGTCACTAATCCATACATTAAAAGATCCATTATATATCATCACCACCAGACAGGCAACAGAAATAGAGTAAACGTGGATGAGATACGAGAAAGAAGTTAACGAATGAGATAATGGCAAAGATTTCATGTATTCTACCGATTTATCAATACTAATTTGACTCTGTGGATGATCATGATCTAAAAAATAAACAACATTATGCATACAAGAGCCTATTAAAACTGATAAAAAGCTCTAGTACATACCACTTTTATTATGTTTAGTATTGGTAGAGACGATCAGAGGAGTCTTTTCATCGATATGGACTATATTTTGAGTAACTTTGTTGGATTTATGCACCTCTGAATTAAATTTAATCTTAGGAAATAATAAAAATGTGGGAATTAGCATGAGTAACGATAATATACTGCAAAAGTAGAAGGAAGTGCGCCAAGAGATTCCAAATTCGTAACCTATCTGAAACATAATTTATATCAAATTAATAAAAATTTTATTGATAAAAATTAAAACAATTTTAAAATCTTACTTTAAAAAACAGAAATACGATAGACGATCCCGTGTAGGCTCCACCATACAGAGCAATTACAGTAGCTTTTGCTTTCGGAAATATATCTGCAATCTTAACAAACGAGGATTTTCAACGCTTTATCAAACGTTATCAAATTATAAATAAACGATCATTTTTATTTACTTGTAGATCTGTTAAGCGAAGTTGACCCCCTCCTAATCCTAATAAAACTACTCCGAAAAATATGAGATACGGTTTTTCTGAAAGTAAAGAATGATTTATTTTCGCTATTAAAAAATAATTTTTAAGTCTATGAATATTTTTATATAGAAGTCAATTATTATAAGATTACTCTCGATTTTTTATGATTTATTAGCAAGGAAAATTAAAATGTTATAAATTAATCGTTTTACATTACAACGTTAACAGAATTCAAATCGTTTAATTTACTTAACAACGTTTTAAATTGACATATGCGTTTCCAAACGTAACGTAGGGCAAATGTGCCCCACGTGACTCTTGTCCACCTTCGAAATTAAAATAGAATTCCAGATCTTCCATTTATGTTATGTTATAAGGGAGAACCCGACTTCATTTCGTTCGTTATCACTTATTTTGTTTAGTTACAATTATTTTTGGAAATAGAATTTTTGTTTAATTCACACTCCCGACCGTAAAACCAAAAATTCAAAAGCATCTTACCGTTCGCTGTCTGTCTCCCAGGAGAACGCCATCAACCACGTTTGGTTTTACGGAATATTGTCCTTTTAATCTTAATACTAATTTACCAACTATTCGTAAATTACAAAAAAAAAACTCGAATTTTTTGCATTTTTGCACACTGCAGTGTGCGTTTATGAACACCGAAACAGGGAAATTTAAACAAATATAAATTCGAAACAGTTCAATTTTAATGAACAAAATTTTGAATTCAGTATTATCCATCGTCCAGAATTTGAAAAGTGGAAGAAATTTTATGATATTTCTATTTAAAAAAATACTTGGAAGAAAAATTATTGTTCTCAAATAACGCTTTTTTTATATATAAGGAATTTTTATTGAGAAATTCATCTTTTCTAAATTTTGATAGAGAAATTGTACTGAGAAACTTACAACAGAAATGGTGATAAGTCTCTTTTAAAATTATTATCTTCCTGTACGATCATTAATATAATTTACAGTTTAAACACATGGAATAAACAATAAATTCAATAAAGTCCAATTTGGAAGTAGTCAATATAATTAGGCCTACAATACATTTTTGCTTTTAGTAGATTACTTAATTTTGAATATATGCCATTGATTAAACAGCAACTAACTACATTGTGTTTATCAGATAACCATCGATACCTGTACAATATTGAGGAGATACAGGTATCATTGAAACCATTACCACACTTTTAATTTTATTCGGGTTACGAATTTGATAAGAAAGTTATCGCGGTTTACCCTACCTGTAACCAGTAGAAACGATTCTGGTGTGTTAAAATATAGACTAATATATATGTAAAACAAGATAATAACATCGACTTTAAACTCTGGTTAATGATAACTGATTATTGTAAATTAGATCAATAAGCGTATAGTTTAGTTATTTAATACTCGTGCACTCGGTATCTAAACAGTTACTACTCTACTTTCATTAACAAGAACATATTCCATTTATTCTTATCATTATTATGTATATTATACGCGCTAATAAAAATATATTAATTCGTTTTGATTACCTTTATTACACAAGCCAAATAATAAAAAGCTTAATGCCAAAATGATGCTGAAAAAAAGGAAATATAATTAAAATCTATAAATATTATGTTCTTCTACGTAAGTGTAAGAGATTTTATACCTGTTTAATACCCTAGTAAACCTTAAACCCATATAATCTAATATCAATGCACCAAATAAGACAGAAGTGGACAGTATACAGGTACCTATACTAAATGCCAAATTGTACATGCTATCTTCTTCGTAGCAATTTATATAGTTTACCTTAGAAATAAAACTATAATTTTAAAATGAGCAATATTTATTAAAGTTATTAAATAAAAAATCTGAAATAATAATAATCAGTATTGATTTTTAAAAAAAAATATATATATTATCGAAGATATCAAAAACTGATAGTGTAACATTTATCTTGATAAGATTACCAGAGGAAAAAACGCACCAAAATAAGTTAATTTTTAAAAATTAATAACAACTGATAACCTGAAATTTTTATAAAAACATAAATAAGACAGTAATAAAATATTTATAATAGTCATTAACGATATATAAACTATTATGTAATTTAATCTGAGATTGCAGTCTTCGAGGCTTTACCACACATTCATATCCTACACAGATAAAACTGTGTAGGGTAAGAAAGTGTTGAGATAACCTAAAAATATTTTAAAAACGAATCCATAATAATTATTTAAAAAATTAGTTATATCAGAATTGTTTACAATAACAAATTAATATAGAAACCTCATACCTGTGTCTTCTTGGTGTGTATTTCCGCGTGCAGTGCAACAGTTACGTTAGATTCTACCGCTACAGTGATATTAGAACACAAGTGACTATAAAGGTGATCTTCTTTAAAAAGGTATACTAAGCTCGGCCAACCGTAAATGATACCGGCAAATAATAAACTTTCGGAATAACCAATAAAGAAGCATAACCACCTTTTCCAGTTTTCCATGTTTGTGGAGAGAAGACGAATTACGACTTTCTCCGATCGAGTTTACTCTCCGAATGACATCTTTGCATGTACCACGTGATTCGATACACCGTTATCGTTTATGATAAAGAAATAAAATTTATTAGATGGTATGAGATCATTGCCCACTAATCGCGTTACGATTATCGAATTTGACGCAACTCTATACATTCAGACATACCTATAAATAATCGGAAACGTTTCCGGAAAGAAATACACTTTCAGATGAATAAAATATAGTTATATTATTTATTTTAAATTCATTTTATTCGTGATAGACTTTGCAAATTTATAAGCCGTGTAAAAGTGCTTTTATCGCATTGTTTCTATGCTTTTGATAGTACTTAAAATTAGAATGTATTATCGGACTCGGAGAGACAGAAGGGACATATATTATATAGGCCTATATATTCACCCCAATATATGTTATATGCAGATCAATGCCGGTGTTATTGGAAATTGCACTTACTGTATTAATAATGATTACAAGAATATAAAATAAAGAACGTTTTGGTTTTTATGTGTATGAGAAGTACATTCTGAAATAAATAAGTTATTAATTAATTAAATGATTAATTCACGTGTAGAAAGTTTTTTCATTATATTAATGCTGAAAATATAATTTTATTACCCGAAAAAATAGCATATTTAGATTAATAACTTTCTATACAAGGAAAAAAACTGCGATTTTTTTAAAGTATAATAGTTTTTATCATAATTGTTGATGTGGAAAATTTGCCTCCAACATTATTTTATTTACATTTTTATATCTTATACCTTCATAGTAAACAATTAATAATTACAATAGTCATTACTACATTTTAAAAAGAGTGAAGAATCCATATCATGTATTAGTAACTTCAAATTTATCTTCGACCTATATAAATTTTGATTTATTAAAATTTTATTGTTTTTTTTTATTACAGTAAAGTCTATTCAGACTGAAGATTACTGTCCCAGTTAAACAGATTTCACAGCTAAAATACAAACAAACAAGAAAATCCCGGAAAAATATATTTATTTATTTAGGCTATATATAAAATACTTAGCTTAAAATCGTGATGGCATCTTTTCCGTTAGTTCAGTGTAAATTGATTTGGATTTGGGTGTCAAGTGTTTTAATTATGGCTAAATATTCACGTTTTGATAGAGGACTGATAATCTGATAATGAAAATATTACGTAAGATAATAAATAAAAAAGCGATAAACATGAAACACATTGTATATACTATTTTTTCTCTGCGTAATAAATATATCGTAACTTAATTTATTTAATTTCGACACGTTTAATATTCAAGCAACGATGAATGAAATGTAATGATATTCAATTTCGTATTTCTACATAATTTATATGTAGTTTTGATAGATTGTAACGATATAAGATGAATTTTCCTTCTAATTAGGTTAATAGATCGAATTATCTTACGTAATGGGGAATTTTTGATCCTGTGGTGTGTCTCGAAGATCCAAATTCCAATTAACACTTTTTATCTATATGCCACATTACATCATTTGTAATCATAAACCTAATTTACAATTATATGATAGGAGAAAGAACGATAGGAACTTAATTACTTTGGCAACTGGATCCGATTTTCATCAAACTATTTTAATTTAGGAAAATTCTTTGAGAAATATACAGAAATTCTTTAATACAGTTGACATGGCATGGAAACTCCCGGAATTTGATAAGTTAAATTATCTTTAACTTAATTGTTTTACATTTCCCGATAAAAAGTTTGGAGTCAGCAAAATGTTCATTTAAAATTTTCATATTTAACGAATTTTGATTAAATAAATTCCGAATTCATAATTGTATACTATACAAATACATGTAATACCATAACTATTATTCCTATAAACAAATTGAAAAGAATTATAGAAATAATTATTATAGTTTTTCTTAATATAACAAGAGAGACAATTTGGAATGATGAATTACGATGATATGATAATGGAATCCGTAACTATAATTTTGAGTTCCCTGAAAAAATTTAATCTCTTAACAATCTAAGAAAAATTAAAATCTAGTTTTTTCAATAGTTCTTTTTTTTTTTAATTTCATAAAAAAAAAACTTTATTTGATAATAAAATAAATTATATAAGCTCAGGATCTTCTGAAACCCCAAATTTCGGAATTCTACGGAGCCTGGTTTTCGTGCGGCGACCAGTACTACAGATTTACTGTCATATTACACATATACACACTCGAATATAAGAAATTTATTTATAATAAAATGTGTTACTAACTTTGGTTTTAAATATTTATAATGGTAACAATGAAGCAATTGATTGATAAATGATAAAAAAAAGAAAAATGAATAAACTTATTGAAATGATAAATAATCAAATCTAACTTACTAAGACGCTATCCTAGTAACATTCTGGATCATCTAAGAGTGATAATAAATTTAATATATAAAAAACTATTCAGAATCATCCAAAAAAGAGAGCAGTTAACGGATGATCACGATAGAAATTTGAAAGAAGTAAGCATAGAAGTGAGGGTATCAATATCAATTAACGATGTACAGAGAAATTGCTTCAATAATTTAGTATTTTAATTACGCAAGGTTAAAATAAAACCAAATCTCACGAAGTAATATAAACAAACAATATTAAAATAGGATAAGTTAAGCAATACAAGCGAATAAGTGATGAATGAAAGCAGATTGCTTCCATTAAATTCATATCTATGTAAAAGTTAAAAATAAAACAATTTCGTTTTTGGATCTTTAAGAAATGAATATTTGAATTTTACTATAAAATTTTCTATATTACATGCTCATTTATGAATGTAGAAAATGAATTTACAGAATGTAGAAAATTATGCACTGAAAACCATTAAAATTGTATAATTAATATGAAGATTTTTAATGAAATTCTGTATACTTTCTCGTTAATTACAAAACAGTATTTCATTTAAAACTAATTGTAATCTCTTTGGTTATGCCTGCGATCTCTAGCAGATGGCGTTAAGTTACAATTAACCTTAAGGCACCCCTGTACTTTTAAAACTCCCAACATGCTTTCTTTATATAAAAGTTGGCTTCATGCTAGTTTTTTCTTGACTGATAAAAAATTATTTTTATCCAGAATAATAGTGTTAAAAATGATAAGCAGTGAAAAATAAAATATAATTTTGTTTTCGATTTCTCATTAATTATCATTTTTTAATTTGAATTTTTGATGTGAGGTAATTTTATAATGGAGGGTCTTCGGAAGACCTTAAATGTAATGGAAAATACCAAAAACATCATAAAATATCCATTATTTATCATATCAGACTTATTAATTAAAATTAATCGGTGTTTATTAGTTTGTTTCGTTCTTCTTTCTCGAGTATATTGTTCATTTAATAAAAATGTTTATCTTATCAATAAATATAATCATTTCGAACACCCTCAAACTTTGATTTAGTGCTACGATTTGTTCGTCTCTGAAATTTGAACTAAATCGAGTGTGGTGTTAAAGATCCTCAACGAGAATTAAATATAATAAGGATTAAATACAAGCTGAAGATTTTCAGTCACATAATTTAGTAAAACAATGTCGTTTGCAATGCGAAATTAAGTAATGAAAAATACTGAAAGATTCTCTGTTTAAACAGTATTTATGAGAAAGATCCGTACACTAATATTCAACTGGAACTTTATGAGAATGGCACTATGTAGGAGAGCATTATATCGAGGTTTGAGCGTATTCTGTAATATATTTAATTATTAATTAAAATGTTAAAATAATTTAAACTAATCAATATTCAAAAAGATTAATGGTAGAGTTGTATGTCCCTGCCTTAAGTCATTAAAAACAATATTGAAAAAAAGTGTCAAGGCATTCTAAATGAAAACCTTTAGAAACGTGTTGTATTTTCGATGGAATTTCACATCGTCGTTTTTATTGTATAAATAAATTCACTGTTATGACTCATGTAATAAATAAACAAACAATTCAGCTATTATTGGAAATCTTAACTTATTGACAGCAAACAAACAGATTGAGACTTATAATTCCAGACATTGTCTACTATTGTAATTACAAAACTGAAATTATGATGTCGATAACAAAAAACATAACTATGGTAGATATGAAGCAATAAAAAATGTACAATTCCTAAAGAGATTATCAGCACATTAATCTTATCTTATATATGAGGAATTATTCATAATAAAACCCGTATCGCTAAAAAATTTAGAAAGCAGCTCTCCATGTGATCAAATGATTTTCAGTTTTGTTAAGACAGTTTATTAAGACAGTATTCAATATTGTTAAGACAGTATTTTGTTTTATTAAATAACTCGAGCACGGAAACAGAAACCAAATAATAACGAAAATAAAATAGCGATGATGGCACATTTATAAACTTTGCAGCACGTTTTGCAACAGATGTTGGAATAAGGAGATATCATTATTTCTAAAAGAAAAGTATTATTTAATGTGATTATTTCATAATTTTCTTTATAATATGCTGGTTTAATAGAATTGAATGTGACTCGTGAAAAACAGAAATAACTGTGACTGACCAATGTGACTGACAATACTGTAGATGAATATTATATGGAATTCCCATTGAAATCGAATTTGTTTAAAATAATTTTAATGTTGAAAATATCTTAAATCTCTTTATATATGTTACAGTAAAAACCAGTTTTTAATTAGAACGCGTTTTAACTAGTTGAAACTACTCGTAGTTTATACTAGATGTCTTTGTTAAAGCCCGTTTTGTCTAGTTAAAACTAGTTTTAACTCAAATTTATTTTTGACTAGCATTAAGTTCTAGTTATAACAAAGACATCTAGTATAAACTAGTTTCAACTAGTTAAAACGCGTCCTAACTAAAAACCGGTTGGCAGGGTTGGCTATCCTTTTGTGGCATATACCAACAACTTGGAGATTACCTTTCGGCAAAGGCATCTTCAGCATAGCTGCATTGTTTTTCAGGTTGAATTGTCTGCTATCCTCTGTACTGTCGAATGATGCAATAATTACTATCATCGACAATGCATTAACATCTATACAGACTTAGCTACCTCTGTTTTTGCATTAAACGATGACAGGAATACCCATTGCATTGTTAACAGGATAAATTGGTGCACCATTAATTCCAACAATCAGTATTCTTTGACGTGTATTACAGGCCACCAAGGGAATAATGGCAATGAGGGAGCAGATGAACTTGCTAACGAGGCAGCAGGCATGTTTTTGTGTGATTGTAGCTAAAATGCTCGGCCACTCAGCTTCATGATATCCCGGATAAATACTCACAATTACTATCTGTAGCAAAGAATGTGGAAAGGTGAGGGCACTGGAGAAATCACTCGTCTCTTTTTCCCGACAGTGGACTCGATAAGGCACCTGCAAAAAGGCAGCCTCTCTCACAAGGAAATTCAATTTATCACTGGGCATTGTTGTTTTTTCAGCTGTCTGTGCCGGTCTGATATTCAGGGCGACAGGGATTGCGTACTATGTGGGGAGGAGGATGGTTCTATTCGTTACCTTTATGAGTGCCCAATTATAGAAAAATCCCACCTGGAAATCAGGATGATGGCAAATTCCGAAGGAGTCAACTGGCCCTGCTCCGCACAGGCACTTATCAGTAATCAGGCTTTGCTTAAGAGCCTCAGAGGCTTCATCAGGAACTACTTCGTACATATTGGCAACAGGATGAAAACCAGTCACAGCTCTCTTGTCACATTACGCAAATTTTGTACATATATATGTTGCAGTCAAACCCAGTTTTTAGTTAGGACGCGTTTTAACTAGTTGAAACTAGTTTATACTGGATGTCTCTGTTCAAACCTGTTTTGACTAGTTAAAACTAGTTTTCACTCAAATTCATTTTTTATAGCAGTAAATTCTAGTTATAACAAAAGTATCTAATATAAACTAGTTTCAACTAGTTAAAACGAGTTCTAACTAAAAACTGGTTTTTACTGTAACATATATAAAAGGAGAACAGCAAACAGCAAAACTTAAATAATCAAATTTCTTTTCCAAAACCATATCGTTTGGAAAATGTTTCATCAGAATAAATATAATAAACTTAATATCGATATTGTTTTAACTTAATAAACCGAATATTTTATATATTAATAATTGGTGTCAAAAATAAAATTTCATGAACAACCGTTTTATATTTTAATTAAGAAAGATTTACATATTTTAAATTTCTTTTGTTGTATGATTTATTTAAACATATTGCAATACTTAAATAAAAATACAGAATAAATAATATATATAACACGCTATAAGATCTACTAATTATGTAAACAAGAATTATAATTTTTGAAATTTTATGAAGAAGCTTCCTATCTTTATACATCATGACGAAGATTTTGTTATCAGCCATACAATTTCAAATGAATAACTTTAATAAAATTACTTTACAATAAAAAAATTAATTCTGTTTATAAGTAAACGATTAAAATTCTTTTATTTTTAAACAAGAATCTGAATCGGTTTTTCGTTGTTATCTATAGGAGAAACTTGATGAGGCGGCAAAGATGCCTTTAGCTCTGGAGAAACCGCATACAAATCTGGATCACTCAGGAATTAAAGAAGAGATGTCGGGCTCAGTCACTCACTACTCAGCCATTGCGGGCTTAGCCGAATCCGTAATAGGTAGAAAAAAAAGGTCCACTTCTAAAGTTTTTCACAATAACTTGCTTTTGAATTAAATAACGCTTAAAATAATAATTATTTGGTAAAAAATTAAGTAGATAGTTAAACCATTTGTTAGTATGTAACAAAACAACCTGGAACAAAATCATTAACAAACAAATATAATACGATAATTATTATCTTGTTATAATCGCCAGACAAATAACAAGAATGTAAATACCTTTAAAACTTTTATCTCGATTTCATTATTTTCTCCCCAGAAATATATTTAGTTGTAATCTTTGCTCTTTAGATACAGTACTTAAAAATAAATTTATCTGATTCAGAGCGATCTAAATAATCAAGCTTCACATACTTAATAAAAATTCTTTCGTTTAAATTTTTTTTAAAATTTCATTTATATATTAATATACAATGTATCAAATATAAACAACGATATACCAAACAACAGAACGAAAATACGAACAATGGAACAAGAGAAACTAACATTCGCATTGGTAAACTTCACAAGAGAAATATTTTAAAATTTTTAAAAATTAATTTATTTATACACGTTACAATATTTTAATCATTCCATAAAATAACTCGAAAAATACGCATCCTACCAAAAACAAAAAACAAAAAATCATTGAATTAAAAATGTTAAATGTCAAAGGGACGAAAAAAAATGTAAACGAATATTAAAAATAGAGCTTCCATTTAAGAAAATGAAGTTGGCCCCATCTTTTACAGATATTAAAGCCGTCTATAAGATAGAAGCGAAAGACCCATCTTGTGGTCTTTCCCTTAAAGTCTAACATTTATAATTTCATAAATTTTTTGTACAGTACGTATTTTTCCAGCTGATTAAATTGATTGATTAATAAATTGACAATTGCAAAAATGACGAAAACACAACAAAAAAATTATTTTTACTTAAAATAAATTGCTTAAAACGACATAACGGTAACAACTGTAAATACTTCCCTGTAAATACGACTTAATTTTATAAAATATATATCATTTTCCTTAATTTATATTATCTCAATTAACTACCATTAATAAAAAAATAGCTAAAATTATTACCCTTGTCTGCAGTAAAAAAATAATAGTTATTCAATTATATAAAATAAAATTTTTTGACTCCTTGTTCTAATCCTTATATTCTCAAAAGTTTCTAAATCGATATGACTATTGCTCGAATTGTACATTGTTAAAAAATTTCCATTCGCGCGTCCAACATTAAGGTATATCATATTCTGTAATTCGTATCTGTTGAAAATTATCGAAAAACAACATTAACGCGATCTCTAACTCCGTAATTAAAATAAATCAGTAAATTAATAGAAAACCAAATCAAGAACCAACATTATTACATAAAATCTCTCCTTATTTGGCCGCATCAATGTGCATTAAACCACTCCAAATCTTAATTAATCAAATGTGAAAATAGTCTTGTCCGTGTTTTGTCATCCACTTTCCCGCCAGACCGCATTACAGCGCTCCGGCACTCCAAGTGTTGTCATCTCTAATGTGTGAATAGTCATGTCCGTGTTTTGACCCACCACTCGGTCGTGTGACCTTCGAAATCTGGTCGCTAATCACTTCTTGCCTTGTCCCCTATAAATGAGGACGTACAGTACAGTACGTTACATGTCATCTGCGTTATTTGTTTATATATACAGTGGGTGATCGGTTAACGAACAAATCGGATAACGAATACTTTCGCGAAAGATTTTTATGTTCAGACAACGAACATATGATCGGATAACGAACACCTCACAGAACAAATACAAGATGAAGCGACGTAAAATAATTAATACCGATTGGTCTTCCCTTGTCTTCGGGCAACAATTCGAAACTTTTCGGAGTGTGGGAGACGTCGATATCGATGCTCAACCCGGTATATACTGATCGGATAGTATTCTCCGACTTTGAAACTCTCCCTTGTAATTCCAGCGTTTTATTTTTCTAACAAAAACAATATTTTTATAGTATTCACGAGACTGTTGGGCAGGCACTTGTTAAGTTTTGCGTGGGTTTTTCTTTTTGAAAGGTGAGAGATTATAATAGCAAAGGTAAAGAGTGGGCAGAAGATGCCTAATGTTGCTGGGCAGTATGGCTTGAACAGGTCTACAGTAGGGCGCAGTTTAATCTTATTTAAGAAAAATACAGTATAATCAAGAAGACTCAAGCAGCTAAAGGAATAACAAAAATCACATCTGAGAAATAAAGAACATTGAAGAGCTCATAATGGAACCTGAAACGGATCTGACGACAGAAGAACGCCAAGAACTTGAATGAAGAACACCAAGAAACTCGGCGAGATATTTTTTTTTTTTTTTTTCTGAAAAAGAGGATTAATGCCGATATCTCTATTAAACATAGTTCTGACATCCTCCTACTTTTTCAAAAGTAGGATGTCAGAACAACGGTCTTAGAATGGCATCCAAACCAAGTTGAGACTTGGGACTTTCCAGTGGTGATATTCGAAATAGTTAACAAAGGGTTCGCTAGCAGAAAATTTTTTCTCTGATAATCACCGACAAACGAAATGGAAGTTTGGCTAGAAATAAATACAATACCTTTTCTTGCGATATATCTAATAATCAGTGGCGTATTTGGAACGTAAGGGGCTCTGGGCAAGGCCGTCTAGATGATACAGGCCATAATACTAGTTGAGTGACGTCATATGCTGGGGCCGTATTAGTTTATTACGTACTCCATTTACATTTTATTCTAGAGGTATATCTCTTAATAGACCATATGTTATTGTAATTGTATATAAATTGTTCAACTCAATAATTTAACATTTTATCAATCATAATTATTTAAATAGGTGTTTAAAAAATTATAAAAAATTATCAATTCGTGCTTATATGTTAAATTTTATTAAACGTTTAAACTAAATAAATAAAACAATTTTAGTTACAGAATATTTTACATGTTTATTATTTACAAAGCTGTTTATAATCAATATTAACGTTACTTTTTAAATGTCATTAACTTTCTAACCGGTTTCCTTTCTTTTAATTTATCATTTCTAATTTTGCAATAATTATTTATTAATATGTTGGACATTATTTCGACACAACATTTCATCAATTAAATCCTATCTTTCTTACAACTGCAAATATTATTTTGAAAATAAAATACGTTATTTTCAACTAATTTATTCATTACTAAACTTACTAAAGCTTTTTTTCCATTTTTTAGTGCCAAAAATTCACATTCATAATCATTCAGAATAGTCTGAAATATCTGAAAGGTATTTATGCATATTACAACAACAAATTCTTGTGGCCATTTAAGACCACCTCTGTCAATTATCTTCAGATATTTTGCCAAATCATCATCTGTGCATTCATATTCTAGTGGAGAATCACATGCTAGTAATGATTTACATTGTTCACAAGAAGTTTTCTTAATTACTGAATATGCAACATATCCTGCAGTGTAAATAAGAACTGACATGTTCTGTTCTGTGATAATAATATCATCAGATGTTTACATTATTCCTTCAAATGCTTCTTCAACATCAAAATCACATTTATCATCTAGACGGCCTTGCTCTGGGCCAAGACCAGGTAACAATAGTATATTAGTGCTGTCGACCTTTTTTCTTTTTTAGAGAAATTTTTCACTCCGAATGGTACTGCTGATAATAGACAGATGTCATCATCTCTCGAAATACAATATCCTTTTTATTTCGCTGTCCATAGCCCGACACGTGTTCCACAGCCATCTTGTATTATCTCGCGCACGTTAGATTGTGGGATCTCTCTTATGACTGGATCTAGTTTCAAGAACTCTCTTGAATCGATCGCGATTAAACCTCGTTTCGGTCGAGATTGAAACGGTCGAGAGAGATCGCATCAAGACATAGTCCCCGACCTTGCTCACAATCTAGATTGAAATGCTCGGTGCGAACGGGATATAAGGCTCTAGTTTAGTAGTATTACAGAGTATAATACGTATATTTTAATATAATTAAAAAAAACAAAACCACTGAGAAACGTTCCGTGTGTTTAACAAGGTTCGGAAAACTGAAAATTTTAACGGGTTCGGCCGAACCTGTGCGAATCCGCTGAATAACACCACTGGGAATTTCTACAAGTACAATGCTATTAATTACTTCTGAAAAATCCTGAAGAAGAGAGAAAAGCAATCGACATTAGGCAGACTCTTTAACCCCCACAAACGGAAAAACATGACTAATAAAAATGCAAGACTGTGTATACATGTATTTTTATTAGTCATGTAAGAAAGTATATATTTTTTGAGGTCTCCAGAACAAATTAATTAAATTCCCATTAAAACCTATGGTAAATCGATAATCGGTTAATGAACAATTCGGATAGCAACAAAATCTTGGAACGGATTATGTTCGTTAACCGATCACCCATTGTATTATATTTTTTAATATGTAATTGTTTCTTATGTGTCCAATAAAACCTGTTCACTAACGATTCTGCAAGAAATCTTTTGACTGTGTATTAGAAAACTTACCAATAAATACATTAGTCCTATTGTATACATTGCATTAGTTATATTGTATTACTGTCTTGTCCATATTCTAAACAGAATTTCTATAGTATCACAATTTTGGACTTAAAGTTATAAAAAAAAAAGGGAAGGTAATGGATTTTTTTGTCCTATTTAACAGTACAATATTTATAAATAAAGTAAACTATTCATATGGCATATTTTGTAATATCTACATAAATAATCATCGTTTGTTTACACTTCCAGTTTAAAACATTAAAACATTTTAAAACTCTAAAACATTTTAAAATAAATATTGGAAATCTGATTCCAAAATTGATAATTATTGAAGTGAACTCACTCAGCAGTATGTAAATCAGAAAAAACCAAACACCTTAAGTTGCTGAGAAAAATTTAATAAAAAACGTAACAAACGTTCTCAGCCAAACCTGTTGACCATCATCAGGTTAAACATATTCGAATGCAAACAAAATGAAACAAAAATTTAAATACAAATAAAATAACGAATGAAATATACATATACATGTATAAAAAACACAATAAAATAAATTATAAATAACAAAATATGTATATAAATACATGTATATGTTAAATAAATAAATATTAAGACACTATATAATAATATATTATTTGAAATTCGAAGAAATGCAAGATATGCAAAGATAACAAATTCAAGGCATTAAATTAAGAGCTCTCTAATCTTCTAATTAAGTATTTCTGGGCTGAAGGCAACCCTTCAGCATCCCTAGCATTAATGCAGGTATCATGCAATCTGCTCTTAAATATTTCAATTTTTTGGCGCTAATCGCTAACGTCGGTGAATGTACAGGTTTAATAATACTTGCTTCGTCCCATTTGACTACTGAGCCCTCAACCTGCGCCATCTGCGATAGAATTGTGGCGTTAGATCTTTTGCTGATATTGTACTTGTGTTCTCTCAATCTAACTCATAAGTTTCTATCAGTGACACCAATGTAATTTTTATTAATGCCTAGTTCCTGGTTTTCATACGGAATTTTGAGACATTGACATTGAATTCAAGGAAGGACATTTGGTCACTAAGGTGTACGTAAAACCGACGCATAGCCCTCTGTACATTCCGTCCCACTCGAATGATCCTTACCAATGGCTGCCTTCCGTGCCCTCGTTCAATGGGCTTTTCTCTGTTGCAGTAGTGTGGTGGATAGGCAAAAAGAAATCTACAGGATATCACGTATCGCTAGAACTCTAGGGTACAGAGCGGATATGATAACAGCACTAATCAAACACTACAAGATAAACAAAACAAAGGCTCAGAGAGGGGATTTCGGCAAAGTCACAAAGTTCACGTATGACAGAAAGAAAAAAGCTATCATGAAGGAAATCTCAGCCCGCAAAAGGTCAAAATTAGTTTTCAAGAGAGCTCCCAACCTGTACAAATTATTAAGGAACGACAAAGACAACATTGATAAAGAAAGAAGAGCTGGAGTATACAAAAAAAATAAATTAAACTTTCTCGGCAAAGATAAGGTGTTAGATTTTGTTTATTTAATGCAACTTAAGGTGTTTGGTTTTTTCTGGTCGATAATTATATCAAAAATAAAATTAATTTATCATGAGAATGTTTATAATTTCTCAATAACTATATAATATGTAGGCTAATTATATTTTATATATAAAGTTACTATTAAGAAAACAAATTCATTATTTTGAGTAAAAAAATTATCTGATTATTATCTAAAAAGTAAATATTGTACTCAATATTACACACAACCGTTTAAGATTCTATTTATCATTATTGTTTTGTTGTTATCTATTCGGTTAAGTTAAAAATAATAATAAAAAACTCCTTAATACGGAAACATTTTTCAGATTACACTTGTTTTTTGTTTTCAAATTACACTTTATACTCTATAGAAATCTCAAAAATATTTATTTAAAAAAATTGATAATTTAATCTTAAAAATATAGATTTATTAAACAACAGACTTTTATATTGACATATTTATTTATTTATTTGTTTAATTTTTGTTCTTTCTCGTGGTCACTCAGAGAGTTTTTTTAGAAATTTTTCGGGGCTGGTCTGTCGTCGTCCCTCACCACACGGCCGTCTCATTGTTGGTCTTGATAAAAGGTCTTCTTCTTGCCCACAGAGGGGAAAGACTTATAATATTATGAACGAGCAATTATTTATTGTGACATCGTCACAATATCGGACTGCAATGTTTAATCATATTCGTTATTTAATTAAAATATATGCTTTCCAACTCAAATTAGTACTGTAGTGGCTTTCCTCTGTACATCATACTTTTCTTTTAACAATAGACTCGTGGCGGTCATCTATCTAACCGTTCTAGAGAAAATTTTTGATTGAAATAACGTAAAGTTCGGAAAAAGTTAATCGGGACCGTCTCCTAAGGGGTCGTTCATAAATTACGTAAGGGCGATTTCGGCCATTCTAGACCCCCACCCACCCCTGTGTAAGAAACCGTAATATTTTCTTTGATTCCCCCTCCCCTTACCTATCTTACGTAATATTTAGGCATGATTTAAAAAAAAAGATTTTAACAAAAAAATTTTTTTATGAAACCCTAAAAATCTTAGGTCCAAAATATATAATTATATAATTAGTTAATTAATATGTACTATTATTTATAAAGACTTTATGTGAACAAATTTAAAAATATAAAAATTTAATGAATTCGAATGAACAATTTATTTTAAGAACTTTATTTTTTAATTAACAGCAATCTTTTCGTTATTATTATCATTAATCAACGTCATAATATTCGTTTTTATATTAATTTTAATTTTTACAAAACGACGCAAAAAACTTTGACAGATTGACTAGCTACTACACATGTAAACAGAAACGTCATACAAAACAAAACAAAAGAGAGAAACCACCACACTGCCTTTCTTCCATGATAAAAAATGCGTAGAGCATAAGTCTGCTAGCGTTATTATTCTATCACGTCGCACGAGATGGCATTGGTACAACGAGCGTTCTTAACAGAAACCGCCAAATTGAAACCAAATTCAAAACTATACCACTCAACGAGATCAAATAATAAAAATAAGAATATTACGTAAGACGAGATCTATTACCCCCTACCCCTGAGTAAGAAATCGTAAGAAATTTTTGACCCCCACCCATCCCAATATACCTTACGTAATTTATGGACGGTCCCTAAGCTTTTCATATCTGGTCTCGGATTTCATCTATCTAATTCCATTCTCGAGATTAAGGAATGACAAACGGACGACAGTGGGAATTTATAGATCTACAATTTTTTTTCAAATTGCAGCCCAATAATTTATCATATTCTTATTTACACAATCTGAACTAATCTTTAGAATTTCAGAACTCTGGAATAATCCAATACCACAAAATAATATGTTTGTTCATCTAAAAATGTTCCTCTGTAACCTATTTTCTACTTTATAAATAACTTATATTCTTATTTACATGTCTTCTATTAACTAACCGTTAGTGTTCCAATATTTTTAATCCTGGAATAATTCAATGTTTTTTATTATACTATTAACTTAAATCACATTATTCGATTTAAAATTATTTGGCAACCAGTGGCGTAACTATTGACAGAAATTTTAGTTCCTTAAGCAAAATACAGTAAAGGACCACCGATGCTTAGGTCCTAGCACCTCTACATTTATAACGATGTACTAATTCAAACGACACATTTAAATTGCCAATTTTAAATTTTAAATTGTTAGTAAATTTGCTTGCTGTAAGTAAATTTAATATCAAACAAAACAAGAAAAAAACCATTTCAAAAGTAATCTACAAAAAGATTTATTGAGGCGAAGCGTTAGTAAAGCTCTTCTACGTGGCTTAAAGAATAGCGTTCATTTTCAAAAGGTGGATTAACTCGTATTCCTCCAAGATTAAAATCCTGTGTGCGCCACTGCCAGCAAGTGTAAGGATCGCCTCAATTCTCTCGCGATACGACAAAGTCGCGCGATGTTCCTAATAACAAAATAAAGATTATTAGTTGTAACAAAAATGTAACAAAGATTTTAAAAATAAACAAATCACGAAGAAATTATAAAATTAATCACAACAACCGCATAAGAATTACAGGAAATGATTTGGTTAAATAATTGAATTAAGGATTAATAATATAAAATATTCTTCCTACGTCCAATAAATTTCAAATTTATTAATTTTATTAAATATATATCGTATAATTGATGACATTAGACAATATATTCTCTCTCTCTCGTCATATTATTGGCTAATAACAGACCACTTTTCAAAACTGCAGAGTGCCTCATTTCCGAGTAAAACAATAAAATAGTTCCGAAAACGAAACGAAACAGCTTTACATAAATTTTTTGTTGTTATTATTATTTGTATAATACGAATATATTGTTGTAATATATTGTAAAGTGTTGTAATTTTGCACCGTTGTAAAATGATAAGTGTAATAAAGTTTGATTTTGGTTTGTTGGGATAAGGCAACACAACACTTAAGCGATCTGCCAAGGAAGAGTACCTCCCGGGAGGACTTTCAGTAGAAAGCTGGCTCCTTTTTAGGTATTAGACACGTGAAAATTCGAAAGGTAGACTAGGCCCATAGGTAGACTATATAGGCCAGGCGCGAAACCTTGACCAACTAACAATGTTTAGTGGGTTTAAATTTTATTCGCTAGTCTACTGGTGAGAATAAATTATAAAAACCGTCTAAAATAAATAATACAGACATACATTTAGTTGCTTTGGAACAGCGTTTTTAAATTCGATACTTTGTTTAACACAGTGTAGAGCAGACGAAAACACTAGATTATTCAACATCCTTTATTTTAATATCTACATTGGTCAAAACGCATTTTGATCACTTACTACTACTCATCACTTGACTCTGTGAAGTGACATACTAGTGTTTTCGTCTACACTACATTGTGTTTAAAAAAAGTACAATATACATTTATTTAAAATGAATCGAAACGATTCGTTTATTTCAAATGATCTCTTAAGAAATTTCTGATATTTGTACTGTTCCGTACAAACTGTCTCAGGGCATGGTCTAGGTCCCCGCATATCATGGGTTCTTAAAAACATCGCTTAATCACGTTTAAGTTAGCAGTTACGTCACTGTCTGTAACCTATTTTCTATATATCATCTATCGACTATCATTTAAGTCATGAGGTTAAACTTGGATTTATATATCTTATCTAAAACGTATCCTAATTTCCATCTTATATTGACGATCCACTTTTTGTAATATTCTCATAGTTCATAAAGTAGGTCTTAATTGTAAAGCAGCAGACTGAACAATTAATGAATTAAATAATAATAGTACAAATGAAATCAGAAAAAAGTTGTGAAATTATGCTGTTTGGGAATTTTTCGTTTAGAAATATATTTAATTCAAAAGTAACCGATAATAAAAGCTAAAATAATTGTGATTTAAATTAGTTTATTTCATATATATTATTTTATTCTTTATCAAATTGTCACGTATATAGAAATTCTATATGATATAATTTTATATAACTTTTTTAAATTATGCGACCTAAATAGGCAGTATATATATTAAAGTGCATCACTTTGGACCACTATAGAGAAAAAACTGTTAGAGATAGATCGATAAAACTTTGTAGAAACGTTTATCTTCTTACGGGGAAAACTGTTTTAAAAATAGTAACAAATTTCGCCGCTACAGGTCTATAATGGCGCCACTATCGCAACAACAACACGACAATAGCGTTATAAAGACATTCTATAAACTTGTCATCCCTAAACTACAATAGAGAGGATGTTTGAGTAACATCATGTTTATGCAAGACACCGTTTCCACAGTTATTGTGAGAGACGTACTGCTTAACACGTTTTGCGATTAAAGGGTGATCAGTCAGTTTTTCCAAAGCAATGCCCTGCTCGTTCATCTGATCTGATACCTTGTGAATTCTGGTTATAGAGTTATTTGAAAAGTGCGGCTTATACAGGTAGAGATGCTGATGTATGAGTACTAAATAGGCGAATTAAAAGGAAAATAAGTCTCATTGGTCTTGACACGTTGCACTCGGCTCTTGTTAATGTGATAATTCGAATGCAATATCTAACTTACCTGTTTGTGGTTAAAAGAATGTTAATAGAAAACGTATGTTTTTAGATATACCACTCGCCTGGTAAGAGAAGTTCGTTTCGTCGCGGAAACAATTCGATTAGTTACACACACAAAAAAAAAAATATGGAACGCTTCACGATTTTGCGTGTCATCCTTGCGCAGGGGCCATGCTAATCTTCTCTGTATCGTTCCAATTTTAGAATATGTACGACCGAAGTTGTACACCGAATTCTAACGGCTCGGCCCTATATATACCTACAACTTCAACTCTCGCGTCTTCACTGGTGTTTTTACGTTTATCGTCAGATAGCAGTTAATAGCCACCGCGCAGATTTAACTATCGCGGTTCATTTTAAATTCGAACGATTGCTTTTCGAGATTTCTTGAAATTTTCTCAGATAAGTTATTGGGCGACGATCGATGGTTGCACACATTACATCCTGCGATAGCTGCAACGTCCGACTTGGGTGTTAAACCTGCCAAGATCAGTCGGATTTTCGGCCTACTCGTATCAAGAATACTTAAATTTGATCTTAATAATTATTTTATGCACTACACCTCCGTTCTTCAAAGAGAACGATTCCTTTCTTACTTAATTGCTTTACTACGAATTTATACTTTTTTCGCCTTTATATTGAATTCACTTTCCACACGCACGTAATGACTGTTCTGCTTACTGCAACAGATCACTAATAATTTCGCCAAATTGTGTTTAAGCTATTTTATTAATTACAGCAACTTGATTAACTTGCAAGTGTCCGATGCTTGCTGTAATATTGTCGTTTCTGATCTAAATTTTTTATGCGGTTATTAAATTGAAATTTTACTTTTTGTGAAATGCACATTTTCGTGTATCCGTAAACTTAAATCTCTGAATGAGAAAAATTCGCAATAAAAACGAAAACGTCGTTTTCACTCGTTGCAACGGCCAACGTTCCCGTTTTCCAACGAATAACGAAAGAAACCAGGCCCTCGCTCATCAAGCATAACGGAGTCGGTTTCACTCGTCTCCATCTTAAAAAAATGCAAAAATATCCAGTTTCCACTGAGTTACGAAATTTAAATGCTCAAAACGATGAACGATGTTCGATGGAAAAAGTAACAAAATAAAACGGATAGCAGAGAGTGGTTTCGATCCACCGACCTCTGGGTTATGGGCCCAGCACGCTCCCACTGCGCCACTCTGCTTCTGTCAAACGAAAGAATCTGTCGGCTTTTCATACTTTCTACTTAACGTTACTGAAATTAATTATTCCCTACCACTAATATAACTAATATCTGATGAATATCTACGCAATTTTACACAATGAAGCAGATCTAGCAGCAGCTCCAAGTAGCATAATTCGGTGTTTTTAATTTCTATTTTTGAACTTCGATGAAAAACACGTTGTGTACCAAACTATTTTTTTTCCTCATCACTTTGTCTAACTGAAGCATTTATTTTACTATGAATGTTTGTTTTTATCTAAGAAGGATTTATGAAACATTCAAGTATAAATGTAAATAGAAATTACAACTCCTAGACAAAAAATTAGAATATTCACCTGACTGAAAGTTTAGTGTACATTTTCTCAAGAACAACACAGAGTACAAAACTTTTTTTGGCCCTACATAAATGTGAGGACCGAATTGAGCCGGTCCGAGTTTAAATTTTCATTATTTCAAATCCCCTCGGGAGATAACGATCGAGATTCGCGATAACGATCAAGCTTCGAAGGATGTACAGTCTTCCGCCGTCAAAACCGCTTCCCTCCTTCTCCGGATTCCACCTGACTCATGGAACTCAAGTCACCACCCTCCATCGCGATTGGTGATCGTTACGGAAGGGTCCGGGGGTATATAAAGGGGGAAGAGATCTAAGAAAGAGGTCGGAAGAAGGGGAACGACCCGCTGACCCGAGTCCTATCCGAAGGCCATTCCAGACGCCGGAGCCTCCGCCTCGAAGCCGATCCTGCCGCTCACCGCCAGGGAAGACGCTAGAAGAACCTTCTCGATCAGAAGCGATAGCCGAGAGGTATGAATCCCCTAACAATTGTGAGCTCTCTTTCTCCCGCGATTAGGGACGGACTGCGTCGCATCGATGTACTCGATCCTCTGTTTTAATAAATCTGTGTTGTCCTGCTACTACGGATATTGCCGTTTTTCTTATCGACGACCCCACACTTCCTCTACTCGACCTGACAATTAAATTACCGATCCCGATAAAACGGGAGATCGCGATAAATTTAGCCATCCTTGACAGTGGGGTGGGTCTTGCCGACCTGTTCGCCGACAAAAAGGAGGTACGACTTCGTCTTCCCCCTGGCGTTCCCACATAAACAATGTATATGTATATTTATTATACCCGTTTATTATACGGTAATGCAAATTCCCATATTGCTGAGCAGAGCAGTATAACAGTACAACATGGAGCGTAAGCGCGACATCAGTGACAGAACTAAAGATATTATCATAGTCTTGTAAAAAGTAGGAAAAACACAAAAAGAAATTACGAATTATGGAAAATGCTCGCAGCCAACAGTCTCTAGAGTACTGAAACAACAAAACCGTGTTCAAGTTTTAACTAATGTGGGAACGCCGGGAGGTAGGACGGAGTCGTACCTCCTTTTTCTTCGGCGAACAGGTCAGCAAGACCCACCCCACTGTCAAGGATGGCTAAATTTTTATGATATCCCGACTCGTCGGGATTGGGTAATTAATTGTCAGGTCGAGTGGAGGAAGTGTGTGGGTTCGTCGATAAGTTTAAGGCGATATTAGAAATAACGGAGACCACGATGGAAAACAAACGGATAAACAAATACAGAAAATCTAACGCGTAAAGTTCCTAACCGCGGGGGAGAGAGAGTTTACAAATTTAGGGGTCATACCTCTTCCTAGGTTATATCGGTGGTAATCGAAGTACTAATCGTCTCGGTTCTCCGGTCGTGGAGGTAAGCAGGAGGATCGGTCGGGCGGCTCGTCGTCGGCGGGCTTCAGTGACTTCGGGTTTCGTTCCTCGATTCTCGGGACGGATCCTATGGGTCGGGCGTCTTATGCGGACCTTCAGCGACCCTGTTCTCAGTCTTTTCCCCCTTATATACTACAGGTCACGTTATCTTCGATCACCAATCGCGATAGTGGGTGAATCGCTGATGATTCGATCTCCGTGACTCAGTTTGGATCCGGAGGGAAAGGAAGTGCGTTTCGACGGCGGAAGGCTGCACATCCTTAGAATTTCGACCGTTTCTCCAATTTCTCACGAGGGGATTTGAACAATAAAAAAAAATTTTGGGCCGGGTTAAACTCGGTCCTCACACTAATAAACGCCAGAAATGTGGACGTAAACGAGCAACGACTGTGAAGGATGAAAGAAACTTGAGAAGAATTGTCGTGCGAAACCGCTTTAAGAGCGTTAAACACTTGCATGCACAATGGAGAGCAACTGGACTGATCGTTAGTAGCCGAACCACATGTCGAAGGTTGCACGACTTACACTTCGACTTCCATGTTACCAAGACGAAGCCATCTGTAACGAAAAAACAACGACAAGCGAATGTCAGTTGGTGCAGAGAAAGACTCGTGTGGAACAAGATAACTGGAATAACGTTCTCTTCAGTGACGAATCCCTGTTTTGTCTCTCCTGTGGTGACCAAGGACCACGTGCATGGAGAACAACCAAAATGGCCTTCGAAAAAGACTGTATGAAGACATCTGGGAAGTTTGCATCATCTGTCATGATCTGGGGATGCACGAATGCTAACGGGGTAGAACAACTGTGCATTCTTCGGGAACGTGTCAATGCACAGACATATCAAGATATCTTAGAGACATTTCTGATACCATCGGCAGATGATTTGATTTAAATGAGAAAACATTTCTATTTCAACAAGATGGAGCATCCTTCACAGGTTCAAGTCAAGGATAAGGATACGTTGATTACAAGAACGACAGATTGCAATCCCCCTTGCCCAAGCAATTCCCCAGACTTAAACCCATTGAAATTTTGTGGGGGGTCGTGAAACGACGACTTAATGAACGATGAGAACTTCTAAAGAGGAACTAGTGATGTACAGTACATTCGACACATTTGGAACTGCATCACCAGAAACGAATGCGAAGCATTAATCAGCACCATGCCCCACAGATTGCGAGCACTAATTATGGAAAACGACGATGCCACAACATATTAAGTTTATTTTGTTGTATTTCCTATATTTAACACACATTTACCTAATATTCTAATTTTTTGTCATGGTCAAACTGTTATTCCATTTTTCTGTCATTTCATTTCCATTTGTAACGAAAAAACGTTTCAGTTAATTTGTCTGGTTAATATCTGACAAAATAACTCAAACTTTTTTTTTGTATAATAAATGGGTATAATAAATATACATATACATTGTTTATGTATGGCCAAAAAAAGTTTTGTACTCTGTGTTGTTCTTGAGAAAATGTACACTAAACTTTCAGTCAGGTGAATATTCTAATTTTTTGTCTAGGAGTTGTAATTTCTATTTACATTTATACTTGAATGTTTCATAAATCCTTCTTAGATAAAAACAAACATTCATAGTAAAATAAATGCTTCAGTTAGACAAAGTGATGAGGAAAAAAAATAGTTTGGTACACAACGTGTTTTTCATCGAAGTTCAAAAATAGAAATTAAAAACACCGAATTATGCTACTTGGAGCTGCTGCTAGATCTACTTCATTGTGTAAAATTGCGTAGATATTCATCAGATATTAGTTATATTAGTGGTAGGGAATAATTAATTTCAGTAACGTTAAGTAGAAAGTATGAAAAGCCGACAGATTCTTTCGTTTGACAGAAGCAGAGTGGCGCAGTGGGAGCGTGCTGGGCCCATAACCCAGAGGTCGGTGGATCGAAACCACTCTCTGCTATCCGTTTTATTTTGTTACTTTTTCCATCGAACATCGTTCATCGTTTTGAGCATTTAAATTTCGTAACTCAGTGGAAACTGGATATTTTTGCATTTTTTTAAGATGGAGACGAGTGAAACCGACTCCGTTATGCTTGATGAGCGAGGGCCTGGTTTCTTTCGTTATTCGTTGGAAAACGGGAACGTTGGCCGTTGCAACGAGTGAAAACGACGTTTTCGTTTTTATTGCGAATTTTTCTCATTCAGAGATTTAAGTTTACGGATACACGAAAATGTGCATTTCACAAAAAGTAAAATTTCAATTTAATAACCGCATAAAAAATTTAGATCAGAAACGACAATATTACAGCAAGCATCGGACACTTGCAAGTTAATCAAGTTGCTGTAATTAATAAAATAGCTTAAACACAATTTGGCGAAATTATTAGTGATCTGTTGCAGTAAGCAGAACAGTCATTACGTGCGTGTGGAAAGTGAATTCAATATAAAGGCGAAAAAAGTATAAATTCGTAGTAAAGCAATTAAGTAAGAAAGGAATCGTTCTCTTTGAAGAACGGAGATGTAGTGCATAAAATAATTATTAAGATCAAATTTAAGTATTCTTGATACGAGTAGGCCGAAAATCCAACTGATCTTGGCAGGTTTAACTCCCAAGTCGGACGTTTCAGCTATCGCAGGATGTAATGTGTGCAACCATCGATCGTCGCCCAATAACTTATCTGAGAAAATTTCAAGAAATCTCGAAAAGCAATCGTTCGAATTTAAAATGAACCGCGATAGTTAAATCTGCGTGGTGGCTATTAACTGCTATCTGACGATAAACGTAAAAACACCAGTGAAGACGCGAGAGTTGAAGTTGTAGGTATATATAGGGCCGAGCCGTTAGAATTCGGTGTACAACTTCGGTCGTACATATTCTAAAATTGGAACGATACAGAGAAGATTAGCATGGCCCCTGCGCAAGGATGACACGCAAAATCGTGAAGCGTTCCATATTTTTTTTTTTTATAGTCTAAGTAATCGAATTGTTTCCGCGACGAAACGAACTTCTCTTACCAGGCGAGTGGTATATCTAAAAACATACGTTTTCCATTTTTTGCAAACTCATCAACGCTTTTTTCTTATCGAAAAAAAGTGTGTGGATTTAAAACTAATCTATATATATAACCCATTCAACAGGTGTCCGTCCTTCCTTCCGTCTGTCTGTCCCGTAACCGTTTGATAACCGACACTAGAGGCGCCCCTATCGTGTGTCATATTTCAAACATTCAAATTAAATTAACAATTTTAATTATTATTTAAATTAATAATATAAATTATTATTATTCATTTGGCCAATACATTATTATTTGGTCAATATAACAATATAAATAATTCAGTATATTTGTAATAGGAGTTTATTACTGTCACGGAATGCCTGTAATGTTCACTAGGGGGCGAATAACGAAAAACCGGATAGATTTGAACCGCTACGATAAAACGATAAGTGAAATAGTTAAGCTAATATCTATATATATAACCCATTGAACGCGTGCCTGTCCGACCGTCCGTCCGCGTAACGGTATGCCAAAAACGGGCACTAGAGGCGCCCCTATTGTGTATTATATTTCAAACATTTAAATTAACAATATAAATTATTATTTAAATTAACACCCACTAGGGGCGCCCTTTTTTTGTTTTTTTTTTTTTTTGTAACTCTTTCCGCCCAGTGGGCACTAAGAGGGCCTCTTATAGCAAGCCCATTATGGGTTCGGCCAGGCCCACAACGGGGTGGCCGGGTGGTGAGGGACGGGGACCGACATATCCGGACGGACCACCCCCCGAAAAATTCCTGGGGATTTCTCGACCCGTCCGGATTCGATCCCGGGTCCCCCAGGGCGGTAGGCTGCTAACCTTGACCGCTCGGCCATCCGGCCGCCTAACTAGGGGCGCTTTTTTTTTTTTTTTTTTTTTGTAACTCTTTCCGCCCTGTGGGCACTAAGAGGGCCTCTTTTAGTAGGCCCATTATGGGTTCGGCTAGGCCCACAATGGGGCGACAGGGTGGTGAGGGACGGGGCCCGACATATCCGAACGGACCGCCCCCCGAAAAATTCCTGGGGATTATTCGACCCGTTCGGATTCGATCCCGGGTCCCCCAGAGCGGTAGGCTGCCACCTTTACCGCTCGGCCATCTGGCCGTAAACTAGGGGCGCCCTAGCGAATGTTACCAGCGAAGGTAAATAAACAAATTAAACTATTTTAAAGTATTTATAGAATGTTTAATAACACTAAATAATGATTTTTAATTATCATAAAATTTGTAATGAACGCCCACTAGGGGGCGTCCCGGGCTCCTAGTATTGGAAACATTTCTCTGCATTAACTTTTATAGGAAATACAAAATTAAGTATTGGAACTTTAAAAAAATCGAAATTATACAAATTCAGTTTTGCAACATTACAGATATAATTTAAAGAATGAAAATGTGGAATGTATCTGTAATGTTGCAAAACTGAATTTGTATAATTTCGATTTTTTCTGTCTGTTCTTTGCATTTACACAGAAGAAAAACTTTTTATAAAAATTCGAAACTTTTTTAAAAACAACTTAAGATTAATGTTAGGCCTAAGTGTAGGGCAAGAGAAACGTTAATCATTAACCTTTTTCTTATTTTTATTTTTTAGTGTCTTAATTTCTGTTACATATAATATGAAAATATATTGATCAAAATAAGTTATTTTTAATATTTCAGTAAATTTTTACCAACATTTGAAGTAGCTAGTAAAAGAATAACAGTGTAAACAATATCAAACATTGTAAGCTATGTCGTGAAATATACAACAATAAGCTATATAAATAATTAATAATTAATAAATAATTAAAAACATATTACAGAAACATTCTAAGGTATCAATATAACATAATTAAATGCTAATAAAGTTTTGTAAAAATTATCAGAGATCTCTTACAATATGATTATGATAGATCCATTTAAAGAGGCGGATAAAACATTATTAAACACTGGTAGAATGAAATGGGAGTAATACATAAATAAAATGTAGAAATAAAATTATTACACATTGTTATTTTTTACAGTTTTGTATGTATACCAAATTTGGTAGAGATTTGTCTAATAGTTCTTTATACCGAGAACTCTAAATGCCTTTCTTTAATTATGGTCACCGTGTATATAGGGTTAATCTTTCCGTTAACCTATAGTATGGATATCTGAAATGTCACGTATTTTCATTGAAAAAGTATGAGCTATTCATAAATTTATTATAAAATATTATTTTTAAGATATATGTTACGTTATTATTATGTTGGGTTAAGTGAGATATACTCGGTTAACACCGGTGGCTGTATACTATGCCGGACCAAAGTCAAGGCATAGTAACCAAAACAGAAATTAAAGAAGTGTATCAATGTGTGTGTCTGTATTCAGGAATTTTCTCACAATATGACATGTATTCAATATAGTGGCCTTCTGTGGTGTGATGTTGCGTTTCTATTCAATTGTAATGTGCCCAGGCTTTTGCGTAGTGTGTGTGGTATGACACCTGTAGAGGAGAAAACAACAGGTACAATAAGCACCCTATCCATCCTCTACAGATGCCTTATTTCCTGGGCGAGTTCTGTGTACTTGCTAATTTTTTCAGTGCATGCGTTTTGTATGTTGTGAGTGTTTGGAATGGATATGTCTATAATATATGTGATTTTATTGAGTTTGTCAATGAGTGTGATGTCTGGTCTGTTGTGGTAAAGTGTTTTATCTGTGATTATGGCTCTGTCGTAGTACATTTTGTGTGTATTGTTTTCCAATACTGTCTGTGGAATGTATTTGTAGTATGGTTCGTGGATGTCTACTAATTTGTGTTTCTTTGCAAGCTCTTGGTGTATTATATTTGCTACTTGATTATGTCTATGTAAATAATCTGTCTGTGCCAAGAGCTTGCAACCAGAGGTGATGTGTTGTATAGTTTCTGGCATGATGTGACATTTTCTGCATGTGTCATTTGTGAGTGTTGCATCTGTGATGGTTACGAGCAGTACGAAGACAAAGAGACGAAATGAGAGGAACAAAACACAATGAGTTTTATTTCCTTGCTCGTAAACAAACAGGATACAGTGGATACCAACAAGTACCTTTCCCACCGACAATATCCGAGAGCAAATACCGAAACTATTACAATAAAATTTCCCGACAATATTACCTTAAAATATAAACCTTAATTATAATATACAGTAAAATTTCCCGACAAGATCGCTTAAGTTATGAACTAAAACTAGTATATAAGATAAAGAAATAAAAGAAAGAGGATGTCAAGAATATACAGGAAAGCGGGTACCCACGACTAGATGGTGATGACGAAACTATCGGCCGAAGTATTACGGTGAGAACGGGGATCGGCGAACACTTTCACTCCTTTTTATTTTCTCCAAAATACTGCCTTTCAAATCGATCTTCTCTCTATCTTCTCTTGATACTAGGTATACTCGGGAGACTCCACTATCCTTCCTTCCTACTCAAGTTCTCGCCTCAGAATGACACACGTGTTCCCCTTTCTTCCCTCAGGGCTGCACTCCCTCTTTTGTTTTCAGGGGTGAGTCATCGAACTCACTAAGGAATAGGAAGGGTAAGAACAATAGATACGTTCCAGGAAGAATGGACAAAGAGGTTAGAAAGAGAGGAATAAAGGAAATAAAGAAAGTATAAAATATAAAAACGATACAATTACATAAAAAATATACACCTTAAGCATGGCGTGTAGCCACACATCTTTGAGTATGTGTTTTCTGTAGTTTTTAGTATTTATGACCTGATCCTGTATTTCGATCATGAATCCTTCCGTCTCCCCAAAGAGGCATCCCCGAGCTAACCAGCTGTTTGACGCAGTTTTGTCAACAAAATCCTGGGCCAGATCGTAAGGATGCCTGCCATGGAGTGCCTTTCGAGCCCACGATTGCTTAATGGTGTCTATGCTTTCTATATGTTGTGTTGTGTCCATATGATTTGAGTGTAAGTTTAATGGTGTGTTATTTGAGTCTGCTAGAGTTACGGCTTTATGTAATTGTGATGTTTCTTGTTTAATGTAGAAAAACTCTCGCAGTGACTGTATTTGTTTGTAGTGAAGGTTAACTATGTCAATCAGGCCACGTCCGCCATCTTTACGTGGAAGGGTTAATCTTTCTGTGGCGGATTTAGGATGATGTTGCTTATGCTTAGTAAGTGTTGTTCTTGTTTTCCTTTCGAGTTGCTCGAGATCTGTGTGAGTCCAATGTATAACTCCAAAAGAATATGTAAGTACTGGGATGACATATGTGTTTATTGCTTTGACTGTATGTTTTGCATTTAACTGTGTTCTGAGAATAGCATTTAACCTACTTTGGTATTCTTTAATTAATCTTTGCTTTATTTGTGTATGTTCTGTTAGTTTGGCCTGTTGGAATCCTAAATACTTGTAGAACTCGCCCTCTTCCATGGATTCAATAACATCTCCATTTCCAAGTGCAAAATCTTCTTTCTTCGGGATTCCTTTTTCTATGTGAAGTGTTTTGCATTTATCTAGGCCAAATTCCATTTGTATGTCCTTGGTGTATGAATGTGTGATTTGTAGGAGTTGATGAAGTTGTTTTTGTGTGGATGCATAAAGTTTTATGTCATCCATGTACATGAGATGTGACAGTGTATACTGTGTTGTTTTTTCATGTCTGATATTGTAACCATATTGAGTGTTGTTTAACATCTTGGATAATGGGTTCAGGGCTAAGCAGAACCAGAGAGGACTTAAGGAATCTCCTTGAAAAATTCCTTGCCTAATAAAAATTTGGTTTGTTTGTATAGAAGTGTTACTAACCCTGAGATGTAGTGTTGTTCTCCAGTGCTGCATAGTGTTTTGAAAGAATGCAATGAGTGATGGATGTATTTTGTACATGTGTAGAATATGTAGCAGCCAACTGTGTGGAACACTGTCGAATGCTTTTCTGTAGTCTATATATGCCATGTGTATGTTTCTGTGTTGTTTGTGTGCTTGCCATAGAATGACTGAATCTATGAGTAACTGTTCTTTGCATCCCCTGTGATTTCTACGGCAACCTTTTTGTTGTTCCATAAGAATGTCATGTTCTTCAACATGTTTGTATATTTTGTTTGCGATACAGGATGTCAATAATTTGTAGAGTGTTGGAAGACATGTAATTGATCTGTATTGTGTGGGGTCTATGGTATTGTTGTTTTTAGGTTTCATGTAGGTGATGCCCTGAGTAAGAAAATTTGGCATGTCTTGTGGATTGATGATGATGTGTGTTAGGTGTTTAGCTAGTTCCTGGTGCAGTGATGTAAACTTTTTGTACCAGAAATTGTGAATGTTGTCTACACCAGGTGTCTTCCAGTTGTGTGTTCTGTTAACAGTGCATTGGAAATCATGTATGTTTATTTCAGCGCAGGGCATAGTTTGCGCAAATTTCTGTTCTCCTCCTCGATCCAGCCTGCATCAGCATTATGCGTGACAGCACTGGACCAAAGAGAAGACCAATATGTTGTGAGTTCTTCTTCTGTCAGTGTGCCACTGTGCTGTGTATCAGTGTTTGCTTTGTTATTAATTTGTCTGTAAAAGAGTTTTTCATTGTTTGTAAATAAATTATTTTGTTGTTTTCGTAGTGTACATGTTTTATATCGTTTGAGTCTACGTGCTTTGGCAGCAAGTTTTTGTTTTAGTGTATCAATGTATTCCGTAATGCGTGTGTTGTGATGTTCATGTTTCCTGTGTGTTTTTATTTTCTTGAAAGTGTTTTTGAGCTGTTTCCTTAATTTGGGTGTTATGTTGGTTTTAGTGTATTGTGTCATCCTGCCTAATTGCTGTCTAATGTCATTTATTTGTGTCTCTATTCTTCTCTGCCAGGCAGGCTTGTGATAGAATTGTGTTTTCTGTGTATTTGTCTGTGATTGTACTTTCACATGGTGTGTCACTACTGTGACTGCCCCTAGTTTATGCTGCACAGTCACTACTGTGACTGTGCAGCATAAACTAATGTATGAATGTCTGCGAGTGTAGAAATTGAATGAATGTAGTATGGTAGTAAGTGAGTGTTTACATAATTTAGTGTTTTTCCTACTTCCTTTGACGTGTTGATTTTTGTATTCGTGGTCTTTGTGTGGGATCTGTACCTGTATATTTAGTGAGTGTTTCCTGAAATACAAGTGAGAGTGTATTAACTAAATCCATGTCTATGTTATCAGTGATGGATGAGGAAGTGTCTGTAGTATCGTTAGTGGCAATTGTTGTATGTGTGTTATTATCAATGCTTGTTGCTGGATTATCCTGACAGGTTACATGATCTTTATTAATGTTAGATGCTTCTGTCTGTTGATGTATTTGATCAGCAACCTGTTGTTTGATAAGTTCAAGTGTTGTTTGTGGAATAAGGTTGGTATAATTGGTCAAGTATAATTGGTCAAGTATAATTGGTCAAGGTCAAGTGCTGTGTATAATTGTTCTTTTTGATCAACAACCCTTTGTTCGGCCACAGTGAGATGAGGATACTGTTGTGTGAATCTATGATGTAGTTGTCTGTATGCTGTCATGTTTGTTTCGAGTTTTGTGATGGTGTAGTACAGTGGTTCCCAACCTTTTCTAGGATGCGGAACACTTTTGTGAGCAATTTTCTTTAGCGGAACATTTACTTAAGTTAATATAAAATACATAAGCTTGTCATCAGTTATTTTATTAGAATTGAGCAGTTATAATTCAAAATCTCTACTCATATTATTAACGCCAATTCTAAGACAGGAAAAAATATACCTAAATAACTTTAATGGGAAACTTGTGCCTGATGTTTTTTACATATTTCATTCAGTTTTTATCATTGCCTTTATCTTATTCGAAACAGTAGTACACTCCATAAGTACGAGTCGTACATATATATTTAAGTTTATGAAAATTTTATGATTTTAATTTTTTGATATTCGGCGGCTCGAATACGATTGTACACTTTCCGATTTGAGACTAAATCTGCGGAACACTTGGGAGATGCTTACGGAACACCGGTTGGGAACCACTGGTGTAGTAAGTACGGATGATAACCTCGTTCATTTCTACTGTCCATTTCATCCGTTGGCGTGGTTTTCCAGCCTTTGTGGTCTGTGGATGCATTGCCACAGAAACACCAAGGCTGGGTTGGTTCCTCACATCTGTCGAGGGCATTGCAGTAGCCATGCTTGGGCCGGTGCTGCTTTCGCCACCGGTAACCAAGGGAGACTGTGGCCTATTTTTCGAACGTGAGCCTCTGCCTAACCCACGAACACAGACCTTGTTAACCCGGGCGACGTCCGAGCCGGTATCACACTTTGATCTGGTTATTACCGTAATAGATATCTCCACAGAATGTGGGTGTGGTCACTCTTAGCTTCATTTCTCCCCATAGACCTTACTGGCATGGGTGTCCCTACCAGGAGCTTGTGCTCCAGCCTGTATTGCCCTATGGATCAGTAAAATTACTGGGTTCTCCCACCACGACCAGGTGGTGACCACGGGAGAGTTGTTGTTGTTATTATTATTATTATTATTATTATATTTAAATAAGTATTTAAAGAAATATTAAAAAATAGCATAATTCATTTAAAATTTTTTATTATCAATATTTTAATTACAAAACATAAAACTAATTATATGTATTTTAAAAAACACTCCATTTCTGTTTAAATCAATGTACAGGGTTTATAATTAAAGTACAGTACTCATCACTTGACTCTGTGAAGTGACATACTATTGTTTTCGTCTGCACTACATTGTATTTAAAAAAGTACAGTATAACATTTATTTAAAATAAATTGAAACGATTCATTTATTTAAAATGATCTCTTAAGAAAAATATTAACAGATGATTTAAAATTATCTGTTAATATTTTTCTTATATAATTAAAAAATTTCTCAAATTTGTACTGTTCCGTACAAACTGTCTCAGGGCATGGTCTGGGTCTCTGCATGTCATGGGTACTTAAAAACGTCACTTAATCACATTTAAGTTAGCAGTTACGTCACTGTCTGTAACTTGTATTTTGTATTTTCCGTACTTCACATTTTTGTACTTTGTATTTTTAAATGTGAAAAATACTTTTTACTTCACATTCAAAAATATTAAAATCTATTAATATCTAAATTTAAAGAAATTTCTTAGAGAACGGAAATTTCGATAAATTTAGATATCAAAATTATATTACAATAAAAGCCATTTCACACCAAAAATGTTATGCGTATATAATGCGACATGCTCTATACTTTCAGAAATAGCTTTTATTAATTTAAGGCCCAGCAGTGACCGAATGGACAAAACCACCGAACACTGGTAGTTGGTCATGGGATTGCGTGGCCAGCTCGTTGACGAGATGGCCATGTGGAGTTTTCCATGTTTTATTCACGTTAGTAACATCTAAATAGGGATCAGTTTTCCATAAAATTCCTCCCAGGAAATAATCCCCCTCGGCAGAATGTCCATATGTTGCGTTGCTGTAACTAAAAACACCAAACCGCAATAATTAATTTAAACATGCAATACATCACTGACTTTGCATTTCTTATTTCAAAAATATCTTAATTTTTCTATTTTATTATTTTTTCATAGCTCGTACGCTACGCGAAAATATTGACACTAACAAGTAAGTAGCATGAATCACTTCAAGAAGCAAATGACGTTTTAATGCGTAAGTGATTGGTTTGATTGGTGATTGATTGGTTTTAGATAATGCAACACGAGAGCGATCTGTCAATCGGGGAATGTGCCTGCCGGGTGGGTTTTTAAGGAACACTGGCCTTAACTCGGGCGTTATCGACGCGAAGAAAACCCGGTAAACTTCACTAGCCATTCTTAGCCGATTACCAGTGTTTTAGGGATTAAATCCGCTTAGCCACTGATGCAGCATAGATGTAGGATGAAAAACGATGGACCGCTGGATTATAGGTAGATAACTTTCTGCAGTAGTCTCGACCAGGATTCGATCCCGAATCCATTATGGAACGCTACCACTCAGTCGTCTGACCGGCTTTCAATGTGTAAGAAAAACAATGAAATTAGTTCTCAAAAGCTTCATATTTTTGAAATAAGAAATGCAAAGTCAGCGATGTATTGCACGTTTAAATTAATTATTGCGGTTTGGTGTTTTTGGTTACAGCAACGCAACATATGGACATTCTGCCGAGGGGGATTATTAAAGGGGATTACTAAAAGAAGAACGTGAAATGCAAAGACTAATAAAAAAAATCCAGCAACGAGTTGCATAACTTTCCCGGCAAAAGAATTTAAAATTGCGTTTGGCGCCATCGGTTATGATACTTTACTTTTTAAAACAACTTTATATAATTAATTATTATAAAATGGCAAAAAGCTTAATTTCGAGGGCAGAGATGGGTGTTATAAAAAGTTGTAGGTGTTCATAAATCTTCATTACGTCCGATACCTCTCCAGATATGACACATCACTCCCCTCTATCTCCCCAACCAATTGGCCTTTAACCATCAAAATTTCATAGCATCAATGCTCCTTATACACAATCTATCAAGCCAAATTTAGTTTCTTAATCATAACCCCATCCCGAGATATTAAACGAAATATACGCCAACACACATCACACGTCCAAGAAATTTTTCCCGTTTATTTTTTACTTTTTTGGGTTCAAGATGTCTCAAAACGTAGAAAGAAAAATAATTTTTTTAAAAAATTATTTCATTTAAATCAATTTTTGATAATTAACTAATAAAAGTGGAATTCTTTTGGCTGATTAAGATGTTTCTTTACGCACTCGAAAGCTTTTCCAAGGTAAATTCGTTATATCCATTTTTGATTCCCACCATCAATTTTAGCACTACTTTTTATAGAAAAATTTTACATAAAAACATTCGGGTACCCAGTGGTATCTTTCGTATAAAAAGAATCATAGTGTGACAATTTAAAAAAGGGTAAGGTCGGAGTCGGAGTCGGGCTTTTTGCTTAACGACTCCACCAAACTGCTTGGAAAGGCCGGACACAAAAATGAATTTTACTTTCGTTTTTCTTACAAATAAATACATCCAATTGCTTTCGACACATTACTTATTTCGTATACAAGTTGCAAGGTTTCCCTTGTGTCATTCACTTCCTGCTAAAACAAATTAGTTTACTGTGTTCTTACTTATTATACATATATTTATTCATGTATTTTGAGTTCCTTATTTGTTACTATAGAGCAGCGTTTCTCAAAGTGGGCGATAACGCCCCCTTGTGGGTACTGGAGGCTTTCAGGGGGGCAGTAGAAGGCTCAAAGGAAATTAGGGGGCATTAAGGAAATCTAGAGGGGCGATGGCAGACAAATTCTATCTATAAAAATCTGACTATAATATATATAAAATGCTGACAATCTATATATTTTTTAATTTTTATTGAAGATCACAACCTGAATATTTCTAACACGTTGACTTATATTATGGCATGAATGAACTTATTATAGTAACATTATTGCATAAATATGCTAAAAATGAAAGTTCAAGAATGGCTACCAAGAATTTTGGCTGCAGAAGCAAATCTCTCAACTGTACCCTGAGTTATGGTCAGTTGTTCAACGATTTCTGATAGCATTTCCATCGTCGTATTTGTGTGAACGTGGATTTAGTGCTGTAGCAACGTTGCTAACTAAAAACAGAAATCGGCTGCAAGTTACTGAACGCAACGACTTACGGCTGATTTTAAGTGAATTCGACCCTGATATTAACAAACTGGTCGAAATACATCAGATTCATCCTTCACATTAGATAAGTTTTAAATTCAAAGCCTTCTTTTAATGTTAATAAAAATACTTCTAAATATGATTAAGTATGAGTTTTATTTCCTCTCATTGAAACATTCTTTGATCTCAGAAATAGGATATAGATCACACCCTATCTATCCTATCCATATAATAATGCATGTTTAAACATTATATTTGCAACTGTTTTTAAGATACGCAACAGATGGTATTGTAAAAAGGCAAGTTAAAAAATATGGGGGCACTAGGATTTTTTTAATCTCAAAGTGGGCGGTGGTCGAAATAAGTTTGAGAACCAGTGCTATAGAGTAAGGTGACCAGACGTCCCGGATTTGGGTTATTAGTCCCGCATTGAACACCGTCTCGGAAAGTGTCCCGCATTTAATCATGTAACATTTTCAACATGTTCGCAAGTTGTCAAGAGCACAAAGTTGTCGTTTTCTTTTACTACTAGTAGCCCGGGAGTCCCCTAGTGGGCGTTCTAGCAGCACGGTGTCATTCCGTGGTATAAACAATAAATTCATATCAATAATTCAATAATAAATTCCTATTGCAATAATAATACAGGCAGTCCTCTACTTACGAACATTCGACTTACGAACTTTCGAAGTTACGAACAAACCGACAGATGGCGGGTTAATTCAACATTATTCAAGTAGCCTAAACATTACATAATTGTAAAAACAACGTTGTATTTGAGTTTTTGCGCCAAACATCGTCTTTTCGAGTTACGAACTTTTCGACTTGCAAACGACCGCTACGAACGAATTAAGTTTGTAAGTAGAGGACTTACTGTATACTGAATTTATTATTAATTTAAATAATATCTAGGGGCGCCTCTAGTGGCCATTCTAGGCATACCATGTCGAATATACGAATAGCGCCATCAAGTTGTGGGAAAAAAAATCAATTTTTTTTCTATAAAGAGTTATTTTTAAGTTTATTTATGCATTTATATATTTTTCTACTAAATTATTTATTAATGAATTTGTTTTTATTATATATATATGTATGTTGGAGGTCCACCCCATTTTTAGCTCCCACAACACAGAAGCGTCCCGCATTTCAACCTAACATATCTGGTCACTTTACTATAGAGCCAGGCCTGGCCAACCCAAATTGTTTCGCGGGCCACTTTGATCACGCGTAAAATTACGGTGGGCCACAATTTAGGCAAACACGCTTTTAAAAAAGTAAAACAAATACAAAATGAATAAGAATTTATTGTTATACCAAGAATTCGTACTCGCACTTGTGCATTATAACAATGACATACGCAAATTTTCATTTATTTAATTCTTTGGTAAGCACATAACGGGAAACAAAAGTTTTAATAGATATATAATATGGCTTTGCGGGACACAATTTAACGTGACGGGCCACATGTGGCCCGCGGGGTGGCCAGACCTGCTATAGAGTAAACAAGAAACGGCCATGACGTATTGCAGTAAAGCCACAATGCAGTCTGGTATTTTTTTTTCACTCTAGGTGTTTTGGATCTTTGAGCTTAACGTATGCAACAAAATAGTTTATAATAATTTATTTAATAATGTAGCTAACTGTTGGCTTAGATATAATTTTCTGTGAAAATTATTCAGATATAGAAAACTTGTTTACAGCAAAAACGTCTTATTTTTATTGACATTAATTTTTGATATACACTTAATACATTCTACAACAACATATAAGAACCATTACAACAACAATTACAACAGTCACAAAAAATTGTTTGTACTAAATTAATATTAAAGAAATACTGTATAATGAAACAATTTGAATGAAATTTACATATTTATAATGTATAAATGTAATATAAACAATCTATTTTAATCTGATTGTGGAGCCTTAAACATTCCTTCAATCCTCAAAGTATGGAATTTTCATAAACAGAATATTTTGAGGATCCAGAAAGTATGGCTCAACAGATATGGTACTGAGAATCATTTTCAAATTACACTGCTCAAAACAATTAGAAGATATATGTCAGATTTATTTTACAGAAAAATGTGTTAGTAATCTGATTTTAACATATTAGTCTGCATAACTCAGATTGAATGGCTACACATACCATTTAAATCACTTTCTCCAAAAATCACACTTATGGATTGTCTACAGTAAGTTTAGTTCTTCTCTTATGATTTATTAGTTTATATATAATAAAAAATAATCAATTCTATTAAAATACTAAGTCAATATTTGAAAAATAAAAAATATTTCTGGTAAAGGCTTTATTTCCAAGACTTTTTGTGAATGAATCTTGTGAACCAGTATATGAACTATAGTAAGCAAATATTGCGGTAAAGGTGGCAGCCTATTGCTCTGGGGGACCCGGGATCGAATCCGAACGGGTCGAATAATCCCCAGGAATTTTTCGGGGGTGGTCCGTTCGGATATGTCGGGCCCCGTCCCTCACCACCCGGTCGCCCCATTGTGGGCCTGGCCGAACCCATAATGGGCCTACTATAAGAGGCCCTCTTAGTGTCCACAGGGCGGAAAGAGTTAAAAAAAAAAGTAAGCAAATATTGCAGTATCTTATAACTGTTTTGAGCAGTATATTAAGTTTTAGTATATCAAGATTAAATATACACATAATGATTTATAAAATGCTTCATTTTATATTTTCTACATTTATTTACATAATAATTTTTAAACAATAAAATTTAACAACATAATAATAACAGGTAATATAAACACAATAAAGTAAATTTTACATTATAAATTTATTTGAAAAATTTTCACAATAATACATCTCATGTGAATATAAAAATAGTATTTTAGAATATATATCTGCCTTTAAAAAATTATAATTTGTTTAAAAAACAAAATTTAAAGTAAATGTTATTTTAGTAATTAGTAGATAGTTTATTTCAAAAAAATTAAACATATAATTAAATTGAAATCTTATAAAGCTGGGAAGGAATATTTACTATTTCATTATAATCCATTATAATTATAGAATAA
The DNA here is from genome assembly GCF_030686945.1 of Centruroides vittatus. Lineage (NCBI taxonomy): Eukaryota > Metazoa > Arthropoda > Arachnida > Scorpiones > Buthidae > Centruroides > Centruroides vittatus. The sequence continues at coordinate 7,453,267 of NW_027122706.1, read as the reverse complement.
TTACGCAACAGTAAATAATCTATTTAATAAGTATGGAAAAACGAAATTTTCTTCAATACTCTAGTCTACCAATATTATTTGTTCATTTATTGATATTTTGACATTTTAAAGTTGTTTTTCCTACTTTCTAAAATTATAATAGTAATTTTAATCTAGTTGAGCACAAATGGAGTGTAATCCCTCCCATCTGGGAAGAATAAATAAAAACAAATTGTACATAACTTATATTTATTTTGTACCAGTCCAACATCTCAGTCTACTGTATTGTTATTATATTATATTCCTGTATTGCAAATATTAATATACTACATTTGTGAAACCTTAAACATTCCTTCAACCCCACCCTTTTAAACACCTTGCATGCAGACATAGTATCTGTAATCTTTAACATTCTGTTGATTGTATGTATCATTAAGATACAAAACAGTTTTAAATAGGAACCACATGCAAGACTGATAATATATCCAATTTTCAATTATTAGTTCTATTTTATCAATAAAGTTTAAAAAGTATTAATATTTTGCAAGCTGTCTAGAAATCAAATATACTTCAATTCAAAAAAGAAAAAGTTTTCTAAACCTGTTAAAGCTAGTTAATATTGCTAATTTAACAAAATATAAATACATAATTTTATATTACTGTTTGTTATTGTTGGCAAATCATTTACAAATTTACACATACAACAATGAAACAAAATAAATAAACTAAAATAAAAGTTAAAAATAAAATAAATAACCAAAATAAAGAACAAAAGTACTTACTTTTAATCTTTATTCTGGTTTCTTTATTTTAATAGTGTACACGCCAAAATTTCTACTTAATATATTGTTTAATTCCACTTTTTATTCAGATTTAAATGTTTTGTAGCTTATATAACTTATTTTTTCATTAATTTCATTCTATTAAAGGCAATATTACATGGAAAAGTAGTTATAATTATTTGAATTTTTTCAAGATTGTTTTCTGATTAAATACCATTATACCATAGTATACTTGAAGTGGTCTCATGGTATGCTGTTTTGCTATTGTGCTCTATGGAAACATAGTTGGTTTCATAAGTTGACTCATTTGAAACATTCAGTCATTCATTCATAGTAATTCATTTGGAGTTCTTGTATTCAGTTAGCTTTTGATTTTTGTCATATATTTTTACTGCATTATACCTATTATGTAAGGAAGAAAATGTGTAAGTAATAATGACTCAAAAATGCAATGGAAAAGTATTTCTCTGGATATGGAACTACAAGTAATACATTGAAACTGGTAAGTGTCAAATTGATGTAGATACTTCTTTCAATTTACAAACATCCATAATAAAAAAAATTCTAAAAAACACAGATAAGATAAAACTTCAGAAACAAAAGTAACTCATTCAACAAGCCATTTGTTTGAAGAAATGGAAAGAGAACTTAATATTTTGGTGCATGATCAATTGCATTAGCTCATGCTCCTAAGCCAGCTGATAATTATGGAAAAAACAAAACATATTTTCATTCATATTCAAAAAGAATTTTATGCTATTCTTATTTACATCTTAACCTACATATTACGTACAAAGGCTACAATGATCCCATTATACACTGAATCACTTAGTGCTCTTTTCTCAGGAACAAGCATATGAATGTAATAAAATATCATTTAAATCTACAGTATTAAGATAAAAAAATAATAATCAAATTTATTTTAATAAGAAATTTATTCACTTTTTCTCATTTCATATTCTAATTTTTAAGTTTTCCACAAATCATTGCTTTTTCCTCAAAGACCAACATCAGCTCATAGCAACACTTTGAGAAATGTTTCTTAAAAACTATGAAATGATATAAATGTTTTTGAGTATAATATATTTTAAATTAGTTCAACATATCAAAATATATTACATTCAAAATATATTTACAATAATACATTTTTTGCATTAAAAACGTTTATCATCATAAACTTTTATTAATGCAAAAAATTTAATACTAGAAAAATTTGATTATGGACTGTACATATAATGTAATTTTAAATATCAAGTAAATATTTATGATTCAATACATAATTTGGCACAAATATAGAGAAATAAATATAGCATTTTGTATTTAAAACAATATATTATTTGAGTCTCATAATTAGTACACTATTAAGTTTTTTAATTATAAAATGAATGCATAAATCAAAAAAAATTATTACACATTCCAAAATTACAAATAAGAATTAAAGATAAAACTACATTACTAGAATTTAAAATATATTTAATACAACTGTTTTGAACATCTGTATTAATATATTTTAAGCTCTGTAAAGCAATTATAGAATATCTTTAATTCTCATAAATCAAATAATTGCCATATAACAATTTTGATTTCACAATCATCATATCTGAAATAAATTACATAAAAATATAAATTGTTTTTGTACAGATATATGTATATACGTATATATAGGATGAACCAAAAGTAGATGAACAGTGAATAATAATATTTATTTTGAGATTATATATGCTTTCTATTCAATTTTCATGTATACAGTAATGGAAACTAAATAAATAAACTATAATAAATCATAAAAAATAATACATAATATATTATATAACACAATCCCTATTCAAACTATTGTTCATCTACTTTTGATTCATCCTGTATATATACATTTATTAATTTTAAAATTAATGTGCAACTTTTTTTAATATAATACCGTCGGAATAACGTTCGAAAATCTTAAAATATAATATTTTCACATATTACAAACAGGGAATTGTTTTAAATTAAGAAAAGTTTTTAAGCATAGTTATTACAAAGATGCTGGGTGAGAATAATAATTATATTATTGTATCAACACTACAGTACAATCATAAAGTCACTCCACAGTGGGCCACACTCATATGACTTGGCTGAGTGGTGATATCATAACACTAACTCTTTCAATGCACAATCTGCCTGAGACATCATTACTTCATTCCTGGAAGTCCTTCCTGTTTCCCTGACCACTGCAGAGTGACTTTATGATTGCAGTGTATAATTTTTAATCACTATATCAGTGAATAGTAAATATGAAGCATATACAATAAATAAGCTAAGTAATGCTAAAGAAAAATAGTGAAGTGTATAAGATTGAAATAATCAGGCCAAAAGAGTATATAGTAATGTAGCCCTGTATCAATAGTCATCTCTGCCAGGTGAGACTTTTATACATTATACAGTTTACAAAATGGCATCTTGCATATCAAACTGTCAAACTGCAAAATCAAACAGAAAGTTGTTATTTAATTTTTGACAGCTGATGGTGTTAGACTTAGTGAGATCCATTGAAAGATATTTGCACAATATGGAGAGTCATGCATGCTGCTGCAAAAAGTTTGCTAGAGGATTCAAAAGTTCAAGGAAGCAAAACAAAATAGATGATGAACCACATCCTAACAGACCAATTACTGTAAGCACATCTAGCAGTTGATCAAGTTTACATTACACCTTGATACAAGTTTATCAAGGGTGATAGATGCATTACCATTATTAAAGTGGATGTCCTCATAAACATGTGCATTGGCAGTGTGCTCATTCCATAATCCATAATCCATGACACACTCAACTACCAGGTTTGCTCTAGATGGATGCAAAGAAATAAGTAAATGGCACAAATATAGAGAAATAAATATAGCATTTTGTATTTAAAGAACAAGGAAAGGCACATTAAATTGTGCAAAATTTCTCCAGAAGTTTAAGGTAGAAGATGAATTTCTAAAGAGAACTGTTACAGGTGATGAGACATGGAAATACTATTACAATCCAGAAGGCAAGAGACAGAGTAGGAAATGAAAATATCTCTTCTCCTCCACCAAAAAGTTTAAAATGACTTCCTCTGTAGAAAAAGTGCTTTTCACTTTTTACTTTGATGCCATTGATCTATTCTGGAACATTATCAAGTAAAAGGGATTACAGTCAATGCAGACAGATAATGTGAGATGCTTTCTAAAGAACTGAAACTTGCAATCAGAATCAAGCACTGAGGCATTTTGAAAAGGGTCATTTATCATCACAACAATACAATATTCCATATCCAGAAACTTTTTATAGTATCACCCAGAAGTCAGTGAACCACTGCGGAAAGTGTGTTGAGAAGGCAGAGATTATGTCAAAAAATGAGATAAGTTAAGTTTCCTTATGTGCTTTCATTTTCCTACAATAAAAGTGCTAACCTTATTTATTGAACCTGTCTCATAAAATATATACCATCATCTTTATCAGATGAAATTTCAAAATATTATAAATTTAAAATACAAATGAACATTACAAAGTTTATTTCCTTTGAAATTAAAAGATTGAATTCTATGTTCCATTAACTGAAAGTATTTTATTACTTGTTATAATCTTTGAATCTTGGCACCATTATCAACATACATTTATATTACTGTTTGTTATGGAAGCCAAATCATGTTAATCTTAATTGGGAAGGTTTTTGGCCCTCTTTAGGTCAGCTTCAGCCAATAATGATTGTAAGCTTCTGATATTGCAAGTGATGTTGAACTCAAAGAGAATGAATATGTTGTTTAAAAAAAGAGCAAGCATTTTTAAATTTAAAAGGCAAAAGTATATTTTGAAATAGAAAACTAACATATGAAAAAAATGTTATTGCTAAAATGTACAAAGATGTAAATGAAAATAAGAAATATGTGAAAGAAGGATATAACAATTTATCTAATATTATACCTCTAACAACATTTCTCTACTTTTATTACCCAAACATTTCATTGGAAGAACTTTTTAAATTGTCTAAATTAGTCATATAATTATTATTATTAAAAACTTTTTATATTACAGAAAGGTTTTATTTTTCCATTTCAAATATCATCAAAGATCAGCAAGAAATTTCGAAACTATGACTAAAACCAAAGTGATAAAAATCATTACTTAATAACTAAAATTGTGAAATGCAGAGATTTTACAAAGGCTCTATTCCTCTAACAATTAGTTAATTTATCATAATTAATAAGATTTTGAAGTAAGAATTTACTTATTTTTTTAAGTACTGAAATAAAATGTAATTAAAATCAAAGAATTTATGCAAGCATTTTTTTTTGTGAAAAAAGATTTCTTCATCTATATATTTTGATTTTGAATTAAAAAATTGAAAACATTCTTTAAAACATGCATTTTGATTATAATAGTTATATTTTATAATCTTCAAAGTTTAATTCAAATCTGAAGTGACAGACTTTTGCAACATGGTTTACTAATATGATATTTTTCTGAAAATATTAAAATATTTGAGTAGTTAGGTTTAGAAAACTGCAAATTTTTTATAAATTAGTTTTCTATATTTTTTAAAAGTTTTTTCTATACTAGTTTTTCAAACTCTTAATGCTGATAATAAAAATTTCATTTGACAAAGCTTCTAATTAACTGTTAATCTGGTAATATTCAAAGATTTTCTTTTAGTAATTAATTAACACATAAGTTGATGAAGCTGTTTTACAAGTAAATCTATTCAGTTCAAGAAATATTTGAAAAATTTATCTATTAAAAAAGTCATTACTTCAGATGTATGAAAATATGCAATGTTTTATTGCATATTTTCTAAATAATTAAAAACTAAACTTATAATAAAGTTTTGAAAATGTTCTTTATGAACTAACATTAATAAACATTAGTTTTTATATTCATATATACATCCTAAGTTTGAAAATTATTAATAAATAACTTAAATTATTTTGATAATTATAATATTTTTATATATTGATATATTGATAAATTTATTACTCCATAATTATTTTTCTGATGTTAAAATTGCAATTAAATTAATTAAGTTTTGATTGATTAATGCAAGCAACATATTGAATAAGTGTGAACTGTAGTTTTTAGATCAATGTAAATTCTAATATACTTATTTTTTATAATCTAGCAAACTAATTGTTCATGTCTATAATTATAAACTATAATCATTATATTATATTCTAAATTTATAGAAGCTCTGCATAATTGAGCCATAGTTTCTAGTTTGCTTTATTTTTTACTTGATTTATTGGTTAAATATAATATATAAATATGGAAGATTTCAAGTTTTCTATTTAAAATGGACAACAATTATTTAAAAACAACTAATATTTTTTTTAATAATTTAAAATACACATTAATAAATCACCTATCAACAATATTGCTATATAAAAAATTACTTTGGTAAACAAAAAATCTGTAAATTTATATAAATGAAAGATACAATAGTCTATAACATTATAGTCCTATAACATTTCTATATTGAATTAATCTATAAAAAAGCAGAAGCCTTAATGTCAAAGTATCACTATTATTATCTCAAATTCTATAAGAAATTCTATTAACCAGATTTACAATCATTATATTAATAAAGTAAATATTCATTTCAAGAATAAAATAATATATGAAAGATTGCATAGCTTAAGCTGACAAAATATTGCCAATATTTTTAGATGAATATATTCAAGTATTTGTCTGAAAAGTGAAACCATAAAATACTATTTTATTCATATAGTATAACTAACCCTCTTATATTTCATGACAAGAATACATTATTAAAATTAACTGAATAATATATTTTTACAAAATAATTTAAACTGAAAACTAAATATCAAGATATTCTGTTGAATTCATAACATTAAATGATATTTAATAAAGATTTTACATATCTAATACAGAAATATAAATGCAATTACTTAAAACTTATTTAAAAAGTTTTTCAATTGTATAATAGAAATATTATATTATTTATACAAATATAATTATAGTTCATATTTTTATTAATTACCGTATATTTCCGCAGATAAGATGACCTTCAGATAAGACGAGGTATAAATTTTCGTCAAAGTTTTATAGTTTTAGCATATATCTGTCCTATAAGATGATCCCCAAACCATCAATGGCCTATGAATTTAGTTTAGATCAGCGATCATCATTTGGATAATAATACTGTATAGCGTATATGGAATTATGTCCTATTCGTAATTTTTCGAACGAACAAATTTTATTTTCTGCTTGCTATTGTTGCAAACGTTTGCACTTATTCGGGTAATGACCTTGACTATTTACAAAAACGTCTTATGGGTTATTCTATTTTGTGGACATGCCCTACTCTCTACTAGTGAATAATTACGGTTTGTCTGTTTTTTATAATGGTTTTAATTTATATAAATTTCAATCTAATTTTTTTGTATCTGTCTTATAAGACGACCCCAGATTTTGGGAGCCTTTTTTTATGATTCAACTATTGTCTTATCTGCGGAAATATATGGTATATATAAACTTATAAAATTGCATAATTCTCAGTTCAGATTACATCTATTATTAACGATGATAACAGAAATTTATGAATAAAAGAATCTAATTCAATTTTATAGCTCTTTGTATTAATGAAAATTTTGAAAGAGACTTTCTGTTCAAAATCATAATATCTATCAGTTTAATCAGACAATTTAAAATGCTTAAAGAAGCATTTTATAAATTTTTAAGAAAATAATATTTCAATGTAATTGCTTCATTTATAGATATTTTATGAAATTAAATAGTAAAACAAATGATGATAATGCGTGAGATTTTTACTAGGCTAATTTTAAGCTGATAAAAAATTAATTAATGATATTTGATATTAGAAGCAGAGAGATTCAAAAGTATGTTACAACTTTATAAAATAAATTAAATTAAAAATTATTATTAAAGTTACTATAATATTGTAATTCTGCCTGTATTTAATATCAAATTCTTCTGTTAATTAAATTCTGTACAACTTAAAAATAGCCCAGTAAAAAGCTAGTAACATAAATTTTTTAATCCTGTACTCAATAATCCAGAATGTCTGGGTATCCAGCATCTTGAAAAGAACAGATATAAATGGATAAATTATTTTCTCCTGTACGAAAAACAGATTTATACTCTTTCAGCAAATAATTAATTTAAAAACAGTAGCATTTGTTATTTATAAGTTATTAATTTAACAGTTATAAAACATAAATAAATAGACTAAGTTATATACAATAAAATCTGGATTTAAAGGACACAGTAGCAACTGAAGACTTTATCCTCTTAGGACAAGTGTCTGTATAAAACAGGTAACCATTAAAAAATTGTTGCATATTTTGCAACACCTGATAATTTTTAAAAAAATTGATATATCATTGTTTTGTGGAAAGTGTGATAAGAATAATCATCAGAAATATTCAAAGAATTATCAAAATTGTAGGACTACTTTTATGAAATAACTAATTAACATTATTTGACACTAGAAGTGTTAAGCTATATCTCAAAAATTTAATAATTAATTAATTTAAAGTAATCAGGAAGAAAAGATCTGACGTACAAAGTGAAACTCGAAACTGAGCTTCTTCAAGCCAGGCATATGACATTATTAATTATGCCATCCACATTTACTAATCTGCTAAACAGGATGTCTAAAATTTCCCCATATGACTTGTTTAATTTATTTTGTTGGGCTGCAATTTGAAAAATTGTAGACCTCCCACCATTGTTTGTCTATCCATCCGTCTTTCTGCAATCTTGAGAATGGAGTTAGATAGATGAAATCCGAGATCAAATGAGGAAACCTTAGGGGCAGGAGGCCTTAATTAACTATATACAAACTTCTGATGCAAACTGAAAGTCATGTTATTTCAATTCAAAAATTTTCTCCTGAAAGATATTTGATAGATGACCAGCACAACTCTATTGTTAAAGGAAAAGTATGGTATACAGGGAAAAGTCACTACTAATTTGAGGTGAAGAGCATATATTTTAAATTAAATATATTAAAAATATGATTAAAAATTGCAGCCCATCATTCATCATTGTGACAATGTCACAATAAATAATTGCTCATTATTATTTTTCCCTTCTTCAAAATTTTCAAAATTACTTAATTCTTCTTTCTATTATGCAAAGAAGAAATGCCAATGCCAATCTACTAATGTTTCACACATGGAATGTTATTATACTGTTTAAAAATAAACTGTGAAAACCTCATTTATCAAGTTTAAGGAAATACAACTCCTATAAAAAGATGACACTGAAGAAAAGTATGGTATTTTTAAATGATATTCATTAAAAACATGTAATCAATTCTACTATACACTTAATAGAAGTTTAAAGAACAGAAAGGATAGAAAATTTTCTTCTGTTTATCACAAAAGGCAGTGTTCAGTTAATTGAGGTAAAAATATACTACATTAATAGTTTACTATTATGCTGAGAACAGACATTCTGTCTGCTTAAGTATAGGTGTTCTCTAAATCCAGTATCTGCTAAATCCAGATTTCATTGTATATATAAATATAAAAAATATCTAACATAAAGTAGAAATTCAAGATCATTTTAAAAATCTGTAAGTTGAAAACTGGAGATTTCTTTTGGAAAAATATATTCATATTTACAACCACTTCTGTAATCTAATAAAGAAAACTAATTCCAGACAGAAACAATTCATTTTTTAACATAAAAATTTCAAATATATTGAATATGTTTGAAACATTTATTTAAAAAATTCTTATATATAGCCAAGAATTTCAATTTAAAATAAAAACCAAGCTTTTAAAATATTATTAACTTTATTTTAAAACCGTGGTTTAAATACAAAATAATGTTTGTACTTTAAGAATACGAATAATAAATTATTCAACTGACTATTTCATGTAATTAAATAAAAATTAATTATTATTATTATTATTTGCAAATCATATATTAGTTTTAATAAATATTTTAATATGATATTCTGTTGAAAATCTGTAATATTCTTAAGTAAATGCAATGTAAGTTTCAGGCACTTCTTAAAGTTTAAATTTCTATTTAAAAAAAATATCATCATCATTTCTTGTAACAGTCCTATCTAAAATATAACACATTCTTCATTCCAATACAAAATTATTTCATCATACTTTCCACGATTTTAGAATGTCTGATAATAGTGTGTGTTCGAGAACAGATTGTCCAAAACAGATATTAAGATATGTTTATGCAATACATATTCTATAACCACACTGTTACCTATTTGCAAATCAAACAAGACAATTTTTCTTCACAAACCTTCAAGAGCAATGTCTAATTTTAAAAAAATTATTTTGCAACCTAAAAAATTCAACACTATTACTATAATTGAACCCATGTTTATGAATTAGTTTCAATGATTACTAGGTAAATAAAAAATTTTTTAGCAAATTATCTTCATTTAACTTCTTATAACATGATTTTAGATTATTGATTTATATAAATAAATACTGTAAATAGTTTTAAAGTATTGTTTATAAAATGTTTGAAGATAAGTATAATTAAATCTATATTTTATTTATATTACCTTTAAAACCAGTCTTTTCTTTTTAAATTATGACTAACAAATTAAAAAAGTAAATATTCCTCAAAATATTAATAAGTCAGAAAATAAAATTCATGAAGATCCTCCATCCGTATTTGGACTTAAAATTGTAACACTACTTTGAGAATCACCCATGTCACATGGTGTCAACACAACTGCAATTTCATCATCCGAACTTTCCACTTCACTGCCATATCGCGGTGAGAGTCGAAAATCACGAGACAGATAAGAATTCAGCTTACCACACGAAGCCAAAATAAGTCCCAAATATGGAGGAGATGGTTTCAGAGGACGTGAAACATATTCTGGATGATACTGAACACCGACAAAATATGGATGACCTAAAGATAAAAATGGCATAGATGTAGAAGTTAAATTTTAAAATATTTTATTATTAACAGGATTTTTTTATTTAATACAAATAAATTTAAATAAAACTTTTAAAAATAGTTGCATTTGAATCCATTTTATCAATTTAAAGCTATAAAAATCTTATAAACAATATACATACAACACAATATATCATTAGTTTTATGAGGATTCAAATTTGAAAAAAATCTTTATTAACAATATTATTTATTTCAATTACATTAAGAAAAGTCTTGTAACAATAGATTTCCTCCCCCTAATTAACATTTAAACCCCAAATAAAATAATAAAAACAGATAAAAACAATGATTGAAGAAAAATAAATTAAAATACAATTTAAAAAAAGTTAATAATTATATAATATTCATTTACGTGCTTTTCTGAAACAACAATAATCAATGTGTAATAAGTGTTCGGATTCTGCTATATACTGTTATATTCAATAAAAAAAAATCTTTGAGATAGAGATAATCTAAAAAACCCTTTTTTAGGGTGTATAAATATTTAAAAAATTATGAAAATTATGTGAGGGAACGCTTAATCTAATCCATTCAAACATTATATGTTCATTGTAATATCTAAGATATAATAATTGATCAAAATATTTTACATGATTAGTAAATAAAGGAAAACCCAATCTGGACCTAGCAACATTAGGGTGGCTAGTAAAAGGTAAATTACAGAATTTATTTAAAGTTACATATATTTTATTTAGTTCTTTTGTGATTTTCTCTAACAGAGAGGAGGCAGTCATTGACCAGATTGGTATACAATAATCAATAAGTGATTGAAAATTAGTGAAGAAAATGGATAGTAAAGCAATTTTAGAAAATATCGAACGGCAAAATCTCCATAGGATTCCACAACAAATGGCAAGGGATTTATCTATTCTTTCAACATGAGTTTTGAAACTAAGTTTACTATAAAAAATAACACCTAGATCATTTACAGAGTTGACATAATTTATACATTCGGTATGAATAATGAAAGACAAGAGGATAAATTTCTGGTTAACAAAAAGCAGATTGTGACTGTTTTTTGGGTATTAATTCTTAAGTTGGCCTTTTCAAATAATTTGGGTAGTATGTTTAAATCTGATTGCAGAGAAACAGGGTCACAATTTATTAGTTTAATGTCATCAGCATAGGTTATAACATGTGAATTAAGGTGGCTAAAAATGTTATTCATATAAACTGAAGAAAAGAGGCTGCTTAGAATCAATCCTTGCGAATGCCACAAATCGGATGGAAATCAAGGAATTCAGACTCACTTATTTTAATTTTACTAGGGTATGCAAGAAAGTAATTATTTAACCAAGAATGAAATACAGGATCTAAATCAAATTGCTCTCTTAGTAAGGTTAATAGTATATTGGGAAGAATGGAATTGAAAGCCTGAGAGATATTTATGTAAATAACAAAAACAGCATTTATGTTCAAAATTTTTTAGGATTAAATGAATAGTTTCTAATAGATTACTCGTGGTAGAGTGTAGTGTTTATACAAAAACTTACTTTTTAAAAAACTGGATTGCAAATCTCAACCTTTCTACAAAAACCGGTTTTAACTGGTTTTCGAATTCTCACCCCCCGAAATAGAGATAAAAGATATTTACAACTTATTTTAAAACTTTTTAATTTATTTAAAATATTTTTGAAATCTTTTAAATAACAAAATAAAATCGATAAACGTCTACACAAAACAAAACAAAAAAAAGAAAATACTAGATTATCACATTAAACTATAATATTTACTCCATCAAAAACCATTAAAAAAAACAAACAACAATGAATGCCTACAGAATATTTTATTTTTCATTTTTTCTTTGAAATTGTGGTTTTAGAAAGCAAAGAACCTCTATAGATCTATTGCTTAACCGTGCTCTTATTTTGCACACAAAATTGCCAGAAATAGAGAAAACTCTTTCACTTGTGACTGCGCTGGGGTTTAATCATTTTTAAAGCATTAAATAATAAATCTAAATTTTTCATTCTTCTGTTTATACCCTCTAATACTAAAAACTTTTTTTAGTGTCTTAAGGCTGGATGAAATCACTTCTTCAGGTTCTTGAAGATATTTATGTATTGATTTTTCCATAGCATTTTTTAAAGCTGGTTTGATTTTCTTCTTTGCCACTTTTTCATCATTGCAGTTATCTTCTATAGAATAATTTGGATATAATCTCAATAATATTTATCCAAATAACTTAATGATATCAGATTTTGCAGCTGGCGGAAGAAATATGCTAGATGACTGTCCAAACGTTCTGTGGATTTTGTAAATAAAGTAGGAGTGTTACTAATCCCGTTGTGTTCTCTTTTGAATTCATATCTCTACAGCACGTAACAACTTGGAACTAATTTCAGTTTTAAAATTTTTCAATTTACGTAAGAGAAATTCAAATATGCCTTCACTCATTAATAAATAGGACAAGATTTGTATCTTGTCAGCCTAAGGCATCAGCTGCTAAATGTATTAGTCCTACCTTAAAGTTTTAGGACTAATACATTTAGCAGCTGATGCCTTACAATTTTACAATACTATGCTTTATTCCATATATGAGAAGAAGCAATGTCATTCAAAGCTAAAAAAACACATTCTTTTAAGTGCACAAATCTTTCTATCGTTTTTTCATTGTTGCAAGATTTCTCCCTATTGTAGGAAGAATTGGATGCTTTTTAGGCATAGGGGATTTTTTGTTTTTGTTAGTTTCATGAAACTTAGTATTTAACAATATTCCCGTTTTATGCCAGAGACGATTTTGTGTCAAAACGTTAATGTTTTTAATCAAATAATTAATTAATTTTTATGTTTAAGTATAGGCTCAAAAACCAGTTTTGTAGTTGGGAAAACCCGATTTTCAAATTATATAAATTTCTTCAAAAAATCAGTTTTTCAAAACCGGGTTTTAAAAACTGACAAATCCTAGTAGAGTGATAATGGATATCAGTGTTGATTTAGGAGAAGTTTTGAGGAAATCAGATTATATATATTATAGTAAATACAAATTTCAAACTTTTTAACATGGCTAAAAAAATGGTAATTGGACAAAATGATTTTTTATCTTTTTTGGTATAGCATTAATGGAAGAGACGACCCACTGTTAAGGAATGAAGCTGGACTGAGTTATTCTTGAGAAAACTCTGAAAAAAACAACAGCAAAAGAGGATTTTAGTTTTTTATATAAGACTGCTGGGATATGATCTGGGATAAGCTAAAAGTAGTAACATTTAGGGAATCAATAGCTTTAATAAACTTCAGAAAAAGAAAAGAATGATGATATCTAAAGGTATGGAAGAAAAGAGGTTTGAAATTGGCAGTGGGTTGTAAATGTGAAAATCTGTGTCTAAAATCACATATATCTTAAACAGATTTATCTGGAATAGCTGTAGATTTGGAGGAAATTCTTTTAGAAAAATTTGGGATAAAACTCCAAAAAGTACAGGGGTCAGATGCAAATGATGAAACTACATTGTTAAAATAAGTATGAAATGAAAGGTTGCATTCCTTATAGAACTGTTTTTGGATTATTTGGTGTAAGTATAGATCTCTAGGATTGCCTGATCTTTTCCATTTGTTCCATTATTTTCTCAAATAATTTCTTAATTTTTTTAAAATCAGGACTGAACCACTTAGAACAAGAAATCTAGACTTTTTATATTTTAGAAATTTGTTCATGGTAAACAAAAATATGCTATATATTAAGTAACTAATTTTATACATTTAATAAACTTGGTTAGTTGGAACAAAGAACCAAGTTCATTTATGCCTAACTCTCTTTGCAGAAGTTTTTCCACTCAATTCAGTGATCAACCTGGACAATAGCTGGCTGTGTCATTGTTATTCTTTTACCCAAAAATGGTAAAAACAGTAAAATTGTTTTGTTAGTCTAGAAGGACCAGTTGAGTAAAACTCCAACCTTGATTGGTTAGAACTTTGAAAAGAATCATGAGGTTGAAGAAAAAGAACAGAATGAAATATATTGAATGAAAGACACAAAAACAACACAGACTCATTCACTCACCTTGAGAAAGTTGCATTCAGTGAGTGAGTTGGAGCAACATGAATTGAGGATCATCAGTCAAATGAAAAATGAAAACAGAAAGAGAAAGGAAGCAAAGACATTTGAAGAATCCTTAAAGAAATCATCAAACTTCAAAGAATGGCTCTAGTTCTTTCCAATGTGTACTATCACCAGAGATGAAGAGAAATGAGGGCAAGGTCACACAGTCTAGCATCCAAGATACACTTAATCTTTCAGGCAAGATCAAGATGATATTTTCTTTCTTATATGTTCAACAATGATCTTGTAATGATCTGTAAATTCTCTTGTTATTTTTGAACTTAATAAAAGTTGTTAATTGTAAATGAGCATCTGTCATTCTCATCAAACTCACATGACACTTTATCTTTTGCAAAGAAGTGTCAGAGAAATCTTTATGTTGTCCAGGCCAATTGCTCAAGCCTGATGTAACCTACTATATAATAACATAGGGGCAAACCTTACAGTTCTCATTTTAGTTTACAGGAAAAAATAAATCAAAGTTTTTGTAACTGTCCACAGAAAAGCCTTTGAATAAAAATAATTACATACAAAATACACCTTATTTCTTAATACCTTGTAATTCCATAATTTCCATTCTTTGGCCACTGATATCCTGTCCCACAAACAACATACCAGCATTTTCAAAATCAGCAACAAAATTTGGATTTACTTCATAACGATGTCGATGACGTTCTTCTATACAATCTTGATTACCATAAAGTTTTCCTGATAAAAGTTATTAACAACACTAAATATAATTATATGATTTAAATTCATGAAAATTCTATTATATATATCTATAAAAGCATTTACATAGCTACATAAAAATGCTAGATAGGTCAGAAAAGTAATGAGACATAGTGCATTAAGTGGCAACATGTAGTCATGAAACCAACACTATCTGAAAAAAGCACTTCTACTTGACCTTCAGTGCAAGCTGTAACTTATTAGTGTTTCATTCTATAGCATAGTTCACTTTAACTTTGGACCATTGTGAAAGCTATGGACTGCTGAACGCTAATAAGTAATTCATGAGAAAATATAGTCCAAAGTAGGCATATTATATTATACTTTTAATTAATTACCCTTACAAAATTATTATTCTACATTACAATAATAAATGTACAGGGTGGTTATAATTAAAACTGCCCTACTCAGACCTGTATAGAGTCTGTTCTCGTTGACATATTTTGATGAAACTTGGTATATACGTTATATGGACCATGAGGAAAAGGATATATAATTATATTATTTAATGTAATTTTATGATTTCCATATGGTTGTGGGGATATCTGAAAGATTGTGTCTATAGAGGAGGCATATGAACTCTGTAACATGCGAGTGTCGGTTAGATGTGTGGCCTGGCTGTGGATATATGGCGCTGAGCCTGGTCTACTGCGCGTGTAGGAGTTCCTTTGTCTACCTCCACTTTTGTGTGAGACCTCGTGTCAGAGACTACTGTACTTAAGTTGCTATTCGTTACTATTGTTATTTGTAATAAAGTTTACTAAGTCTCCTTAGGTCTACTCAACTTATTTGAAAGTGTTCAACGCAACCTGGTGTCAGAATAAAACATTTTGTGCTAATCGATCTGTTTGCAATTTCTACTGCCCGATATCATATCATACACTACCATCTAAAATGGACAGAGCACCACTAAAAGCCCCAGCAGAGCTAGTTGTGACTGACGGCAACATGTCTACCATGTGGAAGCTGTGGAAACAGCGTTATGAATGGTTTGCGACAGCCACACAACTATCGTCAAAACCGCCTAATGTTCAAGCAGTAATCTTCATGGCGGTCATAGAACAAGCTGCAACGGTCATCTTCAATACCTTTTCGCTCACAGAGGAGAAGAAAATGGATCCACTAATAATCCTTCAAAAGTTTGATACATATTTTGCTCCCCAAGCAAATGAAACGTATACTTGCTGGTTGTTAAACAGGCACATGCAGTCGGAAGGTGAGTCGTTTGATAAATTCTTGACTGATCTTAGAACCAAAATTCGGGAATGTAATTTTGGTATACAAGAGGACAATCTCTTAAGAGACAAAATAGTGCAGAGCATACGCTCTGATATGATTAGAGAACAATTGTTTAGGGAACCCACTATGATGCTGGATTGTGCTATTCAGATCTGTAGAGCCAGTGAGTCTGCGTCCATTAACTGTGAGAGATGCGACCTAGAGTGGAATTTGTGAACAGTGATGTAAATTCTCTAAAATTTTCGAAAAAAAAGATGATTCCAGCAATGCAAGCAAATAATGCTGCAGAGCGTGTGTGTTGGTGATGCAGCATGTTGCATGAGTACCAAAAGTGTCCAGCATTTAAGGTCCAATGCCACCAGTGTTCAAAAAAGGGTCATTATGCTAGAAATTGTCCTTCTAGATGGCAAAAGTCACAGCAAATTGCAGTTCCCTGAGGAGTCGGACAGAGAACGCAAGTATGATTGTTTGTCTATGTCAGAGTTGCTCCAGAACCAACCCACATTTCTGAGTGTTTCCCAATCATGGTGTGTTCCGGTCAGATTCTCTGGTGGAATTTCCACTGTGTTCAAGTTGGACACTGGAGCAGATGACGACGTCATGCCATTTTCCTTAGTTCAACATCTTAAGCTAAAAGTAATTCTTAGTGTCGTATATCGCATTCATTCCTTCAACCACACCTATACGCCAGTGCTAGGTGAATGTGTTGCTAGTTGTGTTGTGGAAGGTCGTAGTGCAAGAATAAAGTTCATTGTTGTGGAAGGCGAATATTCTCCGTTGCTAGGCAAACATACCGGTGAAAAGCTCAATCTCATTCGCCGAGTAGAAATAGTTGAACCGGAAGTTGCAGTGCCAGATAATATTTTTAGAGGTATTGGCTGTATCATAGATTTAGTGTATTACATAGAATTAATAGACAATCCAGTTCTTCGCGTGACCTTGAGCACTTTTAGCTTGATCATAATGTCCAGCTCCTTCTTGACTTCTGCACGAATTGCATATGGTATATTTTGCGGTGGATGAAGTCAAGAAGGAGCTGGACATTATGGTCAAGCTAAAGGTGCTCAAACCAGTCACCCACCCGACACCAGCAGTGAGTTCATTAGTGGTAGTGCACAAAGAGGGTAGGATCCACTTGTGCATGGATCTGTCAGACATTAATAAAGCCATCAAAAGGCATAATTTTCCACTGAAAACCATAGAAGACATAGCAGTGCAGATAACTAATGAATGCTACTTTACCCTGTTAGATGCCTGAAAAGGATTTTAGCAATTGCCTGTTACACCACATACTGCTGACTTGCTAACAGTGAATACTCCACGGGGCCGATACTCCTTTCAACGTGTGCCATTCGGTCTGGCATCGGTACCTGAGATTTTCCAGCAGGTAACGCAGAACATCTTGAAGGGCTGCCAAAACACAGAGTGTTGTATGGATGACATTTTGATCTGGGCAGACAATACATCAGACTTATGTAAATTCACCAATGAAGTACTATCCTGCCTATACAAGTGGGGTTTTAGATTAATTAAGAAAAATGTGCATTTGAGCAAACATCAGTAAACTTTCTGGGTCATATCTTCAGTGCTCAAGGCATCCAGATTGACCCCGAAAAGGTCGAAGTTATCAACAGTTTGAGAGTCCCCACTAACACCATGGAGTTACAGCGATTTTTAGGAATGACCAATTATGTTTATAAATTCATTCCGGGGTAATCCTCTATAACTGAACCCCTTCACTTGCTACTCCAAAAAGGCATGACCTGAACTTGGGACCATCAGCAACAGAATGCTTTTGATAGTTTGAAAACTTCATTGAAAAAAGCTCCACTACTGGCATTCTACAATGTCAATAAAGCGGTAACGCTATCAGTAGATTCCAGCTCATATGCCATGGGAGCGGTGCAGTTGCAGGAAAGATGCCCGATTGCGTATTCCACAAGGGCACTAACTGAGGCTCAACAGAGATACCCACAGATTGAGAAGGAAACATTCGCAATGTGGCATGGGTGTATAAAGTTCCATGACTACATCTATGGGAAGCAGTTAACAATTGAAACCAACCATAAGCTGTTAGAAAGCATTGCAAAAAAGTCCCTGAACACAGCACCACCTCAATTACAACATCTGTTATTCGAAGTTCTCCAATATGCACCTACAGTGGTATACAAGCGTGGCAGAGACATCGCTGTGGCCGATGCTCTAAGCTGGAACTGTGCAACAGTAATTTCCTGTGACCCACTAGATGATTTTATTGTTGCTGTGGATGTTCCACTGGCGAAATGCAAGGTAGCTGACTTACATCAAGCTATGGAAGAGGATATAAAACTACAGCAACTTATTACAAACATACAAGCAGGCTGGCCAGACTTGATTGATCAAATTCCAGTTACCAATCGTAAACTTTGGATGGACAGAGACGAACTATCAGTGTACAAAGGACTCATCTTTAAAGGGAAAAGACTTCTAGTGCCCTTAAAACTCTGTCCCGCTTATCTCCAGAAGGTGCACCTGGGCCACCCTGGGATTCAATTAATGCTCAACCAAGCTAGACAAATCATTTTTTGGCCGGGTATGACCCACAAGATAAAGAACATTACTGTGGCTTGTTACATTTGCCAGGCCACGGCTTGTGCTCCTGATCAGGAGTCTCTCCTCATGAAGCCTGTACCACGATATCCTTGGCAGCATCTCGCCAGTGATTTGTTTGAGGTGGCAGGTGACACCTATGTGCTAGTGGCTGACAGTTACTCGGGCTTCTTTGAATACGAAAAACTAAACAATCCCACCACATTAGTAGTCATCAACTTTCTAAAGCATGTCTTTGCAGTGCATGGAATTCTGAACATCCTGGAATCCGACAATGGGCCTCAATACTCATCTCATCAGTTCCGTCAATTCTGTTCACAGTGGAAGATCAATCATGTGACTGCCTCTCCCAAATATCTTCAGTCCCACAGGCTAGCCAAGAGGTACGTACAAACAGCCAAATCTATCATCAAACGATGTCGTGCTGATGGAACAGATGAATCCCTGGCGCTTCTAAATTGGAAGAATCTACCACTCAGTGGTCTTGGTTCCCCTGCACAGCATTTGTTTGGGAGGCAGACTGCAACATTATTCCCAATTCACCCGTCTGCAAGGTCCGTAGGGTTTCAAGATGTGTTTCCCAAACTACAATCCACTCGCACCTCACAAGCACAATGTCATCAGACTGTTGAACGTCCTTCATTGCCCAAGCAGTCATCAGTGAGACTCCAAACTGTTCATAGTCATCAGCAATAGTGGAAAGGCGACTTCCACAACCTCGTTCATACTTAGTGCATACTACAAATGGTTCATTGCTACATCGAAATTCTTCAATGCTAATGCCAACAAAGGCCCAGTTTCCACTTATGCCTATCTCAGCACTTCCTGCACAGGACCCTACTGTGCCAGAAGGTAACACTGAGCTGACCGACAGTGAATCCAAGAACAGTCAAGGTATGGTTACAATGACTCGCTTCGGCAGAATCATACGTCCTCCAAATAGCCTAAACTTGTAAAAAGAGTTCAGTTCAATGTATTTGCAATCTAGCAAGGTCTTAAAATAAATAAAATCAAAGGGAAAGATGTAACATGTGAGTGTCGGTTAGATGTGTGGCATGGCTGCCAATAGATGGCTCTGAGCCTGGTCTACTGCACGTGTAGGAGTTCCTTTGTCTACCTCCACTTTTGTGTGAGACCTCGTGTCAGAGACTACTGTACTTAAGTTGCTATTCGTTACTATTGTTACTCATAATAAAGTTTACTAAGTCTCCTTAGGTCTACTCAACTTATTTGAAAGTGTTCAACGCAACCTGATGTCAGAATAAAACATTTTGTGCTGATCAATCTGTTTGCAATTTCTACTGCCCGATATCGTATCATACACTACCATCTAAAATGGACAGAACACCACTAAAAGCCCCAGCAGAGTTAGTTGTGACTGACGGCAACATGTCTACCACGTCGAAGCTGTGGAAACAGCGTTATGAATGGTTCGCAACAACCACACAACTACCGTCGAAACCGCTTAATGCATTAACAAAGATAAAGGTTCATTGAGTTGAAGTGTTTTTTAAGCCATATTTTATTGTTTTCAAAATCATCAAACAAAATTTTTTAAATATTTACAGTTAAGGGGGAAAAATGAGATACTTTTCATTCCAGATAGGTTCAATTTATTTTTAAATTAATAGTCAAAACACAAAGTATACATAATGCAAATAAATCATAATTTAAACAACTACAACTCATAAAAATAAAACTCACAGATTAATTTCTCATAAGTTATTTCTAATTAAAGAGCAAATGTTTAATGAAAGAAAACAATTAATACATTTAGGAATATTAATATTTTTTAAAGAGAATGTTTAACACAAAATATTTGATAGTGTTTTATTGTTATTTGGTATAATATTTTTACAAATTTGTTAAAAATTTTATGAATATTTTAAGAAATTGTAAAAGTTTAGAAATTTTGATAGATTTACATATTATAAAACAGTTAAAATATAAAAAGCAAAATGTTTTTGTTTATAAGTTTTAAAAAAAAATTAATAAAAAAAAACTTACTTAAAACAGAATCTTTATTTTTAAATAAAGTTTGTCGTTTACCCAATCTCATAGTGCCACCCATTTTTCCAGGGTTATGTTCTGGCATATCTATTACCTGCAAGTATTCAAATATTAACGCATTTATTAATTTTTAAAATTAAATAATAGGATAATACATACCACAGGTTTAATTGTTTCACTATCAGATTCTGTAGAATTAGCTTCTTTCCAGTCTAGAACATTTCGAGCAAATTCAATTACAGCACATTGAAGTCCCAAGCACACTCCTAAATAAAATATTTCATCATAACATTATTAATTTCATAATATTCATACTTTATATAACATTTATATGTAAAACTTATACAGTGAAATGTCAGTATAACAAGCACCAGTTTAACAAAATTTTCGGTATAATAAATATAGCTCGAATTCCCTGCCAGTTTCCTATTCAATTCAATGCAAAAATGTTTCAGTTTAACGAATACCATTATAATAAAAATTCTGTCCATTACAAAAGAATAATATCTCTCCAAAACTGGGTTTGTATAAACATACAATGCACAAAACCAAAACCAGCACTGTGAAAACAAAAAATTTACAGATGTTTTCATCTATACAGAAATAGACATCGTCAGGTAAACGATATAGAACAAAATGGCTAATGAAAATAGAATCATTTTTCAATTTCGCTAGCCATTTTATTCTATATCGTTTACCTGACAATGTCTATTTCTATACAGACAAAAACATTTGTAAATTTTTTGTTTTTACAGTGCTGGTTTTGGTTTTGTGTGTTGTACAAAAGAATCGTTTTATTATAACAAAATCTATAAATGCATAAATCATTCATTATTAGTAAATGATGAATATTATGTCAAACAGTCTGGCAACATTAATTTTAATGTCTAATTCAACTGGCAACACTAATTTTAATCCTTAGTTATGGTTTTGTTTTGATGTTCTTACTCTACAGTTCTTTTCTTTTTAAGTTTACAAGAAAAAATGAAGAAAACCAAACAACAAAAGCAGTTTTCTTTGAAAGAGAATAATAGAATATTAGATAACATGTAAAAAGGAATTAAACAAAAAGATGTGCCTGACAGCCTACTGGAATGCTGTGTCACAGTGCTGGATTTTATCGAAAAAACTTTGATTAAAGAAACAACGTAGACAAAAATTAGACTTCTTTTAGCAGAAATAACAATTAAAGAGGCAGGATTCCAACTAATTGGTACTATTAATTGTTATTTTAGTTTTTCACTCATGATATTTTTTCATAATGTTTTATTACAGATTAGTTTTTATTTTAATTTAATATAACTTACATTCTGAAAATGTGAAATTTGGTTTCATATAAATAATAATAGACAACTGCACTTTTAGAAACTTTTTTACTTCAAAATGTGAGCAATTTTTATTATCATCAATAAATTTCTTTTATCCTTGTATTTTTGACTGTATTTCAATATAACTAAATTTCAGTATAATGAAAATATTTCAAAAGGCCCCTCAATTTTGTTATATCAACACTTCACTGTAATTATCAAATGTTTAGCAATTTTCTATAAAATTATTCATTTTAAATTTAAAGATAAAATTTAGAATTTTTGATAGATATTATTATAGCTATTATTTGCATCATCATCTGGATTTATCTTATTCAGCTTAAAAAAATGCATAACAATTTCTATTAGAATAGCATAGTCAGTCATAAAATTTGATTTCTATTCCTAGTGATAGAATGCTTAATATCTTTACATATTAATTAAGCTGAAAACAGTTTATATAATGTGTAAAGATATTAAACAAAATGCTTCTGAAATTTTAAATTAGATGAAGTTATATAATTAAATGTAATCATCAAAAAGTATATTCTATATATTAGTTTAAATTTATTCTAAAAGAAATTTTTTGTTGTTAAAGACCTGTAAAATTTTAAATCTATAATGAGCAATTATTTATTGTGACATTGTCACAATGCTGGGCTGCAATTTTTAATCATCTTTTTAATTTATTTAATTTAAAATATATGCTCTCCACCTCAAATTAGTAGTGGCTTTTTCTTGTAACCATATTTTTCCTTTAACAATAGAGTTGTGCCCATCATCTATCTAGCACCGTTCAGGGGAAAATTTTTGAATTGAAATAACAGGACTTCCAGTTTGCATTGGAAGTTTGTATATAGTTAATAGGGTCCTTCTGTCCCTAAGGTTTCCATATCTAAATTTGTCTTTCATCTATCTAACTCCATTGTCAAGATTAAAGAAAGACAGATTGATGGACAATAGTGGGAATTTATAGGTCTACAATTTTTTCAAATTGCAGCCAAATAATCAAATATTTTTTTCATTTTAATAAAGAAAAATAACGTCAATTAAAGAAAATGTCTGAATATTTTTATAGGAAACATTATATGTAATTTTTAAAATAAATACCCATAAAAGGTTTCTGAGATTGTCTTGCCCACTGGATAGCTGCAATTTTCCCATCAATACCTCGAGTACCAAATCCTCCAGGTACAAGTACACCACTGAAAAGATATTAAAAAAATTACTATATATGATTATAAATATGTTTAAATAAGCTTTATTTTAAAAAAAAGAAACTATTATTTCAGTTAATATTAAATAATCATTTCTTATAATTTTTTAAAACATATTTTATTAATAAATTCATTATTTCTTTCTCATTTATCACACTGTATCTACATAATAAAACGTGAGTTTAATTTAATTTCTTTTAAACTATTACAGATTCATGTTACTGAATCTGTATTAATTACCGTATTTTACAGACTATAAGACGCACCTGAATTTTGGAGGCAATTTTTCAAAGAAAAAAATGCGTCTTATAGTCCGTAAAATACGGTAATTAATAAACAAATAAATTTTAATTAATAAAAATAGAAGAATGTTTATAGACAATTTTAACATAATGAAGTAACAAAAGACTCCAAATAAAGGTTGACTAACCAATGTGAGTTATTTTATTTCTCACTAAACAGTCAATTAAGCTATCATTTTATGCTATTTGAAAATCTTTTCAATATTGCATTCCATTAACATTAATCTTTTTACTCCTCTTACAATAATATACTACAGACTAGATTTCATTTCTTCTAAATAGATTTTTATAATCATTACTTCTATTTTAAAATCCAGGTTTAAAATTCATCTGATTCTTTTTAAGGAGTATCTTTTTAGGAAGAGATACAATTAATTAATTAAAATTATTTTTAAAGAAAACCCTTAAGAATAATTAAGAGCTGTCATAAAGTCTTTCTAAAATCTAACTTTTATACAGTAGACTCAATAAATCAAAGTTGCTTAATATAAATTTTGTTTTTTTCAACACATTGTGTTTGTATAAATCAAAGTAGTTTTGCAATTATATTTCACTAACTCAAAATTTAAGATTAGGAGACTTTATTTCATGTCTAATTTTTTGCTTTCTTTGGTTTTTCATCAAGATGCCAATCACAAATTAGATGAAAATCGGTATTATTTAGAATTATTGCACATCATAAAATTCAAAATTTTAATGGTATTTTGCACCTGAAGTAACCATCTTAATCTTAAATACAAACTGACCGATAAAATCTTAATACGTCAAAATCATTAGTTTTTAGATTTCGAAACTTTAAAACTGTAAAGAACACTTGTGTAATTTGACAACTTACAGAATTATTGGTCAATCAAATTTATGAATTCTATATATATATATATATATATTTCAACCTTTTTAAAAGGTTTTCTAGAAACTTCATCATTCATAAAACAAGATGATTTCAAAGTGGTCAACCAAATCAAAAGCACTTTCAACAAGAAGCAATGAATTATCAACGACAAACTTACGAAATAGACTTTTTTCACTAATAGTATCATTATTTTGTACATATACATAACTAAAGAAATAATAAAATATAATAAATTTACATCTAACTACACTGTTTGTATTGTGATATTTACATCCTCATTACAATAATGATAACTTCCATAATTTGAAATTTTGTTAACTCAGAAATTTTTCTATTCTTTCCATTCTAGATCATTAAGAGTCTAATGTATTAGAATTTTTTATTTGATTTATCCAATTAATTTAATCACTTTGGGACTTACCTAAACTAACAATGATAACCAATAGATAACATTAAACAAAACAAGTAAATAATACAACTAGAGGAATTCTGGTTTCATTAACTACAATAAAAATACATGTTAAAACAATTAAAAGATTGAAAATTTATTAAGTAATAATAGTAATTATTATTTTATTTATTTATATCTATCCAGTATTGTTTGTCATGGGATGCAGAATTTGTTCAGAAATTTTTTCCCCAAAAATCATTGCACACCAACTCACAAAATAAAATAACATTTTATAAATGAATTAATAGCTATTACTATATAGTTTAGAAAATTCAAATTAAATTATACAAATAATTAAGTAGGCCTACCATATAATTTCCTGGACAACACTAAACTGATTAAAAATTTAAAAATTAAAAGGACACTTCAATTTAAGTAGAAGTCATTGACATAGGATAGTATATACATTTATAAACTTGATGTAATATGTTGATTAGTTAATGGAAATAAAATTAAAGTTAAATGGAATAAGCATTGTCACTAACACCATAGATCAGTGGCATACCCAGGATCTGAACAAGAGGGGGCAAAACTCATAGTTTCTTTGAGTGCGAGAATAGCAGCAAACAGCAAAATAGTTCTAAAATTTCACAACAGATGGCTCTTCTTTAGTCTAGTCACAATATTCATTATTCAAACTGATATTAAATTGATAAGTCTGTGCTATATGTCTGTGTGTCAATTACTAGACTTTAATTTTTCTTCTAGGGAGAGGCAGCTGCACTTCCCTGCCCCTCACCGGGTATGTCCTTATTATATATGACTTATTTTTAGCATGGGAGCCCTAATTAACAACTTTTTGATGTTCAAAAGTGCTAAATTTCTTTATGGATTTTTTTCCAAAAAATTATTTAAGAAATGCACAAATTCTTTTCTAGAAGATACAATATTTTTAGAGTTTTTGACTGACTTTTTCATTATTATTATTTTTTTGTAAACACGACCATATTTTCATGGCATTTTACAAAATTTATTATAAAATAAAAAATATTAATGTCAAAAAAATATATATATATTGTTAGGGACTAAACTAAAGTAAGCGTCAATATTGCAAACTGTGTATGAATTAGCAACCCCATCACCCATGCAAGACAGCTCGAAACAAGAAGAGACCTGTTTTCAGTTGCGCACCAAGTTATGGATATGTGAACAAGTGCATGTATAATCTTAGATTAGAATAAAGTTTAATTCTAAGTTAAAGGACTGCCTCATCATTGTTCTAACATATATATATATATATATACACACAACTAAAAGAAAATGAAAAATAAGTTAATAAAAGTTTTATTTAACTATTTAATCAAGACAATTCAGAAAAAGTTTTTAAATGCAGTTTATTAATTTGCAAATTTTCCATATTGAGATTGAGTGAATATTTCATTCTAATTCAAGCTGACATAAATTTTTATCCATTAAATAGTGTTGAAAAAAACTGCATTTTCTTTTTTTGGTTATTTTTAAATCTCTGTTTAAATTAAATTTTTCATAAAAACTGAAACTGACTCATCCCCACTTCAAGTAAATAACTATGTAAGTAGGCGGTAATGTTCCAATTTCACTTTTAAAACACAGGTAAATGTTTTCAATTAATGTCTATAGGCTTAGCTGAGATGCTACTCTATTTTATTAAAATATTTTTGCAGCTATTGCTATATTATTATTTTTCTATTGCAAATTTTCCCAGGACTGCTTTAATTTTTCCCAAATTTCATTTGTGTATTCAGAGATATTCTGCATCTATTGTTTGTCTGCTACAAACTTGAACAACAGCCAGCTTATATTAGCAATTCAATTCCAACAAATAATAATTAAAACAATTAACATGTAATGTTTAAAGCACTGATTAAAACTGCCAACAATAACTGATAATGAGCAAATGTTATCAGCCAAATGTTAACAGATAATAGTAAAAAGTATTCCTGATTCATTGAAAACAATGAAAACAATAATTGGAATTTGATTCCAATTAGAAAAGTTTTTATAATGAACTTTAACTTCTATGTTTTAGGACCTGCTAATTTTCATAACATTATTTCATTAACAATTGGTCAACATTATCAATGGACAATAAGTGAAGACTATAATAATAATGTATACTTGAAAAAACAGTATTTTATTTTAAAATGTTTTCAAATAAATTACTTACTCTGAAACACACAATTGTTGCCAAGCTTCATGATAACGAACAGGATTCTTTTGTTTCATCGAATCTTCCAAATCTTCAGCCTCTACATACTATTAAGAAATTTAAAGTTTAGAAATTAAACCATATAACTGAGCTATAGTGATTAATTCTACAAAACTTTATCACATTTAAACATTTAATGTAACATTTCATATTTTTATAAAATAATTAAGATCAAAATGTTTTGATTATTATTCTTTTTATTATTACTAGAAGTTTACTAAAAAGATATTTAATAGATTATTTAGTCTATATATATAAAATTTATAAAAATCATAGAGAAATAATCTTATTTTAAAGAATGAAGAAACAAAATGAACAACAACAATCACAATTTTCTTCTGATCTTTCTTCATAGGCTACTTGAAAAACAATGATATAATTATTTATATATTTGTAAAACAACAGGTTTATGTGGTGTTTGTACAGTGTTAACATGTGTTTATACAAATAATTATGACAACAGTATTTATGTGGTGAAAGTTCAAAGGTTGTATAATGAAGGTGATTTTGCCAGCCACTTTAAAGTGTGGGAAGAAATTTGGTATTTTTGCATTCATGACATCATTTATTATCTTAACAGATATGTGCTGACTTAGATGTAATTTTTTATAAATCATTTATTGAAAAAAGCAAAAATGTTCAAAAAGTTACACCTACTTGATA
Organism: Centruroides vittatus; assembly: GCF_030686945.1. Classification (NCBI taxonomy): domain Eukaryota; kingdom Metazoa; phylum Arthropoda; class Arachnida; order Scorpiones; family Buthidae; genus Centruroides; species Centruroides vittatus. The sequence continues at coordinate 7,424,986 of NW_027122706.1, read as the reverse complement.
ACTACAAAGCAAACAAATCACTATATCAATTTTTATTAGTCACTTAGATCATAAATGATGTTATAAATGCAAGAATACTGAATACATTTCCCAGCCCTTGAAGTGACCAGCAAATTGCCTTCATAACTTGACATTTGAACTTTTACTGTTTAAACTGACCTTCATTCATCCTTCTGTTTGTAACAACAGTTTCATTTTTTTTTTTTTTTTTGTCTATTTCCATCCATGTTGTTTTCCATGAATTAATAATTAATCAACATTTATGTTTTGACATAATTTTTATGTTCCATTTAAAATACCCTTTTTAACCTGTTTGCTATTTAGAATTCAATTAAAACAAGATTTTTAGATAATAATATACAGTAGATATATTTTAGATACAGTAGATACAGTAAAATAATAATATTTAGATTAGATAATATACAGTATATATATTTTAATAATATATCTACTTATACTTTTCAATATATCTAAATTCCCAAAACAAATTTCATGTTTTCATTATCCATTGTATTATTCAGTACATGATGATCACATTAAAAGTATTGATGCCAGCATGTACCTCCTAATAGTGAACACCTTTAAATAGTGAACAAACTTCTCAGTCCAACAGTGTTCACTATTCAGAAGTTATACTGTACTTTTCTATCTATTTATAGAAATCAATTAACTTTAATAGGAAATTAGTTAAATATTCATAAAAATTTTTAAATAATTTATTTAAAAAACAATTATTAATATAAATGCTTTTACCTTTAATATACATTTATAATTGCAGGCAAGAGAAGCATGCTGTAAAGCTTTGATCACTGAAGCATAAGAGTCTTTCAATTGGGTATATTTTCCCACTAAAGCAATAGAGACTATTTTAGTCAGATGATCAGACCTTTCTGCTAGTTCTTGCCACTTATTCATTAAACGTCTTGGATAGGGCATTGGAACAGGTAAGTGTAATCTTTCAACAAAAAATGATACCAAGCCTTGATCTTCCATGAATAATGGAACATGATATAAAGAAGGAACATCTGGAATGCAAATTACCTAAAGAAAAATAAGTTGTTTTTAGGTATTAAAAACATTCTAATTGAATTATTATAAAATGATCATATCTGTACTTTTTTAAACTACTCTTTTAAAGTTTTTGTTTTAATTTTTCTCTCTTTGTCCTGTGAGCACTAAGAGTGTCATTTTTTCACACCCATATCAGTTTGGCCAGGCCCACAATAGGGGTGTCCAGGTTGTGAGGAAAAGAACCTCCAAGACAGACATCAATGAAAAATTCCTAGAGTTGCTTGCACAAATTCATTCCCGAGTCCCCAGAATGTTAGCTACCTTGAGGTAGGTGATGCCTTAACAACCTTGACCATCCATCCAGCCACCATATTTTTAAAGTTTTAATTTTCAGTTTCTTTTACTAGATGTTAGGATTCATTAATAATATATTTTAAAACTACTTCTTTTTAATAATAAATATAAACATTAAAAATTCATAATATTAAAATTGAAATATATTATTGAAAATGATAGATTTTATTACCATAAAAACAATATTATTCAATCTAAAAAGTAAAACTTTTAAATAAGAAAATAAACCAATTATTTATTTTAACAAAATTTTGAGTAGAAAATAATGACATACACCAAATTTATTTATTTATTTATTTACTTATTTTATTTATTAAATTATATATTAGAAGCAGCACAATCAAGTGGCTCTCAATTTAGCCTCGTCCCAAAAAAACAGACATTATTACCTGATCTGTATTTTAAAACTATCTTTTGGTGTTAATAATTTTTTGAACCAAAAAAAAAAATAACATAAACTTGTTAAAATAAATTGTACATTTTTAGCAAGTACTTTTTATAAAATAATTTCCAGCTAACAGTGAGTAAATTTTTCTGACAAACCAAACACATTGAACTGCAAAATGATCCCATAAAAAAGTTTCAAACTAAACTTACATGTATTTCTATATTTACAAAAATAACAATATGCTCCAAAGTTTAATGTAAATATATGTAGCTGCACCCAGAATCTCCTTCGAAGCTAAAGCACATAAAACAGATTATTGGCTTTTAAAAACTTGAATAAGCATAACCATCCAATAGTCCTCTTAAAAAAGAAACTTGCTCAACACCTATAATGCTTAGTTAGTGACATGTATTCAAATCAGGAATTCAAACTACAGTATAAGTAGATTGTGTGAAGTCAAGCTGGTAGATCAATATATATCAATAGTTTTATAAAATCAATGTATGCATCTTATACCCTTCTGTTAACCCTTTTGAGGTAATGCAATTCATAGAAAAATTATTAGAAAACGAAATTAAGATTAAGACAGTTTTTACAAGATTTTAAATTATACAATGTGTAACCAAAAGGTACGTCTATCTATCGTTTGTATATTCATTTTTTGTGTAACTTCTCTCTATTGTAATAGATAAAAAATATATATTACATTATAGTTGACTGAAGACGGGCAAAGCCTGAAATGTGTACAAAACTACATACCATATCAACTAAACTGAATAAAGATATTTGATGGAAAAACTTGCCAAGTGTCTTTGGAACACAACACAACACTAGTGTTTACTAAGCCTGAATTATAGAACGAGACATGGTTTCATCAAACAAATCAACAAATCAACGGAAACTAGAAATGGCGAGACTCATCAAACAAAAATGCAAACAAGCCAACACCAGGATTACAGACACGAAGAGAAAATACAAGGTGAGATAGAAAAACTTTCTATAGACTTGAAGTACCTAAGAATGCACCTGAATGAATGAACACTCCTTAGAACATTATTTTTGCCAAAATCAATCTCGGAAGCTGTACCTACAAGAGAAAGAAATTATATCAACTTTAAAATTCTCAGAGCAGCGATAAAATACAAATATATAAAAATTAGAAGATTAAAAAGAACCCTGAGTAAATGAAATATCCAAGTGTAATGTATAAGTCACTTTGGATGTAGTTGATTGATCTACCAAACCAATTATCTTAGGTACAGGAAAAATTTTACAACAGATGAGAATTCCAATGGCTTCACTCTTATTGACCATCTTAGCAGTAGTAGATATGAGGAAATTGGAGGAACTTAAATTTGATAGACCCGTTACAATTCCATTTCTCATATTTTCATACAGGTATGAAGATGACATATTAATAGGATGGCAGCATAAAAGAGCTGATTTCACTATATTTTTAAACCATAACAACAACAACTTTCCATGTATCAACTTTACACTTGTAAGGAACTGAGTCCGAGCGTTATTTTTATTTTATTATTATTTCCGTTTTATTATCTTTTGTTTGGGGCTTATGTTTATTTAGGACGAAGGTTCCCCACCACACTCTTGTTAGTAATGAAAAATGAAGATAAAACAACTCACGAAAAAAATAAGCGCCGTAGGAAAATCTTGCGCACTTGCGCTGCCCGGCGGAAGTAACAGTCCGCAGAAAAAAAAATGGAGGGGGGAGTCCCCACATTCACTAGTAAAGAAATACTTGATAAACCGTCTTAACATCCCAGAAAATTATGATAAATACTTTGTAAACGGTTTATAAGCTTTGTCGGAAACTTAAAGCTGCCAGAAAAGAAAATTAATGTTAGCAACTAAGTATGTAAATAAGGGGAGTAGCCCAGCTCAAGTGTGACGTCACCTCACAGTATAAAACCCGTACATTAACCGAAGAAGGAGGGATGAATTCCAAATCGAGGCGACTTTGAGAGCGAGGTAAATTCGAAAGCGAAGTATTTTCTGATAGAAGTCCAGATTGATAATTGGACGATCCAAGGTGTTAAAGAGGAGTTCGATTGACAATTTGACGATATCGAAAGGATTGAGGAAATAGTTTCTTCGTATAGTGAGGTGACGGATAGACGTTTAATTAGTAAGAGATTTTGTTCATAGTTTCTAAGTATTTGATTTGTCGAAATTTCAAAGGGGAATTAATATTAAGTTAAGCTAAGTAGCTGAGTTTATTGTCGGGTTGACTTGTTGATTTTCGTTAATAAATTTTGTTTGGATTATTGACATTTGTACATAGTACATTCTAGTTGCTAATTAAATATATTTGAACTTTTGATCTGATTTGATATTTATCGTTATTATTACTAATTTTTCGGTGCACGAAAAATTTGCCAGGCCTGGGCTTTTCTTTTTAAGAAAAGCCCAGGCCTGGCAAATTAATCTCGAATCCGCGTAAAGTACCCGTTAGGTTAACGGAAGTTTTGCCGACCGCAATTATTTGTCGGTTTCCTAAGATACTAAAAATAATACTTTACACACTAAAAGCAAAGGACATCACAACAGTAGCATTCCTTGATTTATTAATATCCTATCAAAACAGTAACTTCCAGTTCCAATATCATAAAAATGAATTACCACTAGTATTCTCTATCAACAAAACATACTAGTTTAGCAAATTTGTCAATACACCATTCATTTCTCACATAAGAAGAGTTTACAATTATTCTTTAACTTAATCTTCCTTGAAGATAGAGTTAGAAGTTATTTATTTGTAACTCAATGAATAATTGTGGTTTTTCTACTTTAAAATTTAAGCATTCAAAGGATAAAGGATATTGCAAAGGATATAGGGATGGAAGAAAAATGCAATTTATACTGCATTTTTCTTCCATCCCTACATCCTTTGCAGAAAATATGACATAAATTATTAAAATTATGTAAAACTTTCCTTTCCAGTTACCAGTATTGTCACTGCTAACTATAGACATTCTGATAGCACAAAATTATTGATACTAGTATCATAAGTAATTTTAAAGTATCAATACTGTATCAGTATTGATCTTAGATCTTGATACCAGCCAATATCAGCATCAGTTATCAAAACTGGAAATCTTGCCGGCTGTTGCTGTTCAGTCTGTGCTTGATATTGAAACACTTTGTGTAATTGAAACTTTTAATTTTAACATAAATAGCAAGATTTATTCTAATTAGTTATTATCAACAAACTGTTAAAACTGATTTCTAATTCAAACTAAATGTTACCAATACTGTATCAGTTAATTTGAGATATTAATATATTTTCAAGTTTTTCAAATAATTGGTTGAGTTATTTGTAAATAGTAATCTCAACTCTAAGCTTACTGTATAAAGATTCTGAAAATAAAAATTGATGTAATAAATTTATTGATTTTTGGTCATTAATATTTACTATATAAGTTTAACTTAATCAAAAATAGTGTAAAATTTGGTTTTGGCTGAAATTGACTTTAAAATCCAAATTTGGTTTTGGTTTCAGATTTGACTGCAAAATCTAATTTCACTCAGATCTAAATCTAACCTGTCTGTGAAAAATGTAATGATACCAGATCTGACATCTGAGGAAAAGTATAAATACCAATACCAGTATCAGACCAAAAATATTGAGTATAAAAATGCTTGGTAGTGAAGGTAAGTATTGATATAGTATTGGTATCAGCAGTATCAGGACATTCCTATTGCTAACTTTGAGTAGATTGCATTGCAATGATAAGGATACTTGGTAAAACAAAGAAAGAACAGGAGTATATGCCATGCTACTAGGAAAACCTGGAAGCAGATCTTTGCTTCCAGGTTTTCCTAGATTGTTTCTCTCTGTTGTTCCAATCTGGAACAACAGAGAGAAATTTAATCAAATGCATTGCAGAACATCAGAGATGCAAAAGAACAATGGCATTAGTTATCCTAGTCTCAGAAGACAATTATGAATCAGTGGGACAAATTAAAGTTGTTGTTCAGCCCAAGAAACCAAAAAATATTATTCCTGGCAAAAACCATATATTAAGACTAACAATGCATGCAGCATTTCCACATTAAAACTTGCAACTGTATGGAATAATGTCATTCCTTGTCCGCAACAAGTATAACTCTCTCCAACATTTTATAAAAGAAAAACAAATGTTAATATTAAAAAATTTATTTTTGTTTAAAATTTAAAACAGCATTCAAAAGCAATCATTCAAATTTGTTATGTATTTTTGAACTTTAATTAACTGAAGAAGCTTTATCTTTCCAAAAAGCAAAAGCAGTTTTAATTAAAGAATCTGTTCATATTGTGGAAAGTGTAAAATTATTCCTTTTGGTTTACTCTCAACAAGATAAAGTAAGAAACTTAATTCAACAGTAGTAAATTATGCTTCATTAATTTTTGTGTTCTATACAAAAAATGTTCATGATCTTTTCATGATCAGAATGTTTATAAATTATTTTAAATTTTGTTCATCAACTAGTTATTGTTCTGTTTTTAAGTTTACTTTTAATGTTATTAAGTTTGAATCTGACAATGAGATATAGTAGTCTAAAAACATGTTATATCAAATTGCATATTTTGGCTCCTTAAAATTATTAGCATTGTGTCTTATGAATGAAATAAATAAGCTATTTTGAAATCTCTTATCAACAGAAAACATAATGAATTTAATGATTTTTATAATTTTTTTTTTATTTTCAAAAATGCTTTAATAACTAATATCAACTAACAAAATATTTTATTGGATAGGGTACACATTGTTTTTTGTAATAAGTAAATTAATAAATGAAATCATTTTTTTTTATTTCAGACTATAGAAAGTTTATATGGCATTTTTGTTACAGAATAAATGTGGAAGATTTTCAAATTATAAATTTTGTTGCTCCATATAAGTGTTCACATTTTTGTAATTTGAAGTACTTGAAGTTTTTTTTAAATTAAACTTACTTGATCAGGACCAACATGACAAAAATTTGATATCTTTTCCTTTACACCTTCTGTAACAGGCTGGCCACTTCGACAAACTATCTAGAAATAATAATTATGTATATAATTTTTCCAAAGAGTTAATATTTTTTAATGAATAATTTAATAATGTAATAAATGATTACAAGATCTGGTGATAATCCTAAACCTCTCAATTCTCTAACGCTTGCTTGTGTTGGCTTTGTTTTATGTTCTCCAGTTGTTTTGGGCTATTGAAAAGTATTAACTCCAATTAAAAATTTCAAAGATTAATATATAGAATATGAAAATTTTATAAATTTATTTTTTATTTTAATAAAAAATTTCTACAAATAAAATAAATATATTGAAAAATAGAAAAACAAAAAAATTATACTTTAGAAGTTAATCTAGTATCAAAAACGTTCGATTCAGCATGACACAGTCTGACTGGAAAGCTTTTGGTTTCCAGTTGGCTTAAAATCAACAAAAATTCAATGTGAAGCGACATGCAATGGAAAAAAATTTCAACATCAGATAGGTTAATATATTTTTTCGTACATATTCGGTTATCCAAAAAATAAGTTATCCGAACAACCCCAGCTCCCAATTGATTCGGATAAATGACGCTCTACTGTACTATTAAAATATGTGAAGCCATTATTATTAGTATAACAGCTAAATGTTTTATATTATTCTGATCTTAAAATAAATTTTTTTTAATTCTTTAGTTTGGTTAGATTTTCAGATAAAATTTGGTAATTTGATAAAAATTCATCAAAAATCTGTAGCACTAGATTGGGCAGGTTGCACAAACACTGTGATGCTCACAAAAAAAAATTGCATAAGCACTAGTATGTAATAAGTCTGATGGCATTAATCTACATTTCTACTGTAATTCTGTTTCTTCACCTGTCAAAATTTTGACAAATAACCCACCCAAATAAAAAGTAATAATAAAGTTAGTCTAAAAGAAAGTTCATTTTTTGATGAAAACTATTTTAGTTCAATTCAGCAAGTCCATTATTTTTTTTGTAAAAGCAGTTTGGCAAGCAGGGATGGGAACACTAAATACAATGATGTTTAATTAATGTTATAAATCATAATATACAAAATATATTTGAAATTGTTATGTATCTTTTAAATAAAAATATGTACTTTTGAATGTATTTAAAACTGAAAATCAAAAAATAAATTTTACTATAATATTTCCCAAAATAAAAATGGAGCCAATATGGTATATCTTGAATGTCAGTCATTCTGTTGCTACAGCTAAGCAATGAAAATTATTTGTAATATGTTTGATAAATGTCCTGTGGTGAAAAACCTTATTTGATATACCCCATTATTTGATATTGTGTGACTTTTCTTATAATTCAAATTTCTTTCTATATAGACATAAACATTGCACCGGGATATATCTTGCTTCTTCTATATAATAACTACATACACTGGCACTAAATATAGGTAATATATAGAAAACTATTTATTAGTTTGGATGCCATGTTCCTCCAACTCCTCTTTGAATGGAGGTAAATCTTATCTAAGGTTTTATAAAAGAAAATGTTATAGTTTAAATTAGAAAATTGTAGAGCATCTCAAGATCAGTAAGTTTTTTGTCCAGTTAAAAAATTAAAAGAGAAAGCAGTGGACACTATCAGAAAAATGAGTGGTGAAACAGTGTTAGACTTCTCTGCATGACCTTGAGTTCTTAAGGCCAGGAAAGGTATTTTCATAACACTAAAAATATAACTCATTACAATAATTTTAAATAAAAATAGAAAATCCAAATACAAAGTTTTTCATTTGAAAAACTGGTTCTATAAATGTAATGATAGAAATATTTAATCACTGAAGGATCAACTAAATACTTTTATGAATATAGCATTTCATTAAAAATAATAATGATAAAGAATATAAGAGTAAATAGAAGAAAATCCAAAATAGCCAATGTTTGGGTGATTTGAATCACTAGCTTCCTATACTGTTTGGTCGGTACAGCCTTTTAATATAACACAGTATAGGAAAATAGTGATTTGAATCCCCCAAATGTCAGCTACTTGGACTTTCTTTTATAATGCTGTTCTTGAGGCCTCTTCCCATCATCTATTTTTAAAATAAGAATAAATATTTTCCCAATATGTTAGATAAAAATCTTTAATATTACTTCGGCATTTAAAACCAAACTTGTAAAGATTACAAAGATTTCTGGTCATTTCTACTTGAAGATGGTCTTTAAAAATCACTGAAAATGTTTGTAATTAAATTGTTCTTGCTGTTTTTAAAGGTTTCATGAGTGTCTGAATTCGGCATTTAAAAGTTAGAAGTACAGTACGTAGTATTTGTCACATAAGATTCAAATAAAAATATTCGTAAAAATGTTAATTTCAAAAAAGAAAAAAACTTGTTTCGAGAAAGTTTTATAACAATTTTATATACAAAAAATTAATCAAGCAAACTTTCACTGTATTTGTGTTCACAAAATTTCTTAAATTTTGAGAACACAAATTTAAGAAAACATTTTAAAAATCAAAATATAGTAAACACTTCAATCAAAGGCCTAAAATTATAATATAATGAAAAGTTATATTATAACAAAAAGTTCTCAGTTATTGTTATATAGTCTTCAAATGTTTATTTTGTAATATTATACTTAATGTTACTTTTATTTCTATTTTAATATATAAAATCTCAAGATTCCCTTTTGTTTAATTTTTCAAAAAATATCATTGTTTAATTTAATCATTCAGTTATCAAATATAGAATCAAGACCTACAGATCTCCAATTGCAGATCAAAAATGTTAGTTGAAAAAAACTTTTTAAAATTAAACCCTACTGGAAAATAATTTAAGACTTTTGATTGAAGCATATATCTAATAATAATTGTAGTAACAAAACGTAAGCAATGTTCCCTGTAAGCTGCGCGGCCGTGCACAAGAATTTGTATGCCGCGCAGGTGAGCATGCACACTGATTTGAATTGTTGTTTACTTATTTCTCACTATGTCTGCAACATGATTATTGCTACATATATTTCGATTAAATACATTAAATCATTGACAAAAGATATTTTGTATGTAAGTATGTTTTAAAATGAATTTTAATCTCTACTTTATAATTAATTATTTTATTTTTTATAAGAAAAAATAAGATTTTATGTATGTATATGTATATATATATATATGTATATATATATATATATATATATAGATATTCTGAGCATATATATATATATATATATGCTCAGAAAAATTTTTTGCTCAGAATCTGCTCAGCAAAATTTTTTTGCTCAGAGAAGTAATGTTCCGCTCATCTGCAAAAAAATTAGAGGAAACATTGAACATAAGGTATAGAGCTAGTGGAACTGCGTTGAGCGCCACCTGTACGCAGGCAAAGGAAACTTTTTCGGGAAAACACGAGCGTCTTTGAGTTAGATACGTAGTGAGACGCGGTGCTTGTTTTCTGCCTGTGATAATGAAAAACAGCTTTCTGCCACACAAAACTTCAAAAAATAACTGTTGTGTGGTCGGTTGTAGTGTTACCTATATTACTGCGCTGCCAGGTACAAAGTTTTATTCGTTCCCGCATGAATAATAGGCCTACCCAGGGACGAAAGAGAAATGGCTGACTGCAATTTAATTCCTGAGGTTAATTACATAATGATGTGTTGCATTCTAACCAATCTCCAATCTCCTGTTAACCTTAGTTGGCTCTATTTTAAATTTAGTTCTCTAATGTAAAGTTTAGTAATTTTCTTTTTTTATGTTATTTTGTTAATCTGACAGATATTAATTGGCATATGATGTGATATTTGAATTTAAGAGATCTGTGGAAGAAAGGAGTAAGAAGCAAAATTAGTATTTTGAGGAAATGAGGATAAGAATTTCCCTGTTAATACAATACTATTAGCTATTGCTATGGTCCTTATTGAAGTTCCTTTATATATATGGTTAGTTACAAATTTCATTATTTACCACGAAATAGATATATAGTTTACTTCTTCCACACCACCCTTTAAACTGTACAAAATTAAGAGTATAATAAATATCAGAATATTAATACTGCTCAGTCCCAATGATCTACAGTCACTTCTCGAGTTACGATCATTCGACCTTATGACGAAAAAAGTTCATTAAAAAATTTTTAAAATGTATCAATTTTTTATAGGTTTTGTGGAATATATATCTTGCACTGCTTTTGGCGATTGATTGCGTCATCTTTAGTTTTGTTGTGTAGTTAGTTACCCTTCGCGTGTGCTTGTGTAAGATGGCTAACTGTTTTGTTGAAGTACAGTCACTTCTTGACTTACGACCATTTCGACTTACGTCCGAAGTTGCGGAACTGAACCCCGTCGTAAGTCGAGAAGTGACTGTATTGACTAATGCAAGCATTACTTTGACCTTAAACTGCAGAATGTATGTATATATTATATATTATTAAATATATATTTATAAATAATATATAAATTTAGAATTTATCAAATTTCTATTTATTAAAATATAAATAGTTTTACATGTAACATACAAAATTCATACAGGATAAATTCATACGTTGCAAGAATGCTATTATTCCTCAACGACAATCAAATGAACAAAATGATGAAACAAAAGTAATGAACATGAAGTACTGAACTTTGAAATTATCACATTGAAAAATTACTGTTAAGATCGTCATCATCAGAATCTTCCTCACTAGAATGTTTTTGTATGGTTGAAGCAGATGATGGTTTCCAAGTGTAACATTTTATCATTGTTGCTTTTAAGAACTCGATTTTGTAGTTTAATTTTTATTAAATTTAATTGCAAAAAATACGTTCAACTGCTACACTTAAATGAGAAAGCAATAAAAACATCTATTTACTGCCAAAGTAAAGTAGAAAAATATAGAAATATAGAATTAAAACGAATGTTTTGAAAGGTACTAAATTGAAAGGAAAAATATTAGGATTTCATAAATAGTATAGGAAAATGGTGTTGGGTATCTTGGTACTGTAACAAGTAAAAAGGTACTAGATTAGTACAAAAGTACTAGGTGAAACAACACTGGTGCTGCCTTTGTAGCCCCGATTCTGTTACCCAGCATCGCCGCTAGAAGCGCCTCAATCTAATTTCGCTGTTCCTTCCACTAGCTCTATATAATTTTAAAAATTTTCCTTATAAAATTCATCAATCAAAAAAAAGAAAAAAATTACCTGTGGAACTAAACTGACATGAACACAGCAAAAATTTTCTCTTTTGACTCGAAACTGAAATTGTCTAAAAGCTTCTACAAAAGGCATACCTTCAATATCACCTATAGTGCCACCTAGCTGAAATAAAATTGATTATTTCTTTATTTCTTTAATAATATTTACATATATAAATGTAATTCACAGTAAGCTTTTGGCAGCTTTATTATAAAAAAATTTCATATCAATTTTGCAATATGCATATATATCAATATATTGTATATATGGTTTAAACAAATTTTTTTAGGAATTTTAAAACATGTTTTTGCGCATTTGTGAATTATTTAAGTCTGTCATCTAATTTTTCAGAAAACAGAAATAGGAAATATTCATAAATTTGATAGATGTTTATGTTAAAAGCTGCCAAAACAATAAATTTTTAATAAAATTCAAGATGCTATCAACATTATAAATTTTATTAAAAATGTTAAAATATAACTTTTAATATTTAATTTTATACTGGAAGAATATTTATTTAATTTATAATGTATTTTAAGATAATATCATATATCATTCATAAATAACATGAGTGGTCTTCATATCATTGATGAAAGATATGCTATTTGGTACATCATCAAAAAGTGAAAAAATGAGGTATAGTTTCTCAAAAACATAAAGTTTAATAAAAACAATTAACTCTTTGCACTCCAAGAATTTTTTAATATGAACAACTCATACCTCCAAGACCACTTAGGATCAAAGCAAATAAAACTTGGACTCAGCAAGTCTTTTAAATCATTATTCAATGTAAAATTGCACTCTTGAGAATATTTTTATATGAACTAGTAGTAACTTCAAGATATTTTTAGAAGTGTTATTTTTTCAACAAAAATTTCTAAATGCTTATTATTTAAATTTTATTTATTTATTTTGTTAATTCAGTTTGGCTTACAATAAATAAAATTTAAAGTTTAAATTTTGAAGTCCTCCATGATATGTTATCTGTAAAAAGCATTCTGTAAGCATCCATGACTTATTTGGGCAAATGTAGCAATAACCACTTGCATCTTCCACCCTTTTGTTGTCTCTCAGAACATACTGTACAGTTTCTCTTTACACATTACATAAAGTTTTCCATTTGACCTGCTTTCAAAAGTGAAGCTAGAAACTTTCAATCCTTCCTGGCAAAAATTGCCTCAGCTGGTTGACGAAGAGTTTCACAAATTTCAAATATGTCAATGGCTTTTGATTATTTACCTCTTTTACAGTTTTGTATATAATATATAAATTGATAGCACATATTTCCATGCTCCAAAAACATTTTTTTTCACCATTTGAGAAACTCTCAAAAAGTAATATTTGAATGTATATTCGGGGCATCCATTACAATGGAAAATCTTTAGCAATTTGACTGACTAGATGTGAAAGATGTTAAGTGAAATTCAGAATACTTTAGCACAGCCCTATATTTTCAAAATATGCTAAATACAAAGAAAATCTTGATATTGAGCTGTTCAATACCTATCTCTTTTATCAATGTTTCAATATCTCTTTTATTGTGCTGTAAAAGCTTCATTAAACTATGCAACTATAGAAAATAGCACAACTACAAAATGTAATTTTTAATTTTGCAATTTTAATGTTCAATAATTATTATCTTTATTATGAATTAAATGCAAATTTTTAACATTTTTTATAATTATAAAATTCTTGAAATTATTTTGTTTTGAGATATCACTTATTGATGAAATATATTAATATATTATACTTTAAATTCAATACATTATATTGGGATTAATTTCATAATCTTGCTGAATTTATTAATTTAAACATTCACAAAATGGAATGATGCCATTAAAGAAAATTATAGAAAAATAATGCATTACAAATGCTTAAAATTTTGTAATTGAGAAATAATAATAAATAACAAGCAATTACTTATCATCACAGCATCAGGCTGCAATTTTTAATCATATTTTAATTTTAAAAAATCATGCAACTTCTGATCCAGACCAGAATTTATGTGATTATTATAACTATATACCAGCTATACAAGACTTTGGTAACTAGATATGAACTTTCATCTGGACCAGAAGTTTATATATACAGGTATCCCTTGCTTAACACAGAATTTGATTAATGCATAAAAATTAAATGCAGCAATCCCTTTTTATACAAGGCAAAAGTTTTAATTAATGCGGCTTTAACGGCCATCTTTACTTAACATAGATGTTTTTCTTGGCAAATAAAGTGTATTAAATTTGCTATTTTTGTTTATTAAAATAAAAATATTTATTATTAGCTGAAAATTTGTAGGTCATGATTGTTCAGTCGAATACTGAGGTACTACTATATTTGATTAATGCAATTTTGATATATGCAGTGGCATCAAAAAATTAATTAACCATGTTAATCAAGGGATACTTGTAGTTAATTGGGATCTCTGGCCCTTAAACTTTCCATATCTGGTCTCAATTTGGATCTACCTAACTCCACTCTTGAGATTAAAGAAAAACAGATGGACAACAGTGGGAATCTACAGATCTGCAATTTGAAAACTGCAGCCCAATTAAATATCAATAATATTAATTTACAGGAAAATTATTCAAAATAAAAATGCAAGTTCAAAATTTTATGATAAAAGTTTATCCTTCTTGTATTTCTTTAAAAATACTTTGTATTTCCTCCTCCAAAATTTTTACATTAAGACCTATAGACAAATTTTTTGTCTACAGGTTTTTCTATAATTATCAATTTAATATTGTCTTCATATAATAATAAATTTTGTGTTCTTTTGTTATTTTTTAAAGTTTAAGTTAAAATAACTAAATCACAATATTTTTAATTAAAAAAAATGTATCTAAAATTTTTAAATTTATTTTGAAAATAAAATATACCACTCCACACTGAAATATATGTAACAACATACACAGAACCAATTTACAGTGTTATAATATAAAAAATGAACACTGCACAAATGTTTTCCAACTCCTGGGTTCTTCAGGTGTGACAGAACAGTTACCCAATGGAACATTATTGAAACAAATTTCATTTATAAAAATTTTTAAAACCATAACAACAACTTTCCATGTATCAACTTTACACTAAAAACAAAGGACATTGCAACAGTAGCATTTCTTGATTTATTAATATCTGTCAAAACAGTAACTTCCAGTTCCAATATCATAAAAATGAATTACCACTAGTATTCTCTATCAAAGAAACATGCTAGTTTAGTAAATTTGTCAATGCCCATTCATTTCTCACATATTTTAAAAACAACCTTTTTAAAACAATACAAACAACCTTTCAAAACTATAAATACAGTATAAATTTAATGCTACATAGGCATTGTCGTGCGCACGACAATCATTCAATTAACCACTATAATGTGTCGAGCAAGGCTTGCCAGGCCATCAACAACACCATTTCCTTCTTAAAATTTATACAAAATGACTCAAATTAGCTTTAAAACCTTCTACAGCCTCCAACCATCTGAGATGTTCTGATGTTCTGAGTGCTATGTTGTGAAGAAGAGTTAGACCTGTGTAAAGTCTGCAACTATTTCTGGGTCTGCTGTATATGAGTGGGCTATGGATGTTCTAGCATGTTGCAGGTCTGAGATATGTTCTTGTATTTTGGTTCCACTAAATGTTCTATGAGAAAGAGAATACATCTCAGATGGCTGGAGGCCTTAGAAATTTATTTAAAGCTAACTTTGAGTCATCTTGTATAAATTTTAAGGAGAAAATGGTATTGTCGATAACCTGGAAGGCCTTACTCAATACAACATTATAGTTGTTAACTGATGCACATGACAATGCCTATGTAGCATTAAATTTATATTTATAGTTTTGAAAGGTTGTTTGAATTAAATTGTTTTAGAAATTTTTACAAATAGACATTTGTTCCAATAATGTTCCACTGGGTAACCGTTCTGTCACACCTGAAGAACTCAGAAAGAGTTGGAAAATGCTTGTGTAGTGTTTGTTTTTTGTATTTTACACACTAGAAATTGGTTCTATGTCTGTTGTTTGAAAAAACTTACTTTATATCAATTTATCAAAATTTGATGTAAACTAAGTGTTATTCAAAAATATCTGCTAGGAAAATTTTGTCATGATTTGGCAGAATTTTAAGATAGTTTAATATGAATGTTGCAGTATTCCAGTAGTTGAGATTAAAAATCTCATAAGATTTGATTATTAAATTACTCTATTTATAGTTACTTTCAGGATAAAGTATTAAATAAATATTCTAATTTGTAAATAATTTAATTTGTAATTTTGTAAATACGGTAAATAAAAATTTAAATCTGAATTTGACTTCATTTACTACAATTATTTTCTTATCTTTTAAACTATTAACTTTCCGTTTTAAAGTTTATTTTTCCGGATTTTTATTTATCAAACTTCAACATCCTTTCTTTATACTTTCGTTGGTGAAGTTCATTAATCTTAGATGCTAACTTCCTCAATTTATTTCAGTTTCTTACTCGAAGATTAATTCATTTTTATTTTTCAAATATTCATAAATTATTTGCCAGAGTTTTGCATTTAGCTTGTACTCTTATTAACTTGATTAAATGCTTTAAATATTAGAAATGGTCGGAGTTTCATTAACACAGGTAATAATTTCTGTTGCTTTTGATTATTTTTTGAAGTCTTCTTTACGTAAAGTAAGTAAGTAAGTTCATTGTACTAGGTGTAAACCTGTTACAAGGGGGTTACAAAAAGATATTCACAAAAAACTTAAATATATAACTTCACATATCATAGTGCTTGGCTATAACAATTTTTTACACAGATTATAGAAACTATTAATAATTACAATTTATAACCGTATGGAAAAATTACATAAAATCATCGTCGTTGCTCTTGACCGTTGTACGGAGGTTGTATTAATCTTACAACTCATAAATTAGTCTACGACAGGAAATTGGAAAAATTTTTTAAACAACCTTATGAGATATTGTCTTCTCTTTATATAATCCTATGCCATAGATCTATACAATAACAATGACACAGACACAACACCATTAATATAAGATTATATTGTTATTATATTATTTCGCACAAGATTATAATATAATTATGCCTATTGGAAATCTCCTTTCAAGCGATACATGCAACAGAAGTTAACATAAAATATGAGCATAATTTAAATCTATTCTTAATATTCTTATTTTTATAGTTATAACAATCATATGTCTATTGCTTCTATCATTCAGGTTATTCACTATTTCGAAAATAATCAGATTCTATTAGCCAACACTCAATTGAAACACTTTATCCAGGTTGACATCATATGAATATATTTGGTTATCCTTAATATAGTAATTGTCTCTTATGATTATTCTATTTCCATTGAGTTTTTCCTTTTTGATTATTGGTAATAATTTTTTCTTCCTCATTCTTGATCTTTTACATAGATCTGTGGTGAATATTATTTTATTTTTCTCCTTTTTACTGAATTTATCTTTCTTTTTCCAAAACTCTCTAAGAATCAAGTTTCTATGAATTAAGGAGTCCACTGAAATTTTCACTATAGGCTTACTCTCGCCATTAGTTACCCAAACAACACTTTCTGTACAGCTATTCGATATTCCCAAATCTTTTTTAATGTACTGGTTAATTTCATTAGCGTAATCATGTGAATTGAACGGGAAATTAATAATTATAATATTCCTATTATTTCTCTCATTAATCAATTTATCTATTTCAAATTCTATCATACCCTTAATTTGGCGATTGTTATTGGATATTATTTCCATTTCTTCTACTTGTTGAGATAGCTTTGTCAACTTTCCATGAATTATTTTCTTCTTTCAGTAATTAAACCTCTGTTTTAATTTTTTGTAGTTCAACATGGAGTTGTGAAAATTTGTCCTGCATTAGCTGATAAATTGATTTCAATGTGTATTGAGGTTCTTCCTGCGCCTGTGGTTCTTTATCACTAACTGTTACGAAATAATTGTTTATTTTCGTAATTCTTGTAGTTTCGGGGCTGTTTTGATGGATATCTTATTTTATTTGATAATAATCTTCGCCACGTAGATATTTCAATTGTTTTCCATTTTCCTTTTCTTGGGAATTGTCTTTACATGGTCTACCACGGCCCCTTCTTTGCATGGCAGCTTGACTCATTTGTTGAGGAGAACGAGACAAGGGACCAGGATTTAATTCTATCCCGGAAATTAATAATAACAACATAATTAAGACTAAGGATAGTCTACTCACAAATAGCCACTTCAGTGCATTAATCATATTCCAACTATTTACAGCCTTCAAATTCACCAATACACAACACCAGACTCTACTCAAAAGTTCACCAACACCACCAATGACCAGCATATTCCCTCCCTTCTTTACATATCAATATTCTAATAGTTTGGATCATCTCAATTTATTGAATAATAATTCAATTTAAAAACTGAAAATTTTCTTAAGCAGCATTATTAAAAATTTTCCAATAAGTTCCCTGGTTTTCTATGCAATGTCCTGAATATTTTCAATTTCCTACATTTCCAAGTGCATCATCATCCTGTATTGTAATCAACTCAAGTACAGAATAAAGAGTTAAATAAATATAAATTAGTATATAAATTGAGTATATATAAATTAACTATATATAAATTAAATCAACTACAAACTTGTAGTAATATTATAAAATAAATAGTTATTTTATAAAATATTCTTCAATATTTTTTGGTATTATTTTTTAAAATAAAGTAATTATAATGTTATTAAGAGTTTTTCTTATTAATCTTTGATTTTTAAATATATTGAGAAAATTTTATTTCTTACTTCAATGATACAAACTTCAGGAATGCCACCATCATTTGTTACTGAAACTTGAGCAACTCGTTCCACCCATTCTTGTATAGCATCTGTAATATGTGGCACCACCTTATAGAAAATGAAACCATTAATTTCTCAAATAAGCTGAATAAAACCAAATCTACATAAATAAATTTTTAATAATGAGTGAAATTATTAAAAATTAATAATTTTCAAGCAATAGATTAATATATCTTTCTAATAAAAACAAAAACATATTAAAACCAGATTTAAAAAGATCAACTTAAGTCTTTTTTAAAACTAATGTTATAATACAGATTTATAATGAAATTTATCTCAAAACCATTTTACTATAAAAATTTTAATCAATAAAGAAATAATTACAATGTGTGGTTTTACAAAAAAGTAAGTATGATTACCTTATATGATCACGTTATTTTTCTGCACTGTTTAAATTAATTAGAATGTTTAAATAATTCTAAATTCTTTATTTATAAAATAAATTTTCATACTATTTAAATTAAATGAATAAAATATCAAGTGATATATTTTCCAGTATGTTGACAGAATTTTAGCATATGGTTTTAACATGGACATTGCAGTATGTTTGACTATTAATCTGATTGTACACCTGATACATCAATTAACTCAAGAGCTATCATGATCTAGTTTATAAGTAGAGAAGACATTTTTTCATCTAAAGTTGATAAGACCAAATCCAATTTCAATAAAGAAAAATCTAGAATTTTGGAAGATTTTAACTATTTAGAATTTAAAAAAAAAACTCTTGCAGAATTAAAGATTAAAGATATTAAAGATATTATATACATATATATATATATATATATATATATATATATATATATGTATATAATATCTTTAATATCTTTAATCTTTATTCTGCAAGAGTTTTTTTTTTTTATTATTGTATTAAATATTGTATTATGATATATATATATATATATATATCATAATACAATAATTTTCATATATATATATATGAAAATTATTGTACATGAAATAAAATCAAGATATTGTATATTACTACTTGAGACATATTGAAAGCATAGAATGAAGTAATGTTTAATAAAAAAGATATTCTTTTACTTATTCTCTATTGTAACAGTTCCTTTCACAGTATAACAAGAATACATTTAACAAAATAACAAACAGTGCTTAAACAGCAGAGTAACAACAATATAAATCATGAACATGAATAAAACACAAACTAAACATTAAATGATAAATTAGCTACAAACTGAAAACCTTACAATTACAGATATTGCCAATAAATATAAATTAAACTACTTCACCTTCCAGTATTAAATATTAAATAAATAAACTCTAATTAAAAAGTAATTAAACATTAGTACAGAAATACAGAATATTTTCAGAAGTCAAAATTTTGCAGAACACACAAAATTTTCCTGAAAATTATTGCACACTAGCAACTATTTAGACTATTTTTAACTATTATATATGAAAATAAAACACAATTTATAAAGTAAGCACAAATACAAAATAAAACAGCAATTTAAGAATCAATTAATAATTGTTATAATGTAGTTTAGAAAATGCAATTAAATCATACAAATAATTAAATAGCTCTATCATGTAATTTTCCACACAATACTAAATTCATAAATTAATGTAAAAGTTTTTTCAATTAAAAGAACACTTTAATATAAGTACATGCCATAATTATATGGTAGCATATACAATTATAAATTTGATGTAATATATTGATTAATAGAAGTAAAACAAATATAAAAAATGCCACAAATGACCTAGCATGGGTACTAATTAGTGGACTTTTTGAAATCCAAAAAAAAAAAAAAAAAAACAATTTCTTTACAATGATGACAGTTGTATAGTTTTTTCTGAAAAACTATTTAAGAAATGCACCAATTTTTTCAAAAAGATAAAACTTCTTACATTTAGTTTTTGACTTACATTTTCATTATTACTATTACGAATATGCAACCATGTTTTTATAATGTTTTAAATTATGTTTTGCTGTTAATATTTTTCATTTTGTAATAAATCTATAAAAAAAAATAAAAAAAAGGGAAATAATGTTTATAAACCTACTTAGCTATTTAAATTAATTAATCAAGACAATTCATAAAAAGTTTTTAAGCACATTTAATTTTGCAAATTTCCTGTATGGGGAATGAGTAAATATATCATTTTAATTCAAGCTTACTTAAAATTTTACCCATTAAATAAATATTGTCAAAAAGCAGTTTTATATAAAAATGGATTCTCTTTTTTTGATTCTTTTTAAAGCTCTGTTTTGGTTTTGCTTAAAAATTATAACTGTGGTTTGGTAACCAAGACTGACTCATCCTTACTGTAAGCACATAACAGTGTACCAGTAAATAGGCAGCAATGTAACAAGTGAGTGAATTGATTAGAAACAAAGTAAACAACATTCTAATTTCACTTCTAAAATACAAGATTCCTACATTTTGGCTAATTTCCCCAATTAATGTCTATAAGCAGGGCTGTCCAACTGGCAGCCCGCGGGCCGTATACGGCCCGCCAAATTATTTTTACGGCCCGTGAGTACATTTTACTATGAATAAATTTATGTTACTAAATTATTATTATTAATATTAAAATTATTTTACTATGTGAAAATTACGGCCACAATGTTCTCATTAATATATTACGAATATTTTAAAGTTTTCTTTTTAGTACAAATAAAATATTTTTTTAATTAATATAAACTGACTTTTCATTTATCAACCTTCTTGGCCCCCGAAATGTTTGGTGAAGAAAATATGGCCCGCGGGCTATGATAAGTTGGACAGCGCTGTCTATAAGTACGGCTGAGATGCTGTTTCATTTTTTGCATCTCTTACCATAATATAATTTTTTCTACTGAATATTTCTCCAAGATGCCTTAATTTCCCGAAAGTTCATTCATAGAATTAGGCATATTCTGTACCTCTGCATTAGTATACTTTTAGCCAGATTTTGAATTAATTCTTGAAACTGGAATTTGTGATAATGCAATTCAGAAAACAAGCTTCTGTTATTAAAAATTTTTGTTGTATATAATTACACTTCAATCTTAAACAAATTTTAAACTGATTCTTAATTTCTCAAATTATATAAATTATAAGCAAGCCTACTTTATCAATACTACATTTTGTTTACTAACTACGGTTTTTTCTACAATTACTACTTTCAGCATAATTATTACAAGTTTGAGCAGCTATTATTATAATTATATATCTTACATGTTAATTTATTAGTTATAGCAGCACCTTAAAAATATTCTGGTGATAAATTAATAAAAATTTGACACACAATTCATCAGAAGTGTTATATACATGAAATATAACAAAATAACTTTTATACATTTTACAACTTGCATATTACTTTTCATGCTTTTATTTATTATCATAAAATTCCTATTAAATATTTTATTATATAAACTCAATTTTATTCTGTTACAAATATTGATTCAGAATTTAAAAAGTATAATAAATTTATTTATTTAAATAAATATGTATGCATAATTTTGTAAAACCAGATTATTAAAGCATTCAACATTTTTTGTATACTTTATAAAGAGTAAAAAATTGATATTTCAATAGACTTATCTTATATATGAAATGTAATATATCGTTATAGTTATCATTACCTGAACTGTTTTCCCTAAATAATCACCTCTTCTTTCTTTATTAATAACATGCTGATAAATTTTTCCTGTAGTAATGTTATTATCTGTATGTAAGGTAATATCCAAGAATCTTTCATAATTCCCAAGATCTAAATCAACTTCTCCACCATCATCAAGTACAAATACTTCACCTAATTTATTTTAGAATAAAAATATTAGACTTATAAAAAATATATATTTCTTGTTTTAAAGAAACAAAAATATGATCAAAATATATGATACATACCATGCTCATAAGGAGAGAAAGTTCCTGCATCAATATTAATGTAAGGATCAATTTTGATTGATGTCACTCTCAATCCACATGCTTTTAAAATAGTCCCAATACTGCTTGCTATCACTCCTTTACCAATTCCACTAATGACACCTCCAGTTACCAGAATATACTTCATGATAATCTATTAATAAAAAAATGTTTTAAATATAATAATTAATATGTAATGTAACTCTACAATATTGTTGAATTACACAAAATACAGTTTAAGAATTAAATTATTTAAATGTATCGGAGATTGAATACAATCAAATGATACTATTTAAGAGTTTGATCTCTAAATAAATTTATGCAAGGTATAAGTATTGTTGCATGCTTTGATAATATAATTTTTTATATGTAGTTACATGAGAGAATCAAAACTTGACTTAGCAAAAAATTAGCACAGAGTAATAAGTTTTTCTATTGAATATTTCAATCTATAGATTGAACATTTTCAATTAAACAATCTATATTCAATTGAACATAGATTTTGACTGTATTGAAATTCAAGTGTGTGATGAGATACAGTAAATCACGTGGATATCTGTTCATACAGACCAAAAATATTAGCAGATAAATAATGTATAAATGATTTATTTTTCACACAGTTTTTATAAATTGGATTTTTTGCTTCTGACATAAACTGGAAAGACAATCAGTCAATTCTTCAGAGTATCAAGAAGGCATAATTTCCTTGAAAGAAAAGTTTGAAAAACTATATGTAGACAGAAGAAAGTTACTTTTGAAAATTTAAGTTACTTAACAAAAAAATGACTTTCGGAATAATGTTATTTTAAGTGATGACAAGTTGTCTATTTGGCTCAGATAATAAGAAGGGAGCCAATAGAGAAACACAAAGCAAAAATATTCTACCGATAGTTAAACACGGAGAAGGTTCTGTTATGGTCTAAAATGATCTGAAATACACGGCACTTAATGTTTGCTTTGTGGCTAATTTAAAATTGTCTAAAAGTACTAGATACATCTGCAGTCGTTAGATCTAATATCATCGAACACTTACAGCACGAACTAGTTACGTAAGAAAAAACACAAAATTAGTAATAATAATGAGTTGAAAGAGAACTAACTACAGAATGGAAAAATATAAGTCAAGATTAATGTAAAACACTTGTTTCACCTGTGCAAAAAACCTAGAGAGAAGTGACAAAATGCATGAAATACCTAATTAAATATTGAAATTTCTAATTAGATATTATTTTTTAAATTTATTTTATATACCAACTTATATGAATGACATCCATGTGATGTGAAATTTCTTTTGTAAGATTTGATGTCATTTAGTTTGTTCCATTAATATGGCTATTTTATTTATTATTTAGAAAGTTTCGTCTTAAAATATTTGAAAATATTAAGCGTCTTGCATTAAAAATATATTTTTTATTATTATTTATTTATGCTATATGAACAAATATCCACGTGATTCATCTCGATCTTTTTCTATCCGATCACGTGGATCGGATAGAAAAAGATCCAGATGAATTGGAAAATTTAATCTAATATCAATTTCTATTGAATGGCAGTGCTCTTCCCTGTGTGCTTTTTGTTCGTTTTACCCCACTTTATATCATTCAAACAAATTAGAATTGCATATTAAGAATTTTTAATAGAACAGACCCGATAACACGTGGAGCTATTAACAGGCATCATATGCTTCTAAATGATGATTTAGCACCATGATATGAAGGATAAACTTTACCCTATGTTTTATTGATAAAATACCATAAAATTATCTTTTACTTACGATATAAAATAAATAAAATTCAAAAAATTATAAGAAACATGAATTATATCACCGATTGATCGACTGCTGCCGGATCGCTTACTGCGAGATCATTTGGAACATGTTGCCAGTTGCTTTTTATACGAGTGAAGAATTTTGAGAATTGAAATTTGCCGTTTCGTCCACTTTTTTAGTTCGTTATACAGTATCACATACAGCAAATAACGTTGCAACAGTGACTGACCATCTTAGAGGCATGTATTAATTGTGACAATTTCTGTAAATTGAAATTTAGATTCTTTCAGTAGGTACTTTCCACCAATACAAGAAGATAGTTCATTAAAAACTTTGCTCTTTCAGATAACTTTTTGTTTTACACTTTTTTCCCCTTCTGTTGGTACAAAAGGAAATTTTTTTAAAAATCGGTTGGCTAGATATGTCCGGCTTAATTAGGATTACCATATTGTATCCTAAAGGTAGACATGTCTTCCATTTTGACTTTGAAAAAAATCTCTTCTCTCTGTTCAAACACAATCACGATTTCTTTGTTTTCAGATAAATTTGTCTTCTATTCATAGTTTCTCATTTGGCAAGCCTGGACTTCGAGTTCGAAATCGATTTAACCACGGGTTGGTTAAATCGATTTCGAACTCGGGTCCTCCGATTTAGAACGCGGGAGTGGCAGATCTTATATCTGACTATCAAACTATTTTTTAAATGATTTTCTTTAATATGAGTATTAATGTTAATAAACAACAGTATATTCCAATGTATTAAAAATTCGAGATATAACATTAAATTTATTTTATTTTTAGTTTTTTTAATTAAAAATAAATGCAGTAAGGCTCCTGCTTAACGCTGCTTTGATTGATTAACACTGATTCGATATAACGCGGTCTGCTCGTAGCCTACAATTTAAAAAATTTACGCAGATTCGCGTAAATTTTGAGCGATCTGAATCAATCATCGCGTCATTTCATTGATTCATATATAATACGATTATTTACGAACACGAACCAATCAGCAAAAGGTGGCAATTCACTGTAGCACTGTACTTCTCTTAAATCTATGTTTGTTTTGTGCAATTTTGGAAAAAATATAACATCATGGATGCCATGAGCATTATCGAATTCGCTTGGCAAGTATTAAAACATCATCTTCGCAATTGTCAATTGTTGGCA
The DNA here is from genome assembly GCF_030686945.1 of Centruroides vittatus. Classification (NCBI taxonomy): domain Eukaryota; kingdom Metazoa; phylum Arthropoda; class Arachnida; order Scorpiones; family Buthidae; genus Centruroides; species Centruroides vittatus. The sequence continues at coordinate 7,399,440 of NW_027122706.1, read as the reverse complement.
AGTAACGTCTAAGGATTCTTAATGCCTCTAGCGTGAGAAAATGCAAAATTGGATTCTGGTGTGACGTTGACGTCGATTGTATATTTTCTTTTTGTTTATCTGTTATTATTTTATACATAAAAATACATAAAATGTTAAGGCATTTTTATTAATATGTATGTATATATATATATATATATATTAATAAATAAATCGACTCCCCCTCCTGAAAAAAATGAGTTCGCACCACACGTGCGGAGTGAATTCATTTTTTCAGGAGGGGTGACGACTTATCGGAGTGAGGGACAGCAAAAGTATGTCGAACTTATCCAGTGGTGACGAGTTAAACGGTGTTGAGCAAACCGGAGTTTTTTAACATTAATGTCTGTGTAAGTCGGCCGGGACCACAGAAAATGACTACTTAACCGATGGTGTCGAGTTATCCGGGTGACGACTTTGCGGAGTCGACTGTATATATATATATATAGTCAAGTGGAGGTAAATATCTACTCTTTATCTGAAATTATTTCTTTAGTAACAAAGCATATCACTAAATTAATAATTACACTGCGTTATACATATGTCGTGAACATTACAGTTTTTGGCATTGTATTGTAATTAATTACGGATAGATTCAATACCAATTATCCCTGCAGTATTGAATCTCTAAACACGAAATTCCACAAAATTATTGTTCCCACTCTGTGTATATGATTCAAGTTTAAAATATTGCAAAATTGGTTTAGTTTGGGTGCAAAGGAATAAAATGGGTGGAGAAGTATGGTTTGATTGCATTTTTTTGGGCCTTCTACTATAAAATTTATAGTATTTAATATAACAGCTATATCAAAAAATGCATTTCTAGTATCGGTTTATCCTGATCCATCAATTTATGAAATGAATGCTGCACCCAAAATTCCGAACTTAAGTTACAACGAAGACTGACATATGTTGTAGGGGGTAATGGGACAAATGTGGTAAAAAAACGAAACAGTAAACTATTTCAAATAATTTCGAAATAAAATATTTTGATCTTATAATTATTAATAATAATTATGAGATCAAAATACTGTATCATTTATCTTTTGATGATATATTTGTTAACATTTATATATTATTATATTTTGGAATCAATAAATTTGCAATCAAATGTATAATTTTGAAATTTTTCTAATAATGTCTAAAACGGTTTAAAAATGTATTTGGAAATCATTTTATTTGATGTTTGGAAAACATTTCTTAACTATTTTCTCTCTGAAATATAAGATTTCCCTTTAATGACTGTAAATATGATTTTTTGTTAATGAATGAAATATAATAATTGTTATTATTTAATAAGTTCGTATTTGTTTCATTCAGAAAAAAAATAAAGGAATGCTTTTAGCTTCCTATATAACAAGTTAGTGGTAGGTTTCTGTTATAGAGGAGGAAATACTTTACAAACGGTTGGGATAATTTCCCTGGAGATTAGTGAAATTAGCATTGTTTAAATTTAGCTCAAGCTGTTAAAGAGATAATCCGAAAATGGACTTCGTGGAATTGTCTCATTACAATAATGATTCCACGAATTGTTTATTTTAATATTATGCGTTTATATTACAATTATTCTGTATCTGTATGAATCCAGCTTTGACCAATGATTATAAAAATTCTTTGATTCATTTCATATTACTATATAATTTTGTAATGATTTTAAAAAGTTACCAGAAGCATTTAAGGGCATCATTCGGTTCTAAATATGGGTTAACACAAGCATGGCCAACATACGCCCCGCGGACCGGATCCGGCCCACTTAATGAATTTATGCGGCCCGCGAATAAGCTTTCAATATTAGCTACTTAACTTCCGATAATTGGTCGAATGGATTCGCGATACTTCTTTATTTTTAAAAAAATTCCATTATAGAGGTTTACAACTTTTGTACTCGTCTGTGTGATAGTGCCAGAATAAAAAAAATAAATTTAAAATATTAATATTTATAATAAAATAATGTATGTTATACAGCAATTCGAGATATACAGGCAATATTCAATTTAACTTAGTAATGCGTGTGTTTTGACAGAAATATAATACTAATATATCTAAACGTTTATTCACTTAAATGAATCGTTTTTGTATTTAACATTTTTTAATTTTAATATTTCGTTCCGCTCGTGAAAAAAGTTTTCTTTCCAATTCGGCCCGGGGGCAAAAACTGTTGGTCACGCCTGGGTTAACATGAATATTTAACAATATGATAAATGAAAAAATAACTAATGATTCCATTCAGCTTTTAAATAGCCCATCTCTTTTTCCTTTATATATCAACCAAAATTGAGTTATGTTGTATTATTTACATGATTAATATTTACCATGATAATCTGTATCAAAATTGAATTATTACCGTTAGCGAGATAATTCCCCTTCGTTGTTTCAAAAATAAAGTGAAGTAAATTTCCGCTAGGGCCAGAGTTATATGTGACTGAGTCTTTATTACTATTATTTTTCATGTTTGACTTAAAACAGAAACGGTTCTATAACGTAACTGTTGTACCTATATAAGTTCATTTTATTCATTCTGAATTTAATTCTCATGCTTTATCTATCTAACAAGTGAATCTCTCTACGACGGCAGAGTATAAAAAAAGGGAAGCACAAACTACGAAAAATATATTCTAAAGTGACAATCCTGACCAACACGTGGTACCGCCTTCAATTAAGATCGAAGAAGGTAAGGTTGCTTCATAGAGAAGAAAAGCTTCTCATTGGTTGCTTATTTGACGTCACTCGAATTCCAAAACAAAGCATCTTACTACGTCCTTATTACAGATCAGAAATTTGTAGTTTTAATTACACGCTAATATTTCATTAATTACGTTTTATACTTAATTAAATATAAATAAAAATGGATTATAAATAAGAAAAATCCGGAATATTGTGCAAATTTTCGTAATTTCTACGTGTGAAGTTGAAAGTAAAATGCGTCTTGCTACTTTGTAATTAAAATCGATTTTATCTATTTTATGATATTATAACAACAATAGTTTCTTAAAAGATTAATTTTGGTAAATTCTACGTAGGTGATTTATATATAAGTAAATTAATTTAATTTCTATTGTCAAACCACTTTTATTTCAAACCTAAAATTATATTGGTCTATTTTTTAATTTTTAATACTCGTATACCAAAAACGATATTATTTACTCACAAAATATATTAAAAAATAATAACTTTGTCAAAAGAACAATTTTATTTTGACAAAGTAAATTTTCTCATGAACATATTTTAATATATACAAATAAAGTGTTACATAAAAACAGAATTTAAAAAAATCAGGTACAAACTGATTTAATTTTCTATTGTTATTACAGTTTATTTTTCTTTTCGCAAAGGAACGATCGTATTTAATTAAATTGTTTAAAAATTTCAATTTAATCCATAAACATTGCTTTACATACGTATGTATAACATCTGGCAAGTCAATTGTTCGTTTAATTAATGGCGTTATAAATGATATAGTAATGAATTTATTTATTTTTAAAAAACTTCGAGAAATTAGATTTTTCAGCACTAGTTTGCATTAAGTGCAATGTTTTGTTATTTTTCGTAGCTTTTTTTATTTTGTTTTTGTTAATTGTTTATATATAATGATCTTTATTCGGTAACATTTTTCTTATATATATTTTTAAATTCCAATTATTTATCATGATTATTTATACATTTGATTATAATTTATAATCTTTATATTTTTATTTATAAATCGTAATTGTTTTACGTTAAACAAAACACTGTCCCCAGTTGAAATAATTTTGTATTTCCCTTACTTTTAACGAAAATGGGTACGACTTATTGCAGCCATAAATCACCTCATTGTCAGGAGTGTGTTCAGTGTAATTTAGTTATTTATATTAAGTAATTAAGGTTTACGGGATGTTATGTGGGAGGCGAAATGCGTCCGAATTCCCCGTAAGCACGTGCATTTTTAAGTGTTTTTGTATTGTTTTTAGTTTAGTTTTATTTTTTGAGGTTTTTTTTTTTGTAATATAAGATTGTTGATTTGGCTTTAAATCGTCTGTTTTTAAGAAACGAAATGGTCGGTATTTACGAAGAGGCACGTGAATGTAGAATCGGTGGAGTTCTAGCAAGTGGAATGTGAAAATGCCATGCATAAAGTTGCTGTAACAAGGGTTGTACCGGTACAGTTTTACATCACCTGCAGACTGCACTTTTTTGCAAGGTAGAGAAACAAGATATTTGCTGCAAAACCTAACACTAAATCAGCAAGAAAGTTGACCCACTTAAATTCATAACTATAATAAATTTGATATAAATACTAGAAATTTTCCCGCCAAGCATGACGGAATACTTTTTATGATAAAGTAGAGATTAAAGAATTGAGAAGAGTAGAGATTTGAAGATATTCAAGAAGAGTTGCTAATATTTCCATAAATTAAGTAGTTTATACTCGAGCTTTACGTTATGATGCTGTTTTTGCAGCCCTTGACAAAGCCATTACTCGATGTTGCTGCAGAATTCACGACTTTCAGGGGTCTCAGTCGTTCTTATTCTTTTAAATCTTTTTACCTCACCAATTTTACTCTTATGCTCTCCCCTAGCCATTTTTTGACAAAATAGTTTTTTTTTTTAAATTCCACATTGATAATTTAGTGTAAAGATGAATTGCATATACAATACGTTATATAGATAAGCGATAACTTTCTAAATCAGTAATTACCGATCTTTTTCGATCGTGTACCACTAAGACGAAAATAATTATAAGTTGTACCCCTATAATATAAAATAACATATATATGTGTAGTCAAAAAATCAAATTATTTATTTATTTTAAACAATATAGATATATTTAAATTAAATTACAAATTTACATTTTAAATTAGAACTACATTATTTTGACTGTATTAGGACCACATTATTTTGATACACGCAGTATTTTTAAGAGAAACTTGGAATACCCCAAGTATCACTTTGAGTACCCCCTGGGGTACGCGTACCCCACTTTGGAGATCACTGTTCTAAATACAGGCTCGTTAGAACCTTACTTCCGATTGGATAATTAATTAACGTCACGTGGTCAGTATGGAAAGATTCAAAACAAAATTTGTTATAGAAGTGACACGATACAGCTATCATTTTTTTAAAGTTTAAATTTAACAAAGTGAGTTTAAAATACGCCATTTTCAAAAATATGTAAAATTGCGGCACTTGTGCAGTTTAGGGGGTACGGCTATTTGAGAGGTTTTCTTTTATAAAATTAATCATTTCTAGACTAATTTGACTCATCATGTCCAAAACACGTATAATTTGTTGGAAATTAGCGATATAAAATATGCTATAAACAAAATATTGTCGGAATACTTACCGAGTGTACCCGTTCGAGACACCATTGCTTCAGCTTGTTTCCGTCGCGGAGTGGCACATCGGAAGGCGGACGCGTACAGAGTGTCACGTGATATGTGTCGGTGCTATTCGGTCACGTGACTACTCATCTCTGACGTGTTCCTAATAACTTTTTTGCGGAAGAATACGCTAAACTTTGAAGACATCACGTGATAGATCATAATATACTATAGTATTTTTATTGTAATTAGAAACGATTTATTATTATTGACTATGGTTAATGTTACCTATGGTATCCAAGATGGCGACGGGGAAATTTTTCTACCCTACAATCTAGACGGCGGCAGGGATTTTTCCCCCGCCCGTATATTGCACGCGGCGACCGCGAAATTTTTTCTTTCTACCGTACATTTAAACGGCGACGTGAAGGTTATTTCTACCCGACGGTCTATATTAAGAATACTAAAAAACACGAACGAAAAAACAAGAGCACTTACTTTGTTACTGAGCCTTTCCTCTTTTTCTTCGCTTCCCGTCGACTGAACTTGATTCTCCGGCATGAGAAGAGGATCTCTTTTGCGCTTTTCTTTTAACAATGTTCTCGTTTTTTTCCACCTTTTTCTTCTTGGCAATAGGTGCGGGAGCGGCCGGAATGGTCTCCGGTTCTTTCCAACTAGGTACTTTTCCGCGACCGGGAAATATCATTCTGACGTGTTTGATAAAGGTGTGGAATTTTTCGCCGGGATTTTTTAACGTCCAATTGTGATACTTCTTATACATGAATGCGTACATATACGAATCCGACAAATCTTCTGTGTAATGTTTCGGCAAATTCTTCTTGTTTTTTAAGTGACCCCACAATCTTTCGATATTCTGAGTATGAACGCCTGTAATCGGGTTGACAAAATTTTCAGAGTGGTTTACTGTTTTATGAGAAATTTCTATACCTTCTAAATCGTCGATGTGGTTGTATCCCTTCCATTCGTCTGTGAACACTGAGCTGCCGGAGTTAACGTATTTCGAAATGATCCAATTGAGAGTTATTTCGGATCTGTCATTAACCTGGCATATAAAACAAGTCTTGTCCTCCCGGCACAAACCTCCGACGACCCATTTAGTGCTTTTCATCTTTCTTCCTTTCTCGTATTTTCGTTTACATATCACTGTTTCGTCTATTTCCACTGTTTTGCCGACGCCTCCTATTTTAAACGATGTCAGATTGTGTAAGGACACTAACATAACGAAACGTACGTGGTTAGCCCAGTCTATTCCTGCCTTTTTAGAAACGCCCGAGGAAATTGCCGAATTACTCGTCGTGCACTCTAAACCAATACAGTGCCATATGAATGCCAACAGATTGGCCCACGAAACATTGCCGCATTTCCCTTTGAACGTTCCATCGAAAGCCGAACTATTCCGCCTGCATTTTCGGCAACGCATCGCGCAAGAATTCCGGTCGCTGCGATAAATCAATTTGCATGTTTGGCCGCATTCCTCGCAAACTTCCTCGGCGTGTTGGAGGCCTAATTTCACGGCGAATTTCAGTCCGCCATCAATTCTTTCGTCTAATCCCAACTCGGAATACTCCGCTTCGATTAACTGATAAAAACGTCGTCCAGTACACTGTTTCCAAAATCCGTCCGATTCTAAATCACAATCCGCCATGACTCGGTTGCGAAATATCTATTCCAAAAATCACAGAAAACGCTTAGCCTACTTTTCAATATAAACAACTGTTCCAACAGCCTAAATTCGCAAATAAAATTAAGAACATTACAAATTACCTCGTAATACAAAAATTCCAAAAGTAAGAAAAACCAACGAAATCTCTCGGCACGACAAGACGCCCACTCATACTCGGAGGAAAAATTTGCATAATTCCGATAACACGCAATTCGAAGAACCAAAGCGCCCTCTACGGATATCTTCAGTTGATGACGAAATCATGACGTAATCCCGGTCGCAATCTCGAACGGAGAGTGAAAAAATTTCCCCACCGCGGTCTAGAATTTCCCCGTCGGCCTCTAGAATTTCCCCGTCGCCATCTTGGCTACCATAGGTAACATTAACCTTGACTATATGAAACAACAAAGGTAACGACGACAATTCTATCATGATGTATATTATGATGATAAATATTAGTCAGATGCAACATAAGATGTTTAATGTCTTGTTGTAAATAAATATAACTCAAATTTGCTTAAGATATGAAAGAGATTAGGCCATTTAAAAGCTGAGTAGAATTATTAGTTATAACGTATGATAATTCGATAAATATGTTGATTTTAATCCATATTTAACATAACAGAAATACTAAAACATCATTTTAACGATGTCTCCAAAGTTCAGCGAATTCTTCCGCAAAAAAGTTAGGAAACACGTCAGAGATGAGTAGTCACGTGACCGAATAGCACCGACACATGTCACGTGACACTCTTTGTACGCGTCCGCCTTCCGATGTGCCGCTCCGCGACGGAAACAAGCTTAACTCTTCGTCACGCGCGTGCGCAGTCAAATCGAAATCACGCGCGCTCGGTCAAATCGGTACCAAATTAAAAAATTAATTAATAAAAATTTAGCGTCGAAAAACGGGTATTTTTACTTTAATCCAGTTTATTAATATGTTTGTAATCGAATTCAGTCAAAAAAGTTTTAATTTCATTATAATTTATTGATGATTTTAATTTTTTAATATTAGAAGGTAATTAGCATAAATCACAAAGTGTCGTGTTTCATCTTCGCTCCCGTTCAAGTTTATTGCTCTAGACACGCGCCGATGTTTGCTTTTAGTTCTACTGGTGATTAGGCTCTTATTTCAACCTCGTCCGTTTTGGTTACAGAAGATGGGGAGACGGGCGTCACGTGATCGCTTACCTCACATTTTACCACAGAAATTACCAGAAATTGAAAGTTTTATTTTTTTTCTCGATTTTAATTATTAGTAACTATCTTTTTTTGATGGATTCTCATACCTATGTGTGTTATGAAGTTGCAGATATTTTTTTTTTTATTAAGTTTTACACATTTATGTTATTTTCTTAGATTTTTATATATAAAATATATGAAAATTCAAATATTTATTAAAAGTTATCAGAAATGCTAAACTATAAGTACAGTGTGTTTTACAATACTATTGCGAACAGATATCGTCAATTATTTTGTAAACATATTTATAATTTTAATTTTTATAAATTATTTAAATTGATGCAACGCGACGCGCTCAGAGTCAATTAATTACTGTCGCGCGTTACTTAAGATGGCGATGGGACTCGATTCAATTACTTCTTCATTTCAGATGTTAATTAAAGAGTGTTATTTTAATATAATATTAAATAGTGTATGTTTATTATAATTAATAAATCTATATAGGAATAATATATATTAATTACTGAGTGTATTTAAAAAATAAAAAACGGAACAGAAAAAAAAATGTTTATACTATACCAAAATGTTTTTTACATCTATTCTATTAGATCTATAATAATCCTAACGATGGTGGACTTCACGCGGATCTCTGAATAAGCGAGACGAGATAATTGACGAGATGTCAATTATCTCATCTCTTGCTTACATCTATTTTACTTTCAATACAAGAGTTATATAAATAATAATTAAGATAAACAGCATAAATTGGTAATACAAATAATATATAATATAATTTTATTTATTTATACATTTAAATATTCATTCCTATTATTCGTTTATTAAACATTTTACATTATACAATGCTAAAACTTTATGTACAGTACATCTTGTATTGCAAGAATTATAATTAGCGTGTGCAAAAAAGTTAATTTTTTTATTTTCTAGGTTATACATACGGGGTTTCTTTCACTGATTTAGCAGACAGGACCTTTTGGATGCAGAATCCAACAAATGAACAACTTTTATTGATATATATATCAATAAATGTCGTTCATTTGTTGGATACTTTATCCAAAAGGTCCTGTTTGCAAATCCGTGAAAGCAAGCCCTTATGCCTAACCCAGAAAATAAAAAAATACAGAAAAATAGGTAATATAAAAAATGAATACGTTCATATAGTGTTAACTTTCTAATTGTGTTCTTCCACTCAGGGAAATGTTGTGATGGTGTCGTAAAACTTTATAAAATAATTAAAAAATACCATTGTAAGAAATTAAATTATTTCCGGTCAAATTTCAGTTTATTAGAAGTAATTCACTTTAAAATAACGCGATTATAAACAAAGAAGCGCGCGCGCCACCGCTGCGGCTATTTTTAGTAACGACGACTGGCGAGAAATTTGAAAATTGTAATCCGAGATAACGCGCGCCATAGTGCCGATTCGGCACCAATAATTAATTAAAAATAACGGAACGCTTTAAGCAAAAAATGAATAGCGCATCGTAAAATTGAAGAAAAATTAGACAGATAATAATTTTTTCAGATTTTTCGGACAATTAGAATTTTTACACGAACTAATTAAAAATCGATTAGTGCCGAATCGGCACTAGGCGCGTGACGAAGCAATGGTGTCTCGAACGGGTACACTCGGTAAGTATTCCGACAATATTTTGTTTATAGCATATTTTATATCGCTAATTTCCAACAAATTATACGTGTTTTGGACATGATGAGTCAAATTATTCTAGAAATGATTAATTTTATGAAAGAGAGCCTCTCAAATAGCCGTACCCCCTAAATCGCACAAGTGCCAAATTCCCTGGTTAAGCATGTACGTCACTGCAACGTAAGGGCGATCACTGATCCGAAATCGATAAAATGTTTATTCTATAGCTAATATTTCCGGAAACTAAGTAGCCTATAACTTTCAGTGAGAACGTAAACCTCCTTAAAATTAAAATATCCTTAATTTCATTTGGATTGGAGAAAAATTGCAGCAGTTATAAGTAAATCACATACAGATAAACAACGGCTTTTTATATTAGTAATTATAGCTCGTTGGTATCAACGGATGCCATTTTCTTCGCCTTGTAAATTAACTCTCCTTCCTGAATTTCGTTAGTTTTGTAGGTAACGTCATTGATATCGAGCATGAGCACTGAGTGAAATTTGCACTTCATGACGGAGACTCGTTAGTAATTGGTTTAATTAGTTCGACTTGACCAACGTGTCTAGGTCACGCGGAGTTGAGTTGCGGTGGATTAGAAGGTAGAATGACCAGAATTACTGTCGACGTAAAGGAATCTGAGAAAAATATTTCGGGTAAGACTGCACTAGCAACAATATAACCTCAGATATAGAAAGACATTTTGTTGTGATCGAATTGGTCAAAATGTCAGCGAAAGTGTGAGTAGGAATAACGTCATTCTCGGATAACTCATTGGACTTTACAAACGTAACGTATATATTGAATTTCTTCTGTAACGAATTTAAGTACAAGTTGATAAAATATAAGAATTTATTTAAAGAAGTGGAAGAAAGAAGGATTTAATAAGAAGAAACAAGGAAGATAAAAGTTGGTAATTATAGTTTAAGGGAATATGAGTTTTTTAAAATTATTTTATTGTGAAAAGAAGGCATATTTAATAGACATTCAGAAAACGCATAACATTTTTCCGGGCAACCCGTATATAAAGTGCTATAAACAAAAAAATCATAGGATGACTACTTACCAATTACGTACAAAAATCATAGGAGAAATGTCACGTGACACGCTTGTACACGTCCGTTGCCCAATATGCCGCTCCGCGACGAAAACAAGCTTAAGCAATGGCGTCTCGAACGGGCCACAATCGGTAAGTAGTCCTATGATTTTTTGTTCATAACACTTTATATACGAGTCGTCCGGAAAAATGTTATGCGTTTTCTGAATGTCTATTGAATATGCCTTCTTTTTATAATAAAATAATTTTAAAAAACTCATATTCCCTTAAACTATAGTTATCTTAAAGTTTATAGCGTCAGACGTTTGGTGAGTAATTTTTTGTTCATTTTACTTTAATGTTTTTAATGTATATAACCGAATTTCCTGCGAGAAGCATCGAATTCTCGTATTGTATCAACTAACAAGAAACTTGTGGAAGCTGTCATTTTGAGGTCGGTTAAGTCGTGAAATTTTTTGTTTGTTAGTTGTAACACGTTAAAATCCGCCATATTGGTTCGAAAGTACCACGTTGGTTCTTGTATATTTCGAATGGATTGGTTTGTTTTTAAATCCTATAAAGCTGTATAGAAGTTACTAAACACATTTTACAACAGATAAACGTAAAAATGTAGTCATTAAAATACTTATGTTAATATTTAGCTGCTTGTTATATACAGCAAAATAATGATAATACTCGATAGTTAACAAAGCTGTGAATTAGATCTAAATTATGTCATTGAAACGAAAATCTATATATAAAATGTGATTTGTATAGTATAAAAACAATGAATTAAAGAATTTAATGTAATTTGAGCTTATGAAAGTTAGTTTCTTAAATTACATAATTTTTGTAATTTTAATACAATTGTTTGGGCCAGTTTTTTAAATACATAGTATTTGCATTTTACTTTTAGTTTTTTTTTTAATATATTTATTAAGCTTGCATAATAGATTACTTATGAATTACTTATCAATTTGTATGAGTCAAAACCACGTCTTCTTTTTCTTGTTTGGTTCAAAATCACTTTGGGTGTATTCATAGACACTTTGCAATTTTCATCAACTTTTTATTCCAGAACTTTATTTGCCAAGATGCGTTTCGGGACTTAGCCCCTCCTCGGTCAGCATTACAAGGCCCGAAATGCATCTAGACAAATAAAGTTCTGGAATAAAAAGTTGATGATGAAAATTGCCAAGTGTCTATGAATACACCCAAAGTGATATTGAACCAAATACTTACCAATTTTTACAGTAAAATGCTTTTCTCATATGTTTTTTTGTATGTCGCTTAGTCTACTTTATTACTATCTGGGTTTTAATATCACTATTTTTTTTCATTGTTCTGAAATGTGTATTTTTATATATATTTAATATTTCTTGTAATATAGGAATGATTAATAAAATATTTACTAAGTAATAGATTCTTGGACCATATCTGTCTTATATTGTTGTGATAAAATACTTCAGTACAATATCTGAATTGAAAATAATATATACTAAAACTTCAAGAAATCAAAATTTTGAATGACTCCAGAACTTTGTCCTGAAGAACTTATCTGATTTTTATGATTAATAAATGAATTTCTGAAATTTATTCAGTTATCTGCAGATATTTCTATTGAATTGTATTCCTTATTTATAAGTTTCTAGGTTTTTCTTCAATTATCTGTAGATAAAATAAATGAGTGTTTTTAGGAATGTCTGGAAACTACAGTATTTCATATAATTTATTTGTAATTTATTATTATTAAATTTCATTCTATTAGTTGTAAGACATCTTTTAAATTAATGCATCCCTCACAATAACAATACAAAGGTGGCCTGCTAGTACTTTTAATCTTATAGAAATGTCATCTCCAGATGAACAAGAAATATAATTTAAAATTTATTTAAAACTTTTATATGCAGTGGCATGTTATCCTGTGGGCAAAAGGGGCAATTGCCCAGTACCCCAAAGCAGTCTTTTTTGGAAAACATTTCTTCCCAAAGAAAAATGTCTGAAGTCAGCACTGCACATGGGGCCCCTAATTCAAATTTTCCTGGACCCCAAGAAGCTATAACATAGCAGTTTTTATATAAATGATTTTTAAATATTAGTACCCTTGTATTGTTAGGCTGAATGTATTAAATGCATCTTAAAAGTTATGTTGAAGCCAGTTTGTTTAGAATGTATCCTTCAACTTGATTATGCAGATACCTGATGTTTTCAGTTAAATAATGCTAGATATTTGGCTTTGGGTGGTTCAGATTCTTTTGAAAAAGGATATACAATGAAATATTTTCCTAAAGATTCTTTTTGGACAGAAGTTTGAGCATACAAAAGTATGCCAAGAAAATTGGAAACCTTCAAATAATTCTGCTTTGTAAGAAGTTCATTTGAATCTCAAACATGGGAGAAAGTAAGAGTTGTTAGAAAATGTATCAAAAAGGAGTGATGAAAAAGTTGAATGAGTTTTTATCTGATGATCTTGATGTAATTAAAGAACCTACAAAAGAAAATTATATTTTCAGCAAATTTTTTGATATAATAACTAAGTCTCTAAACAGTGTACAAAAAATTTAAAAAATGTAGAAGTCCTTTGAATCCTATTGATGCAATGTAAGTTTTCTTTTAGGATATTCAAAACTAGTTGAAATTGAAAGTTTTAAAAAATTGTCTTTTTTTTTAGACATGGAAGATATTTTTCACTAATGTAGGGTCTGTCCCAAAAGTTCAGGTAAATTTCAAAAATTACATCAAAAAAATGTTTTAATGGCTAATTGTGCTTCCATTATGTTTAATAACATTATACACACAATTTGGCATTGAATTCACAAGAGTGTGTTACAATTCTGGTTTCAAGTTATACCATGAATCCTCAATTGCACATTTAAGTTCTGTAACATTGGAAAACTGATAACTTATGGGGATCGTGACAAGAAAGATGGTTTTCTATTGAGTTTAAGTCAGAACATCTTGCAGGCTATTTCATAACATTCACATTTTGATTCTGAAGCCATTTTTTAGTTGAATTTGAACAATGAATGGAAGCATTGTCCTGTTGAAGTGCCCAATTTGGAAACCTATCATTTCTGTTATAGGAAGATGTTCTAAGGTTGTGTTGCTAATGATCAGTGGGATAATTTTCACGCCAAATACTGTATAATAAAATGGAGAAAACACTGAGATCAGTGTTATACATACAGTTTTCTTATCGCAAGCACTTTTGACAAACTGGTTCGAAAGTGCTTGCGATAAGAAAACATACATGTAATCCCGATCTGTGTTTTCTCCATTTTATTATGTTGTGTTGCTAATGTCCTGAAGTCTGACATCCAGAAAGAAATGCTAAACTGGAAATTTCATTGAATCCAAATGTTCCCCCACTCCGTTAGAGAGCCACCACCTTATCTGCTGTAAAATACTCTTCTTTTTTCAGATTCCTGCCATTAGGACTGTTTAAGTTCCACTTTTTTTCATCACTGAAAAGTGTACTTAACCATTCATCTTTCCATTGCATGTAGCCATTGGCTCATTTCATCTCAACTTTAAGATGTTGAGGTTTGACATGTGGTTTTTTTACATATCCTTGTTAGTTTAACATAAGGATTTTTACTTATTATTCTGTGCACAGTATTTCAAGAGAGTCTAACTGAAATATTTCTAAAAACTTGTCTGTCTGATAAATTTTGTCTGGATACCAGTCTAATATATCTTTCATCTGTGGGTGATGTTACTTTAGGTTGACCTGATGTGTTGCTGGTTTAGAATTTTTTTTCTTTTCAAAACTTTATTTATTCCTGAAGTAAGGTGACCAACTATTTTTTGTTCAAAAAGAGTACACTTTGCTGTACATACTACACATGCGTCAAGACTGTCAAGCATGCCGTACATACTGCACATCAAAGATCAGCCTGGGGATTACGTACACAAATATTGGAGAGATAGATATATCTATCTCTTTTCACAAATGTAATTTTGACGTTGTTAGAAAAAGATAGATACTACAGACCTCTATTTCTCCAGGTACATAATACGGCCTCTTAATTGTGCCGGAAACGGCAAGCAATATGCGCGCTTGAAATTCAAATCACTGTCAAAATAATCTTAAATATTTAATTAATAAAATTGAAATAAAATAATCTAAAAAAATGTTTTAGAAATACAAATGAGTATAAAATTATACAAATGAGTACTTTCAGAGTACAGGATTTGAAAAGAGTACGGTTTGTGAAAAAAGAGTACAAAACTCAGTAAATGAGTACAGTTGGTCACCTTACCTGAAGCTGAATGACTTATTTTGCTTGAAATTTCAGTAACTGAATGTCCCCTTGCTTTTAATCTCCAAATTTCAGTCACATCATCTGAAGAAAATTGATTTTCTTTGGGCATGTTGATTTTTCCATTATTTCTTTAATTTCAAAAATAATCATTATAAAAACAAGATCTCATGAGATTTTATTGTTAATAGCCATAACTGATGTCATTCA
This sequence comes from Centruroides vittatus, assembly GCF_030686945.1. Classification (NCBI taxonomy): domain Eukaryota; kingdom Metazoa; phylum Arthropoda; class Arachnida; order Scorpiones; family Buthidae; genus Centruroides; species Centruroides vittatus. The sequence goes on along the minus strand of NW_027122706.1, from coordinate 7,384,085 downwards.
TTATGAATTTGTGTAGTAATTTGCTCAGAAACAAATAAAATAATAATGTTACCTAACTTTTGGGACAGCAAAATCTAACAATTTCTATTATTCTAAGCAATTTAATAACCATTAAATCATTAAATTTATCATTTTAATGACATTTAGACTGTATTTGTCATATTAAATCAGTCAAAAGTTCAATATTTTAAGTTTTTTCATGAAAAATTATTTTACCTAAACTTTTGGGAGAATGCTGAAATGTACATTAATGTGGTAGAAAATGACACATTGGCATCAAAGAATTTTATAAGAAAAAATTTAACAAATACAGTACAGTATATTAAAAATGAGCACATTCCAGATTGCCATAAAAGAAAACATTATAGGAAGATTTATATCTTTCATGTTAAAAATGATCAAAAATAAATTAAAAATATAACAAATTCATAAGCAGCTAAGTCCATAAGTAGGCTACAAAATTATCTAGTTAGTCATTTTTTAAATTATTTTAAAAAGGTTTTGCCATTTGAATAAGTAAATTTATTATTTTGTCAGCATCTTAATATTAAGAAAATTCTTCTGAAATTTGCATTAAAATGAATAATTCTTTTACTACCGCGAAAATAAAAGAAACAAACTACCATTTGTTTCTTTTATTTTTTTTTAATTTTCATTTTTTTTTTTCATTTCATGTTTTTCTATTTCCAAATTAGCAATAAAAGAGAGAAATATTTGCATTTTTAAAATTTATAATTTTTATTATTTATTTAATATAAGGAACTATGGAGCTGTTGTATAGTTCATAAAAATGCAGTATTGTGTAAATTAAATTTTCAATAATTTAGTAATTAAATTATTTACTAAATTACAACACTTAGAAATATTTCAGAAATTAACAAATTTCTTTTTATTTTCCATGATCTTAACATTTATCTATTATGATAGAACACTCATTTCATTATTAGAGAAGAAATTTATCTTTTCAGGAAAGGTCATGGTAATAGTGTAATCCTTCTAAAGGTTTTTGAAATCTTTCTAATTTTGCAGTTTGCATGCTATAAAAGAAATGTTTTTAAAAATTTTGAAAAGTGACCTATTTCTTGCAACATTATTGAAAATGTTGCAAACTTGACACTCTTTCACTTAAATAGTGGAGTTAGAAAGGTTGTAACCATGACTGTAGACCTGATGGTTTTCAGTAACGGTATCCTCACGCTGGCACGAAGGTTACGTGAATTATTGAGAAATACACGTGCTTGATTTGAACATTTCATTTAACAAGTCTTAATCCAGAGGCTGCAGAAATGCTATTTGTAAGATCTAACTCTGCTGTGCCGTGCTATGATGCAGAGGCGGCCGCATCAGGCGGAACCATAAGGGGCGGCATAAAAAACATTTCAGGGGCAGAATTTCAAAGACTTGCATCATACTGTGAAAATCTACCGCACGATCCTGATCTAACTCATATTTATTAGATTTTTAGAAATAAAAGTAGAAATGGGTATGATAGTTGTAATTGGTTTTTAATCGCGATTAACCGTAATAACCAGCGACGATTACGGTTATCGCAGTTACTATATATATATATATTTTTTTTTTTTTTTCTTTTAGTGACAAGGACTATAATACATATATAATTTATAATACTTTCTAGTATAATGAAACATATCTTTTAAAGTTCAGTGGTTGCTCTCCAAGTAATTATACTACTACAGCAATAAAAGTTAATGTTTCACTGTTTACTTTCCTGGCGCTCTTTTATACACAACAGAGGAAATGTATGGCGATCGGTCAAAAAATGACCCCTCTCCCCCAAGATTTTTACATTTTTGGACTCAGGAGAGTTTAAAACGTCGAGAAATGCAAGAAAAAATGGAGGTTTTTTTTCCTGTACGTATAGATCTAGATGTATAGATTCTTAACTACTGTGCCGCGAGATTTTTGAAATATGCCGCCACTGCGAATACCGAATACATAAGCGACGTCAGACGAGTAGTACAGTAGTACGTCGGTTCTACCTTCCTAGGGCGCGTTTGGAAACTGGAACCAGTATTATCTGCCAGTAGTTACCAAGGCGTTTAGAAAATGTTACCTATAATAAATAACCAACTACGTTTAAAAATCACTTATGACGTTATCCGTTGTCCTGCGCTACTTACCGAAGTAACCGGTGTGCCGCCAAATTTTAAATTATTAAAAGTACCGTGACGTAAAAAAGGTTGAGAATCACCGGTATAGATGTCTGTTTGGGGGCACGATTTTATTCACTCATTTTGAAACTTAATAACTCCTGTATTTTTTTTTTTGTCGAAAATTTCTGAAATTTTGCAGGGAGGTTTGAATATCACGGGATTGATATTCTGTGCGTTTCTAAATTCGACACTAATATGACCGGTGAGTTCTCCGATGAGTCATTCCGTTGAACGATCTGACGTCACGTTTCGTAGAAAAAAGAAACGTTTGTGTTGAAAGGACGCTTTTTATGATGGCTGACTTAATTAAGAAGACAACGATTGTGGCTGTTTTGCTAAATAATTAAAGTAACTCACTTAACTATTATTCGAATAAACTCTCATCTATCATTTTCTTCTATACTGGGTCTTTCTTCAATGATTTGAATTTATTGAATATTTATATCGTTAGGAAGATGTAGAGGGCCAAATATCGGTCCTAATTAATTTTAGACGAATTCATGGAGTTTGTTTGTTTCTGAAAAAAAAGCTTAATGTTTCAATATTGACCAAATTATCCAACCTAATCGTTCAATCATGTTTTATCGTACACAGATCGTTCATTAATCTGTCAGTTATTACAGCGTCTACAGCAAGAGTGAATCGATAGTTTTCTACAAGCGAAATTTACTTGTTTAATGGAAACCACCATGAATACTCAACGGTGAACCAACGCTGACGTCACGGGCTTCAATGGACAACCCAACGGTCCATTTAGAAACGTTTTTTCACTGTTGTTCCAATCGTTGAATATTAGTTTAATTAGTTTTATATTAGTTATATTAGTTTAAATAGTTTAATATTATTTTGGACAGTGTTTTCTTTTTATATATAAATACTTTTAATGTGTGTTTTTATAATGGAACCTGTGTATAATGAAATTCATTAACATTAGGAATTATGTACAGTTTTAGCAAATGCTATTATGACTATATTTGTATAGCAATTACTGTACTTTTTTTGACAAGTTGGATTTTTTTTGTCATATGTTAATTGACATTTGACATGACGTCAATACTTTCAACATTTCTTTCTTTATCTCGTGATATTTTTATATAGCTTTGTTGCACACAAGTAGTACAGAATACTTAGGCTAATGTCAGACAAGCGTGAAAACGGACGGATGCGTTTTTTTTTAATTTACGGTGGCGAAGTCTACGGTCAGACGAGCGCTAAATTTCGTAGTAGTTAATTTTATTTCGGACGCGCATACGTCGACACGGATCTCGTAGATTATTATTATGTACAGAAAAAAAAGTCCGTCGATGACTGACTTTTTTTTTTTTTGTTTTTAAATACAGTACTTTGCGATGCGATATTTTTTATTACGTACAAAAGTATTTAAAAGCAAAAAAAAGTCAGTCATCGACGGACTTTTTTTTCTGTACGTAATAATAAACAGCGCATCGCAATCTAGGAGATCTGTGTCGACGTATGCGCGCCCGAGATAAAACTGAATACTAACGCACTCCGTGGATCGAAAAAACATTAGCCTAAAGATGCACAGGAAGAGATTAACCGAAATTAGTACAGGGCGCGCAATCTGAGAACGGAAATGGAAGGGAATAAAATTCAAGAAGCGCAAATGTTTATACTATAGTTTTTCAGCGTAACTTGATATTTGCCTAGGACAGTATTTGTTTAAACAGATGAAAGCAGTTTTCAACCAGCTGTAGGGGTGGACATATATTTATTTATCTTGCTCACGTGTCTTCGAGGTAAAAGCCATTAAAAAATATCCCCTTTAACGTTAATTGAGCTAATTACCATTGCATTGTTGTAAGACTATTTTGTTGAAATAGTCAGTATATTTTAGGAGAAAGATTAAGTGCGACTTTGTTATAAATTATATTTTATTGATAATCTGTAATTTACTTCTAAGATTTAGTATTATTTTCTAACATAAACAATAAAATACTGAAATGCAATGAATGATGATTATAAATTTATTTACTGATTGAATGATAACTTAAAATTTAATGTCAATCACGAAAGATTTCACTAGCAATGTAAAGTTCTGTTTTTCACCAATAATCACGTCTCGATCATTGTTAAGTCGATATACAAATAAACAGAATTGTCACACGTCAGGTGTTTATGTAACCGCATGCTTAAGAATGTGGGGTCGGATTTTCCCGCCTATAGAGGGAAAAATTGTGCATTTTTCCTTTGGTGTGTCAGGTCAGTGCTGACCGGTGTGTGGCTGGGGTGCTTATTAATTGTCGGGTGACAGTGTTGCTCATTTGGAGAGAAAATAAATTTCAAATAGTTTTTTTTTTTTTTTGTTGTGTTATAAAGAATTTGTGTACTGTGTTTAGAACGTGTAAACGGCAACATTTAAAACATTTTACATTATTATTTTCTGGTCCGTCGAGGCGGATAGAGATAGTGTTGAGTGCAGTGGAGTAAATTGGATCGAGACGAACTTTCAGTTGGAGTGAAAGTGAAGGTCTACTTCAAGAGTTGGACGTTGGACTGTTGCTTTAGTTAAAGGTGTTCAGGTACGATATTTCTAGTTTATTAAAAATAAATCTAAAAACATTGTGTGTAAAAAAGAGTTGCCAAGAGTAGTCTTACTAGACTAAGGGAGAAAATTCTGGGGGAATGTTAAGATTTAGATAGTGTGCAACTTGTTGAACACTGGAAGGTTCAAGGCGGGAGGATGTTTAGTTGTATAATCATAATTGCAATCATAAACTTTAACCGTGTTTACTTTTGTTTGTGTTAACCGGGATTAACGTAAGATCGAGGATCATGTTCTTTCATAATTAGAAATTAATTTAAATTTTTAAAAAATCTAAATTGTTGTTGCATCGGCACAATGCTGGGCTGTAATTGTAACAATATATTAATTTAAAAACACTTGACTTCCGGTTCGACCAGAAGTTCGTATTGCATATAGCCAATCAGGGCCTCCAGTCCATAGGCTTTCCGTGTTTGGTCTCGATTTTCATCTAATTCCGTTCTCGATATTAAGGCAGTAAATTAAGATTTTTTTTGCATGATCTTAAATATTATAATACGATTTTAAAAGTATTTAAGAGTTTAATGTTTACTGATATTTAAATTAATGATAAAACCGTGACAAATGAAGGAAAAGTTAATAAATTTTCCCTCAAAGTCGGTGACAGTTGACCACTTTTTGATGATGACTAATACAATAATTAGTTTGTTTATAGTTTTTCCCACTTCGGTCTAGAGAAAAGTAATTTTATTTTTAACTAATTTTCTTTGCAGCGAATAATTTATTGCTAATTATCTATGTATAATATAGTTTTTTAATTTAGTGTATCATAATCTGGTATGCTTGCTTTCTTCCTGATGGAACGATCTGTCTCAAAAACCAGAGTAATGGCTAAATATAATTTTAAAAAATGACATGGAAATAATCGTTTTGAATTTAATTTTTTTAATTAATAAGCAAAATGTGTTAATTTTTCAACAAATTACCTTCATTCGCTCATTCTTGAATTTAATTTTTAGTTTTTATAAATTTATCGAATCTTTAAATCAAAATTTAAGGGCATATTTTATAAAGCATTACCGTAGTAGTACAAAATTTGAAATTTTATATACCGTGTTAGTTTTATATTTCATATACAATATGTATTGTTTCGATTTGATTACCGATTTCTGATTGAACTTCGCGTAGCTTAAAACACATTATTACATTTGCCATGTGTTAGTTTTACGTTACATTCAACGTCAACAATCCTTCGAATGACTTGATAATTATAGTGTGCCAAATTTACACGAAAAACTGTTTTATATAAAATTATTTAAGCCTTAAATCTATGCTTTTGCAGGTCATATTAACATTTGCATCGTTATATTAATATTCGCATATCTGTAGTTTCTTTAACCGATCGTGTAATAAGTCTAGTACAGTATTACAGGCGGATGATGATGATCGTTAATAAAGCTTGGAAATTTAGCTTAAACATTTAAAAATTCACAATCGGATAGTTTAAATTTAATGAAGACAAATTTATTATTGATTGCATAAAGTATTTTTAACTTATTTCAATTTATTTTGTTAAACAATACGTGGGGTTAGGAATGTAGTTATCACGTGACTTTATCTTTTGTACACGCGTTCCCTCGGGTATTATTTAATTAAGCGGAACCCCTTTATCGAGCCCAATCCGGATAATTGGAAAATTCGTTAACGACATAAATAACAGGTTAGATGTGCATTATATTTTATTTATTGCACATTATATATACTTTTACAATACAGTATAAAGCAAAAGACATCTACATGCAAGTATCAGTTCGTTGTTTTCTATAAGATCGTAGTTTCCTGACCATTTGTGTGGGATAGAACTCTGATCTTTTTCGAGGTCAGTCGGTAATTAGGCGTAGCGCTCTGTAGGGACCAATTTGAACCGAAGTAATTGTGATATATTGTACAGTATTTTTGTTACCAGGTCTTCAGTTTTAAAGTCGCAGGTGTTCAAAATTGACATTGAGCCAAGGGAAAACAGTGTTCTTAGGCCGCGACTCCACTAGCCGTAAAACCCCTCGCCTTAAAGCTTTTAATCACGTGGCCATGATATTTTACGCCTGAGCAGGTCGTAAAACCAACGTAAAAGCGAGTTGAGCAGTGTTCAACTTTCGAAGTGAATACGACCGTAAACCGGTACCATCCACCAATCAGAAGTCAGTTAAATCTAGGTCATCGTGACACGGTACGAAAATGGCGGAAAACGAGCTTTTGTGTACGTTCTCTCGTGGCTACTCTAAGAAGATCTGGAAAGATTTATCGAAAACATCCGAAAGTATTCATGTATCTACGACAAGAGGTATCCCGATTATAATAATGGATGCCTAAAACACGCGATATGAACGGCCAAAGGAAAATCCTTCAATTTAGAGGAGTATATAATAAAAAAGCTAAGCTTATAAATGCTGTATATTATCTTAATAATATAATAATAAAAGTCAATATATGAAAGTAAAGATATTACGTTTACTATATTTGTAATTATAGTATAGAGAAAACTCGTGGAATATAATTATTGTCTTTATATCGATATATCACGTATACACCGTAATAGTACTGTCGCCGTAAAAAGCTTCGCTAGCCGGACCTCCACCGCAGTCCGAGCGCGAACGCAAATAGGTCACGTGATTAAAAGCTTTTACGGCTGTTTTACGGCTAGTGGAGTCGCCGCCGAGACTCCACTAACGTAAAAATAGTTTCGACTCCCTGCAGGTTAGTTTGATGTGCTACTCATCAAACTAGTAGCGCGAAGTAGACTCGTTATATTAAATCATTGTCGCAGTAATTAAATTGAATATAATAATTTTGTTTTTTTAATTATATTGTTTTTTGTATAAATTATATTTAGTTATTTTTAAAAAATTTTGCGAATAGATGACGCTACACGTAAATCCAGCACATCCAATGTAGGCAAAAATTAGTTTATAGAAATCCAATAAATATTTTGGGTAGTATGTACTGTACGACGTTATCTAAGTTAGTAATATATTAACGCAGTGTTTCTCCAACTTTTTGGACCGCGACCCCCCTTATGCACTAAAAAATTTCAAAGGACCCCGAAGAATAAGTATGTGTCAAAAAACATCCCGGAGGGAGGGAGTTAGGCTCGTATTTAAATATTTATATTATTTTTATTATTTATATGTGCAATTTATTTAAGTAAAAATTATTTTTATATATTTTTTATTTCTATTATTTCTAAACATGAATCCATAGTAAATTTTATAAAATATTTGAAAAAATTGATCTGGCATCAATTTCTCAGCGACCTCCCAAGTATTTTTCATGACCCCCTTGGGGCCGCGACTTTCACTTTGAGAATCACTGTATTAACGGAACTGTCCAGATTCGTGGCAGTTGGTCGAACGGTCTAGGCGTGTATAGCGAACAAACATTCTCATTTATATAGATTAGTTACTCATTTTTATCACAGAAAACTTTACTGGTGACAAAAATTAAAGTAAAAATATTTATTATTAACCGAAAATTTGTTCTAGCGGGTCGTGATTGTTCGATCGAGTATAGAGGTACCAATGTAGGCCTATTTGATTGACGCGATTTTGATATACGTGTTAGCATCGAGGGATTAACAGCGTTATTCAAGGGATATATATATGTTTGTATTTTCTTACAGAATGTACAGTACGTACAGTACAGTGCCCTTTTTATAGCTTGTGCCTACCCCGTTTTTTATAGTCTGCGGGCTCCGCTGCTTGAGGGGAATTGATGCTATTAAATTTTGGTTGAGAGGTCGAGGGAATAGAGTTGGGGTTAGTCATGTGTCCTATCCAATGTCAACCAGAACATATGAACCAACCCTTGGCAGTGGCCCAAAATTCCCTTATTCGTGTACAATTTCCCACGTTCTAAAATGTTTCAATAACACCTGGAAAATGTGTTTGTAACTTCACTAGATTAATACTATTATTGTTATATTATGAATAGTTGACTGTAAATAATAATTATCAAACTTAAAAATCCAGCAAGAACAAGTTACATAACTTTCTTTACAAAACGATTTAAAATTGTGTAGCGCTGTTATGAAAAGCTTTTATAAAAATTAATAATACAATATTTTATTTTAAAAGAACAAAAGACTTAATTTTGAAAGTTGAGATGTGTTTTATTTTTAAAAAATTGCAAATGCTAATAATGAGTAAAATAAGTCCAAACTCACTCGAGATACGACCTAAGGGGGTCTCGCGCGATATCGATGTTTCTAAATCTATTCGAGTGTTTAAATTCTGGATTAAAAGTAAAATGATACAAATAACTCCACCTGAAGCAATCTAAGAAAAATATTTCGGATAAGACTGCACTAACAGCATTCATATCTTCGATTTTAGAAACAGCCATTTTGTTGTAAACGAATCGATCCGAATGTCCAATGAAAGTAAGAATAACGATGACGTCATTCTCATTTAACTCGTTCGACTTTACGAACTTACCTTTGTTATGGAGGAGAGCTTTTGAAAACATAGCGAATAACGAGAAGTCAATAACACTTGCTAAAGAAAATGAGTACGTCTATAATCGAAAATTAAAGAAGTGTCATAAAATAATGTTTCGGAAAATGTAGCAAAACCGATGGTAAGTACTTTTTCGACCTAATCTTTCACTTTCTTTCACGTTTCCTCATTTCCTGCAGTATTCGTGCTGTTTAACAGCTTGTAACAACTATTTCATCCAAATTTTGATTAATCTGTATATACATGCGTTCCTCTGTATTCGTGGAGGATCCAGGAACCCAACTCCCCACGGATAAAGAATAAATCGTCATGTTCTTAAAACCATCGAGTCATGGAGTGATTAGTTTATGACTGACTAGTGCTTTGTTGAGCTTGGGATTTGGTAAGTTTTTATTTATTATTGAGGCTTTGTTTTGTTTGATTTTAGGATTGAGATATTGGAAGAAATTTCCTGGATTGGAATTTATTAATGAGTATGGTAATTTTTATGGTTTTATTAATGATCGGATGACTCGCGCGATTAGAATATTTCTTCTTTTATGAGAGATTCGTTCTTAAATTTGGTTTTGGTACTCTAAATTTCCGAAGCGACATTGAAAAATTCTTGGCTTTCGCCCCCTCACCATTGTCACAATTTTTCGTTCTTGATAGAACCCGTAACAGTTGTGCGAAAGGTGTCCTACATTCTTGCCGCTAAGGCAGACACATTAAATTTAAGAAACTCACAGTAAATTATGTCAGCTTAAACCGATTAACACCGGCTTCGTGTGAAATTTGAGAGGAAGGTGGTGGTGTTTTTAAAGTCAGGGCAGATGGTCGGTGTAGCCCACACTTGTTGCTATTGTCGATAAGTCGTTAATTGTTTTATTGTCTTGTAAATGAAAACTCTCTTCCTGATTTTAAGTCAGTCAAATTACAATGTTATTTTATTGTACTAGGAAGTAAGGATGTACCGATAAGCAAAATGACCGATTACCGATTAATCGGTCATGCATTATCGGCCGATTAGTGTTACTAATTTATTGTATTAATAGGTAATTATAGTATGATTATTATTGCATGAAATTATATATTCTTAATAAAAATATAAAATTTCATGCGATAAAAATAATTTTATAACAATTTGTTATAAAAATAATTTTCAATGGACATGTCAACAATGGAAGTATTAAGAGAAAGCAACGTGCAAGACGCAGATGCAGGTTTTTTCGTTTTTGCGGGAAATCGAACATATTTTTAGACCTATCTAAAAATTCTGTAATTAGTCTGGAAACAGGGGGACCCAATTCTTGCATTCTGTGAAAACGGGTAAAGTTGACTATAACGTAATAATCTTAATTTTCGCTAAAACGGTTAGGAGTTAAAAGTTGTAAGTACCAAAGTGTTAAGTAACAATTGAGAACAAAAGAAAGCGACGTGCAAGATTTACAGGCGCTGGAGGAAAAAAAGAAAGAGTAATATGTTAGAACATATTCGATTTTCAAATTTAAACAGATTAGTTCGGTTTTTCTCGACCTTTCTTCTTTTGAACATTGATGAAAATCGAACAATATTAAAACATTCGATTTTCAAATCGAATGTTTTAAATGTTACTTTTGCCCGAGCAACGCCGGGTCTATCTGCTAGTCTTCAATAATTCACACAATTGAGACTCTGAAATTATTCTTATTATCAAAAACAAAGAGCAGTAGTTCCTTTTAGTGGCATTAATACCACAACAGGACTAGAAAATTCAATAAAAAATATTTTCATCATATTAGAAAACAAGTCTTTATGCTTGTCATCTTTATTAGATTCAAGATTCAAAATAAAATTTCAAAAAAACAAAAAAAGATATGGTAGAGGAAATAAAAAGATGGACAATCGATAGCTTAGATAATGTTTATTTCAAAATCTCAAGAAGAATTAAATCCTGAAGCTTCCATTTCTGGAGATGATCAAGATGGAGGAGGATCTCTAAGTTTTTCTAATTTATTTGATGAATTAGCTTCTGGTAAACGAAAAAATGAATAAGAGCATGTTTTTAAAAAGGAAGAAAAAACGAAACAAACGTTTCGATCATGAATTAGAAAAATATTTACATTTATCTCTTATACAAAGACAGTGACCCATTTTTATGGTGACGTTCAAAAGAACTTTTTTCTAATTTTAGCAAAATAGCTATGAAATATCTAAGTGCCCCAGCATCTTTCATTGAAAGCGAAAGAATTTTCAGCACTGGAGGCAAGGGCGTCGCCAGGGGGAAGAGGGGAAGCTGTTCTCTCCTAGAAATTCGAAAAAATTATTTAAATGCTAAGTTTTAATTAAAATAATCTTCTTAGGCTTCTTGTAAGTTAAAAAAATGTTTTAATTAAGATATTTCTTTTCCGGTACATAGTAAATGAGTAAAACTTTATGAATCATTTTTATTTTACCTACATCAGCTCATATCTCTATCAATTTACATCTTTCCCCCCTGGCCCATTGGCTGGCGTCGTCCTTGACTGGAGGTAACATTTATGAGCCGGCAAGAAACAGGCTATGCCCTGAAAATGATGAAATTCTCATGTTTTTGCATCACAATTTAAAAGTTTTAAAGTTTGAATATTAAATTTTTATTGGTTTTATATATTTAAAGTTTAAGCTTTAAATAAAAGAGATAGGTTTGAATAGGTTCTATTATATCTTAAATTATTTTTTATCAATACATATTATAACTTAAATTTTTTTAATATTCAGTTTGTCATGTGATATATAATAAATATATAACAGAAATTTATTTTTTTTAATTACTAGCCTTATACGTGACATTCTAACAAAAATATTAAAATGCAAAATTGGCCGATTACCGATTACTTACCGATTAATCGGTGCATCCTTACTAGGAAGAATGTTTTCTTTGACGTTTAATTTACAACTACTGTAGTTTTGTTTGATCTGATTAATTTTATACAGTAGAGCATCGATTATCCGACCCCCGATTAACCGACCGCGTTCTTGTCGGCAAATTCAAATGTCCGCTAGTGATGTGGCGCTACAATATTTGGTTATGTCTTGGCTACTTTAATATTGTTTTTGTTAAATTTTTGCATGTTTTAGCTGGCAGCACTGGCTCGACCATGAAAAGGAGGCTAGTACAGTAGAGAGTCGTAAATCTGCACCCTGGTAATCGGAATCGCCGGTAATCGGCACGATTTTCAGTCGGACTGTGTCGTGCTGAATCGAACGTTTTTGATACTAAATTTACTTCTAAAGTATAATTTTCATGTTTTTATATTCTTCAATATATTTATTTTGTTTGAACAAAATAAAGAAATAATTTTTAACGATACGATAGCCTCGATTATTATTATAAAAATTTTCGTTAGGCTTAAAATCGACGAAAATTCAACACAAAGCGACACGCAACGGAGAAAAATTTGAGCATCGGACAGGTTAATATATTTTTTCGTACATAGACCGTAATCGGAACAAATCCCTAATCTGAACAACCCCAGTCCCCAATTGATTCCGATTTTCGGTTCTCTACTGTATATATTTAAACCCGGCCTAATACACTATACTAATAATGTATTTTTTTCATACTTTTCGGTTATCCGACTAACCCCAGTCCCCAATTAAGTCGGATAATCGATGCTCTACTGTATTTTAATCGCAGTTTATCGGCGTGCTGGTCTCCCCGTTTATATTGCGGCATGCCGGTCATTCCGCAAAAATACGCTAGTAGTTAGTAATATACGTAACAAGTATTTTGACGCAAATCAGCATTAAATTTCACGACACCCTACTGTGCTGCGGCATTCCGTTTGAAAACCACTGGCCTGGGGAGAAAACGTTTAAAAACTACCTGTTGTAGTTCATTAAATTAATACTTAATTTATTTTTTAATGCTTTATTTAACATATAAAGTCCAATACATATAAAACGAAACTCACTTTATTTTTGTTTTTTTCAATTAAATCCTATACTTATGTTCGGTGATAAACGGGTAGATTTAAGGTAAACGTAAAGGTGTTTTGCCTTTGTTGATTCTGAGTGTAACGAGTCTTTCTTTTTTCGTTACTCTCTGAATCAGTGTTCGTTACTTTGGATATTCGCGAATTCTGGTACAAAGTAACGAGTAGTAACTTTGCTACTCGCACATCACTAGTAGCAACTAGGACTCATAGAGCCGATTGCAGAGATAACGTATGGACGCTGACGACGATTTAGAGATCGTCTAGATCGCGATTCATAAAAATTTCATTGCGGAGACTGCGTTTAGAAACCGGTAAGTCTAGAAAGTAACTTCTAGACTCGATAGCAGGTTTAGACGGCGTTTTACTTTGAGTGGAAGTCGTCGTATTGATTTGTTCGTCGCAAGTTTAGTTAGAAATGGATATCGTTCACTTGATAAATATTGGGATGAATCAACAAAATTATTCATTTCGACAATTACGAAAGGAGAGAAACTAATACGAGATCAGAGTAATCCTTTAGAAATTATTCCGAAGACGAATTCTGTATTTGTTCCTATGGCCGCGTTTCTTTATACAGCGCTCGAGAAGTGCGTTACAGCAGGGCTTAAAGTGACTCTCTTTTTTAGCTTTTTCTGAGAAAAACGCACTTTTTTAGCTTTTTTCACTTCCGATGTGAAATTTTTTTCGTAAATGCGCTCAGGAGTGAAATAGCAACCAGCACTTCCCCGTATGCCTTATTGGACCGTGCGCAACATGTTAAGGCACTGCCGTATACACATGCAGTGTACTACCTTTATATAGACCAGGGGTAGCCAAAGTGGTCGATATAACATTATTAGGGGGTCGATTATCAAGCTTAGGCTAAGGATAAGGGGGAGCTAAGGATCAAGCTTATCCGTCTCACTGATTGTCAGTTACAAAAATTATTATTAACAAATATACAATAAATGAAAAACAAATGCAAAATTAAAAGAAATGTATCAAAATAGTAAGTGCTTTGTTTTGCTTGTAACACAAACTTTTTGGAGGGGGTCGATGTGAGGTTTCGAAAACTTGTAGAGGGTCGACGATCAAAAAAGTTTGGCGACCCTTGATATAGACTAACAAAACGAGGAGCTTTCCAAAGCTTGATACTCTGCACATGCTGTAGGAATTTGCACGTGGGTTCCCCTTGCTTGTATCCTTGTGAAATACTGATCTCCGCAGCGCTTCGATATAATCACGCTGCATTAAGTCAAGTACACTTCTAGTTCGGCGTTAAGAGTGATTTTTATACAGCATTATTTTTAGCATTTGTATTTATTTAAGCGCAGTAGACAAAAGAAAGAAATAGATTTTATTTAATACTAACAGTAGAAACTCATGTTTTAGCAACGGAAAATCGTATAGAACCCAATACTTTCTGAAGTAAGTTGCTAAGCAAACTTCTTCCCAACCACCTGCTATTCTTTAGCTTAAATGATGACATTTACTCGTTTTTGACTACCGTAGAAAAACCGAAAAAATAATTGTTGAGCGATAATAAATTTGATTTCTACTGTTATTATTAAATAAAACGTTGTAGGACACTCGTTTCAAAGCTTGTATCTTTCTAGCACTCTGTAAAATTAAAGATCGAGCGAATCTCGTGCCAGGAAATACAAGATTTTAAACTAATATCCTAAATATTAATAACTTCTGTAGAGACAATCTTTAGACAAAGACAAAAGTTTGGTTTTAAGTGGGTGCTTATATATTTGGCATGCACCATGGTTTTCTGCATTCTAACGGTGTCCTTCATTTTCCATTTCGACAAACTATAAAACTCTTCATGCACGTGCGCATTCGAACAGCTGCGGTCAATCCGGCACCAAATTAAAAAATTAATTTGTAAATATTTAGCGTCGAAAAACCGCTATTTTCACTTTAATCTAGCTTTTCGATATGCTTCTAGTCGAACTCAGTCAAAAAATTAATTTAATTATAATTTATTGAAGATTTTAATATTTTAATATTAGAAAGTAATTAGCATAAATTACATGGTGTCATGTCTCATCTTCGCTCCCGTTCAAGTTTATTGTCCTATACACGCGCCGATGTTTGTTTTTACTTCTGCTGGGGTTTTATTTCAACCTCGACCATTTGGTTACGCAAAGTGGGGAGACGAGGCATCATGTGATCGCGTACCTGACTTTTTACAAGTTTCCTTACCTCGAAAGAAACTTATATTTTTTCTTGATTTTAATTATTATTAATTAACTTTTTTGATGGATTCTTATATCTTTGTATTATCTAAAGTTGCAGATATAAATGCGTAAAACTTTATTTAAAAAATTGTTTTTCTTATATTTTAAAATTCAAAAATAAATTAAATATCGGAAATGCTAAACTATAAGTACAGTGTGTTTTACATTATCATTGCGAACAGATACAGCCAATTATTTTATAAACGTATTTATTATTTCAATTTTTATAAATTATTTAATTTGATGCAACGTAATCAATTAATTGCTGTGGCGCGTTAACATGGGCGTAGCCAGGAAAGGGCATGGGTGGGCACGCCCCCCAGTTAACCTGGTGCCCCTCCCCAGAAAATTACAGCTTCTACTAGGCCCCCCATAACAACGCATTAATTAATATGGAGGCGAGACTCGATTCAATTACTTTTTCATTTCAGACGTTAATTACAGTGTTATTTTAATGTAATTTTATACATAATGTATGTTTATTATAATTAATAAATCTATATAGGAATAATATCTGTGTCTAATAAAACAAAGCGATTATAAAAATGAAAAGCGTGCGTTCCATCTCGATCTTTTGTAAGCGAAATTTTATGATTTTAATTTTTAAAAAATGAGATTTTTATTTATAATTTCTGTAATTTGATCTATAAGAGCAAAAAACTAAACTTATCAAATATCAACTCTCTGTAAATAATTTCATCATTTACTTATTAATGTCAGATTTGTTAAATTTCATGGGATTGTTATTTTTCAACTTGAGGGTAGTAGAAAGCTTCGTATATTTTCTCCCGTGAAAGTAATAGACTCTGCCGGTTCCCCACTGTGAAGGACGACAAACTGCTAAATGTTTAATTACATTGTTTTCATAAACTCTCTTCTCTGTCAGTTGTGGGTCGAATGACTAATAAATTGTTTTATTGTATTCAGGGGAATAGATTTGGAGACTAGTATTACCAGTAGTGAATGCTGTAATTTTATTTTTAATCATTTAAAAAATATTGATAAAATTACCAAATAAATGATTGGGTCACAATTACTAGTGGTATTGCTATATAACAGACGTGGGCAAATGAGACTCCGAGAGCCGCATGCGGCTCTTTTTGAATTTTATGTGGCTCTTGCTGAAAGTGTTAATTTCTGCTTTTTATTATTATTTTTACAGTTTTATTTCCACAATTTTGTGAAAATATGTTTATTAAAAAAATTCAATACTTGTTCTATATTATATAATAAAATCCAGATACAGAACTGCAGTACAGAATAAAAAAGTACAGAACTGCGGCTCCCATGCATTTTGCAAAACCTACATTTCGGCTCCCACTGAACTTTTGCTTGCCCATCCCTGCTATATAATGAACATGCAACCCACTGATTCTGCCAGAAGTTTTTTTCTTCTTTAATTACATTTTTTTATGAAGAAATCAAAAAATGTACCTTGAAATAAATGGCATTTGAAATTTGGCATGTTATATGGAAACACATTCTGGTAGTTATGTTACTATTCCATTTGCTTTGCTGTGTAACGGTGGGAATTCTGTATGGGGCACATGAAAACTTAATGCGGGCCTGTTCTGACTTAATGCAGTCTTACTGGTCACTTTTCTGGAGTATAAACTCAGCCTAACTATTTTCATATTTAATCTTATCAGTCCACTTAATAATTAATCTAATATCATATGCAATGTTATTGATACAAAATATGTGTTCGTTTGTGTGTTTTTTTTAATAACGCCTGTTTTTGTTCATTTTAACACTTAGCTTTTTTAGCTTTTTTTCAGTGTGAACTCTCTTTTCTCACTTTTTTTTTATTGCCATGACTGCTTTAAGCCCTGTTACAGAGAACACTCTGAAACCCGTTTCTAAATGGCCAACGCTGCTCGTGACGTCATTTCGTTACGCTCTCGCTGCATAAAGAAACGCGGCCTATTTTAAATCGTATTAGCGACGAAATTAAACATCTAAATGGAAGAGGAATACGAACAACAGTTAACAGCCTTACGATTTTATGCTACCTGAAGCTTTCAGAGGGTAGCTGACCTTATCGGAGTTAGTCTCTACTGTATGCAAATATTCAGAATCCAGGATGACTTACGCAACATTTTTAGATCATCACCCAGTGCGTGGCATATTGAAAGTTCAATGCACATCTGTTAAAACACAAAGCTACTACACTCACAGCGGCATCAAAATTATTTTCAAAATTTATTGGTGATATGAAAGTTGAGTTTATCATGTTGTAGTTTTCTGAAGATATCAATATTTATTAGAATAACAGTTACCTGTAGACAGTAACTTTTTATATTTGAAAAAGAGACATTTCACATTTTTGCAGAATTTTATGAAGTTATTATTTGTTATAAATATTAACAAAAATATAGTGATATCGGACCTCCTCGTCTTCCTTCAACTGCGGTTTTGTCGGTCCTTGTGCAATCCATTTGCATGCAGTCGTAAAGGTAATAAGAAATGTAGACAGAGCCATAAAGTAGAAGGGAAAAAAGGACAAAGTAGGGGAAAGGACTGTAGAGAGGAAGAGTGGCGAGTCCGAAAGTGGGATTAGAGATTAAAGTTTTTTGTGTTACGATATTCGGTTGTTCGAGTTTGTGTGACGAACCTGCGAGACTAAATCCGTTAGATCAGATCGGGTTCCCTTCATAAGAAGTTCACCATTATTTAAACATGGATATGTTGAGGAGATGATAAATATAAAAATGCAGTACAGTGAAACCTCGCTTAACGAGCACCTTGCACAACGAGTATTTTGCATAACGAGCAAAACAAATTGTAAACCTCTGCCTCGCTTAACTAGCGATATTTCGCATAACGAGTGATGAAGAGAGGGGAAGTCCCGAATTGTGTGCATGCGGCCTGCTCCATCAGTCTGTGTTTAGCACTCGTTCCGCTAGCATCTTACAGGGGAGGGCACGACCTGGGAAATTCACTTTGGGATGAGACTTAGTATATAAGTAGTACTCCTTTAGGATGTTCAATCCTCAAAACAAGAAAGCGCAATGGCCAACCAATTTTAAGAAAAAAGCTGAGCTCGAATTTTTAAAGGCCTTTTTCTTAAAATTGGCTGGCCATTGCGATTTCTTGCTTTGAGGATTGAACATCCTAAAGGAGTACTACCTATATACCAAGTCTCACCCCAAAGTGAATTTCCCAGGTCGTGCCCTCCCCTTTGTTAGTGTCGCTTGTGATCACACATTTTTTCCAATCTTAATAAGGGGCCGTCCATAAATTACGTAAGGTATCTTGGGGTGGGTGGGGGTCAAGGATTTCTTACGATTTCTTACTCGGCTAGGGGGTAATAGATCTCGTCTTACGTAATATTCTTATTTTAATTTTTTGATCTCGTTCAGTGATGGAGTTTTGAATTTGGCTTCAATTTGGCGGTTTCTATTAAGAACGCTCGTTGTACCAATGCCATCTCGTGTGACGTGATAGAATATTAAATATTTGTTTTATTCTACGTATTTTTCTTTCGGTCCATTTAAACGAAAGCGATCTGTAGGTGTTGAAAGAAAGAAAACGTTACGTTGTCGCTGACGCGTACTACTCAGGCCTAGGATGCGTCTGTACCAATCGTTTATTCTACGTACTGTACTGTACATTTTTTCACATGATTGTTCCCTAAACAATGTAGTATAACAATTTACATATACGAAGTAGTGGATATTATAAATAACGTAGATTATTTAAAGTACCGTACATAGAATGATGTGCGCCATTTTTTACGACTTGAGCATCCGTGGGTTTTACGGAATCAATCCTTTGCAGTTACCGAGAGACGACTGTATTATATATTCAAAACATGTTCAGTTAATGATCTTCTAAGCGATAAGATTAAGTGCTATACAGGGTGTTTCGAAACTCATGGGCAAAAATTTAAGGGGTGATAAAAAAACATCTAAACAAGCAATTTTCACTATACAATGCATGGGCGGAGAGTAAGCGGTAAACCGCTAGACGGCGCTGTAATGGAAAGCATAAAGCGCGAGTTTTCTTACACATCGTCATTTCTACCGTGGATTTCAGAAGGCATGGCGACGTACAGTAATCAGGAAAAGGCGGACATGCATTTTATGTATGGTCTTGCAAATGGGAATGTTCTGGATGCCGTAAGACTGTACAGGCAGCGTTTTCCGAGAAGACACGTGCCAGACCGAAAAATCGCAGGCGGTCGCTCTTTTGAGCAGTTTCTGTAATTTTGCCACACATGCTGTCAATAAAATTATTTAGTACCTCCTCTATCCGTTTGGTGTTTCGTTCTTTCATGTGACAGTAACTGATACCTCCTAGCGGTTCACCGCCCATGCATTTTATGGTGAAAATTGCTTGTTTAGATGTTTTCTATCACCCCTTAAATTTTTGCCCGTGAGTTTCGAAACACCCTGTATAACTATACTATAATTAGAAGTATTTTATAGAAATCGAATTTGAAGTCTAAGTTCGTTTTTGATATATAGTTAATTCAAAATTTATAAAACATTTAAGTGTTTTTGTAATCCTACTTGTATAAGAATAACTGTTCAATTTTATATTCATGTTTATTTAATTTTGTTTCGTAGGTGTTGTCGTCGCTTGCTCTTGCTTGCAATTAGTAACCGGGTGTTAAAAATGGAGCGTGACTTCAAAATTAATTTATCCGTCTTGGCAGAAGAATTGGTAACGATCTTTCCTGTATTGGGTAAGTATATTTTTATGATTTCCAATAATAATAATTTTAGATTCGTTTATTGTAGATAAAATTCGGTAGTTTAAAGTGTTGTCTTTTCATAAGGTTCATTGAAAATTGTTTATTCAATTCTATTCGTTTTATTTTTAAGCTTTATAATTATTTTGTTCTTTAACGAAAATAAGTATTTTTGAAACGCCTAAGACAGTAATACGATTTAATGAAATGATGCGATGCGGTGAAGTGAAATTTAGGGGGAAAAAGCACGTTAAATTTAGTTCGCGATTCTCTTTATCGTTAGTATGACAGAACATTGCAAAATTTATGAACTTGAGAATAAAATATGAAATTTTTATAGTATGTAATGCTTTATAATTTTTGTTACATTTAAATAATTTTTAGATACCACGAAACAGGATACAAGAATCTGTAGCTGAAATGTGAAATTACTGCATTTAATGGAAGTGTTTGTTATCAATTTGATTTCATTCTTGAAAAACACATCACGAAAGGAAATAAAAAAAAACGAAAAGGTAATTTAAAATTTTTTTTAGAAATTGTCACCTCACCATTTTTCTCCTGATTGACATAATAAATTCATTTTTTACGGTTAAATATTAATTTTTTATTATTAACGAGTAATTACTTATTGTGACAGTCATAATTCCGGGCTGCAATTTTTAATCATATTTTTAATTAATTTAATTTAAAATATATGCTTTCCATCTAAAGTTAGTATGTCTTGCCCCTGTATTGTACATCATACTTTTTCTGTTAGCAATGGAGTCGTGCCGGTCATCTATTACTGCTTTCAGGGGAAACTCTTGAATTGAAATAACGTGATTTTTTGTTTGCATCGGCAGTTCGTATATAATTAATCGGGATAATAAAATTTTTTCTTAGGAATTGTAACCTCATTATTTTTCTCCTGGTTGATATAATTAAATTTAGTTTTTGCGGATAAATATTAATTTTTTTTATTATTAACCAGCAATTATTTATTTTGACATCGTCACAATGCTGGCTGCAATTTTAATCGTATTTTTAATTAATTTAATTTAAAATATATGCTCTTTACCTAAAATTAGCATAGTAGTGTCTTGCCCCTGTACATCATACTTTTCCTGTTAGATGACTGGCATGACTCCATTGCTAACTTTTTTCGGGGGAAGTTTTTGAATTGAAATAACTTGACTTTCGATTTGCATCGGAAGTTCTTATATAGTTAATCGGTGCCTCCTGTTCCTAAGGTTTTTATATCTGAACATGAATTTCAACGATATAACAGGGTTTTGAGATTAAGGAATGGCCAGATGGATGACAGTGGGAATTTATGGGTTACAATTTTTTCAAATTGCAGCCCAAAAATATCAATTTTCTCATTAAATTGTAAATATTTTTAAAATTATCGGATACATCTTACAGCATTTTCTTATTCAGTAAATTTATATGTATAAATTAGGAAGAAAATTTTTAAGTTGAAAAAAAATTTTTTTAAATACGTAATTAAAATCTGGTAAGATATCTAATTAAACACTAGATGCTAATAATTATAAAAATTAAAAAGGGATAATTTAGTTCTTAACAAGATTTTATGAAATAGCAAATTAAATTTGTCTGAAATTTTTTATGGTTAACTTTAACATCGTATTATCAGTTTTCACACAAAATAATCAATTAAAAGGGGACATGAAAATTTTGCACATCTCCTCTCTTTTATTATTTTGAGATTATTTCGAGATTTTATTCAATTTTTGAGAAGTCAAAACTTGAATAAAATAAAATATTTTTATAATGTGTTGAAATTATACAGAGGCGACATCTATTGATGTATGTGAGAGTGGCAACGTTTTGTCAATGTTTAGGGGGGGTGGGGACAGGAGGAGGACTCATAGTGTTAATAAATTGAATTTTTCATAATTCTTGCAGTAGAATAACACTGTAGTGAGAAAATTGGTGATCTGTGATAGTTATTTGAAGTGAGAATCATCAACAAATAATGCTGTAGCTGTTGGACATTGCATTCCATCATAGAATTCTTGTTCACCCTTGAGCGGATGAACATTTTGCGAATGATTTCGGAGAGGCACTCTCTGTGGTTATCGCTTCTCGGCCTTATGGCTAAGATCAATACTTGTTGTATCCGTCCGCTATTTGGCGGTTTTTGGTCTTGCCGTGAGGTTGGGAGGTGATCACTGGTGGAACTACACCTTCGTCCTGGCTGGTTGAGAACCCTCCCAGTCTTGACTCTCTGTCCTGCTATGGTCAGTCTGAGCTCCGCTCCTGGCCATAGTAGCGTTTTTGGTGTCTGGGGTAACTCCCACACACCTCCTAATTGCCAATCCAGCAAGTGCTGGAGGCTTTCTGTCCCCGGCTCGAACCGGGAGTTTTCGTTTGGCTTCGGCCACTCTCTTCTAACAGGTATGTTACGCCTGTTGGTGCAGTGGTGCTGCATTAGACGCTGAGTCCTAATGTAGCATCGGGGGAGGATGTCCCTTTTTCCGATCGGAACTGGGCTCCTACACTTTCGCACCCCCCCTAAAATTCATGAGACTCAGTATCTGTTCTTATCAGCTTAATATCTGATACGGCTTCCATCGGAGGCCATGATATTAAACTGATTTTTGGAAGGCGGCGGAGTGCTCGGAGCTTGCTCCACCTCTGCCACGGGTTGACCCGGTATTGCAGTACCTCCGGGAATGGCCCACTCCCCTTTGGGGGATCTTAATTTAATCAAAAATAGATCTATTAAAACTTTACATATTCAAATTATCCACTACCAATGATGCTGTTTTCTTTAAAGTCTGTAATTTTGTCTTCCAGCATTATTTCTTTATTGCCATTCAACAACTGTGAAAGAAGTACATTTTGAGTATTGATTGGGTAAGTTGATATGTTTAAAAACATTTATTTTAATATTTTATATTAAACTTTGTTAATAAATTACTTGAAATAGGATAATTTAAAATTTTCATCATTTATTGGATTTTAAGTTTGATTCCTTTATAACATACATTAAATATAGTAATTTTGTCTTCTTTGTAACATGACAATTAAATAAACATAACACAGAGATTAAATACTTAATTAAAAAACTGTTCTATACTAAAAATAACTATTGAAAGTAATATTAAAAACACTTAATTTTTAATATTGTTTTTAATTAAACTGAAACAGCTAAAATAACATACATTTTGTCATATTAAGAGGTTACAGTAAAAATCTTAAAATTTTAGTATGTTACAGTTAGGCTAAACTTCTTTGTTAAGAGAGTTCATTTTTAAGACATTGATGTAAAAATTACATGATATGATGTTCAAATTTGAAAAATATTTTTTACCAATGAAGATATTATAATTCATTTTATGTCCTAATCTACTAAATTACTTATGAAACAATAGAATAATCATTTCAGTATTTGAAATAAGTGTTTTGAAATTTGAAAGTTTGAATTCTTAAACTAGACAAAATCATGGAGAACATAATAGTAATAAATTAATTCTAGAATTTGTCTTTTCATGAAATCTTAATCAGAAAATTTGTCTTACAATTAAGTTTTTTGATATCTATGAGAGAGTATATTTCAAGAGGGGAGTTTTTGTGTAAAAATTATATAGATGTATGTATAAGATGGTATTTTTCCTAATCAGTTTAAAATAGAACTCAACTTCTATTATACTTGTAAAATTTACAAAGGTATTTTGATTACAGTACTGTTTTTTCATTTTTGCCAAATTGGAAAATATGAAAAAACAGTACAATTTAACAATTTTGTCAAGCAACATTAAACAAATTTGTTCATTTTTTGAAATTCAATAGAAACAAAGTAGTTATAATAGAAACCCTTAAATAATCTTACTTAAAACTGCATATAGCAATTAAAATTAGGAATGGAAAATTTAATATAATCGCAATGACCTTTTTTATCAAACATATATCAAAAAGATTAGGGTAAGTAGAGTAAAATAATCATTTTTTTTATGTAATGAAATTTATGTTCAATACCATAAAATATTAGCTATTTTTAAAAATACAATTAATGCCATTAAAAGCAGTGATATTTCCATTGATTGAAAATGTTTACTAAAATATACGTAATAACAGCTTATTATGCAGGAATTGTGTTCAATCATTCTACAGACTGACTTTGTATTATGGTAAAGTTACATTTAGTGTATTGAATGTAACAGAAAGTACTATATTGTACAGTAATGTAACAAAAACTAAAGCTATATTGATAGGACTTGTTTTGCAACATTATTGTTCAATATATCATACAAAATAAATTGTAAAAAGAGTTTACTGTTGATATTCTACTTTTATTATGAACACACTATACAGCAATTACTAGTTTAGTTAGGCTTAACAATTAAGCTTTTTTTTAAAGACCTGTCACTTTTTGCATGATATAAAGGAAATAATCAGTTGAAAATTGTATATATTAACAGTTTGAGCTTTATCTTGTTGATTTATTATTAATGTCATCACTTATTGCAATATATCAGTTTATGCATTAAACAAGTATTTTATTGTACTTAACAGTTCATTTAAGGATTCCTATGCTGTAATTCAATAAGCTATTTGAAATAGTTTTTAATACCGTATTAGCCCGAATATAACGCGACCCCGAATTTAACGCGACTCCAAAATTTTCATAAAGATATTTAGAAAAAAAATAATACTCATAAAAGAATTCAAAGAAAGTAAAATTCAATCAGATAAGCATTTATTTAGGTATTTATAGCTAATAACACAGGTTACATTCATGTCAATAAAATTAAGTAATGTAAAACAAAATTAATATTACGTAAGTAACAACAAAAAACGGAAATGCTTATTCAGAATCTGAACTGTTTTCAGAATGAGAACTCATTGACTTCCGTTATTCATTATTGACTTTCGTGTTAGGGGGTAAAGCGGGTCTATTGACAAATTTTCTCGCAGTAGTACGAAATTTCTACTGACTTAACTTGAATGAGTCATATTTCTTCCCCATTTACAAACAAACCCGATGGCAATCGGTGAAACATGAGATAAATTACAGCGAGTTGAAATTTGATATGTTTATTTTTTGCGTTTTACGTATCAAATTACATTAAATTCGACACAAATAAAGCATTTTTGTCAATACAGAAATATTTTACATTGTTTAAAAGTAGAGAAAATAAAGAAAAGAAAGATGTAATAATAATTTTTCGAGCAAAGCCAAAATTTTCACAATTTTAAGATAAAAAATGGCGTCTGTGAGAGCCCACGTGACTAAAAGGCGGTCGAAAAATCACGTGACTAATGAACTTCGAACAAGCGGAGACATAGCCTTACTATAGTAGCGCTATGCAAACAAAAGCGCAGGCCTACTAACTAGATCACATGGTTGTTTTGAAGTGGTCGGTCGAGCTAGGTCTGACCAAGCTCTAGTGCCAAGCTCTAGTGCCAAATTGTCTTATTAATTATTTATTTATTATAGCCAACTCTAGCCCGATAATTCGGCTCTTGTGGATGTATAGCTAGGTCTGACGTTCAGTCACCTTTCAATCTCTGTAGGAAAATGTCCTTGTTTATATTACATTCCATTACTTAAACCCCGAATTTAGCGCGAGTCGATTTTTTAACAGAAAATAAATGGTCGAAAAATATCGCGTTATATTTGGGCTAATACGGTAGATAATATCCTCAATCTGTTGATAAAAATTTGAGACATATTAAACATTTATTTTATATTTAAAGAACCTGCACTTCAGGAAAAGACGCCTTTTTTTTCACTCGGTAAAACAATAAAAATATTTAACATAATTATAGCAGTTGTGATTATGTTTGCTAAACTAGAAGAATTATCATTGCATAACATATAGGATGATGAATTTGAGTTGCTAAGCTAAAACTTTGATTTTTACTTAAATGTGGTGATTGTAGATTTCTAGTTAAATGTTTTTTTCAATTCTACTGCAATAACTCATCACACAAAAATTTATACATTTGAGATTTAATGCAGTGTCTTGCATGTATATACTACTTACATTAACTATTACATTTTTATTATATATCATAAATGCATATAGTTTTTAACCTTTTTGTGTTACACTTTTCATTACTTTTGATATTTGTCGTGATTACTTTTAACTTCGTATTTGTTTAATTATTTTGAATAAATTTACATGTTATTGTTTTTGCATACTTTTACACATATATTTATTAGTGATTAATCAATTTATTCTAAATCATTTTTTAAAATAAGGCATATTTAAGTCAATTTTTGTAAAAAAGTCAAATAAATAAGGTTATTCTTAATGAATATGCATTAAATTTCACTATAATTTTCAAATATATATCTGATTGATAATTTATTCTTGAATAAATTATCATTGATCAGAGTATTTATATGCTAATAATATTCATAATACCTTTGGAAAATTTCAGTGAACATAAAACTACTATTTTTCTTTAGAATTTAATTTCAAAGAAACTATTATTAGCATGTTTGTAAATTATAAGTTCATTAATGATAAAAATGAGAAAACTTTTCAAATTAAATAAAATTTTGAATTTTTACAAGTTTTATTTAATGTTGAAAGTTATATACAAAACTCTTATAATAAAAATTAAGATAACCAACTATATAATTAGGAAGATTTATAATTTAATAACTTTATGAAACAGATTTAGTTATACATTCTTAAATTAATTGAAATTCAAAAATATTTTCAAATTATATCTAAAGGTTAACACTATTTATTCATAAACTAATTGTTTTTTTTTTTTTTTTCATATTTGTAAAGCAAAATAATTATAAACATCAGAATTTATAACTAAGCTTAATTTTTAAAATCAAGATTTTATTTTTATTTTAAATTTTATTAAAAAACTAGAAAATGTTATAGCAGTATTAAATTTTAAGTTACCCAAAACATTCTTCAAATCCAAATATATTTTATTCAGGCTTAGATTTAGGCCCAAAAAAAATCCTCTTCGTGTTTGCTCAAGTATCTGTATCTTCCTCCAAACTGACATAATTTGCACAAAATATGTTAGAAGATACAGATACTCCCACATATCAAGCTGAAGATGCTGTCTACCAAACTGTTCAGTGGGCCAATTCACTACCAAACAAAACTCTATCAACATTTACAGTGATTCTCCTAAAAACTCTATTAAATCCCAATTGCAATAGCAATAAAATCACACATATCCAGCACCATATTAAAAATCTTGTAAATAAGATAACTTTTATATTTGTTCCTGGCCATACTGGCCTACTAGGAAATGAAAAAGCCAACTTTGAGGCTAAGTTAGCTGCAAAGGACATTGACTTGGACTACACTCACATCCCTCTCTCATGTAGCAGTCTTAAAAATTATATTCATGACAACGCTATGCAAAAGTGGAATCAACAATGGCTGAGCAGTAAAACTAGTAGAATAACAAGACTTTATTTTCCTAATGTTGAATGCAGGTTCTCATCACCAGTTAGAGATTTAACGTTTGCTATTGCTCAACTACTTACTGAGCATTGTAATTTTAGAAGCCACCTGGTGATGTATAACCGGGCAGAAGCTGCCTCTTGCTTTTGCTCTATAGAAAACCTAGACACCATCGACCATATGATCTATCGTTGTCCAATTTATGATCAAGATTCTGAAATTAGAAATCTTTACGCTTGGTTTCAGGTGGCCATGTCCACTCAATAAACTTGTTCAGAAACCACTGTTTGATGCTTTTTTACAATTATGTTCAAAAAATATGGAAGAAAAGACTATTTATAATTTCTAGTTTTCACTAAAAACTGAATACTAATTTTATGTTTACTTTGTATCATATATTTTGGTTTATGTATCCTTAGTGTTATACACCCATAGGAGTGGTGCACTTATTCTAATAAAAGAAAAAAAAGAGAGAGAGAGAGAGAGAAACTACCACATGGCCTTTCTCCCATGATAAAAAATGTCTGCTAATGTTATTATTCTATCACGTTATACCTGATGGCATTAGTACAACGAGCGTTCTTATTAGAAACCACCAAATTGAAGCCAAATTCAAAACTCCGCCACTCAACGAGATCAAAAAATAAAAATAAGAATATTACGTAAGATGAGATCTATTACCCCCTACCCCTGAGTAAGAAATTGGAAGAAATCCTTGACCCCACCCAACCCAAAATACCTTACATAATTTATGGACGGCGGGGGCACTACAGGCGTTTAATCATGAGGGTGCGAATTAAGTCGGAGCTTTTTTGGTGTGAAAAAAAGAAACTTTTATCGATAAATTTGTGGTTAATTCAGGTATATTTATTGGTAATTATAAGGATAAAGCTGATAATGGCTGGGATAGAACAAAACCCAGGACCATTGTCACATTCTCCGCCAAAGAGAGGACGACCGCCACTGACTAGAAGCACAAGTACAGTTAAGATGTCTAAAGCAGCCTGTGTGGATACAATGCTCCGTAGACAACATACATCATCCAAGGAGAAGGAAAGGACGGAAATAACACAAGAAAATAAGAGAGAAAAGGAAAAGGAGGCTATGTTGGAAAACTATGATGAAGTGAGGGAGACAGATGACAATCCGATAACAACCAGCATAGAACAACTGTCAAAACTAGTACAAGCTTCTCATAAATCCATAACTGAACAAATTTTGGATCTTAAATCCGAAATAAGTTTAATTCACCAGGAGTTAAAGGAATTCAAAACAAAGTTTGGCCGGTTGGAGCAGAAAGTAAATCAACTTGAAGTAATAGTTCCTGACCTTGACAGAAAAATCGAAGCCCAGCAGTATATGGTAAATAACACTTTAAATATAATTAAGCAAGCTAACCTAATGTTATTCGGATACCCAATAGAAGAAAATACAATTATAAAAGAAAGCCTAGTCAAATTTATTCAGGAAACCTTAAAAATAACAGACTTTAAATTAGAGGAAGTTAAAGACATTTATATAATTAAAAAGGAAAAACCTACTATTCTAAAAATTTCTTTAACTACTGTCCAAAGGAAGAACCAAATAATATCTTATTTTTATAATTATAAAAAAGTTTCATTGGAAGAGCCATATAATAATTTGCGCATGTCATCTGACCTTACCCAAGAAACAAGAGATCGTAGAGCCAAAATTCTTCCATATTATATAGAGGCTAAGAAAAAAGGTGTACAGATTTTACTAAGAAATGACTATATCATTTATAAGAATAAGAAAATTACATACAGTTTTGCAAATAACTGCCTAGTGGATACTAACACTTTTTTAGATGTAAATTTCAACTACTAAATTTACCCAATAATAATAATGTTTTTAATAATAACAGCAGTAAGTATGATAAATCTAAAATGGAATATATGAAAGAGTCTGGAATTAGGATACTCACTTGGAATGTCCAAGGATTCAGAAATAAGTTTTCTTCAACTTATTTAAAAAAGATGATGGAGAAGTATGATATAATAGGTTTAGAAGAAACTTGGCTTAATAAACTAACCACAAACGACATACATATTTTGCGGGCTTTTGATTATATAATGGTCCCTGCAATAAAAAATCCCGGTGTAGGTAGGCCTAAAGGTGGAATTATGTTAATAATGAATAAAACTTTGGGGAGCTTGATTTATTCTTATACAAGTTCATATTTAATATTCTCATTGATTAAATTGGAAACAAAAAAACTTAGTAGTTTTTCCGAAAGATATCTGGCAATAATAGTCAATTATATTCCGCCCTATGAAACGCTTCAAAGTCCTTATCAAGAAATTGAAAAGATTTTATCGAACTGGTTAAATTTTACTCCATTATGGCTAATTATAGGCGATTTTAACGCCAGAATTGGAAATTACAACGATTCATACTATAAAGGAAACAATCGAATAATTTACAATATAAGGAGTAGCTCTGACACAGGAAGTAATAAAAAAGGAAACTTGTTACTTAAATTGGCCAAAAGTCACGATTTTTACATACTAAATGGTCGTACTATAGAGGATTATCCTGGCAGACATACCTTTCTGTCTCCAAGAGGAGCATCGGTTATAGATTATATAATATGTTCAGAATTTATATTGGACCACTGTACTGAATTTAAGGTGTTAGATAACGATCTATCCGATCACTTCCCTTTACAATTAATTATAGGAGAAGACCTGCCTAACTTATTATTGTGCGAAAGGAAAAATATAAAAGAGAAATTACAAGAGATGAAATGTAGATTTAACATTAGAAAATACGAAAGTGAAATAGGAGAAAGAATCAAATTAATCCATAGAGTACAGATTGGAGAAATATATAATTCTTTAATAAAAATTTTTAAAGACTATATTATAGAACCGAATTGTCATAAAACTAAAAACTTAAATAAGAAGAAATACAAATTTAAGCAAGAATGGTTTGATATGGAGTGCTATAGAGCAAAGAGAAAAAAAGAACATGCATTGGTATTATTTCGTAAACATCGATTAAGAGAACAACTAAAGGAATATATAGACTCAAAAAAAGGATATAATAATCTTATAAAGGCGAAGAAAAAGAAATATTTCAATATGATCAATCAAAAATTACTTACTGAGAAAAACAATAATTTTTTCTGGTCAACAGTTAAAAAATATCGACCGAGAATAAATGAGGAAAAGCAAGTGTTTGTTGTCTTTGAAAAATGGTTTGAATTTTTTGGAAAAAGGAAAGCAAATAATATGAATAATACTCTAGAATCAGGACAGGATACAATGAACAGAAATGAGGGTGTATTAAATTCGCCAATTCAGGCTCTAGAAATAGTAAATATTATAAAAAAATTAAAAGAAACCACTGCTGTGGGACCTGATTCCATTCCAAATAGTTTTTTAAAAAGATTACCATTCGAAACGGCTGAATTGTTAGCACTTAGTTTTAATTATATGTATCAAAATAGTATTTACCCTAAGTCATGGAGCTCGTCATATTTCCGAATGATATTTAAAAAAGGCGATGATTTAAATCCTAGCAACTATAGACCTATTGCAATTCTCTCTTCATTAAGGAAGATTTTTACATCAATCTTGGCGTCAAGATTTATTCAATGGACGGAAGCAAATTCCCTGATTTCAGACACCCAATTTGCTTTTACTAAAAAGACTGGAACAGAAACAGCATTATTTACATTAATATCAATCATTCAAATCCATTTATCCAGAAAAAGACACAAATTATATACAGTCTATTTGGACCTAGAAAAGGCTTTTGACTCGGTGCCAATAGGAACACTATGTGATAAACTAAAAAACCATGGTGTGGATACTTTGTTTATCAATGCTATAAAATTTTTATTTGGTCATTACTTTGTTACAATTAAATGTGGAAAAAATGTATACCCACCATTTGATATTTATGGTGGTCTTCTGCAGGGTGACCCACTATCGCCTCACTTATTCAATTTTATGATTTATGACATTAATGGGCAATTTAAAAAAGAAGAGGATGGGATTTTGATAGAGAATCAGTTAATTCACTCAATTCAATATGCAGATGACATTGTGTTAATTTCGAACACTAAAATGGGTCTACAGAGAAAAATTAATTTAATGCAGAAATATTTCTTACAACTAGGTTTAAAAATCAATCCAAACAAAACGTATGTACAGATATTCCGAAGGGGTGGAAGACTGTCTAGACAAGATCATAATTTTTACCTTTTAAATGATAAACTAAAAGTAGTCGAGGAGGTTTCGTACCTGGGAATCAGCTTATCTTCAACATTATCCTTTGAAGCTCATGCGCAATATGTATGGAACAAAGCACACAAATTAATTAATAACCTTATTTACTTATTAACTAAAATAAGAATAAACTCTATACAGAAACAAATGCAGCTATTTTCAACAATAGTCATAAACTCAATATGTTATGGCTTTCCGATATGGGGCATGGACTGGATATCCCGACTGGAAAAAATTCAA
The DNA here is from genome assembly GCF_030686945.1 of Centruroides vittatus. Lineage (NCBI taxonomy): Eukaryota > Metazoa > Arthropoda > Arachnida > Scorpiones > Buthidae > Centruroides > Centruroides vittatus. The sequence goes on along the minus strand of NW_027122706.1, from coordinate 7,352,142 downwards.
TTATTATATATAAGGAAAATATATGGCTTAGACAGAGCTGTACCCGGATATGCGATCCGACATGATACAAATCGCTTACAACTGGAGTCTTATCTGGTATTAAGAATACTAAAATTCTATAAAAGATTGACTAATAGTCATAATATTTGGATAGACATTATATTAAAAAAACTTAAGAGTCTAACTGAGACAAAGAAAAATTACGTAAATAATTGGTATAATAAATTTTGTCAAATGCTGGCAAAATATGGAATATCACCTACACTATTTAATAATACGGAAGCAGATTGGAATTTTGGGTACTCCATTCTAATAGAAAACATGTATAACAACTCAATCCATCAAGAAATGGATAAACTACAGAGCTCTAAATTTCATCCCTGGTATATTGATAATCTTAATTTCCCTCCTTCGACTGTTTATTTGCATTTTCCCATTCCATTCGCGATGAAAAGATTTTACATGCAACTCCGATTGAATAGTTTTTATGTAATAGTCTGTGATGTGTGAAACGCGATAGGAATACACAGACACGTGAATTCAATTAAAACAAATTTAATTTCGCGATAAACAATATATACAGATGAGTTTTTTTGGATTCCCTCGGTCCAATTTCTCTTACTGTCCGTTAGTAACAATAACCCAAGTAGCTTACCTTCTTGGAAACTACTTGCCCGACAATACTAATGAAACCCGCGCGATCCTTAACTAACTTAAACCTAGGGATAGAAAAGTATAGAGATAAGGAAATGAGAAGAATTGATAGGATAGTGGGGTACCCTTGTTCTCGCTGAACTCGATGCTGGCTGGTGCTCTATTCTGCGTGTCTCTGGGTTCGTCAATGTTTTAAATATCTTCTACTATAATTTCTTTTCGGTGTCTCTGATTCGAAAATCCAGATCCTCACCTCACGGCTCTCCATTCGGCCCTCGTAGAATTCCGTCTCACGAGCTCGCCGTTTTCGTCCGTGCTTCTTCGTGTCCGGCCGGGGAAAAAGTGACCCTTCGTGACCCAGATTTGACTCGTCCTCCACTCGAACTCTTTGTTCCACACGGCCCCCTGGTGGGTGGGGAGTGGGAAGCCCCCGTTCCCAAAAGCCAGAACAATGAACAAAGGAAGTTAGAAAGAAGGGTTAAGAAAGAGAGAAAATTATTAAAACTAATTAAATCTAAAATACATATGTACAAAAATATGGCGTACAGCCACATACGCCCCATCGGAAAGGCTCAAAGTCCATGATGGAGTTTGTAGTAATCTACTCTCCTTTTTCGAAGGTGGTATCGACCCTCGCTTGCGGGAACAGCTTGATGCCCGTCATCCGATTCAAGGGGATTCTCTGGTGATGCATCGTCTTCTTGTCGCCTGATAGATGTCATCGGCTGTCTCCTGTACTGTAATGCAATCTCATCACCTCCATCATCATCGGTTATATTCGAGGAATCATTGTTGTTGGGTCGGTAATGGTTTTGACCCTTATATACAGCATATGAATAATATGGTTTCAGACGATTGAAATGCACAATACAATTTTTTCTCCCATCACTACCACCCAACTCTGCGGTTACTGGACCAAAAATTCTCGTAATACGGTAAGGGCCCGAATACTTAGGGGAAAATTTCCCGAACTTCCTACCCTGGTGCTTGCGTAACAGCCACACTCTCTCACCAGCACTAAAGTTACGCCCTTTCCTTTTTGTATTGCACCGCTGACATGTCCTACACACCCTCACTACCGATCGGACTATCGATTGTAGACCCCGTATGTAGTAATGCCTGCCAACGGTATTACAAGTCTTCTCTATGCCCAAGTGTCCCCCAAGGCCAGACTCATGGAACGCTCTAACAACCTCCTCACCCATTTTCTGACCTACACATATCCGCTTCCAGTTATATAGTCCATATCTTCCTGGTTTAACGTGGACTAACACACCTCCTTCCAACTGGAATTCTGGCTGGACACCCTTTCCGGCAAGACCCTGATGCATGTTCCTTTGAGCCTTCGCAAGACCTAGTTTCATTTTTTTAAAAAAATGTCTTCCATTTGTGATTCCACTACTCTATGGTGGAAACTGGGACTATGCATAAAAAGATCGGTGCTTTTCAAATCTTCGACCCCCTCCGAAAACAAACCGGGATACTTATCGAGGACGCGAGTCACCTGATTTTCGTCATTAGCTTTTGTAGTTCCTGGGGTTATGGCGGTGTCAATCGGAGTACTACTTAAGCAATCGAAATACATGATCGATGGGCGAGGACTATGGTTCAACACTCTAGCTTCACGATTTATGAATGTACATCCATCAATTATCAATGACGGGATTGAATTGATAACATCCATCCCCAAGATCCCTTGGTATTCTAGCCTATCCGGGAATTCCATACAACAAAGGGAAGCGGGTATTATCTCATCCTTGTAGCTTATGGATCCCTTTAGGACTTCCTTACATGTGGAGATCGTGCCGTTGATACCTCTGATATGGGTGATCTCACCCCTTCTTGAAATTTGGAAAGACTTAGCCATTTTCGCGTTTCGAGTCAGCGCTATATCAACTAAAGACCTTTCTGCACCAGAGTCAATTAAGAACTTAATCTCTATCCCTGCTACCCTGCCACTTATTAACGGGAGTCCCCTCTCCGAAGGTGAAAATTCGGTCAGTTTAAATGTGAGGATGGGAACGCGACACTGACCCTGATCGGGTTCCCGGGCTGGTTTCAATTCCGAACTATTTCTTTTGGGGCATTTCCGAGCCAAGTGATTTGGGCTATTGCAAATGAAACAAAGTCTGCCGTTAATATTAGGCGACTTAGTAGTCTGGGTCGGGTTTTCGGCCATCTTGGAAACTATTTCGAACAGGGTCTTCAACCCTTTTTCTAAATTAGCCAATCGATCCTCATCCTTTAGAGTATTATTAGGACTTACTTCAGGACTTGTACATTCAGCACCCACTTTGCTCTGGAAGTTATGACAGACCGTTTTGAGGTCTCTAGGATTACTACATTCCCTTTCTAGCTCTTCCTCCCTTTCAGCGCATTCAAAGGCTTTCTCTAAGGTAGCAGGTTCCCTGCGACACACGTGACTTCTGATACTTATGTCTAATCCCCTGATGAACCTCTCCTTGATAATCTCGTCTCTGAATGTCGCGATATTTGGGTTACTCCGGATAGCCCTAGACATTATGGTTCTAGTCCTAATGATATATTCACTGACTAATTCCTTTCCTCCTTGCCTCAAATTTAATAATTGATCGAGTAAGCCCCTTCCTCTCCCTTCGTGCTTCTGGAAACATTTAATTAGGTCTTGCTCAATTTCCTTAAACGTTGGTGCAGGCGTTTGCTCCAATAAACAAAAGAAAGTGTTTAATGGTTCACCCTTTAGTTTAGCTTGCAACGCAGCCACCTTAACCTCGTCCCCCCATTGGGCTAACTTAGCCACATTATCAATGGTTCTAAATAGTTGATTTATATTTACCGTATCGTTAGGCGAATTCGAGAAAGTGGGGATCATCCCTAAGAATCCAGTAACCACGAGTGGGGGGTTCTCACTGTGGCTTTCTGCCACTAAACTCATACTGGGGGTACCTTTGTCCTCCATATAACTTTCAACGATGGCTGATAATCAGTACAGCAATACAGAGAATTGGATCAACGAGGAGGGAATCCTGTCGCGGACGCCAATGTGATGTGTGAAGCGCGATAGGAATACACAGACACGTGAATTCAATTAAAACAAATTTAATTTCGCGATAAACAATATATACAGATGAGTTCTTTTGGATTCCCTCGGTCCAATTTCTCTTACTGTCCGTTAGTAACAATAACCCAAGTAGCTTACCTTCTTGGAAACTACTTGCCCGACAATACTAATGAAACCCGCGCGATCCTTAACTAACTTAAACCTAGGGATAGAAAAGTATAGAGATAAGGAAATGAGAAGAATTGATAGGATAGTGGGGTACCCTTGTTCTCGCTGAACTCAGATGCTGGCTGGTGCTCTATTCTGCGTGTCTCTGGGTTCGTCAATGTTTTAAATATCTTCTACTATAATTTCTTTTCGGTGTCTCTGATTTGAAAATCCAGATCCTCACCTCACGGCTTTCCATTCGGCCCTCGTAGAATTCCGTCTCACGAGCTCGCCGTTTTCGTCCGTGCTTCTTCGTGTCCGGCCGGGGAAAAAGTGACCCTTCGTGACCCAGATTTGACTCGTCCTCCACTCGAACTCTTTGTTCCACACGGCCCCCTGGTGGGTGGGGAGTGGGAAGCCCCCGTTCCCAAAAGCCAGAACAATGAACAAAGGAAGTTAGAAAGAAGGGTTAAGAAAGAGAGAAAATTATTAAAACTAATTAAATCTAAAATACATATGTACAAAAATATGGCGTACAGCCACAAGTCAATCAGAATTATCTAAATATCAAGAACAATTTGTGTAACTTATGTAAAGAACAAAACTCGATTTATCATATAATTTGTGTATGTAAGGAATGTACAGAGATCAGATATCAATTTGGTATTACGGTTCTGTCTAACAGTAAATCAATCACGAAATTCTATAACAACTTATTTCAAATAAGTGCAACAGTGTTAATTAGGTTATATAACTTTTTCAATAAATATATTAAAATGTCTGAGAATGTAAGTAAAAATATAGAAAGCGAATCATAGAGTTAACTGATATAAATTGTAATTTAGAAATAATGCAAAATTGTACAGCCATATTTATTATTGTTGCGCTTTTCTAAGAATTCTCCCCTTGTAACGGGAATTTCCCATAATACGCTAATAAAGATTAATAATAATAATAATAATAATTTATGGACGGCCCCTAAAATGAAATTATCAAAATCTTGAATATAATAGTATTTTGATTTATTTAAAATGAATGATTTTCCTACCTTAACAAAAAGGTGTCAACAGAATATGTAGCTTGAATGAATAGAGCAGAACTTTTTTACATAATCCTGGTATTTAGATTTTCGTATGGAGATAAAATGTAATTTTTAAAAAAGAATTTTTTTTTGTAAGAAAAAAATACATTACATATATATACTGTATAGTATATTTACCTGTAGCATCTAAAGCTGAAAGAAAAGTGGGGCCTAAAACAATCCAACACATGCTCAAGTAGCAAATTCCATGAACACATTGTAACTGACAGCCAGTATTTTCGGTACTTAAAATTTTACTCCATTAGTATTAAGAATTTTACAATTGCTAATGATAAAAAAACAGAATGACAAATTATTAATTTTTATAAAATAGTGTGGGCTAGTAACATAGTGTTTATATAACCTGATTCAGTCTTCTCTTGCTGTACTGCTATTTATAATTAATTCATTTTCATTGTTCATTTCAGATTCATAATACCGGAGCTACACTGGAATAACATATCTTATCATGATTCCAGTAGTGTCTCTCGTCAAGAGAAGATATTAGAGAATTTCCGTAAGCAGTCTTGGTAGTGCCTCTCGTCAAGAGAAGATATTAGAGAATTTCCGTAAGCAGTCTTGGTAGTGTCTCTCGTCAAGAGAAGATATTAGAGAATTTCCGTAAGCAGTCTTGGGTAAGTTCTGTTTTGTGTAGTTATACCGGTGTCGGCAGGGTCCATCATTATTAAGTACAGCAGTACACCCATATTAATATTTAACAATATTCAAAAAATAATAATATTTTAGAATTATATTTAGAATAATGAGTAATTGTAGCAATCAGTCCCCTCGTCCATCGACTCTCGCGTCGATCATCCAGTCGTTCGGAGACAAAATAAAGGACGCAAAAGCGGCAGTTGACAAATCAAAAAACTTCAGCAGGGAGCTGAAAGATCAATTCTCCAACAATCTAGGGGAAGCCACTTCCCTCTTTAATCAACTAAAGGATGCCTTCATAACTCTGGCGGAAGAGAACAAACATCTCAAAGACCAACTAAACAAAGCTGGGACTTTGGCTCTCGCGAGCCAACCAACCCCAGAACATGCCACCTATGCGGAAGTAGTAAAACGTCCTCCTTTACCTCCAAACGATAGGGTCATTTTAATATATCCAAATGAAGAAGAAAAGGCTAAGGAGGTAATGAATAAAATTGCAGATGAGATCATCCCCTGCTCTATTGGAGTTGGAATCGAGAACATCCGCAAAATCAGAAAAGGATATGCCGTGAGCTGCAACGACTCAAACAGTGCAAATAAGCTATCTGAAGTATTAAAAAAAAAGGGAAGATATTAAGGTGAGAACTCCAGCCTTAAGAGACCCAATAATAATAATCCCAAACTTACATTGGGATCTGTTCGAGCAGGACGTAAGGGCATGCGTCCTCGGACAAGACGCCAAATTGTCAAACAACGAAGATATTAAACATATCTTTTTCATGGGCAAAGAAGACAGGAAAGTGAGATCTTGGGTGATCTCAGTAAGCCCAAAGCTTAGAAGAAAGCTTAAAGACCAAGGAGACAAAATCTACATACGCTGGACGACCAAAAAACTATATGATTTTCATCATTACAAAAGGTGTACTAATTGCTGGTCGTATACACACACCAGAGCACAGTGTTAGGAGCAAAGAATCTGTTCCGACTGTGCGTCGGATGCTCATCCTACAAAAGATTGCCAAGAATTAGATGAAGATCATACGTGTATCAACTGTTTGAAATACAACAAAACTTGCAGGTCACCGAAGGATCGTGTGGACCCCAGTCATAGTGCAAGGAGCAGGAACTGCCCTGTACTTAAGTATCATATAAAGCTTAGTTATGCTTCTACGAAGCAATATTAAGCAAAACTTTAGCTTTGTGACTAACATTCATAATGGCTCTGAAAATAATTCAAATTAATTTAGATAGGTGCTCCGCCGCTACCGACCATTTAATTAAATACGCTTTTGATCATCATGTCGACATAGCACTAATTCAAGATCCTTACGCAACTAATAGAATTCTAGGCATTCCCCATAGTATTGTTTGTTTAAGTTTAAGTATTAAATCAGCAGTTCTAGTGTTTAATAAGCATCTTTCAGCTTCTCTTGTTGAGGAACTGTCAAACGACTTCTCCACCTCTGTACTCATTGGCTTTCAAAATTATCAATTCATAATTAATTCAACTTACCTTACTCCCTCTGGCTGTATCGAGGAGCAGCTCTTAACTTTAAAACCGCTTTTTTCGGCCATTAAATTTCCTGCTCTAATAGGCATAGACGGCAATGGAAGATCCCCAGTGTGGTTTGACAGACTGCTTAACAAGAGAGGCGAACGCCTTTTAGAATTTATTTACGAACTAGATTTAAGTATAGCAAATAGAGAAGGGCCACCAACTTTTTATTCTCATCAGGGACAAAGCTATATCGACCTTACTTTAACTAAAGGGGAAATAGGGAATAAGATATTAAACTGGGAAGTCCAATTAGAAGAAACGTTGTCGGGACATAGATACTTAACTTTTGATATTAAAATTGATTCGCATCCTCATTACCTAAAAATCATCTTACAAAAAATTATAATCTAACTAAAGCAAAATGGGATAACTTTAACAATGATTTTTATAAAGAAATAGAAAGATTGGACCCTTTATTAACTAATAAAAACTGCTCGGTCGATTATCTAGTAAACAGCTACACCAAAGCTATCCAATCCTCCGCAGATAACTCAATACCTACTAAAAAGGAATACAAACATATTGTTCCCTGGTGGAGTCAAGAGTTGACGGCCCTTAGGAGAAAAGTTAATCGTTTAAGACGCCGATTTCAAAGACATGATGATCCAGATCGTGCGGTTTTTAGAAATAGATATTTAATTGCCAAAAGGGACTACCAAAAATTAATAAGAAACTCAAAAACAGAATCATGGAAAAATTTTTGCACTATCGAGGGTAACTCGGATCCGTTCGGCAGAGTATATAAGCTATTAAGAAACGACTACATTACCCAAATTCAAAATTTGTCTATAAAAAAACTCTTCTGGCCAAACCATATACAACGATGCAGAAATTGCTAATCTATTTTTAGATACTTTCTTTCGATCAGACAATATTCACTCAGATAATTCCTACCATAAGGAAATCCGTGACTCCATTGATAAGCCTTACTCCATGAACGACGACTTACCCTTCGAAATTTCGGAAATAAGAGAAGTTGTTTCGGCACAGAAAAACAAAAAGTCCCCAGGCCGGGATGGATTAAACGCAGAAATTATTAAAAAAGCCTATAGTCTATCCCCTAACATTCTATCACATATATATAATTCGTGCCTTTCTTCTGGGCGCTTTCCGGCCGCCTGGAAGCAAGCTATTGTTAAAATCATCCCGAAACCAGGCAAAATTCTAGACAATCCTAAATCATTTCGACCTATTTCTCTCCTTCCGGTATTAGGAAAAATTCTCGAACGCCTACTTGTAAATCGAATAACTAACCATCTAAACGAAAAAAATTTCTAAACGAAAATCAATTTGGATTTACTCCGCAGCGAAGTACAACTGATGCACTCATTAAGGTTCGCGACCGAATGAAGGACGCACTAACCAATAAAAAAATATGTATATTAATCTCGTTAGATATCTCTTCTGCGTTTGATACAGCTTGGCCTGCTCTAATACTGTATGAGCTCCGCAGAGCGGAATTACCAAAAAACCTGCACGATCTTCTAGTAGATTATTTTAGGGAAAGGAAGGCTACTTTAACTTACAATTCGGCCGTTGTGTCTAAATTCGTGTCCCTAGGTGTTCCCCAAGGTTCCTCGCTAGGGCCCGTCCTCTGGAATATTCTAATAAATACAGTTTTTAATATTAAACTCCCCCCGGAAGTGAACTTGTGGCTTTTGCCGACGATTTAGTTGTGACGGCGACCGATAAAAATATATATAATCTAAAAAAGAAATGTAAATCAATCCTAGAAAATTTAGAAAAATGGGCTGATAAATGTAAATTATCCTTTAATACGGGAAAAACAAAATTGCTGTTTGTAACGCGAAAACTTAAAGTCAAAAAACCAACGTTAACTTTAAATGGGCAGGTACTAGAATACGTTAATACACTAAAATATCTTGGGGTTATATTGCATGACAAGCTCTCTTGGTCGCCGCACATCCGAATCCAGTTGGGGAAGGTCGAAAGATTACTTCAATCTCTTTATAGGGTCGCTACTCTTAAATGGGGTCTCCACTCCAAATCAATCAGCATCCTTTACGAGGCTGTGATTTTACCGCTCTTGGGTTATGCTATAGGTGTTTGGGGGGATGCGCTCACGCACCAAAAAAATAGAGAAATGCTCCTTAAATTTCAAAGGAGAATTTGCATTAGATTAATTAAAGGATACAGAACAATTTCTAGAGAATCCGCGATACTTTTGGCTAATAAAATACCCTTAGACGTGCATTTGAAAGAGCGCTACGATTATTTCTTCATAAAATCTACCGGGACCTCCGTTGTCGGAGACGTTTCCCTTTCTTTTGAAACACAAGATTCGGTCAAATCACTGCCTCACCCTGCGTATAATCACGAGCATGCAATTGTAAAGTATGATGAGTCGCGCGTTTTAAAACTGTTCACGGACGGTTCCCGTTCTGCTCGTGGCGTGGGCGCGGCCTTTGCATTTCTGTCGGGGGATCAAGTGATCCACAAATCAAACTACAAGCTCCACTCGGACTGTAGTATTGTACAAGCGGAAACTCTCGCTGTACGAAATAGTCTAAATTATATAATAGAAAATGAAATCAAGGATGTTTTACTCTGCACTGACTCTAAAACTGTACTTACTTTCTTAACTAAACCTAAAATTTCGACTAAATTAATTCTGGAAACATACAAACTATTCCAAAAATGCGTGATATCATTTAACACTCAAGCCTGTTGGATAAAAAGTCACAGCGATTGCCCAGGAAATGACTTGGCCGACGCCCTTGCGACTTCCGCTTATTTAAATGACGATATCGCTTATTCTACCCTTCCTCTGTCCTACGCCAGGGCCCTCCTCCGCGGGCGATCGATGAGAATATGGGAAACCAGATGGCAATCTGATGATAAAGGTGCTATAACTCATAAATTCTTCCCGACTGTCGAAGATAGGCAAAAAATTAAATACAACGAGCACGACTCGATAACGACGACATTACTAAGCCAACATGGAAGACTAAATTATTACCTTCATAGATTCAAAATTATAGAAAATCCGAACTGCAATTGCGGCCTCCCCGTTCCCGATACAATCGAACATATATTATATGACTGTAGTCTTTTCGATCGTCAGCGGATGAGGATTATAGCCTTCCTACGCGAGCGTCTCGTGGCTTGGCCGGTGCCATGTAACAAGCTAACTAGTGACGAAGAAATGTTTAATTTAGTTAAAAATTGCTTTGGGCAGTGCGCAGGTCTTTACGGCCCGAACTAACTCTTCCTGCCGGTTGTTGCGCACCTAACTACGACTATAAACTCTCAATCCTGTCATTCTTCATTCTCCTCTACTAACAGATAACGATCAAGCTATTAGGCAATTCATAAGTAGAGTAATATCGGCACGATTTTATCTCTTCTCCTCTTACTATTAGCAAGGCTTTTTTGGGCTAAGCATACTTTAAAAATCCTAGAATTTAAGAAATAAACTAATACTGTACTAGTCATCTACCAGGCTAGCAATATGCAGAAACGTAACTTTCTTCTACCTTCATTCTTGCCCTTACACACCTATCTAGGTCACCTCTCCACATGGGGTCTGTTGCCCTGGCAACTGCCACGCCCTTCCTTCAGATGTTGCTTTTGCTTAAGTTAAAAAAAAGTCCTTACCTATGCTTCAGAATCTGACACATCCACGTTACAAAATCCCTTATATTTACTGTCCCTATGTAATTATTAAAGCATTCTGGTCCCAGCTTACTATACCTTTACCTGTGTCGGCCTTCGATTCGATATTAAAATTTAAACATATTTTCTAGTTGCTTACTGACCAAACATCCGTCGCCGCCTCTCTTTCAGCATTGAAGTTATATAAGTATAAATAAGTTATCTTATTCCTGCTTTTCTGGGACCCTTACTTCCGTTACCTAGTATACACCTTCCGGCACAGCGATTATCTGTCCTAATACTTACCCGAGTGTTTTTTCGGCACTTTCTCAACCAAATTTCTTTTTCTGCGTCTCCGTGTAGTCGGCCTAGATTATATTATTAACTTTATTTAATACATTAATAGCATTACACTGTTGACGCTCTTGTGGGCACTTCCGGTGTTTATACAAATCGTACAATAGTTATTACATAAGAGTCTACAGCTTTTTCGGAGGTAGCTCCTTCTCCCTTACAAATAATAACAAATTCTTGCAAAGATTAAAATTAAAACATTCTCAACCTCGCTACACACAGTCTTAAGCTTCTCACCAATGGTGTTCCATTTCCCGCTTTTTATCCTTTAATAAATAACAAAATTCGATTAATTACACTCTGCCTGCATCTCTTAATTACTAATTACTAGCACGGTTAAATTAGCTTATTAAAATTTACTACAAACCTGCAAGAAATAGCTGTCTAGTTGTCAGTGGCACTCATCCGTGGTAGATGCGCTCTGTAGCCCCCTCGTGGCACTTTTTGTAGCCACACTCATGTAATTATTTCCAATCTAAAAAATTTAAAATTATAAAACTAATTCAAAAAAAAAAAAACAATTCGGAAGTAAATAATAATTAAGAATAAAATACTAAACTATTAATGTAATAATCTTGTCAACAATAATTCTGAGGGTCTGAACAATAATTAAATAAATAAAATTAAATAAAATTAGATCTCAGCAACCCTCTCGCGGTAGTTTCGTCAATTTAATATAAAAATAAATCTATAATAAGTAAAAATCGGTCTTTAAACTGCAGTAAAGTATTAAATTAGCAAAGAAAGTAAACAAGTGAATATCAAAAATACTAAAAATAACAATAAAATAAATGGAAAATATTCTATTTGGAGGGTGTATTTAAAAACAAAATATTAAACATTTAATAACACTATTCTAATCTTACTCTAATTCCTGGAATGTTAGTAATCCCCACGATATTAAAATATATTAAAATATTAAATGAGCGAATAAAATTTGGTAAAATACTCCTTCTTTTCCGCTTTTATGCCTCATCAGGCAATTTGGGGTTGTTTTTCCGGTTTGTAGACCGTTAGAGATTGTAACAATACCCTTTGTTTTCTCTCATTCCAGTAGTGTCTCTCGTCAAGAGAAGATATTAGAGAATTTCCGTAAGCAGTCTTGGGTAAGTTCTGTTTTGTGTAGTTATACCGGTGTCGGCAGGGTCCATCATTATTAAGTACAGCAGTACACCCATATTAATATTTAACAATATTCAAAAAATAATAATATTTTAGAATTATATTTAGAATAATGAGTAATTGTAGCAATCAGTCCCCTCGTCCATCGACTCTCGCGTCGATCATCCAGTCGTTCGGAGACAAAATAAAGGACGCAAAAGCGGCAGTTGACAAATCAAAAAACTTCAGCAGGGAGCTGAAAGATCAATTCTCCAACAATCTAGGGGAAGCCACTTCCCTCTTTAATCAACTAAAGGATGCCTTCATAACTCTGGCGGAAGAGAACAAACATCTCAAAGACCAACTAAACAAAGCTGGGACTTTGGCTCTCGCGAGCCAACCAACCCCAGAACATGCCACCTATGCGGAAGTAGTAAAACGTCCTCCTTTACCTCCAAACGATAGGGTCATTTTAATATATCCAAATGAAGAAGAAAAGGCTAAGGAGGTAATGAATAAAATTGCAGATGAGATCATCCCCTGCTCTATTGAAGTTTGTATAGCTAGTGTTTCTGATGGCTGCGCCATCTAGGCACGGAAAAAGCACACAATAATTTAGCCATAAATTTGCATATTTAAGCAGATAGAAATTTTTCGCTTATTAGTACAATTGTAAACCTAAACTAATGTTTAAATATAAAATTCTTTACGTACTATTCTAAAACTTGTTTTGGGGCCCCTCTAGCTTATTTAACTTATTATAATAGCAGACATTTCTTACCTTGCTTTGTGACACTGGTTTTCTGCACGGAATGGAACTTTTGTTTTGTCTTGTCGTTTGGTGTATCTTCTGTGGTGGTTCTCTTGCTGGAACTCGTTGTGCTGGCCTTTGCCACGCCCATTGGCGTGTGTTGGCAACTTGGCTTTAGCCATTTTCTAGCACGAGCTTATCTTTACTTATTTTTTGACACAACCGGCGCCTTGTCTCTGTTTTCTTACAAAATGCAATACCTAAAATTTGACTTTTTATTTGGCTTATTTTTAACAAAAAAATAATTATACTTTCATGTTTTAGCCCAATTTCTTGCAATGGCTTTTTAATCTTTTCTACAAAATTTGTATAAAACTGGATTTTACTAATATCTCTGGCATAATAAACAGTATTAACTTCAGCTTTTCGTTGCCTTTCGTACTTCCAAACAAAAGTATAAATTTACTTTTTATTCTTAGCCCATTTCCCTGCTTTTGGGTTTTTGGGCTCTTTCTAACAGAAAACTTTTAAATAATTTTTACTATTTACTCTAGCATGCCGAGGAATAATAGTTAACACTCTTATTTAATTTATCGCAAATAAATTGCCACAGTAATTATAACTCGCTCTTTCTAGCCCAACTTCCTGTAGTTGCTTTTTGGCTACTACTCTAATGTTTTATCTTACAACCGGTCTTTACTAATAACGTTAGCATAACAAACAGTATTAACTTCGGCTTTCCACTTCTATTCATATTCTCAAACGAAAGTAGTAATTTATTTCCTATTTCCCTCTAGCTCATTTCCCTGTTTAGGGAAATGGGTTCTTCTGTAACAAGAAACTGTTAAATAATGTATTATTATTTGCTCTTGCACGTTGTGGAATAATAATCAATACCTTTAACTATTTTTACAACAAATAAATTCCCATAGAAATTATAACTCGCTTTTTTCTAGCCAAACTTCCTGCAGTTACTATTGTGCTATTGTACTAGTGTTTTACAATATAACCAGTACTTACTAATATTTCTAGCACACTAAACGCAATTAATAATTGTTTTGTTGTTGTTCTACACACATCCAAATGCATTTAATAGCTGGCTACTTGTTTTCTTCCTGCCCGTTTCCCTGCTCGGGAGTTTGGGCTCACTACTAGCGCGTGATCATTAATAATGTCTTACTACTAACTTTTGCATGTTATGGACTGCTAATAATCACTCTTAACTTTATTTAGCAAATAAATTGCCACATTAATTATAACTCACTTTTTCTAGCCCATTTCACAGCAGTGGCTTTTTGGGCTACTTTTCTAGAATTTTCATCTAAAGTCTTCATTTAACTGGTCCCTACTAATAAATTTAGCATAATGAATAGCATTAATTACCACTTCTCATCACTTGTCAGAATAAATTAATAGTACAGAATAAATTATTAGTAAATATACAGAATAAATTAATAGTAAACTACGTACCTTTTAGTTCACTTTCCCTGCTCATGGATTGGACCCCTACAAACTCGAAGCCCCTAAATAGTACCTTTACTTTAGCTATTACATACTTTGGTCTATAAATTTTACTTTCCGATATTTCCTAAACAAATATGCATTTTTTATTCTGTAATTTAACACATTATTATTCCACTCGCCATTTCTTGTTAACTTTTCCTTTTCATTCTTTTTCATTTTCTACTTCATGCGCATTATTATATTTGTCACTTGATTTGCATTTGTAAATAAATAAATATATATATATATATATATATATATAAACAAAAAATAAATAAATAAATAAGAAAAAAAAAACATACAAATAGAAATTTTCTACATCATTCACTTTTCTTTCCCTATTTATCCTTTGTACTAACACCAATACACTAACACCCAACCTTATAGCTAATTACATTATCACTCCTTTCTATTTTTCATTTTTCTATCTGCAGTGCGTGAATATATAACAGCTAATTTACTATTAAATAATCTAACGTTATTAATAAATAACTAATATTTAATAAGATATTACTTTTGGCCTTTTTGTGCTCTCTGAGCGGTAAAGGGCCTAAAACCACAAAGAAAAAAAAAAAAAAAAGATATTAGTTCTCCTTCTAGCCCATTTCAGCCCAATCCTCTGCTTTGGGTTTTGGGCTTTTTAAATCAAACTACTTCTTTTGTAGGGCCGTTTAATTAACTTTATTAGTCAAAAACACATCCTACTAACACACTTTAGTTTCCTGTGGTTCTTGCTCCCCTGCGGGGTCCCATGTTCGATTCCTCCTCCCCTGTGGAGTTTGAGCCCCGATACCGTCGGTGCCTCCTTCCGCACCTGGTCTGCGGTATCATCACTGGGGTGGGACTTACCGCCGGGAAGCCTCTGCTGGAAAGCTCTATTTTTCCTTTATTTTTGTTTCTTCTACCTGCAGCACTGCCTCCGCGTAAGCATATAACAGTTAATTAACTATTAAATAATGTAACGTTAATAAATAATTCAGTGCAATAAACTGTAAAATAACCAATTGTAAACTTAACCGCATGAAATGTAACTACACTAGGTAATGCGGAATTATAAATTTCACCTTTGAATACTGAGAAAACGCAACTATTCATCACACAGGACTACACACCTGTTGGTGACTGTGTGGTGACTACTTGTCTTCTGTCCATAAATTAAAACTTCACCCTCTTCTTGTGGTAATCTTGTCCAACCCCCCTTGTTTTATTCCCCTGCCTTTTATTTTAAATTATTTTGGTTCTCCCTAGCTGGCTTAGTGGAGTTTTCCGGGTTTCCTCCACTATTCTCCCAAATGGGAGCCAGCTCCCCTGCAAGTCCTCCCGGAAGGCTGCTATAACAACCCTCATAGGGTGTTGCATTTCTCCCTTTCAAAAATTTTCTTCCAAATTTGTTGGGCACCATTATCACTGGACTGCTCACTGCGGCTTTCTTTTCTTCAGCTGCTTTGAGTCATCCAAAATACAGGTTAGGTTTGGTTTGGTTAACACTGCATACTGCAACTTTCCTATCCAACTTTCTTTCTCCTTGACTTGAAAATCTTGGTAAGTATGAATAGCGCAAACAACAACACGACATACAGAATAAAGCTGAAAACATAACATATAACACGTAAATTATGAGCCCTCACAAGGGACTAGTTTTTCTTATGAGCCCAATACGGGACAATTATGAGCCCACCTAGGGACACCTTCTACTAACAAACGCAAACATATCCCATACATGACACTCTGGGGCCTTTTTATACTCTTTTTGAGTGGTAAAGGGCCTTAAACCACAAATAAGATATGTTTTTTTTTTTTTATCATCATAAACTTAGATTATAATAATCAGGTAAATTTTTTTTTGTCTTAACCGATTAAATACTATAGTTTTTGCCTTGTCGGCCCTGACGAGTGTGATCCCATTGTTCTTCATCCAGCTTCTGGCTCGTGTTACCTTCGTTTGTAAACACTTTGAGTCCAGTGTGGTTTTAGCCCTTAAAATCTTTACTGCCATCCATCTGTAGTATTCTTTAGTCCTATTCGGAAGGCCTTGCAGTAGGGATTCTAAATCCGGGACAAAGCCTAAGCTCTCGGTTGGAGGTGGTGGTGCGAACTTCGGACCGTACTGTAAAACCTCAACGACAAAGACCAACAACTGCCGAATTATCGGACTAGCAAATGGCTATAGTAATATTAATAATTTAAGTTAATTTGGTACTAGAGTTAGGCGTTAGGCACCATCTCTTGCTAAATTTAATAATTAGAATTTTAATTAAATAATTTAAATAAATTTAGGCTTAACTGGAAGAAAGGAATCGGCCCGAAGCGGGAATCGAACCCGCAACTTCTGCTATCCGTGCAGACACGTTATCAGTTACGCTACCCGGACCTTCGGTCCGATCCTCCCCTTCCAGTTGATACAAGATTACCGTACGACCATCGACGGCTATTACAATGCCGGCTGGGGACACATTAATTGCCCACGTCCTCCCAAAGGCACTCAACCGGCCATCGCAAACTCCGGCAAGGCGTATACATATAAATAAACAACAACTAACCCGTTATATATAAAGACCAACAAGGATCGGACCGAAGGTCTGGGTAGCGTAACTGGTAACGTGTCTGCACGGATAGCAGAAGTTGCGGGTTCGAATCCCGCTTTGGGCCGATTCTTTTCTTCCAGTTAAGCCTAAATTTATTTAAATTATTTAATTAAAATTCTAATTATTAAATTTAGCAAGAGATGACGCCTAACGCCTAACTCTAGTACCAAATTAACTTAAATTATTAATATTACTATAGCCATTTGCTAGCCCGATAATTCGGCAGTTGTTGGTCTTTATATATAACGGGTTAGTTGTTGTTTATCTCAACGACAAACTCCGGCAGTTGGATATCATCCCACAAGACAAAGGGGAAGGTAGGGTGTACCCGACGTTTTGGTGTTTGGAATCTCAGTATCCATTGGAGCTTTTTGCGGTACCGCTCTTTATGTTTACCATTTATACGATCATAATACAGAACAAGCTTGGCGTTTTCCTGTGCCAAAACACTGGGATGCCTGCTGAATAATTCTGTTTCGATATTTACCAGCTCTTTTAAAATGGAATAGACCCTTTTCCGTGTGGCACGAATAGCCAGCCCTATTTAGGCACATTTGCTTCACTTTATTAATGAGAGGCTCACTTCCTGGTGGGAGCCAAATTCTATAAAACGACATCGGGAGTACTCCCAAATCTTTACACTCTTTCAAAAATTCGAACTTTGCCCTCGCTTTAACTAGCTTTACGAGCCATCTATAATAAGGAGTAGCTGGCATCGCTACCAAATTTACTCATCAATCGCACACCGCGCTGAATAAACAATAACCTCACACAAAAACCAAGAACGGTGCGTTATCACATATAATTACTATTTAGCACGTAAAGCTAGTTAAAGCGAGGGCAAAGTTCGAATTTTTGAAAGAGTGTAAAGATTTGGGAGTACTCCCGATGTCGTTTTATAGAATTTGGCTCCCACCAGGAAGTGAGCCTCTCATTAATAAAGTGAAGCAAATGTGCCTAAATAGGGCTGGCTATTCGTGCCACACGGAAAAGGGTCTATTCCATTTTAAAAGAGCTGGTAAATATCGAAACAGAATTATTCAGCAGGCATCCCAGTGTTTTGGCACAGGAAAACGCCAAGCTTGTTCTGTATTATGATCGTATAAATGGTAAACATAAAGAGCGGTACCGCAAAAAGATCCAATGGATACTGAGATTCCAAACACCAAAACGTCGGGTACACCCTACCTTCCCCTTTGTCTTGTGGGATGATATCCAACTGCCGGAGTTTGTCGTTGAGGTTTTACAGTACGGTCCGAAGTTCGCACCACCACCTCCAACTGAGAGCTTAGGCTTCGTCCCGGATTTAGAATCCCTACTGCAAGGCCTTCCGAATAGGACTAAAGAATACTACAGATGGATGGCAGTAAAGAAGATTTTAAGGGCTAAAACCACACTGGACTCAAAGCGTTTACAAACGAAGGTAACACGAGCCAGAAGCTGGATGAAGAACAATGGGATCACGCTCGTCAGGGCCGACAAGGCAAAAACTATGGTACTGATGAAACAGCATACTTATCACCGATTAAATACTTTTTAATTTAAATTATATTTTTCAAATTATAAAATGAGATGATTATTTATAAGTCATTAATTACACACTTTGATTATTTTTTGCTAATTACTATAAATTGTACACTTTAATGATTACAAAATATACTAATTTAAATGAAGAACAAATCACTTTTTATTGATAATGATAAGAATAAACAACATTCTGTTTCAGAAATTGTCAGCATTTATTTATTTTCAAAATATTAACACTGCATAATGTACGTACAAGCAATTCTTTTAGCTTTTCTCAGACAGATAAAAAGTATTGATCTCTCTATTTAAAAAAAGTAAAAATATGTTCAATTGTAAATCAAAATATTTAGTTATAAAATATTAATAAATTCAATGACACTGCAACTAATTAATATAAGAAGTAATTTTACACAAAAATAATATTGTTAGTAAAAAACACTAACAAATATAGCAAGTTTGAACATTATAAACGGAATGAACTTTTGAATTCTCAGGCTATGTCAAATTGCATACTGAAAACTTTTCATAGTCAGCTTCAAATCTTATTTATAAATTAATTTCACAGTAAGAACTGAAAATTATAAATAAATAAGTCATAAATTGTTAAAATATTTTACATTTTATAATTATTATATCTATATTATATAATGCAGTTTTATTAAATTTGTATATTTTTCAACTAAAATTCAAATAGTAAGAGTATATTTAATAAGTTAAAATTTTTGATACTTGTTTTTTAAGAAGAAATATACTGAATATGATTAAAACTTACCTGCTATGATTTTTTCTCGTAATTTTTATTAATTGAATGATTTATATTATTTAATTCTTAAAATATTTGAGTAATCTTTTAAAATATATATTTGCTTAAAATAATTATTTTGAAATAAAAGTTTTAAATGAAATTCTAATAGTAATTAATAAATTATTTATTAAAATTAAAAGTTACATAAACAGTATTTTTATTTTTAATACTATATTAAATTATATGTTTGATGAATTTATGAATTTCATACAATGTTAGCATTATTCTTAATACAATAGATGTATTTGCATAAATTTCATTCAAATTGTTTTTGTAAATAAAATTCAAATTTAAATTGTATTTAAATTTGTAATCTTAAAATTATTCCACGTACTCATTTAAAGGATGTGGCTATTTATACATACAGTATGTATATGCAATTGGCTATTTATACATATATGTTGTTATCTAGTAAATATTATGTTTTCAAGCTTGTATATTCTATCTATTGTAAATAAACTGTAAATAGTGTACAATTTGAGTGTGGAGGTGTACTTTCATCGAACCGGTTTCATGACATATCCTGGAACAGTTCTCTCCAAATGAATTAATTTGTGGAGAAAGTATGTATGAAAGCTTTCTACTTTATATAAATAGTTGAGACTCCAGATTGGACTAGCATAACAGATGATAGGGTTGGTTATCGTATTGTATAGTTTCATATGAATAAGCAGATTTGAAGTTTTTAAAGTTGCACAAAAATAACATAGGTGGCCATTACAATAATCAATTGACAGTATTTGTTTCCGAATATAGGTTTGCTAGTTATAAGTAGAAGCAGAATGTAAATATTGGATTTTTTGGTTTGTAGTATTTTGTAATGACGTTTTTCTATTAGAATACATAAGTGATTTTTGTGATGGAATTGTTTCAATTATATAGTCGTTAAAAAAAGGATGCTTTATAAAACAATTCGCATGTGATCCATGTTTCAATTATACCTATTATACGTGGATTATATTTTAGTTGGAATAAATTCAATGACGATAATTTGTTTTTTAGACTTTGATTGTTCCAATTTATGACTGATATAGGGCTTAAAGTGATTCTCTTTTTTAGCTTTTTTTCATAGCTCCTCTCTTTTTTAGCTTTTTCTGAGAAAAACTCACTTTTTTAGCTTTTTTCACTTCCATGTGAATTTTTTTTCGTAAATGCGCTCAGGAGAGAAATAGCGACCAGCACGCACCCATACACCTTATAGACTGTGCGCGACATGATAAGGCACTGTCGTATACACATGTAGTCTACATGCATATAGACTAACAAAACGAAGAGCTTTCCAAAGCATGATACTCTGCACATGCTGTAGGAATTTGCGTGTGGGTTCTTGCTTGTATTCTTCTGAAATACCGATCTCCACGGCGTTTAGATACAATCACACTGCATTAAGACATAACAACACTTCTAGTTCGGCGTTAAGAGTGATTTTATGCGGCATTATTTTTAGCATTTGTATTTATTTAAGCGCAGTGGACAAAAGAAAGAAATAGATTTTATTTAATACTAACACTAGAAACTCATGTTTTTACTTCTACCAGAGTTTAGGCTTTTATTTCAACCTTGACCGTTTAGTTACGAAAAGTGGGGAGACGGGCGTCACGTGATCGCGTACCTGACTTTTTACAAGTTTCCTTACCTTGAAAGTTTTATATTTAAGTATAAACTCAGCCTAACCATTTTCATATTTAATCATATCAGCCACTTAATAATCAATCTAATATCATATGCAATGTTATTGATACAAAATGTGTGTGTGTTTGTGTTTTTTTTTAATAATGCCCATTTTAGTTCACTTTAACACTATCTTTTTTAACTTTTTTTCAGTGTAAACTCTCTTTTCTCACTTTTTTTTTACTGCCATGACTGCTCTAAAAGCCAGTCTTCCCCTGAAAGTTACTTGGGAATATCCCGCCAGCTTAGACAAACAGCTGTTTTCAAGGACATTAAGCATAGTACACCGAACTGCGGCGCGTGTCACGTGATCCGTCGCGATTTTTTGTTATGTGACAGATAATTCGTTTCTAAATAATACCTAACAAAAGAAATAAAGTTTTATGCTAAAATCTTTTAGATATGTATTTCATAAATTGGTGTATTAAAATGTTTTTTTATTTTTGTGGGTGTTTTTCCTGTAAAACACAAAAAAACAATGTTAGGTTAATGATATTAGTCTCAACATATAATATAAATGATAAGAAGAAACTGGTATAAAAATTATTAGAAAATAACGAAATACATTCGAGTATTTACAGTAACTAGTTCTGACGTGTGTAGAAAACTTACACCCCCTCAAGCGTTGTTTTGGAACATCCCGCGAAAAGTTTACAATCAGCTGTTCTCAAGGTCATCCAGCTGTGTATCTGCCTGTGCTAGGTGTCTCCTTGCCAGTTTTGTGTTATATGAAAAATAATAAGTTTCTAAATAATAGATAATAAAATAAATAAAGTTTTATACTAAAACTTTATAGGAATTCATTTTATAAAATGGCGTAATATAAATTATTCTGATTTTTCGTGGGTTTTTTGTAAAGCTTTTATGTCAGCATATAAAGCTAGAAACTAATAATTATAAAATAAGTATTATTGTGATATAAGAAATTGTTTGTACTGTACTTGTGTAAAAATTCTTTTTTGTACTAAACGAACTGCACCCTTGTATAGCCTTATGGTGTCAAATTTCATTGTTTACAATATACTATTTCTCTCTTCATGACAAAGTCCAGGGGGTAGTGTGGCTCAAGCAATGTAGGACAGATAAAAATCTTTCTCTGATAATAAGATAATGAAAAATATTCATATACAGAATTTTCATAAAAACTCTGCGTTCTTCTATCAAAAACATGATGTTCTGCAGGAAAAGCATGTTTACAGATGCAAGTGTCGTTTCAAGTGTTGTATCTCGCTTCAAATTCGCGCTACATTCAGTCTGTTTTTTTCATTTACTAGCAAAGTCATATTACAGTTTACCGTAGTTTTGTATTTTGTTATTCACGAATTTAAAATTATAATAAAATTTTAAATTTCCGAACTAAACAGAAAACAATTTATTTATTTATATAAATTCGCTAAAATATCGTGCATTTATTAGTCACACATATCTTTCGTTTGAAAAGAAAACAAACTGCTAGCTACAGCAAGTGAGAAGTTATTGCCATTATTCACACTACTACTCTAATTACTCTCCTAGGAGGGGAGTGGATGAGTCATCTGAGGGTCGAAGTCAACAAAAGTTTTCTTAGTGATAATGTATAAGAAACATTATTTTTATATTATTTCGGCAATTTTTACAATAATCGACTATACTACGCAATTTTACATGCAATTGTTTACATATTTTCTCATATTATGTAACAGCGAGGGGAAATGTTTACTTTCACAAATAATTTATATCTTTACATTTCTAAAATAATGTTTACTCACCTAAATACTCTCTAAGAACAATAAATTAGCAAATTAGAGCTAATAAACGATAGAAACAAGCAATTTTATAACGATTGTTTACATATTTCAAAGACTGTAGCCTGTGTAATGTTTAGGGCGACAAGTACAAGGTCCAGCGAGCACGATAGTAGAAATAAATAACTAGATTTTATTCACGTGACAAAGTAATTTATTTTCGCTCTAAACAGGTTCTTTGGATCCCAACAACTACAAGTAACTACTATACACACACACGTTACAATCTATACTAACGAATAAAAGATCAACGAGCGCGACAACTATACGCGGGCCGAAACTTACAAACTAATACTTATGCTAATTATAACTAAGGAAAGAAGAGAAGATGAAAAATAGAAGAAGAAGAAAAAAGGTAGAAATACCCGGAACTTTCCTGTTTTTTTCAAAGACTTGGGTGGGATACTAGTTTGATGCTTTTCTTGGGGTGAATGTTGCTCCTCGTGTTATCCGTCGCACTATTTTCAATTTCTTTCGCTAGCTTCCTTGGGGTGAACGTAGCCTTCAATCGTCTCAAATTCGATCGGGTGGCTACCCTAATTCCGCCCTTATTTATCGGAATTCGAGTACAAGTTTTGTTATCGAAACCTAGTGGTCTCCGATTGTCGTGCTAGCTATCTCGTGCCTTCCTTCTCTCCATCCGTCCTCGTTGAGAGTTCCGACCAAAAGTGTCTCTTCCCTTTGTTCATCGGCCCCAGGGCCTTGCTTCACCCTTTGTTTACGTACACCTTTCTTGGAATTGGTAATCCCACCCAAGAGATAATGAACCAGAAAGACAAAGCAAGAAAGTTCTAGAAGATAGACAAAAAATAGAAAAAGGAAGGATACTAAACTAAACTTAAATCTATATTTACAACAAAAATATATAGCGTACAGCTACACCTGAGAGGGATGGTACTTAGTGGAAATTTGAGCTCCACTGTTTTCACAGGTCAATGATTCGTCGATCTAATATCAACATAGACAGAAAGTAACCGACTACAGTGTAAAAGAAGTTGACTATCGATTTTATCAGCCAATAATCTGCCTCCTCACCCTCTAATTGCTTTACAATGGAAGAGGACGGTATTTCGCGAAATATTTATGGTTCGGGGGTGGTGACAAAACATTTATTGGTTGAGTCAGTCAAAAGACACATACAAACAAGCAAATCAAAGCTCAGATCGCTACAGACTTGATTACAGTTTGTACAATACTCCTCCTTCCCATGTTATATCTATAGAACAACCTTCTTTTGTTTATTGGATAAAACAAACTGTCGGTCATATGCTTGTTGAGCTGTAATTGATACATTATAGCTAATTGACTATCCTTCGACAAATAAGCTTCGATTCGGGTTTGTGGGGTGGGAATTTTCAAGCAAAAAGCCGTGCCTTCTCGGAGATACTTTGTCAGCTATAAACATATGCAAACAATCATAAATTATTACTCTCATTTATTTTTACCCGAGTTTATTAAATTTATATGTATATTCATACTATTTTACGTTTATAAACGTTTTTTCAGAATCATCCAGCCACAAGTCTTTCTAAAAAAAAAAGTAATTCCGGTTTATTGTGGTACTTCCGTAATACATAAAAAATGATACATGTATAGTCGTTCATATAATAAGGGAATAATCGCTTATTATAGTGCTCTGTTATTATATTAGTATAAATAACATAAACAAAATCAAATATACACCATGGATGCACAAATGTGTGTTGACCTACTTTCACAACTTCAACCGCCCCCCCCCAAACCAGTCGCGTTGTAAACTATAAGCTATATTGTATCTCTACGTCAGTTTAGAAAGCTGCATGATTTTTTTTTTGAGAAAATATACCTGTCTACGTAACATATAACAGTTTGGTTGAATTTTTACATAAAAAGATTTTTTTAAGTTATAAAATCTTGAAATATATAAATTTTTGTATACATACAAAATATTTTACAGTGAATAATCACACACGCTAATATATTATTTATAATTCTATAAATTTATTCACGTATAAAAGCATTTAGAAAGAACTTTTGACTACCTGCATGTAATTATCAATTCTCAGGTGGGAAACATGTAATAAAACATTGCCCGTTGTAAATGTTTATTGTACGGTAAGTCGGTAAGTACAAAACGCTTTCAGTATTGGAAGCGTTTGTACTTACCGTTTCTTGTTACTTGTTTCAAAAAATCAATTCTCAGATGGGAAACATGTAATAAAACTTTGCTTGTTGTAAATGTTTATTGTACGGTAAGTTGAAAGTAAGAAATTTATTACTCTGTTTTTCGTTTGAACAATTGTAGAATATCTCACTCTTAGTCTTGATCTTGCTGTGTCAAGTTGCGTTTCAATTTTGTGCTTGCAGTTTTGTTTCCTTTTTTGAATATATTTGTCAGCAAATTGTTCTGTTTCATCCAGTAAGTTTATGATAATTCTACTTAGGTTCTATTTATTTCAAAGAATAATATCTAATTTTTAGCGCGTAACATAGACGAGTAAGACGGGTTTTTAGATAATTTTTCTTATTTGTAGATTCCATTAAATCTTTGTTCAAGTTATTGATATTATTGATAGTTATTCAGCTAATTTTATCAAGTAAGTTTATGATAATTCTATTTATTCCGGAGAATAATATCTAATTTTTAGCGCGTAACATAGACGAGTAAGACGGGTTTTTAGATAATTTTTCTTATTTGTAGATTCCATTAAATCTTTGTTCAAGTTATTGATATTATTGATAGTTATTCAGCTAATTTTATCAAGTAAGTTTATGATAATTCTATTTATTCCGGAGAATAATATCTAATTTTTAGCGCGTAACATAGACGAGTAAGACGGGTTTTTAGATAATTTTTCTTATTTGTAGATTCCATTAAATCTTTGTTCAAGTTATTGATATTATTGATAGTTATTCAGCTAATTTTATCAAGTAAGTTTATGATAATTCTATTTATTCCGGAGAATAATATCTAATTTTTAGCGCGTAACATAGACGAGTAAGACGGGTTTTTAGATAATTTTTCTCATTGGCAGAATGTCTGATAGTGAAGTTGAATGCATGGTACTCTCTGAAAGTGGATCAGAGAGCTACGTACCAAGCATCGACGACTCCAGTAGCTCTGGATCTGATACCTCTAGCACCGCTAGAAATTGGTGCGAAGCGGATGCTCAAAGATATCCGACGCCTCCTCCACGGTTTCCATTCACTGGGACTCCTGGATGTCGGTTTTCTACAACAGAAGTAATAGAACCGTTAGATTATTTCAAATTATTTTTCGATGACGAACTGGTGGATCATATAACAACAGAAACGAATAGATACGCCCTTACGAAGCCACAGACATCCAGGAGCCAGTGGGACACTGTATCAATACAGGAAATGTATATGTTTTTTTGTGTAGTAATATTACAAGGTATTATTCATAAACCGGATGAGAGGATGTATTGGACCACGAACGAAACACTTTCCACTCCAAGTTTTCGAAGATTAATGTCTAGAAATCGTTTTTTGGCAATAAAACAAAATTTGCATTTTACAGATAATCAAAATTATAATCCGCGAACTCATCCAAACCCTAAACTTAATAAAATTTGGCCAATAGTTCAAAATTTATGTTCAAAATTTTCGCGTCTCTACGTCCCTGAAAGGGATATAGTGGTTGATGAGAGTTTATTGTTATTCAAAGGACGTCTTTCGTGGAGACAATACATGCCTCTCAAACGGTCTCGTTTCGGTGTGAAATTCTACATGTTATGTGAGTCCTCATCTGGATATTTATATAACTTTATTATATATACAGGAAAAAATACAGTTTTTAACAATAAATATAAGGATATGCCAGTTACTTCTAAAATAGTTTTATCATTAGCGGACTCGTTGTTAGGCAAGGGCTATTGTCTAACAACAGATAATTTTTATTCTTCCCCACATTTAGCTGATTAAGCCCTGCTGATGTCATTTGTAAGTTTTTGATAATGTTTTTCTGATGGAGTTGTAGTGATTTAGTTTTAAGGCTCTGACAGTTCCAGTTCATAGCCACAAGTGACTGATTATTTATGGTAGATTTTCCTTGTTGGACTTTGTTTTGTTTCATTTGATATCATCTTGCACTCGCCTTTGACAAAGAAAAAGGGAGAAAAGTCTCAACGTGAACTAACTTTGCTATATGTCAGTCTATCACTCCCTATTATTAAACTATCATTGTGTAACTTTGTTTGACAGTTTTGCATTCTAATTTCATAAAAAGTTGGTAGTAATCGTTTACGTCTAAGTCTTGATCTTTTTCTTAAATTTGGTGAGATTTGCATATCTTTCCAATCATCCATGAGATTTTGTTGTATCATTTTTATAAATTTCGTGAAAATTTGATCTCGGATCTGATAAATTAAAACATAATTTATTGGAATCTAATTATTTATTATATTATCCGGTAAGTATATTATATAATTGCAAAAAATAGAAACATTTATAAAAAAAAATAGTTTAAACATATTTAAATGCAATTAGTGATAGAAATTTGATATTAAATTAATGTTAAATAAGTAGTCAAGGTCTGTGATTAACATAGAAAACTATCTGAATAGATTTATTAAAGATTTATAAAAAGAGGACTTTTTTATTCAATACTTTATCACTTCAAATGGATGCATAAAAATACATTTTAAATTTAAAATTATGTTTAAAATTCTTAGTTGGCATTACAAATATAAATAAAACTATGATATAATTCTACTTTCTTCTTCATTTTTATTGAAACTAAGTCAAGATAAAATATGGACCATTTATTTTGAAAGTGGTTTAGGTCCATTTTTGAATAAAATTGAGAAATTGCATATTTTACATATAATTTAGTGTAAACTTTTTATTTATAAACAATTCACACTTAGTATTTTATAATAACCATATGCTTTGATCAATTAAAAAAAATTTGTCGGTAAATGACATTGCATAACCATTGATTATGAAAGTCCTATAAGTCCATTTACGACCCTATATATATATATATATTTAGTGAAATTCACATAAAAGTCTTTATGTAATCAACTCACATATTTCTAAATTCATAGAAACATTGCAAATTTAGTAGACTTTATTTGTATTTAAAAAAAAAAAGTATCGACTAAAATGCAACCTTTAAATATTTTGAAAGAAAAATAAACAAACACACTTATACCACTTTCAAAATAAACAGTCCATATGTTGGATGAGGTTTTGCAAAAGTGCACTGTATACTATTTTATATAAAACATCAATAGAGGACAGAATTTAAGACGTTACATTTATCACCTACATGTCGGGAAAGACTGCCAAAATTTGAAAGAATTGTCCTGGTACCTTTGTATAATGATGCCAAACCTCTTAGATGACTGTCATCTAAGACTAAGCGTGTTTCTGTCTACTTCATAGACAGAAACACGCTCCCAGGTGTATATAAAATCCCAGTTACGGACTCTAGGCGACATAATAAATTAATGTATATAGGAGCTACAGGAAGATCCATCAAAGCCAGGTTAGCGGAGACCAAGGAAATATAAGAAAAGAACAACCGTGCACTGCGCTGTCCACCTATGTTTCAGCGGATCCACAAAACGTCAAAGCCGAGTGGAACCAAGCAAGTATATTGCAAGTAGTTCATGACCGAAAACACCGACACTACGCGGAAGCTTTGCAAATTTGTAAAGCAACCATAAAGGTCTCGCAATCAATTTTCGAGAATCTACAAAAGTATCGGCAGCATGGTCCTCTAGCCTAATTTAAACCATGTTATTTTAGAAAGATAGCATGCACGTATTATTGTATGTCCGCGTTTATAATTTTCTATCTCGTTATTTGGTATTTTAATTTCCTATAAGTTTATGCTTTGTATTATTCCGGTTGCAAGGTAAAAATGACGTACTTAAGCCGCAATGGAATATATTTGAAAAATTCAAAACGCTTGTTCGTTTTTTGATTTGTACTCAGCGTTCGATTTTTACAGTTGCTTTAACCGTTTGTTTTTATTTCGTTTTGTTTTTTCTTGAAAAAGGTCATTTAACATGACCGAAAACATTTGGAAGTAATAAAAATTGGGCTGCACGTTCATAAGGTGTCATAGTAAGTTGTTTAATCATGAATATTACACAGTCTCGAAAGAACTGTTGCTTTAATTAAAGTTATTCCAAACATTTTTTAAAAGGATACACCATGTTTAAATTAAAAAAAACCTTTCATTGTATAATTATATATCAGTAAATATCATGTTGGTATGTATCACATATGTTGTACAAAATTATTAATTTCAGTGAAACCTGTTTCTGTGCGGTCTTTTTCTGTGTGATTTGTTTTTGTGAGCGGTATATGAAAATTTCAATCAAATTAGAACATAATTGACTCCTGTAAAATTTTTTAAAACTATTGGATGTTTTCTATGACATCAGCAGGTTTTTTCATTTTTTATTCAGTAAAATTTTTTTCTCATACGTTTTTTCGGTCCCTCTCATTTTAATAGCATAAAAATCATAAATATTATGTTATATTTGAACAGATGAGGTAAGTTAGCTCCCCTCCGGCTTTAGACTGCAGGTGTGAAATTTCAGGCCTTGTTAAAATAAATAACACTTCCTGCAGCTATATTTATCAAATAAAATCATTTTTTAACGATTATTTTTAACTTTTTAATGTTAGATTAGTATTTAAGTGGAAATAATTAATTAATATAAAAAATAAAATTCTTAGAGGATTTTTCCCCATTAGGGATTGCAGAAAAAGGCCCAAAAAGTTAAAAAAAAAAAGCAATTCCTAGTTATTTCGTAAGGTTTTGAGTTATTTTCTACGTGAGACTTTTTTTTATGCGGTCCCTATCCACCGCACAAAAACAGGTTTGACTGTATGTATACTGTAATCTAATAACCTACAACAATATTACTGTTAATATAACACTGTTATTTTTAATAAAAAAAATATATATATATATATATATATATCTCTGCGGTTTCTAATGTTAATTTGGCCTGTAAACTTTAAACTGTTGTCACCCGACAATTAGGGTGCGACTATGCAGACACGAATTTAGAGCGAGCGAGAGGTTGCGAGCGATTTAGTTTTCGCAAAGAAAAACCATTGCACAAGCGAGAAATAACGCTGGCGAGAGCGAATTTCTGGTTCTCGCACATATCTGACAGGTTTTGATATTTATCGCGTCTCCCCACATATTTTCGCTCGCTCGGAAAATTCACTCGCTTGCATCTGCATAGTTCCAGACTTACCCTTGTGTTTGCCAGATTTTTACTAGAACTCTGTACTTTTGTCAATTACATGTCAATTTCACTTTGCACTATTGTTGCCCGACACACACCCATATTTGTATTTTGAAAATTTGAAAGGCGCTCCTCTGCCTTCAAAGGTATATAAAGAAATTTTTTGTGTCTAAAGATCATCTACATGTCCGTTTTTAAATTAAGTAAGTTTTTTGGTTATTTTTAATATCTGTAGCATTACACTGACGAGGGGCTTAAACGCTACATAAGTCCAAAATGCATTTGTAAATTTCAATAAAGGAGTACCTAACCTGATAGCTGTGAGAAAGTCTACCGGATTTATTTATTCGGATTAAAGAGACGTACGTTCACATTACGTATATACAGCTACCACATCTGACATTGAGAATAGTTGCATATTTTATTAAAACAATTTAAGTTAATTTTCTAAGATATTATAGAAATAATATAGACTTGTTTATATTTAATATTCGTAGTACTTAATTTTTTTTATTAGTACATTATTATTACATTATTTTTCCTGTTTTACTCTTATTCTTAATTGTAACCTGTATCTTTTATTTCAAGTTAGATTTGAAAATGTCTTCAACAAAGAAAATAAAGGAATCGGAACTGTCAGCCTACTTTGATGAGTTGTCAGACTCAGAGTTAATTGAGTCTGACAGCGACAGTCAAAGTAGTGTTGACATACCCGAATACCATGATTTTTATTCAGAATATGACTCAGAAGACGAGGAGCCTTCAACCATCGCTGGACCCTCGTCGTCCATTGCTGGTCCCTCAACATATGCTGGACTCTCCTTTCTTCGGCTTTCTGATGACGAGTTGGAAGATGAGGTGTACCTTGAGGTTCTGCCACCGGAACAATCTCTCCCCACTCTTTTCCCTTTCGTAGAACTATCTGGCCCCAAACACATGCCTCCTTCTGATTCTCACCCTGTAGAATATTTTAACCTTTTTTTCACTTTTCCTTTACTTTTTCTTATGGTGACAAAAACAAATAGGTATGCCAAGCAAGTCATAAATGGCATGGGGGTGAATGTGCCCAAATATCTGAAGAAGTGGAAACCAGTCACAATTAAAGATATAAAGGGGTTTTTGGCTATTATTTTTGCAATGGGAATTGATAGAAGACCTAAAATATCGGTTGGTTGGTTGGTTAAAGTTTATTGGCACAAGGGCCACATAGGCCAAGCTGCGCCACAACTTATGGTATATATATGTACATAAATAACAATAAAAATGAACAAAACAAAAAACAAAGAACCAATAACAAAAATATACAACAGTTAAACTGTGTATAACAACAACATGTATATAGATATAAATAAATAAATAATTAAATTTCTTTATAAATATTTGTAACTTTTAAGAAAGTTCAATAATTTATCAACATTTGGCCTCTGGCCCAAAATCTCTTTAAAACTTGCATTTCCAAAATGCTGCCTACGAATCCGTTCAGAGGCAATGCAATTGCTCAGTATGTGCTTAACACTTACATTACAGTTGCAATACTGACATACAGGCTGGTCATCACCCTTCAAAAGGTATTGATGAGTCAGTCGAGTATGTCCAATTCTCAAACGAGTAAGAATGACCTCAGATCTCCTGTCATAGGGTTTCTTCTGTGTCCAATTTTCTATCACAGGTTTGATCTCGTGTAGTTTATTGTGGACTTGTGCGTTCCACACATTTTGCCATCTCTCCTCTAGTCGTTTTTTAACAACTAGCTTCAAGTCACCTCCTTCAATATGCATTGTATGCTGAGAAGGACTTGCTGACTTTGCAGCTGTGTCAGCTTCTTCATTTCCTCTTATACCTACATGGCCTGGGACCCAACAAAATTTTATAGAGAAATTCCTCGCAAAAAGATGGCAAATCAGCTTACGAATTTTAATCACTATGGAGTGAGAACTAGGTTCATACGAGATCAAGGCCTGAAGTGCACTAACTGAGTCAGTGTAAATCACGCAGCAACGATGACCTATTTTATTTATATACTTTAAGGCTAAATAAATAGCCTGCAACTCCGCAGTAAAAATAGAGGAATTTGGTGCGATTTGTTCTGCCACAATTTCATTCTGGCAGACAAAGGCTGAGCCAACGTAATCATCCGATTTAGACCCATCAGTGTATATAGGAATTAAATTCCTGTCACGATGTCGAATTTCAGCAAAGTACTGTCTATACATGTAATCTGGGGTGGATTCCTTAGGAAATTGCTTTAAGCTAAGGTCGACATTTATCACAGGAGTTGACCAAGGTGATATACTGTAAAGCTCAGGCTGTGAAATGTTGCCCATATCCAGGTCAATCGTGCTGCTGACATTCTCCATTCTTATGCTGAATGTAGGGACACTACTTGGGCGGGCTGCAAATAATCTTATCAGCTGAGTATCTGATACTATACAATCAACTGAAGATTTAATCTGAGATTTCTGCTTAATATAATAAAACAGAGACAACTGCTCTCTCCTGAGAGATAGTGGAGGCTCATAAGCATCCACGTACAAACTTTGTACAGGAGAAGTTCGAAATGCACCAGTGCACAAACGCAATGCTTGATGGTGGATTGGATCCAGCATCCGAAGAGTAGATTCTCGTGCAGAGCCATAGACAACACTTCCATAGTCCAGCTTAGAGCGAACGAGGGCTCTATATATCCTGAGCATCAAACATTTGTCTGCTCCCCAGGATGAGCAGCACAGTACCTTTAAAAGGTTCAGAGATTTTAAACATCTACTCTTCAAATTGCGCAAGTGTGATAAGAACGTCAGTTTTTGGTCAAACACAACACCCAAAAACTTTGCCTCATTGACTATTGGGATTTTAACCCCATTTAGGTGAATTTCCAGGTCCAGGTGCAAACCACGCCTTCGGCAAAAGTGGATGCACGAGGTCTTCTCTGCATTAAAAGTAAAACCATTGATCTTGGACCAATTGTCTATGTGGTTTAGCGAGGTTTGCAGTTGTCTCTCGATGAAACCCATGTTACTAGACTGGCAGGAGATCTGAAAGTCATCCACATACAGAGTGTGTTTCACACTGGGAGGGAGACACTTAGCTATGCTGTTAATTTTTACTAGGAACAGAGTCACACTCAAAATACAACCTTGAGGAACACCTTCTTCTTGTGTGAAAGGCCTAGAAAAAGTGTTGCCCATCCTGACTTGAAATCTACGATTCTGCAGGAAGTTTTTTATAAAAATTGGCAAATTACCCCGCAATCCAAATTCATGCAGATCACGGAGTATACCGTATTGCCAGCAGCGATCGTAGGCCTTCTCTATATCAAAAAACACAGACACTAAGTGCTGTTGTCGGACAAACGCTTCGAGTATAGATGTTTCAAGGGTTACTAAATTGTCTGTGGTACTTCTGTTCCTACGGAATCCACTCTGATGTGGTGAAAAGTAGTTCTTTTCCTCTAAGAGGAACATCAGGCGTCTGTTTACCATTCTCTCGAAAAGTTTGCAGAGACAACTAGTCAGAGAAATTGGTCTATAATTAGAGGGATTCTTGTGGTCTTTACCTGGCTTGGGTATGGGAATGATGATAGATAGCCTCCAAGAGTCAGGAAAAGTATGTTCTGTCCATATTCTGTTGAACAGATTCAGAAGATTACTGAGGGAATTGTCTGACAGATTTTGAATCATCTGGTTGACGTTTTCCCCATTGTTTTTTTGGCTGCCTGAATAATACTGGAAGTGACAACTTCTACTGCATCATTGATATCGGCAGTATTGACCATTTCCTCAGTGATGTTAGCCAAAGAGGAAAATGCAGGCCAATCTGCCGTTTCAAATTTCCAGCGTGGTGGACGGGCTGTTTCACAGCTTTCTCTGCCTCGATATTCTAAAAATATTGGGAAGTGGTCACTGGAAAGTGGATTACATCCAACCTTCCATGTAAACGCTGAAAACAGATTTGGACTAGCTAATGTCAAATCAATGGCAGTGAATGTTCTAGTTGGGGCATGGAAGTATGTCACTTCTCCGGTATTAAATATATACAGTTGGTGATTGCCTATAAATCTCTCGATGGCCCTGCCACGACGATTGATGTCGGACTGCCCCACATTGGATTGTGGCCATTGAAATCACAGAGTAAAAGGAATGGAGTCGGCAGTTGTTCAACCAAGGCATCCAATTCATCTTCATCGACTCTGACATCTGGTGGCAAGTATATGGAACAAACTGTGACAGTTACTCCAATAGAGATTTTGACTGCCACCGCTTGCAGCTCTGTTGTTATTTGTACCGGTAAGGACGGGATGCAGTTTGAAACCAGTATAGCCACACCTCCACTGGCGCGAGTGTGGCTATCATCATCCTTACGGTAAAGATTAAATCCTTTTAAAGTAATTTTTTCTCCAGGTTTTAGATGTATTTCCTGGAGTGCCATGCAGAGAGATGTGGTAGGTGATGTCATGTGTTTAACGTCAAAAAAGTTGTTGCGGAAACCACGACAGTTCCATTGGATTATTTTATAATCCATTATGTGGTTGAGGCAGCATTCTTTATAAAAGTATCCCTCTTTAGTTTTACAGCCGATTTGCCTTTTGGAGGCGAGTTTGGTGGTGTAACCACCTTATTAGTCTCCTCATCTGAGAAGTCAGAGAACTCACTCATAGACTGAGTCTCTGATCTTTTAGATTTAGAGAGGGCTGATTTTAATTTTTGTTTGTTCAGTGGGTTCTTATTAGCTTTTTTAGAACCCACATTTCTGGTTACTATCCCTGCTTTAGGTAGGGGTGTTTTTTTCTTTATATTCTCCTTTACTTCTGTATCTGTAGATTGAGTTAACAAGCATCTAGCATGGCGAGTGAAAGATTCATTTGGTGAAACGGAAATTTCTGTCTGAACCGCACATGTCTTTGTGGACTTCAAAACAGAAGCAAATGTCTTTTGTTGTAATGATGCACTTTGAGTGACCATGCGCCGAGCCTCTGGGTAAGGTATGTTGTTAACTGTTTTTAGGCGTTGAATTTCTTTTTCTCTTTGCCATGCAGGGCATTTCCGAGAATAGGCAGGATGGGCATCCTGGCAGTTCACACAGTGTGGAGTACTTTTACATTCAGTACTGTTGTGGCCTTCAGTTCCACACTGTGCACATAAGCTTTTGCCTCGGCAGGAGGTCTGGGAATGTCCAAATCGCTGGCATTTGAAACAACGCAGCGGATTTGGAACGTATGGTCGAACTGGGCATCGAAGATATCCCGCAGTAACGAATGATGGCAATGTTGGCTTTCCAAAAGTGAGAATCAGATGTTTAGTCGGTATCAGCTTGCCATCACGACGAATGGAGATGCGTCGAACGGCAGTGACACCTTGATCTGCAAGACCGATCTGGATGTCTGCTTCATCTTCAGACATCAGATCGACCTCAGATATCACACCACGTGATGAGTTCAAACTTGTGTGTGGTGTGATGGTGACTGTTATGTCTCCTAGAGATGTCATTTTCAACAGCTTTACTGATTGTTGAGAAGAGGATGCTTCTATCAGTAGGTCCCCTGACCTCAATTTTTGTATTTTCTTTAAATGTCCAATAGTTGATTGAAACAACTTTTGAATTAGGAAAGGGGAACATTTAGACATGGGTTTTTCAGTTGTACTATGTACTATGAGATAAGTTGGTTGGTTGGAGGAACTGACCTCCTTTGGTCGTGATGCATCAGTGCTTGTAGTTTTTAGTTTTATTGAATCCATGTTTAATAATAACTATTCAGCTCCTAGTGACCCCACCCACCATGGGGTCCAACAAGGGGATGCCGTCACATGGGAGACTCCCATAGACCGTCACACCAGGGTTTCCCAGGAGCTATACCCTCACAATGCAGTCGAGAAGAGCACATCTTGTCTGACGTGTCCGCCCGGTCTGCATCGATCGGTTGACTCCAAGCCGAGGTCAAGAATGACTCAACGACCAGCCGATTGACTCAAACGGAGCCTGATTTGAGCCTCCCGTTTATCCGAAGCAGGGGCCAAAGCAGTGTGTTGGGGACGTTATGTTGCCCCTCAACTACCAGGATCCCCCTTTCCGGCATACGGGACACCACGCACGGCAAACACGTGGGTGGGCGTTCAGATCCCAGGGATGGTAAAGAAGGGTTACTAAACCATCTCTGGGAGGTTCCCTCACCACGGACAGGAACCCACATCGAGGGGTGCGATAGGTGGAACCGAGCGATAACCGCGTAAGTCGGGGTATAACTTCGCATATAAATACATACAAATTATTTTTAATTGGGCCGGAGACTAAAGAAAACAAATTTAGAAAAAAAATGTGTAAAAAAATCTTAGATAACATCGTTTTCATTTCAGCGATAATACCATGACTTTTGTTTATTTTTTTTTTACTTTTTCCGCCCTGTGGGCACTAAGAGGACCTCTTTTAGTAGGCCCATTATGGGTTCGGCCAGGCCCACAATGGGGCGACCGGGTGGTGAGGGACGGGGCCCGACATATCCGAACGGATTACCCCCCGAAAAATTCCTGGGGATTATTCGACCCGTTCGGATTCGATCCCGGGTCCCCCAGAACGGTAGGCTGCCACCTTTACCGCTCGGCCATCCGGCCGTCTATATACCATGACGTTTACGAATGATGGTTGAATTTAAAGATTGAACATATTTCACAGTTTTGAGAATTTTTTCTTTATCTTTTATAATTGTTCTGACCGTCGATTCCGGTAGATCAAACTTCTTTGCCAATTCACAAACTTTCATTTTTGTATCGAAGTCTTTAATAATGTAAACTTTACATTCCAA
The DNA here is from genome assembly GCF_030686945.1 of Centruroides vittatus. Lineage (NCBI taxonomy): Eukaryota > Metazoa > Arthropoda > Arachnida > Scorpiones > Buthidae > Centruroides > Centruroides vittatus. The sequence goes on along the minus strand of NW_027122706.1, from coordinate 7,315,299 downwards.
AGATAAAGTTTTTCTTTTCTTATTATTGTTAATTGTCTACTTGGACTTTAAACACCAGTATAAAGTCCTATTAATAAGCAAAGATTGGCACAGTAATGAGAGTTATTTCAGGAAAGAACAAAATTTCTTTATTATATCACCTGTAGTAATAATTTCTGTATTATTACTACAGGTGATATAATAAAGAAATTTTGTTCTTTCCTGAAATAACTCTCATTACTGTGCCAATCTTTAAACACCAGTATAAAGTCCTATTAATAAGTAAAGTCCAAGTAGACAACTAAGAATAATAATAGAATTTAAGGACAGTAAGGCTTTTGCATTTTTCTTTTTTTTTGTTTGATGCAGAAGAATCAGTTCTACTTCCTTTGGATGACATAGCAGAGTCTCTCAAGTCTTCATAGATATAACAAGCACAGAAATAAATAACACAGAATAAATTGTAGCTATGCGTCGATTCCGCGCGATACGTCCGAACATGTAAGCTGAACAATAGTGTGGGGGGAGTGAGTAATCAATAGTTGCGTGGAGCTCAAACAAAAGACGAATCGTCGAGATTTCAAAATCGCGTAACTCCGGGTTCGCGTAAGTCGGGGCAGCGTAAGTCGAGGTATTACTGTATTTTCAGAACGCCAAATAGGTGGAGGATCAATAATGGTGTGTGGTGCGTTTGGATTCAATGGAACCACAGATTTAGCATTTATAACTCAAAGAATGAATTCAGAGAAGTATCAAGGCATGCTTGAAGACCTTTATTGGAAGCTGGACCAAATTAGATCTTTCAACAAGACAATGCCCCTGTTCATGCTTCTAAATCAACAAAAATGTGGTTTAAACGTAAAAATATTAATCTGATGACATGACCTGCTAGAAGCCCTGACCTGAATCCGATGGAAAATCTTCGGGAGATAATGGTTCGTACAGTTTATGCCAATGAAAAGCAGTTTTCCACAATTCATGATTTGAAGGCAGCAATTTCAGATGCTCGGGATAAACTTAAGATTGAATTCTTTCAGAATCTAATTGAAACAATGCCTAATCGAGTTTTTAATGTAATTAAGTTAAATGGTGGTTACATTGGCCATCAAATTGTAAGAAAACTTTGCAATTTGAAGCCTGTCCAGATAAATATGTAACAGTTTTTTTTGTACAAAATTTTCAAAAATATTATTTTCAGTGACAAAATGTTAATGTTTGATTAAAATTCTTATTTTGCAGTGTGGAAACATGTAAATCCATGTTATTTTTAATAAAACATTTATCACTTAATGCAGTAAATTTGAGTTTCACTTTAATTCTTTCGTGACCGTATACATTTGAAACACACCTTATAAAGTGTTTAAATAAAAGAAATTGCTAAATAACATTTTATATATGTGATATTGAATAATTCAGAATCGTTCGCTGTCAACAAATTCCTCGCAATTTTGACAATTTCCAGTAGTTTTCTAATAGAAAGTCACAATATTTTTGGTACTTTTTGGTACAATATTTCTTTACGACATAATCTGAAAGCTGTCAAATAACCGGAAAAGTTTAAATATGAACGAAGCAGAAGCTTCAATTCAAGCAAAATGCGTGGAATCTACAGAAGTGTATTACCGTGTATTATAATTATATTTAGGATAATTCTTATCTCTCACTGGAAACAATTGATCTGAATTTATCAAATTTAATAAAAGTTTTATGCTTTTTTTGCAAATTTAAACTCTACAAAACTTTAACAGTAAAATAATTTACTAAAAAGTAAAAATACGTTACAGATGGATACTAGTCTAATCTTCTTTGCTTGCCATGTCCAATCACCAGGAACAACTATTTCCATTGCATTTTTATTAAACTGTAATTTTGCCAGCCCTTTTTATAAAGAAATATTATACTTTTAATTGTGTTGGGACTGTCACCTGCGGACATTTTAAACTGTTTTGCATATTTGGGCAGAGGCATAGCCTCTAAAGAAATGTTGTCTCTGCAATGAAAATAGTTGTTCCTGGTAATCGGACATGGCAAGCAGAGAAGATTGGACTAGTATTCATCTGTAATGTATTTTTACTTTTTATTAAACTGTAATTCTGCCAGCCCTTTTTACAAATAAAATAATTTAAAGAATATAATTAAATTATAACGTTTTAAATTAGGTTATAATGTGGTATAATGCGGAGAGACAAATTGATCTCAGTTTAACTTTCTGCCAAACTGTCCGTAAAACTTAAATGTTACATAATTTTCTGAGGCTACAAGATTCTGTCAAAATTATGACATTTTTAATGCTGTGATAATTCGGTATTCTTCTATCAATTTCTATGGAGGTATAAAGCAAAGACGGGAAAATGAGAGACCCCGAATTTGATTTCGAAACGAAACAGGAAGACTTCCGATTTTTGGTTTCTAACAATATAAAGCCGCTTTAAACTGGGCAATACTGTATAAAAGCAAATTACTTCGATCATCGCCCGCTTGATGACCATCGATTGCCGGTCATCGACACGACGTCGCTCTACCTCATATCCTTCGACAGAAAGTAGGCGTTTCTTTCGACGCCTCTCAGATCCAATAAGTTTGATTTTTCGGGTAATGATCGATGATGCTCATGCATATTCAATAGTTCGCCAGAAACGAGCACGCGCCTAAGCCAAAACAGTCACGTGACCATAAAAACTTCCTCTCACGTCACAGTCTTTTAGAGTAACTTTTTAATATAATTTTCATAAAAAAGCCGATTTAATAATTTACTCAGAAATTTTGATTCAAAACATTTAATTTATTAAATACTTTTTTTAACATTACCAGATCACATATTATTATTTAGTTGAAAATTTAGGAAGCAATTATACATAATAAATTGAACAACTTCACGAATTTTTAGAAAATAAATAAAAAAAAACACTTTTTCTTAAATACGAAATACAAAAATAAATAAATAAAGAAATAAAACTTTTTTCTTTTTTGAAATATACGAACGAATGATAAATAAATAAATAAATAAATAAATAAATAAATAAATAAAGGAATAAAAACTTTTTTCTTTTTTGAAATACAGGAACGAATGATAAATAAATAAATAAATAAATAAATAAAGGAATAACAACTTTTTTCTTTTTGAAATACACGAATAAATGATGAATAAATAAATAAACGAATAAAACCTTTTTTCTTTTTTGAAATACACGAACGAATGATAAATAAATAAATAAATAAATAAAAGAATAAACAAACAAATAAAGAAATAAACAAACAAATAAAGAAATAAACAAACAAATAAAGGAATAAATAAAAGAATAAACAAACAAATAAAGGAATAAATAAACGAATAATTTTTTTTTTTTTTTTGAAATGCACGAACGAATGATAAATAAATAAAATAATAAAGAAATAATGAAACAAAAACTTCTTTTTTGTTTTTAAATACCAGAACGAAACGATAAATAAAGAAATAATGAAACAAAAACTTCTTTTTTGTTTTTAAATACCAGAACGAAACGATAAATAAAGAAATAATGAAACAAAAACTTCTTTTTTGTTTTTAAATCCAGAACGAAACGATAAATAAAGAAATAATGAAACAAAAACGTCTTTTTTGTTTTAAATACCAGAACGAAACGGTAAATAAAGAAAGGAATAAAGTTTTGTTTAAATACAAATGAAAAATAAAGAAAAATGAGTAGTAAGACTCTTCCCAGACTTCATCGAGAGATATCTGGGTATAATGAAGCTGCTGTACGAATTTAATGACGACGCCAGCAGAATAGTTTTCGAAGCCAACCTCGTAGTTTAGTGTGCTTTTCCTGCCTTTTCTCTTTGTTATTCACCATGACGAAACGTGAATTTTCCGTACAGTGTTTACGTATTACTACACTGGGTGAAGGAATAAGAATATCTTGCGTCTGCGCAGAGACGAGCATTCTACTTATTGTTCGCTCAACGGACTCACTTTCATTTCTTTCGGGAAATCGGTAGATGGAAAACTTCATGAGGAATCTTGTTAATCGTTGAAGCTTTTCTATAGGCCTCTCGTTGAGATACTGTGGCTGGTGAAGAATGAAAATAGACGGTGTTCTCTGATTTATTTGATTTTCAGCGAAATAAGTTGTCTCCCATATCGAGTTATTTATACTATTTGTGTACATTTCTTCCCTCCATTCGTTTAAGGTGCACGGCCGAACATTTGGAAAGCATTGCTCTTGCAACATGTTGTGCACGTTCCACCAATGACATAATTCGTGCAACTTTATTACTTCCGCAGGATATAATTTATCAGAATCATTGTGAAATATCTGATCTGATAAAGACAACATAGATGTTAAGCTTACACTCCTGCTTCCATCCAGCTGAGGACTCATAATGTCACCATTATTTGATGAGACCTGTTGGAAGTTTGCATACGTACATTCTTTCTTTCTCATAGTATAGACCGAATCGTCTATAATACTGTCGTCTTCCATCGGATGTACTTTTGTTTTACGGCAAAATAACCTGAATCTCTTGAAACACTTCTTTCTATAAGAAGAAATTAAAATTATTTCTTTTATTTCAATAAACAAATTGTAAATTTGATGAGTTTGGAAACAAAAATTTAATATTTAATTACTGGATGTTTATCCTCTACAAAATCAATATTTGATTAAGATTATATATATACATATGTATTCTTGTCTATGTGCTATTCCTTGAGCCTATCTGTAGACATGAAATGCCTTTCAATTGCTGCTGTTACAATGTTTTCTGACAATTGTTCTAGCCGACAGAAGGCAGCTAGTGTGAAATTTGTAGCGCGTCTAAATAGTCCTTACGGTATTTGATAAAAGCCAATAAAATTGTTGATAATTTTATTATGATTGAGAGAAGTCATCAATAAAATTTCTAAAATAGTTATTTAAAACAGTCAATTATCAAGTTTCGGTTATAAAATAATGAATTAAATTTCGGCGCAGCACCTTACTATAGGAGACAAGTAGTGTCGGATAAATCGAAACGGACAATCTCCATCGGATTTAATTGAAGGCTTTTAATGAAGCCAACAGCAAGGCTGATTTGCCAAAGAAGGTGTCTCCCGGAGGAGTTTCTATGGGAAATATTCTCCTACTTACATATTACAAACACGAAGGAATCCCGGAGAATTTCACAAGATTAGCCGAAACCGCGACTAACTAGCTATTGGTGTTTAATCTTTCTTATCATAAAGATAGCAGCATCAGAAGAGAAGAGTTAAAACTAAAAATATTTTCATTTAAACTTACTTTAAATTGAAAGAAAACATTTTTCTTTTGAAATCGCCAAACCAATAATAACGCATTCACTAGCAAGAATGAACAAACCAACAATGATTTAGTTTAATTGTCAACTAACAATTGTTGAAAGATCGTTACGTCATTTGCGTTTAAAGTTGCATACACAGGGCGAAAAGAAGGCATTTTTATGTGTCAATCGCGGATTCTGTCAGAATCAACCAAATTTATGTAATAAATGTAACGTTTTAGCGTTTTTATTTTGTTGGCTTGAACGGTAATTTACTTCAAATGAAAACATTCATTTAACTTTTTTATTTGAATAATAGAAGTCGTTAAATGAAATTGTTTTCGTTTCTCTTGCGGCCACTCACACAGACACAAAGAGAAACTAATTTTGACAAAATAAACTCACAGATTAGATATCTCTACAGGATTGAATAAACCTAAGCCTCAAACGGATGTTTTAACACCCACATTCAATCTATTTTAAAGCGTACGGATAATTTAAAGTACATATGAAATTCTTTTCTAGACTTAAATAAGATGTCAAAACGAAAATAAAACTTAATTAGTCTTTTTTCGTTTTAGATTGTATTTTGCGCGTTGCTTATCATTTATGGATACAGGCAAGAAGAATAACTGAATAAGTTTTGTGTAGTTGTAAAATTTAAATATTTTGAAATGCTCGCAGTTGATGTAATTTCTAATATACAGAGTTAATTACAGTGATAATGATTAATTTCTTCAAAAATCTAATAATTTGCTGAAAACATACATGCTGCATGTTCAAAATGGTCAACAAAAATAGATACAAGCAAACCCGAGAAGAATGGGCACATGTAAAGATAATTTTGAAAGAATATTAAAACCGGTGATTGCCAGTTGTCATTATTTTAAATGACTTTTTATGCCATCTGCAAGTAGGCCTAAACAATACTATCATTATATTTCTGCAACAGAAATCAGTATACTCGGAAGGAAGCAAATATATCATTTTACTAGCAGATGAGCTTGGCGTTGTCCGGGCAAAAAATAACAGCAAACATTAATAATTATTAGATTATTTTGTACGTGTAATCCTTCTGTTATATTATGTTACAGTTTTTGATTTATATAACTACAAATGTTATCTTACGTAAGAGTTTATCGCACCAAGCGGCCAATCTAACGCATTTTAAAAATTCTTTAAATTGTGTAGTAGAGAAATAAAAAATTTTTAAAGTGTTAGATTGGTCATTCGGTGTGATAACCCTTACGTAAGATAACTTTTGTAGTTATATAAATCAAATATTATTATATAACAAACAGTAAAACGAAAACCATGTAACTGCTGCAACATCCGGCCGTCACATTGTTATACTAGGTCTTGAAAGTAGCAATACTTCCATATAAACAGTTTGTTATTGTACAGTAGACACTTGTACTGTACATAAATTTAGTTGGTCGGCAATGTACCTTATCTCTGACTTAATATATTATTTCGGTGAGAAATTGATATTCGATATATACCATTTCGTTCACGATGCGTTTTAGGAACTTAAGTATGTCATACATTGAGGACGTTCTGTATTTAATAATAACGAATGATATTTGATCCAATAATCTAGTGTCTTATATCAGGAGTCAAGGTAGTGACTCCTTGGCAAGTAAAAAAGTGACATATACAGGAATAAGGGTTGCCGATTTTCGGGATCGATTTTTCCGCCCCCAAATACCTATGATAATTTCGAATATCGAAGAAAAATTATTTTCTTAGGTAGTGTGCAAAATTTCAAGATTTTCTATAAAGCGGTTGCCGAAATATAAGCAAACGAAAAATGCAAAAATCTCAAAAAAAAAAAAACGTTGTATTTTCTTTTCATTTTTTTTCATCCGACACTGCAGACGCTTGTAGAAAGAAACCACTGGGTCCAAAAAACTCAAATTTTAAGCTTAAGTCTCTTCTTATCAGTGAGGTATCGACGAAACTTCCGGGTCGATAGGTCAAAGTTCACGGGGTTTCCCATAGAGCTAATTTAGTTTTACGGCTGATTTTATGCTTATAAGTAGAAAATTGCATGGAAACAAATGAATTTTATTTAAAATGTTACTCAAAATTACAAAAGCTCAAATTTATGCCAATTAAAACTTTTTATACCGATTTTACTATTTCAGTTACATGATGATAATTAAAAATATATTTTGATACAAACATGGATGACAGCATCGTTTGTTACATTATTGTTTCTAACATCAAAGTTTACGGCAATTTCCTCTACAGCGATAAACTGTATAATAATAGGCCTGCAGTAACATATAAATAGACTATGTATGTTTATGCCGTTTTTATCCCGAACAGTTTATAGATATCTATCCTTTCCGAATGTTTCAGCCCAGGCAGTTCTATCACATAGTGTAGTAGTCATGTACGAGAAGGCCCTCTGTTCCATCTATAAGGATGTAGTAAACACAGAATTCTAAGGAGTGAGGAAATTGTAGGATTCTTTTAAAACTCTACAATTTCCTCACTCCTTAGAAATGAAAAAGACGCCATCGAGAAAAAATAATGCCTCGGCCGAAACAACTTGAAAGGTTAGAAATCTACAAAGCCTCCGTGAGAAAGACGATAGTTAACTTCAAGGAGACAGACTATTTCGTCACGCCTGGAAAGCGTATAAAAAGTTATAAGTGAATGTTTCTTCTTCCAATAGTGAGACTAATATTTATCACGTCTTTCTTACTTATGCACAGCTAGCAGAGACCGAGATTAAAACAGTTCTCTTTATTTCGCCTATTTAAGAATTGGTAATTTTCTAATCCCTATTCGGGCTCATAGCTTTCAGTTGTTGTCTCCAACATAACGAACAAAAGGTTAGTTCGTCCTGATATATAATACTTTTGTTATCCAGAATGATGGATATAGTGCACAATTTAATACACATCCTAATGGTGTAGTTTCTACATATCAGTCACTTGCACTTGCTGGAATGCTTTCTTTGTCTATTTTTGATGGGCAAATGCAACGCTTCTTCCATTTCCTATAATTATTAACTCTTTATTACCTCTTAGAAGGATTTAAACTTCAATATTGTTGTTTATAACATGACAAAGGTCGAAATGTGCTTTTTTATTGTAAATATTTTTACAAGTTAAAACCAAAGTTTTCACAAACAAACTATAACTACAAGCAATTATTTATTGTGATATCGTCACAATTCCGGGCTGCAATTTTTAATCATATTTTTTAAATCGTTTAATTTAAAATATATGCTCTTCACCTCAAATTAGTAGTGGCTTGTCCCTCTACATTATACTTTTTCTTTAACAATAGAGTCGTGCCGGTCATCTATTAACTGCTTTCGGGGGAGATGTGAATTGAAAAACGTGATATCCGGTTTGCATCAGAAGTTCATATATAGTTAATTGGGGTCTCCTGTCCCTAAGGTTTCCACATCTGGTCTCGGATTTCATATAACTTTGTTCTCGAAATTAAGACAGTGGGAATTTATGGGTCTACAATGACAAAATTTGGAAATACAGTAAATGTATCTTTCCTTTGAAAGCAAAATTGTCGCCTTGTATGTAATGAAGACATAAAGAAAAGTTCTTAGCCGTTAGAAAAGAAAATATCGTCGCTTGAAATACCAGCGAAAGTTTCAAAGTGGGAGCGACACTCGCTGACGAAAAATCGAACGGAAGTGTCAAATTGATTAACCGATCAAATTAAGAATTTAGCGGAAAGATTTTTTAAAAAGCCAGAAATTCAAGAATATTCGCTTCTTCCTGGCTCACTCAGTTAATCTTCTGTGTCGGTTCCCCTCTTGTCTCCGACTTCGTTTTCATTCCGCCGTATTATAAAGGTTTTTCAATGTTTTTAAACAAGTATGGACGTTAAATCAGTATTGAAGCGCATTACTTTCGGGTGGCTGTTTTTCTACTCTGTCTTTCGTTCTTTCACACCCGGCGCTTGTACAAAAAACGAGCATCTATTTCGGTGGTTTCAAAACTCTTTCGAATCTCTGCCCTATCTAAATCCGGGTTTTACCAATGCGCCCTATGTCAAATTCTAACAAGTAAAATTTGCAAAATAAACAAATAGCAATAATTGTTTTAATTAGAGAGTTAGGATGTTAAATAAAAAATAAATAAAACGCGTATTTAAGATTTAAAAAAAACAATATAATTGAACAAATTTAATTTATTAGTGGTATGGATAAGCCTGTTGATCATTGCCCATGTTCTCAAATTCTTAGAATCAAACTAGACGCAGCCACCCTCATTCCTTTTCCACGTTAATTTTCGTGCAATACTTACTTTTTATCACAGCTACAGCCAAAAACCCAGCTTCGCCCAAAGAAGAAGTTGCAAATGGAGGCAAAATTCTCTGAGCTGTACCACTCAGAAGAGGATATTCATCTTTTACTGATATCCAAAATTCAGTTAATTCCATGCTGCTAAATTTTGTTTTCAACGTATTGTCGCAAGACAACTGAACAAGATTCTCTTCTTCTGCAGCAGTAAACTCAGATGGAGCACTGACATTAAATGTGTGTAAACTATTATTGTCAAGACTATGTCTTGTTTATAAAATCGTATTGCCTGCTGTGTTATCAGCTTAGAGGTATGAAGGAGTACATGTCAAGAGTTGAAATTTGGCACAGAGTATTAGGTGCCCAAATCATGCGCGCAGAAAAAAAAACAGACTTGTAGGAATTCAGGGGAGTGAGAATTGAGACAAAATAAAATACAAAATGGCGACACTCCCTACAAACAGTGCGAGATTTGCGCGTGCGTTATTGGTTGGGAAGTTCGAAAAGCGAATGTTGCTAAATCGAATTTTGACAAACGAATCTTTGAAAAACCCATTTACCTGTCCCGTGTTATTCCCCACATATTTCTGGTCGCCACGTGCTAACCTTGACCGATTGACCGGAGATATCTCGTTTCATCATCGAAACTTTTTTGAAAGTAGATGGCGCGTCGTTACAATTTTATATTAGAACTAACTTCCGAAATATAATTATTTTTTTAATATTTATTAATATATATATTTCATTTGTGCAAAATAAAAAAAATAATTTCGAACGATACAATAGCCACCATATTTTTTTGAAAAACAGGAAATTTTCGCATTGACATAAATTCAACATGGGGCGTCATGCAACGGAGAGAAATTTCAACATTAGATAGGTTAATTTCACTGAAAATGCATCGTGGGTGACCTCGTGGTCGTAGCTGTAGCTGGCGAAGTTTGAATAATTGCGCTCAAAACCAGCGATACCAACGATGATTGGAGAATGAGAACGAAACCCGCCATGAGCGTCAAAGTGATCCCGCTTAATAGTGAGTCTCCGAGACATGATCTTGTCCCAAATACGGCCTTGCCATTTTACTATTATTTATTATTATCATTCGGAAAATTCTTGGTTTAATTTTATTGTGAGAGGGTGCTTTTTCGCGCGTTTTTCGGCGAGTCGTTGTCTCCATCTTGTTTAGTATACAGGATTCAAGAGGAATTCAAACCGTATTGCCTGAATGATAAGAGAGTTTAAATCAATAAAGATCGTTTTATTGTGCAATTGTTGTCATTTCATATACAGTCCATTTTCAACGTAAACAAAATGGATCTTGAATTCATGCAAATTTATCGATATTATCATTTTGAAAATACTGTATTTCTCAAACCAGGTGAGAACCTGTGATATTCTTTTTCTTTTTCATACAGTAGACACCCTATAACACGGGTTCATATAACACAAATTCGTATAACACGGCGAAAAAATTGCTATCGGGTTCGTATAACACGCTAAAAGAAACTTGTATAACACGGTAAAACGTCATCGTCGACTCGTGTCGCGACAGGATTGGTCGAATCTGGACCAATAGCGGATATTGTACAAACCGTTAAGTTTAAACGAGCACTGGATCTGCTAAAAACCATTTATTATTCAACGGCCATAAAAATTATATTTTTATTAATATGTCTCCAAAGTTAAGTTATTTTTCTGCGAAAAATTCGCTGATCAGGAAACACGCGTCCGCCGTTCGACGAAAATAAGCTTAAGCAATGGCGTCGTCGAACGGTGCACACTCAATAAGTAATCCTACAATTGTTTGTTTATAGCATAGTTTATATGGATTATTCCCAAAAAATTATACGTGATTTGAAAATATTGAGCCAAATTAGTCTAGAATAGATTAATTTTATGGAAGAAAACCTTTCAAACAGCCTAGCCCCTAACAGCACACGTGCCGGGCTGTGATCGGCTCATGTTTTTAAGTGACTCGTAAAACACGGATTCATATAACACGGAACGTATCTACCGTGTTATAGGGGTCTACTGTAGTTTTAATTTTTAATAAAAGCTGAAATTTTCTCAATCGACTTTAAACAGTTTATGTTGCTTCCCTGCAGGGAGATAGATATTCGGAGCATTCGGCTTTTCAAAAATATCACGTAAGCATGCTAGTTTTACCAAAAACTCTTCATTAGCAAAATTTTCGGCATACTTGTGGTTTTCATCTTTAAGAAAAATATAAATTTCCTGTCCTGTAAATTTTGACTTGTCACCTCTCTGCCTGGCTGTTTGTTCTTCCTTAATCAGGAGAAAGGAGTTAGATAGATGAAAGTCGGGACCAGGTGTGGAAAACTTAGGGGCAGAAGACTCAGATTAACTATATACGAACTTCCGATTTGAATAGGAAATCACGTTACTTCGATTTAAAATTTTTCCCTGAACGGAATTATATAGATGACCGACGCCGATGAGATGCATCCCAGGAAGGCTTATGGAAAATGACCACTACTTAGTGTTACTAACGTAAATAAATCTCGGAAAACGTTACGTGGACAGCCCGTTAGCCATGCTCGAACCGACGACCAACGACCGGTGTTCAGTGGTTTATGCACTCGGCAGCTGGATGAAGCTTATTAGAATTAAGAAAGTACCATTCAGAAATGAAAAATCCCGAATCGTTAGATATGGAAAATTAAATACTTATAGATGTCACGGGATAACAGTTTCGATTCCACGCTGGCAAGTGCTATGTGATAACTATTTCAGTAATGATATACCACGTCTACTTCGCACTATATCACTGACGCAGTATTCAAATGAATATAATATATACGAGTGTTTTTTTAAATTATATCCTTTTTCGTAAAAATGATATTTAGTTAAAATTTTTGTCAGTAGATGGTGCTTATGTAAATTGGCAAATCGAATGTAGGTAGAAATTAATTGATTTACAAAAATACAATAGATATTTTGGGGTGGGATATACGTAGTTAAGGTATGTAGACGTGACTGCCGAGTTTTGTAGCGATTGGCTAAATGACTTACGAGTGTATAGCGAACAAACAAACATACATACATTTTCATTGATATATGTAGATAGATTAATTAAATTATGAGATTTTTTCAAGTTTAATTGCAATTTGTCTTTTGGATAGTCCAGATTCCTACAAGGCCGTAATTAGTTCTTTTTCTATGTCTGTAAGTCCCTTGGCAGGTCCTGTAATTCAAAAGTGACGCAATATATCAACTAACGTTAAGTAATCGGTTTCAAATTATGCCACCATTTGCAATTTGGCAAGTAGGCCTAATGGGAAAAATATGTAAATTAATTACAGTGGTGCCTCATATAACGTACTTAATCCGTTCCAGGTGCACGTCCGTTAAGTGAAACGTCCGTTATACGAAACGCATTTTCCCATAGAAATACATGTTAAAACGTCTAATTCGTTCCGCAGCATAAAATAACCGTACTGTATCATAAAAAAATGAACATGGGGTGCGTTCTTTCATTCCTCCACGTAACTCTGCGCGAGCGACATCCATTTAAAAATTCCTGCGGAACGGGTTCCTAAATTCCGGTGGGAGTGCGCGCCGTCGAACGGCAAAAACGGCCGCTTGTAGCAGTAGTTTACGGTGGAAAGCAACATGGCGTCCTCCATGGCTCAGATAGTTTCGTTTCGGGGTCCATTGTGTGGTTTTATAAATGAAAATTTAGAAATTGTGAAAGCGCGAGTTAGCGCACGCGGTGATGTAAGTGTCTTTACGAATTTTTTTTTTCGAGGCTATTTTGAATGCTCTTTCAACAAATAATCCATTTTATGGTTAAATTTTACAATCGGGACCCTTCTTTTGCCTTTAAAAGCTCATATTTTAAAATTATAGATTCCTCCATCACGATACTATCGATAGTGTGGGCGCCGCCATCTTTCTTTCTTTCACCGTCGTTCCTAAATGCCTACAAACAGCAACGCACTCCCGTAGTAGCGGAGACGCAGAGCGACCGCTATTAAAGAACGCACCCATGGAGCAGTCACCAATTATGCCAGAAAGTTCGTTGTTCGCAGCCAGTCCGTTGCTCGAGTCACGTAACGTCCAAACAGAAAGTCCGTTGTTCGCAGCGTCTGTTATTCGAGGCGTACGTTATACGAGGCACCACTGTATATCAAATTTGGTAATTTAAAAAAAACTTTCATACTAGACCAGGGGTCGGCAGTTTGTCAAGTGAGAAGAATCAAATTGTCATGGAAACAGGATAACAAAAGTACCAGAGAGCCGCACGTCGGACGGGCGGACACGCGTTCAATGGGTTATATATATAGATATGCTTCAAATGCTACCACTCGGATGCGACACATACTGATCAACGCGAGTGTGGACATGTGCGGACAGGCTAAAGAGTGGTAGAGAGTAAGCCGTACCAGACGAAGTTTATTCAGCGGCTCTATCTCATAAATTAAAGTTATAAGGCTGCTTGAGATGAGGTGAAATTGGAGTTTATGTCCGAAGAGCCGTAAACGTTTATGCAAAGAGCCGCATGCAGCTCGCGAACCGCTCCTGCCGACCCCTGTACTAGACTTATATTTATAGAACGCTAAAAAAAAATCGAAAAATTTACCGTATAAATTATTTATTAAATTATAAATAATGAATGTTTATTGGAACGTAATTGTTATGTTAATGTTATCAATTATTTCATTCTTCATTTCTTTGCACGATTTTTTTAGAAACTTCATTTTATTACGCGAACCTGTATTTATGGGAAGCACCTTAGTATAGTATTGCACCAGTTTTTAAATATTGACGTTCCTGATATTAGTATATTGTTTAATCGGGGGGATAGATCTGGATAGGAACAATAGGGATTATGTTCATACCATTTTATTTATTATAAAAATTACATTCCGAGATTTGGTCCCGTCTGCATTTATGTTACTATTTAATGTTGAAAAATATTGCATATAAGGAATTATACTGCAATTATGTAATTTGTTTAGAAAATAATAAACGTTTAGAAATTGCATATACTCCATAAAACGACCAAAATTTATGTGCATGTAAGTTTTTAGCATGTATGTTAGGCTTTCCTCGTTCTAAAATATTGATAGCTAAAATGACAGAGCACGGATATTAGAGACTGTGTTCTGATTTCAAATATGTACTGAATTTTAAAGTTTCACCAATTAAGAAAAAAACAATTGCAAGTAGTTTCCCGTAGCAAACATTACGTCCCCTCCACCTATAATTGGCTGTGAGTGAGAGGAGATTTTAGTCTCGAACCCTGTCTTTTCTAACTATCCTAATTCTCCTTTCAAACATAATGTTATCCAGACAATATGATGGTTGCGTACGTCATGCGTGTAATTAATTTATAATTAATGCCAACAATACCATTTTTTAGGCTATATACTAATGCATATTACAGAACTTTTAATTACTAATAATAATAGCACTTTTCTCTGTGGGAGAATATCAAATTTTAAGTTTCCCTATGTTTTATTTTATTCATAATTCCATCTCGTAATCTTACAGTATTAATTTTTTTATTGAAAAATTCATTTGTAAACAATATGTCTATTTATAGATTTAATTAATTTTCACTTTTAACTAATAATTTCAAACAAAGCATTTATAATTTATAATTATGAACAGAAAACACAAGTGTGAGAATGCAAGAACTGTTGTTATATAAATTTTTAACGAAAAGAGAAGCTTTAGAAACTTTTCCTTTTTCCGCCTGGTTCCCACGGAGTTAGAAAGGGAGAATACCAAATATTAACGTAACTGTCAACAAGTCACATCGACCCGCGAATTATCACTAATGTTATAACGGTCGACTGTTAAATGTAAGAAAGTTGATACTTAACTTAGTCTAAGGAGGAAATCTACAAACAATCGTGTCATCGCTGCCAAACAAACGGTCAGCTGATCAGATTCCCACACTAAATACCCATATAACGCAAGCGCACATATCTTTGGCGATCAGTCCCTCTGGAATAGGTTTGAATTGTGACTTTTCGTCCCTCTCGTCTCCCCATTCTTATCCGGATATGGGCCACCGAGAAACTTAACTCGACTAGATCACTATCGTCTTACCAATGTCGAATGAACAGGATTCGGATCGAGTCTCGAGGTATTATACTCTCGATTGTACTACCTCCAACAGCAATGCCATTAACTGGATTTGGGGCACCAGGGTATCCTGGGCAATGAAAGGGCAGACTTCCTGGCCCGCAATACCACCTTCAACTCAACCATCCTTCCGGCCTGTGACCTCATAAGTCAAGGTTCAAGCAATACATCTGGGACCACGCCATCAAGGCCTGGCAAGTTGAGTGGGACCTCTCAACTACACATTACAAAGAAATTTATACCGAGTGTCAGAGACCGCATACATAGGAAGTGGATTCACCCCAGCCATGAACTTACACAATTCCTTACACAGCAAGGACGCTTTCATGTGTACCTGAGCAGGTTTCACATCTCCAGCAATGACTGCTGCGGTCTCTGCGGGATACAGGACAGCGTTCTGCACTATCTCTACAGCTTTCCCATGCTCGATGACATCAGGTACTGGTGCAGGCAGCAGGCAAACATGAGCAACATGGACTGGCCTATTGAGCCTGACTTTTTCCTGCACAACGAGGACAATTTTAATCTGTTGAAGGAATTGGTCAAGCTATATTATCGTAGGTGTGACATTCGCTAATCGTCTGTCAGCATTTCTGTTTCTATATTTATTTCATGAATTTGTATATATGCGCCGCCTGTGTTGATCTGTTCAAAATTACTGGCCCACAGAACATCCAATACCTCTGAATTGTATAACTTCCTGCGTAAGTTTTGTATAACTATACACTGTTCTATATAACTGACCTTAACTTTTACCTGATTGTGCCTTGTGGTGTTAGGTTTGTTAATAAAGTTTAGTTTGACTGACTGATGACTCTCGATTGTAAACTCTCTCTCGTTTCCGTATAGGTACTCGGTCATTTTAAAGTATTAAAGTAGTGTACAAGTGCTTAGATAGTTGATATCGAGCCGATCTAAATGTACTACAGTATCAAACGAAGATGAGTGTATTTGTACATAGGCTTAGTGCGTGCTGTAGCTTCTATGTACCGTACTCCTTGCTTTAGCTCATTAAATTGAATTATTAAACCGGCCTTGTTGGACTTCCGGTGCACAAAGACACCCTATCGACTTGCCCATCCCGCTCCCCACTCGAAATTAGAAACTCCCTTCTATTTACCGATAAATTCCGCAGAAGTCGCGAGTTAGGACGCAATAAATTCAATCCTAACTGATTTCAGTCCTGACAGGAGAGGAAAATTTTAAGATTTCCCACCTCCGACTTAAACGAACAGCAATAGCTATTGTTTACATCGGACACTTGAGCGGTCTTCGCCGATCAAAGGGGGTTTAAATCGACATCCATCGACCCCCCTCGGCTTCTCACACAAGTATTGTATCAGTATATCACAGATCGTACTGTTTAAACTTTGTCTATGACTATATTTTAAACCACACTCGCTACATTCCGTTTTATTTAACTCATAACGAGTTGGACCACGTCGATGGTACGATAAAAAAATTATAAACGTGCTATTTTACTCTTCGGATCGGGCGAAAAGGCCGATGCTGCGTATGAAAAAATCATAAGTAATCTAAAAATTTAACTTATTTTCCTTTTTAACTAATAGAAATTACGAATAAAGCATTGGCAATTTGTAACTGTGACCCGAAGCGGACACAAATACGGTTCCGGCCGTTGGCGCCATTAGCCGTAGCGGCATAATTTAGAACTAACGTTTGCTCGGGGGGGTAAACGCTGGTGTGCAAAAAGGGTTTCCGCCCACCGAAACAGCCGGCGGAGACGTTCTCGCCCGTGGCGGGTGATAAAATGTACCGGACAGATTTTTCCAAACGTTTTTATTTAGGAATAATTTGAAAAGTGGTGATACAATTTAGCTTAAAAAAATACAAACGGACGTTTAATCCCTTACGCTTTTCGACCATTGCGTCGGGCAGTATCCGAGACCCCATGTAATTCCACCGTCTCAGAAAGAAAGACGAACGGCCACAGATCGTTTTATTTGGCGCGTTTGCATCGGCCACAACAATCGATCTCGCCGATAGACTAACTATAACTAACTCGTCGTTTCGTCCGGTTTAAGAAAGTATCAAACGTTAAGTTCCAGAGCAGGGGCCCACAGACAGACCCTTGTTATGTTTTTACTAACTTCTTGTTGGCCATATTGGAGAATAGCCTCCCTGTCTCTGAAATAGTCTAGCAGAAGTCTATGTAGGTTGCGTGGGCAGCTAATGTTGCGCAGCTGTAGTGTCACTAAGGGCCACCAAGCGCTGTCAAAAGCTTTAGAGATATCAAGGCTGACCCCTAGGACATATTTGGTTAAAGTTTACCTAGGGAACCCCAATGGCCGCGCTTCCGGTAATCTCGACGGCAGGTGATGTTAGAAATTCGATGTAGGTGGCGCAATTTTTAAATAACGCTATCGTATGCAAATTTTTTGTTTTTCGTGACGGCTCGACTGCTGCGAGTGGTTTTTTTCCCACCAGTTAAACATTTTTGAAGAAAAAATGCTACTTTCTGCTATTTTTAATAGTAAATAGGTAAGTTTTTATTCCGTCTACTTTTCGTGATGCAACGTGCAGCAAATTTAATAATTCTATCGTATTCGTAATTGTTGTAAGACGTTTTTTTCTTTTTTTTGCGACAAAATGGAAACTGCATACATTAATTCTGAAAATTTTTGGATTAATTGTACCTCCGGTCGTTTCTTTAGATTAATGTACTCTGGTTTCGATGATTTAGCAATAGATAAGAAAATGCCTAGTGATGTGAAATTTGCAATATTCTCGAATTTGCAACACGTAGAAGAGGTATGCGACAAATGTGGGAAACATCGTAAATTAATGTATAGAGCAGATAAAAACTCTGTATCGATGCGATGTAATGTTTGCAAGACGAATTATTCAGCTTTCCAAGGAACCTTTAAAGGGAAATGTGGTCGTTTGTCGTGGGAGAGTATTTTGTCATTTATCTGGCACCTACTGTGTTTAGAGTGTTCGCTAACTGTTGCTGCTGGAGCTTAGGGAATCTCCAAAAAAACAGCAGTCGACTAGGCAAACTTTTTACGTTTTGTTATGATGGTTTCCATTAATAACCTATGTACTTTTAAGATTGACGGGATAAATAAAGTTGTGGAAATAGACGAAACAGCAATTGCAAAGAGAAAATACGAGAAAGGTAGAAAATTGAAGGGGACGAGGTGGGTTGTAGGAGGTGTGTGCAGAGAAGGATCCGGAATCGAGCCGAAATGGAAAAGAACCGGAGTCCGTTCCAGCTGCTCCATAAAGCGACGAGTGTAAGAAGGGGAAAAAAGTAAGGCACATTTCGTGTGGCGAAACTAAAAAACTTGTAAAAATATCAAGTAAAAATAGAAACATCAGCGATAGGGATCGCAAATCAAGGAAAAGCGAGAAGAAACGGAAAGGAAATGTATGACAGAGCGTCAAACACGTGAGTAACAGTTTGTTTTATATTTCATAGCTAGCTGAACTTGCAAAATAATCTTAAAACATTTATTTTTTACTAATGTAATTATTATTTTTTCAAAAAAATTATACATACAAATTTGCATAATTTTTTGAACGTAGTACGCGTGCTTAATACAGCAAACAAAATGGCGACCGGAAGCGGGGCAATTGGGGTTCCCTAGGTAAACTTTAACCCATATTTGTTATCTTGCAGGAGGCATTTGATATTGTTCACAGATTGTTCTATGGCGTCCTCCGCGAACCTCTGGCGCCGAAAACCAAATTGTCTGTCACTGAGCTTTTGGATAGGGTCCAAAAGCTCAGCATACATAGAACCCTCCATCTCAGTAGTTTACTGAGATGGAGACGTATTAATAGCAGCTGGGGGTTATAGTGATTGGCCCCCAGCCGCTAAAAATCACAAAATAAGAAACAGATACATTAAATTAGTCAGGGAACGATTTTAAAATGACGCGCCATTTATGTTTGATAAGTTGGCAACACTGTTTTATTTTTTTGTAAAACAAACATGGTGGAAAAATATTTTATGCCGTGAGTGGAGTTAGTTCAATGTAAAAATAAGTTTCCTGATAAGCAGAGTATGCTAGTTTCTAGTTTTTAGAAGTGCTATTTGCGATTGTATTTACAATTTATATTTATGAAATACTTCAATATGAACTACAGTAGAGATTCGTTAATCGGAACCCCGGTAATCGGAACGATTTTCAGTCGGACTGTGTCGTGCTGAATCGAACGTTTTTGATACTAAATTTACTTCTAAAGTATAATTTTCATGTTTTTATATTTTTCAATATATTTATTTTGTTTGTACAAAATGCAGAAATAATTTTTAACGATACGATAGCCTCGATGATTATTATAAAAATTTTCGTTAGGCTTAAAATCGACGAAAATTCAACAAGAAGCGACACGCGACGGAGAAAAATTCGGTTAATATTACCTATGGTATCGAAGATGGAGACGGGGAAATTTTTTTCCCTAGCGACTCGTCGGCGATGGGGAAATTTCTCCCCTCTCTACTTTCAAGATGGCCGCGTTTCCGGTAATCTCGAATCAGATTCTCGAGTGATAATCTCTACTGGGGGCGTACCCGTACTATCTGTCGCATTATGCAAATTAATACTAATTTTTCGACGAGAGGAAAGTTTCGACGTGCGGTACGTCTATCGAAAACCGAAAATTTATTCGTAAGAGAAGTCTTTTTTTTTTTTTTTTGTGATTTAGGTTTGTATATTTCGAGATAATTCGCATTTTGTGTGATAATATTATTAACGATAGCTTTGTTATTTAATTTGTAGTTTTTTTTTAACTCAAGATATGAGTGATATAGATATTAATTCCGAAGAATTTTGGGCGGGATGTACAGTACTTCCCAGACTTTTTTCCGATTGTTGGAACACGATTATACTGAACTTGGACTTGACTCGCGAATAGACAGAGGGTTTAAATTAGCTGTCAAATTGGGGTTACAGCACACTGTAGACATTTGTTCGAAATGTTCCAAACCGTGCAAAGTAGTATATCGCAACGACAGAAAATCGTGTGCGATGAGATGCCACAAATGTTGGAACTTCAGCTCTGCCTTCGACGGTACGTTTAAAGGTAAATGTGGAAACTTACCGTGGAATTCGATTTTGTCGTTTATATGGCATCACCTTGCGCTCGATTGCTCTACAAATATTTCTGCTAATGCCGCCGGAATATCTAACAAAGCTGCAGTCGATTGGTCGAACCATATCAGATTTGTAATGCTAGTAGCACTACATAATATTCTATCGTTCAAAATAGGAGGACCAAATAAAACTGTCGAAATAGACGAGACCGTTATTTGTAAAAGAAAATACGAAAAAGGTAGAAAGCTTAAAAGCACAAAATGGGTCGTCGGAGGCATTTGCCGAGAAGATAAAAGCTGTTTCGTTTGCCAAGTAAACGACAGGTCGGAAAATACTCTCAATTGGATTATATCGAAATTTATTAATTCGGGCACTACTGTATTGACTGACGAATGGAAAGGCTACTACAATATCGACAAATTGGAAGGAATCGAAATATCACACAGGACGGTTAATCACTCTGAAAATTTCGTCGATCCAAAAACGGGAGTCCACACCCAAAATATCGAAAGACTGTGGGGATATTTCAAAAATAAAAAAAAACCTTCCAAAACACTATACAGAAGACCTTTCCGATTCTTACATGTACGCATTTATGTATAGAAAATACCTGAATTGGCCTTCAAAAAAACTAGGAGATCGTTTTTTTACCTTCGTTCGACATTTACGGAATATATATCCCGGACGTGGAAAGGAACCCGCGACAGTCCCAGCAGCCCCTATAGCGGAAAAACGTTCGGAAAAAAAAAGGAATGCGGGGGGGCAACTAAGAAGATTGCAGAGAAAAACTACTAAAAAGAAACAGAAAAGAACGACGACATCAAGTATTTCCGAGTCTTCAACATCGATTTCAACAAAGCGTCGAAGGACCGCGAAGGACCAACGCTAATGTAAGTTTATTTATACAATCTATATATATATATATGTTTAAAATAGTTTAAAATATCTTTTAACATCTAGTTAAGTATAATTTATTGTCGTCGTCGTCGTCGTCGACGGTCGCCATCTTGTTTGCACGTTAGCTTGCGTGCAGACAAGACGGCGACCGGAAACGCGGCCATCTCGAACGTAGGGAAAAAAAATTTCCCCGTCGGCGTCTAGTATCTAGGGGGAAAAATTTCCCTGTCGCCATCTTCGATACCACGGGTAACATTAACCAAAAATTCAACACGAAGTGACACGCGACGGAGAAAAATTTGAACATCGGACAGGTTAATGTATTTTTTCGTACATAATCGGTAATCCGAACAAATTGCTAATCTGAACAACCCCAGTCCCCAATTGATTCCGATTTTCGGTTCGCTACTGAAGTTTTATAGTTTTTGTTGTGTTGGGATGTTTGTGACCACCTTTTAGGACGACATGGCGTGGGCCAATAGCTGTCACCAGAGTCGTAATGGGGGTATAGTGATTGGCCCCTGGGTCAATCACTATAATTTTAAAGTTTTATGTTAATGGCATTTTTCATAGCAATAATCTCATAGCTAATGCGTATTAACATTTGAAATCGATAGCACTACCCCCTACAATTATTGGCTCCGGGACTAATAATTGTAGGGGCCAATCTCTACCTCTGCTAAAAGTTAATGTTACTTTTTTTGTTAATTTTAGCTAAAATGCCGAAAACAGGAAAAAAGGCCTACTCTAAAGAGATTCTCGATGCAGCTACAGAAGCAGTAAAAAGCGGCACTATGTTTAAGAAAGGCGCGGCGAGGTTTTATGGGGTGCCAAAATCAACCATACAGTTCAGATTATCCGAAAAGTTTAGGAAGGAATCACTGGGACCAGAGACCGTGTTGACCAAAGAAGAAGAAAATGTGCTGGTGGAATGGATCATTACTTGCAGCAAAAAAGGGCAACCTCGCCGCGCTGAAGACTTGAAGTTAAGTGTTAAGAAAATGTTTGACAAGTCGAAACGGCCCAATCCTTTCACGAACAACATGCTCGGGAAAGGATGGTACCAGGCTTTTTTCCGTCGCCACCCAGATTCTCACCCCTGAAGAAGTGACCAAGGCCAGTGCCTGTGTTTCAGAGACAAACATCAGAAAATGGTTTTTGGATGTTGCAAAATCTTTAAAGGAAGATAATGTTTTGGATATTTTAGAAGACCCAACTAGGATATATGACTGCGACGAAACGGGCTTTAGCGTAAATCCCGATAACGGGAAGGTACTGGCGGCCACGGGCGAAAAAAACGTGTACGAGATAGACAGAAGCCCCGCCAAAACAAAGATCACAGTATTGTACTGTTTTTCCCCGTCAGGCATGGTGGTTCTTCCATTAATTGTTTACCCTTACCTCAGAATCCCCCCGAGGTAAACAAATCGGTTGTTAAAGCGGCTGGGGATGAGGAATGGGGGATCGGCCGGTCTGAAACAGGCTGGATGACAAGTGACGTGTTTTATGAATATGTGGGAAAAATATTCAACAACTTTTTAATAAAAAACAATGTAAAAAAGCCTGTCATTCTCTTTGTGGATGGACACAAGACACACTTGACCTATCAACTTTCAGTCCTCTGTACCAAACTTGAAATCGTATTAATAGTGTTGTACCCGAACGCAACAAGAATCCTCCAACCTTGCGACGTTGGCATTTTTAGGCCATTGAAAGCAGCTTGGAGTCGCGCAGCTCAAGAATTTGAGCGCAACAACCCCAAGGAAATTATTAATAAAGTGTCGTTCGCAAAAATTCTTAAAAACACTTTGATGGCAATATCATCAACGATCACAGAAAATGCATTTCGAGCTTGCGGCCTTTATCCTTTTGACCTGAATTTGTTGGATTATTCGAAGTGCCTTGGCACAAGTAAAAGCAAAGAGCCGCAACCAGCCGACACAGAGCAGTTCTTAAAAAAGTCTGATTTTTATCATATCCTTGGATCGTCACTCATCTTAAGTAAAGAACCTGATAACGTCGCTGAGAATATTTTGCTAAAGATCCATGCTGCTTTCTCGGGAAATGTGCATCCGACGCCCGAGCAAATTGTAAGTGCCCCTGTGTCACCAGTGTAAGGACCCAGACGAGGTCCGAAATCGCAAAAATGCAGAATTCTGTTGTGAAAAAAATAACGATAAATTATGTAAGAGAGAGAGAAAAAAAACTCTTAAAACAACGTAACGAAAAATGTAAACAACGAGTCTCGGGATGACGTCAACGCGTGTTAAACGACCTGTTAATGTTTAATCCAAAGGTAGAACTCTGACACACGCACTCATAAAGAGATATAAGTTTGACACAAGTATTCAAAGAAAAAAAATTTGAACTTAGGAAAACAATTTCAGAAAAAGGGAAAAATTGGGGAGATAGAAAAATATCACGTAATCGTTAGAATTCCAAAATGACATCAATTACAAACAACGGATTAAATTATGAGTGGTTCTATCAACAATCTTGCAGCATAGTCGACAAAGGGTGTGAAATAAACATCGTGAATCGGACCTTTTCCGCGACCCGACATGGTCTCGTTTTGCGCTTGAAAACAAAGGGGAGACCAATCGGAAAGCGAGGAAGAGGACGAGGGACCAATCCGCAAGGTGGATAGTACACGAGAAAAACGTATAAAAACTGGGACTTCAAGGTCGAAAGAGTTTTTCGGAATGACAGACATGCCTCTTGTGGATTAAGACAGTGTGTGTAGTGTCGTCACTCGGAACTTTAAGTGTGTCACCGCCCGTCACCATCGTCCAACAGCCCTTCTCGTCCACCCGGGACTGGATAGATCAACCAACCGAACTCTCACGTTTCTGAAGATCGCTGAGATTTGGAATAATCAAACCGATGTAAGCATGAATTCGTCCAAATAAACGGTTTTCCGCATGTAAACACTTGTCATCATTTGCCTCCTTCGCAACCGCCCACTTACACGGGTTCCCTTAAGCTCATCCTGACGCAGGATATTTAAGCCCAGTCTACACCAGTCCAAATCTTACACTGGTGTCAGTGACGCGGGATTAATTGTATCCCCCTTTCAAGTCGGCGAATCTTACATTTTCATCACATGGTCATGTAATATATGTGATAAGAAAACTAACAGTTTCACTTCAGTTCAGCCTAAGCGTTTGTACAAAGCGTTTTTAAATAACTTTTATGGCTTTAAACTTTATTATCGGCGTATTTAGTTTTGATCTAATAAAAGAATTTTGTTAATGTGAATTTATTTCATTCTTCACATTTATGATCCAATTTATTTGGGAATAATGATATTTTTACAATATGAAACTTGTGAACAAGTACAAAACGTTATTTACTTGTTTTATTACCATATATGGACACAAGACTACGTGTTCTTTGCATATTTTATATTTATATTTAAAAATATATCAAATAATTGCATAAAATATTGATTTATACAATATACTCATACATCATTGTTAAAGATGTATGTAAGTATTCTACGTATTCCTTATTTTGAAATACACATTTCAATTTTGGATTGAGTTTTTTTCACTAATTACTTAATTGTCTATCAGTGCATAAGAAATTTACATTTTGCATAAATATCATATTTATTCATTATTTGTACAGGAAACTATATTTTGAATTAAACATTGAATATAAATTTACATTAAATCTAGAATTTTATAATAGAAGTTTTTATTTCTAATATGACAAATAGAACAAGTACATTGTCATCATAATTTTCAGCATTCTACTTGAACGTGATAGTCTTTCCAACTTGTTCGACCTACCATTACTCATTCTATTCCATCTAGTCTATTTCATTCGTCAGATCATTTCTTCTGTCTCTTCCTCTGTCTTTGCTTTCCTTTGGTCTTTCTCCATAAATCTTTGTCTTCATGATCATTTATGCTATTTTTTTCCTTTTCCATCTTTTTTTGTATAAACTACCTCATCTAATTCTATTCAATAATATTTTCTACCTCCTCTCTTTTTTCTTGTAAAATCTTTTTAGATTTTACAAGAAAAAAAAAAGGAGGTAGAAAAACTTTATCTTTATAATTCTTACTTTACTTTCTTTCTGTTTTCCCAAAATCAAAGGCTTTGTGCCGTACATTACTATAGATAGTTTTTATACAATATTTTCTCGCACTTAAGAAAACTTCCCTTTTTCGTAGCATATCCTGAACGAATCCATAAAAATTCTCCGCTATTGTTTCTTTGAATTATTTCTTCCCCATTTTTTTCTTTCCTTGCTAATATTTCTCAATTGCTCAGGTTGTTTTAAACTCCCCTAATATTTTTGTACTTGCAAATTGTCCCCTCTCAACGTATTTTTATTTTATACCATACTACAAAAGTTAACAGTGGAAACGAGTACTGTACACAACAAATAAACCTTATTATGCGTATCCACTCAAAACTCGATAATGAGAAATTTTTCTTACACATTGTCAATGGCCCACACCCCAATATTTATACAGACAGATTTCAATACTATCATTCTCACATATTATTTACTAATTTTTCAATATTGTCTGCATTACTTTACTAATCAGCAACGAAGACAACACACTTTCTTGTCCATTTTTTTTTTTTCTTGAACCACTCGCTATTTCCTCTGTATGTCTAATACAACTTCATCTGTTATTACAAGTCGTTATACTTTTTCTTTTTAATTATATTCACCATACTGCCTCCTATCCTTCCACGTACAGTACATACTACACTGTCCTCTATATGTAAGAACACAATTAGCATTTTCTTAACAAATTCATAAAATTGCTTCTGTACCTGTCTTAGAGCAAGTATTAAATCTATTAATGATTTTGGTCTAAATGCATTTCCCTTCTGTTTTACTTTTGCCTATTTCTTACTCTTCTTTCTGACATTTTATCAAATAGTTTTACAAATTAACAATTCCTCTATAATCCAACTCCCTCTCTTTCTTTCTGAATATGGTTAATAATTCTGAAATATCAGAAGAGAGCACAATAATTCGTCCGCTCTTCATTTATCTGGTTTTTCCTTCATGTTCTTCATACAACTCTACAATCATTTCTTTCTTCGCTGTTCCTGTTGCCATTCCATCTTCCATTATCATTTTATCCACTTCCCATATCTTTTCTGTTTTTCATTTTTTAAATGTATCTTCACTCTCTCTTCCGCATTATTATATATAAAAATGCATATTTCTTTTTAACTCATCAAATATCGTATTTTCTGTTTTAAAATTATATTCCTCTAAAGATTTATCTTGATTTTGAATTAACAAAGGCATTTATTTTGTCCCACGGAATTGGATATAAATCATCAGATAAGTAACAATGACGCTCATTAACTAAAACACAAATGTAATTATTCATTTTAAATTCATATTTAATTATCAAAGAATTTATTTTTACTTTTTAAACTCATTTACCTTGAAAAAAGTTCCTTCAGTAACCGTAAACAAATCAATGCAAGTAAATCCAAACATAGGTCCACCTAACCTTTCCAAGAAAATATTAATCTGAAATAGATTGTTTGTAAATACGTATTTTTCAAATTGTATTTTAATTAATTTTCATTTAAATACAGTCAAACCTCTGAACAATGGCTACTGACAGGAACATAAAAACTGACCGTTGTTTGGACGTTATAAATTCCTAAAAAATGGCCACCGTTTTTTGGAGGTTCAACAGTATTTTAAAATAAAATATTAAAAATGACTAACCTGCAGTTGCAATTTTCTTGGAATATCAAACGAAGCTATTTTATAAAGAATTCTTTTTGGTTTATATCCCTAAAATGAAAAATATTTCAAGATATTTTGGGAATTAATTATTACTTAATGTAATTAAATATTGTTCTAAATATAAAATTATTTTAAAATATAAATTAAACAATAATCGCAATTATTGTTTCAATTATATGTAAAATAATATGTAACGATAGCACAGTACATGGGCAAGACATTACTAATTCGAAGGCGGAGAGCATAAGTTTTAAATTAATTAAATTTAAAAATATGATTAAAAATTTCAGCCTGCGTTGTGACGATGTCAAAATAAAATAATTGCTCGTTCAAATCAGAATTTTTTGCGAGACTATAACATAATACGTAGGTGACGGATGCCTAAATCCGTCATCACCTACGAGACAGAAAAAGAAATCATTACTATAATTAAAACGATATAAATTTATAAATTTTTATATTCAAGCAATTAAAATTAACATGAAATTAGTTAACATCTATGTAACTAATATATCTTTATATTTAATACTATATAAATCTTTTGATTTATATTATTAAAACAATATTTTCGGTAATAATTCGATCATACTTACTGATGACAATACCAGAGCTGAGAAAGTAGAAACGAACAATATCATGCTTACTGCATACGTAATCCACATAAAAACGAAAATTTTAAACATAATAGAAATTTGAGAAAACATTGCGAAATGAATAATAAATAGAAGTTCAGGACAAAAACTACAATAAATTATAAATATATAAAGAGAAAAGAAATCATCTAATTTCTTTATGATTTTAAGAACATCGTTATGCTTAGATTGGATTATCTTTAATTTAGTTTGCATATATGAAATTTTTTCTTGAATATCTTGTAATTCTTCCGAAACTTCATGCAATTTTCTTGCCAGAAGGACACATATCATTCCAAAATATTGCACGGATGAAACAGTAATGACCATTGTAAAAAACAAATATAAATGATAATTAAATAGCCAAGTTATTGCTTTTAATGTGCCAACACTCATTGTTAAAGAATATAACCAATTATAATTATGAATAAAACATAAAAATAAAGAGGAAATTAAGGTAATCGCTAACATAGGTAACGCTATCAACTTTTGGTATATTTTTAAGTAACGAATAGTTTTTCGATGATATATTGATTTATCATTTAGTTTATCTTTCCAAACTTGATAAAGATACTCCTTTAAATGCAATCTTTTCGAGGAAAAATTAAAAAGTAAAACAATAGCAATAATTCGAACGCTACAAATAATTAATATGAATTCAATAAAAGACACAGAAAATCCTAAAATTCTTTCAATTTCTTCTACAGTAGAAAATATATATCTCATGTCAAAATAATAAGATAATATAGTAACAACAGCTAAATAACAAAACATGACGACTGATATTATAAAAATTGCATATTTTTTAATTCGTAGGAACATATTTACTTTACGTAGTCCTGTTTGTTGACAAAATCCATCTGTAGGAAGTATTCCTGTAAGACCAGAGAAAGACATGTGGTGTAGCGTTATTGTTATAATGCATTCCAAGCAGTTTTCTTCTTTAAATTTTGCAAAATAACTCAAAACTTTCTCACTGAATGACATTTTTTGCAATAGATTTATGCTCTTTTATATTTATAATAAATTCTAAGAAGACTTATATTTTAATCTAATGAATCGATCTTTGTAATCAGATGCCGTTCTCAATGATACGAAAATTGACTTGGAGCGTATTATATTTACATTCTGCCTATGTATAATAAGGCGTAATTTTGTAATTGATTTTTTGATCAATATTTGACAATCGATTTCTTGATCAATAAAAGTATAAGCGTTGTTAATCAATCGAATATTCATTTATTCGTTAATTTTAAATCTTACTTTAATATCAAAAACAGTAATTTTTATTAATATTAATATAATTCTTTACTTTTTACAAATTAGTTTTTAATCTGTAAGTTGAAAATGTATTCAGTTATTTATTTACGTTATTTGAAATTTTATAACTTTTATTAAGTTATTAGTTGTTTTCACTAAAATTCAGGAAAAAATTTACTGAGAAATGAGACACTTTTATGTAAAACATCTAAGATACTGTATAACAAGAAGGAAGGAAAGGGCTTTTCTAAATTTGTTGACGTGGGTCTATTCACTATTGACGAATCGATTTGTGTTAATAGGCATAAAATTTATGCCTGTAATATTGCTTACAGGTGTTAATAATTTCATTTTATGTTAAGTAGAAATGTAGTGATTCATATTGTTCAATCTAGTACAAGTAAGACAGTAAAAAAGTAATTGTGTACTACAGTTAGACATTCTTACATAGACGTAATTGCATCTATGTAATGGTCTCTAAAATTTCAAAAAGTATGACTGAGATGGAATATAAGCTAAATTATCCGAGTTAGTAATCTTCATTATTTTTAAGACATTGTTTATTTGTAAGGATGATACTATAGTTTAAATCTATCATGTCAATATTTACGAACAGAATTATAGTTTAAAATTGTAAATATTACTGTAATTTCATATGAAGGTGCGACTTTTACGCCCGCAACAGAGTATAATCCGTACCACTGTACCTCTGAAGTGAACATTGAAAACATAATAGAATATGTATTCAGTTTTAGAAGTTATCTTAAACATTGTTTTCCCTGTTTCTTTCGTTTTATTTACATTAGCAATTTCTGTACATTAATTATAAAATAAACGTTCAATTATTTATTGTGACATCGTCACAATGCTGGGCTACAAGTTTTAATCTTATTTTTAATTTAGTTAATTTAAAATATATGCTCTCCACCTCAAACTACTATTGTAGTGTCTTGCCCCTGTACATCATACTTTTTCGTGAGCTATAGAGTTGTGCCGGGCATTTACTTAACTCCTTTCAGGGAAAAATTTTTAAATGAAATAACGTAAAATAACGTGATTTCTGGTTCATATATAGTTAATCGGGGCCTTCTGTCCCAAAGGTTTCCATATCTGGTCTCGTCTTTCATCCATCTAACTCCGTTCTCGAGATTGAGGAAAGACAGACGGACGGACGACAGTGGGAATTTATAGATCTACAATTTCTTCAAATTTCAGTCCAATGAAAAGGAGGCGAACAGAGTATTTGAGACTAAATTGCCCAAACTTCATTAAATATCAAAAATACAAATGCCTTCAAATGACAAAAAATTTTTGTTATTCCATTTCATTTCTGTTATTTTTAACGAATAATAATAATTAAATATGTAATAACAATAATTCGCTAGTTATCACCTTGACGACTCAGAGCTTAGCATTTTCAATGAACTAAATCGCAAAGCCACCTAATCAATCAATTGATGCACTATAATAATTTTCCTTTGATAAGTTTGTTTCTATTTATATCTTCATCTACCTTCATGAGAGTGAGTAATAAACACATATAAAAAGACAAGCGAAAACTTCCCTATAAACGTGGAACCTTTCAAATAGTACAGATCCTGCGTGGGGCTTTAAAACCTAGGAGAGTCATCTCGTAGTCAAAAACTGTAATTACTTTAGTATAACGATTATTACAATAAATTTAACTTCTTATAAAATATATTTGTTCTATAAAATTGTTATTAGAAAAAGAAAATTAAAGCAAATCGCAGAAAGGGCAGTTGATTGTCCTAGTGCCGCCCTGTGTCTCGTACTAATAATGTAATCAAACTATAATCAATCATAATGTAATCATTTATCGTATACAACAGCTTTTTATAAAAGATCTAACTGAACTGAACGAAAATACTTGTACTGTGCATTAAAGTAGCGTAATGTCAATAAAAATCCGTACATGTTTCTTGTTTTATAGAATAAATTACCGATACAAAAAAAAATCTACCAAATTATACTAATCGAAACGTACAGTACTTTGTCTCACAATAAATAATCTAATTCCATTTCATGATTAGTACATTTTTAATGTACAATTTCTGTAAAGAAAGCATTGGATACAACACATTTGATATTGTATTTGTTCCTTTTTGATTTCTATTTGGAATTTTATATCTTTTTAATATAAAAAATATCTTTTATGAATCTTATCTTATACAATAATATAAGGCTTTTAATTAGGCTGTTTCGTCAAACAATAGTGCCATTAACTATATTCACTCTTTGTATGAAAACTATTTTTTTAAACAATTCTTGAACACTGACATTTTTAATTAGTCTATATTTTTAAATGAATAATTAAAGATAACTTTAAAGATTTATAGCTTTATCTATATAAGTACATTTTTATAGGATTTAATCTATGTATAGAAAGAAAATTTCGCAAATAATTGTTTATGTTGATTTTATACTGTTAATGTTGCGAATGAATTTTTATTGACATTTAAAAGTTAAATATTTTTGCTCAATTTCAAGTTTAAAAAATGTCATAACGTTGGTAAAATGTGGATAAGAACCTGTAAAATCAACATAAACATTATTTCGAAAAAATTAGGGAATACAGTATTGCAATATCAGTACATTACTAAGCAGAGTGTTTACTTCCATGCACAAATGACTAAAGAACTTTAATAAACTCACTGTAAACTCAAATTCATTTGTAATTAAAAATCTGAAAAAATTCTACATTTCCTTCTAATTTATTTAAAATTTTAAAAAAATCTTATATCATTAATTGCCATTTAACTCTAACGTTTTAAATAATGTTTAGTTTAAATATTGTCTTTTAATTACTAACCAAACTATTTACATTATAAAATAAATTCTACTGGAGATAATTTTTTTTTAATTTGACAATAATCTCCTTTCGTGTATTATCATTGTTCAATGATTTTTTAAAATAGATATAGAGATAATCGTACCAATTTGATATATGCGCGCCATATATAGTCAATCTATATGTTGTTTATGCAAGTCAATGCACTTGTACTTACACTTATTCAAGGAAACATTTAGGAAAAACATTGTCTTGGATGAATAAAAATCTGTTCGAATTAGTAATACACGTATATTTAAAAATT
This sequence comes from Centruroides vittatus, assembly GCF_030686945.1. Lineage (NCBI taxonomy): Eukaryota > Metazoa > Arthropoda > Arachnida > Scorpiones > Buthidae > Centruroides > Centruroides vittatus. The sequence continues at coordinate 7,282,960 of NW_027122706.1, read as the reverse complement.
TACCCTTATTTTCTTCCACGTTTAAAGGTTTAAAATTTCCTCTTTGAAAGTGAAATTTAGACAGTTCTAAATTCGATTTTATTAATTATACATTAATACTTTATACACAATTTTGTAATAATTAATATTTATAACTATGAGTAATAATTTTACAAAATTACCTAAACGAACAATATTTTATCAATAAAATTTTCATTAGAAATAAATGGAACTGAAAGGCTTTTTTTTTTATTTTCACGTGTAATAAATTTCTCAAAAATTAAAGTTAAATGTCTTATCTCTTAGAGATTAACCTTATTTATTATATACATATACAAAGTATAAAGTTTGGCGATAATTTGATAGCTAATAGTCATTTACATCGATTTAATTTTATCGTTCAATCATAAATATATTTAGGTTATGACCTATAAAGATAGCTTATTCATGCTAAATCTTATACTGCCTAATACTTTAAATTACTTTATAAATTAGCTATTTAAATTTTCTCTAAAAATTGGTTACAATGTTCATAAATTAGAGATTATAACAAATAAAGTATGCCAAATAGTTCTCAATATATTAACTAATGTTATAACATTTCTTCGGCTGTATATATATTTTTTTTTATAATCTGTGTTACAAAAAATTTAGAAAATTAATTTTTCATCAGATTGGTACCGAAACCGACCGAAATAAACTTAAATTCTGAAGTCACGCATCATAAAATCTCGATATAATGTCATTTTTTCTGTCTATTTAATATATAATAAAGGACGTTTAAAAACTATTTCATGCAATGTTTTTTGTTTGGTCTTATTTTTGAAAATTGCTCTTTTTATGAGCTTTTATTTTCTTTAAATTTTTATTTAGAAAACTACTTTTGTATATATAAATTTATATTTATTTTTTAAATTACATACCATCTTTATATACAGTATATAACGTTTTTTAATGAATTTTACAAGCACAGTTTTACTTGTCTTTATCAAAGAATAAATTCATGTGTAATTCAATAATTAAGTGAATTTAATTACTTTATGATGATTTAAATTCATAGAAAATTTGTTATGATAAGCTTTATTTTAAAAAATTATATTTAATAAAGAACTTTTGAACATTTTTTTGTTATTGTAAATACATCAATATATACATTATTATGCTTTTAAGTTATAGCATGTCAAAGTAATTAAAATGATAAATAATATACAAAAAACTGAGAAAATTATTTTAAAAAATATTGTTGCATATGCTAGTATATAGGACAGTTGTGGATGAAACAATAGATTTAGAGAAAAATTATTCAGAAAAATTCGCGAAAGTCTAATGAATTTTTATAGTCGAAGAATATTCAGGTTATATTCTACTGTGGATATTTGTATAAAAATAAAATAAAATATATTTACTTTTTCTGATATTATTCTTAAGTCATTTATAATAGTGAAATCAGCAAATCAATTCATGCTGAAAATTTATATTAATCAATAATAAAATTTAAAATTTTTCTATATTTATAATCAGGCATTTCATTTTTCATTTTACTTACTTCATTATATTTTTAACTTGTTTCCATGTATAAATGTGATTAATTATAAGCAGAAGACTGATGAATGTGATCAGAAAGAATAAATTAAACTTCTTTATAAAAGTAAAAACAATAAAAAAGAAACATATTAACAATTCCCTCATTTAAAAAATTTAAATTAAATTTAATTAATACTTTAATTTTTCTTTTATTTTTTAAAATAGATTGAGGGATTTCAACAATAGACTATATATTTACAGTTATTGTTCCCTTTTTAATGGCATTTAATCAAGCATCTCTAAAAAGTTGCTTGATTTGTCGTTAGTGAGATACTTATGGCTGGTTTAAATCATCTTAAATAGGTTCTAAAAGTGTAGAGTTAAAAAAAAATTAGTGATGTTACACCTAATTACTCGAATGCGTCCTTTTGTGTTTACTATGGCTCATTGATCATACAATTAAACTGCAATTCGTGTAACATCTCGTACAAACGAAAATAATAAAACAATAATTAAAAATAATTTTGTGATATAAAAGTGACCATAAATATGGTGATTGGAGATTGTTTTATGTTGTTTAGAACGTATTGTATCTTTTAACATTAAATATACAAAATAATAATAATTGGGAAGTATTAGAAAAGACATTCAGCGCAATATAATTTTAAGTGTAAACGTTTTATGTGATATTTTTTGCGTTGTAATCCTTAATCAATGAATCAATCCGTCTTCTAGTATTATATATATATATGTTTCAAATAAATTGACATGTTATATAATGATTTTTATGGTTTTAACTTTAAAAAAATTAAATAATTCATGCTTATATGAATTTATTTATAAGTTACTTCCTCCTCTGTCTCGTACAAAGTATTACAAACACTTTATACACATATATAAGAATAAAGATAGACTATAAATTATATAAAATTATTCTAGATTTTCATCAAAATTCGTCTTTTCGTAATACTTTACAGGAAGTTTATTTATAGACTTCACTTATATTTAGCACTTAAAGTAATTTATATAATATTTATTTTAAATTTCATTTAAACTGACCAAAAATAGTTCAATATACTTAATTTAGAGGAACATTCATAGAGCCTATATATATATAAAAAATGTAAAAATTATATTAAAATTAAGTTATAATAATACAAACTTAATACATAAAGTCTATGCATAATATCGAATATGCATAAAATTCATATCAAATACTTTATTAAAGATATATAAAATTGAAATTTAATAAAGAATTTAAATATTTATAATTTAAAATCCTACAAAAATATTCCAGTTAATTCAAATATTTTTAACGAATAAGTTCTACAAATGTACTGGTTCTTTTTCCTTTTTTTATTTCCTTTTTTTGTCATTTATCAATATTTGGTTTGACAATTTTGGAAAGGTACTGTACAAAGTAATATAAATTATACATCTGTTAATTATGGGGAAATTTGATTTTTTCCTCAAATTTTTTCTCGTTTTTCTTTTTTTATTGTCGGAAAATATTTAGCTTAAAAATCCCATTATGACTACGAATTATTTAATGTGTGCTGAATTTTTATTCCAATTTTTGCAAAATTAATAATTCTGTATTTAAAATAATTATATTTATATTTGAAAATAATGATTAAAAATTGTCTATTAACGATTCGTTAAATTTGAAAGATTATATAATATTTTAATTTTTATATTTATTTACATTTTATATACAATGAGTGAAGTCATATAACCAATTTTCATATTATGGATTATAAATAATTTCAAAGTAACAATGAGTTTATTTACAAATATAAATTAATTTCTCTGAAAAGATTAATTTGAATCGACAATTTTGAATTCAAGTTAAATTTTATAATAAAAATTAATAAATTATAAATAAATTTAAGCAATGAGAAATTTGAAAGTTACTAAAATAAAACTTTATAATTATTTTATGTATTTTAGATATAAAATTTTATAAAAAAAATTAATTATTTTATCCGAAATGTATATACAGTTAATTACGCTTAGTTTTTGTGTAAAAATTCTAAAATATCAGTGTATAATATATAGCAAAATAATTTTCTTATTAATGATTAATGATAAATATATTACTTATTCCATAGTTTAGATGGAGAAACATAATTTCCTTTACGCCGTCTAACCCATAAAAATATAGAAGTGTGACATTAATAATATAGGATCTACTAACAATAGAAATCTAGATATGAACTTAACTCTGTAAAAAAGAATGAAATTTTGAAGGAAGTAGGACTTTGTTTATTCAAAATAAATAGATATCGCTGTTGCAATTCATTTTAAAGCACAAAATTGGTGATGCAAATAAAATCCTTCTCTTTCTTATTCTTGTTAAGAATATAAAGAAGAAATTAAAACTTGTAAAATAAAAGTTTTCATTGGCTGATTTGAAATATTTGCACAATAAACTATATAATTATTATTGAATATATTTTATTATGTTAGAAGCAAATATCTATTAAAAATAAATAAATTTAAATTGTTTATTTTGCTTAAAATATTAATCATTTTTAAGATTGTGAAAAGTACTTACTATCTCGAAAATTTGATAATTAAATTTATTATGTGTAGCTTTGAATTTAGTTGTATTAAATAAATATTTTAACATATAGCTTTAATATTAAATATTTATTGAATAAAACTAAACATGAATTCGTAAAATGTTAATATCAATACAATTTCGTAATATGAAGCATAATTTTTCACTTTGAATAAATTTAAGCATGTAATCATTTAAATAGGTACAATAATTAAAATGTAGTCAACAGCAGCAAAACTTTTTAAAATATTTAAACGTAAATTATGAGAATTTAATGGGTTCATTGTATTAAATAAATGAATTATTAACTTTCTTGAAAGTATATAAAACAGTAAACCAAAATAATACAATATTAACACCGGTAATTTATAGAAAGCGTTTCTTCTAAATTTGGACATTTCTAAAATCTTCACTTTCCTCATTAAAAATCGCCTGAAGTTTTAAATATATTATATAACAGAAAAAAGACACAGGTAATTACTACATTATAAGTTGGAAGAAAATTATTTATGTAAGATTCCAGAACATACTTTAATCCGGAAAAGAATACTAAATATAAGCAGATGATTTTAAAAGTGTTATTTGTTCTTTCCTTTTGTGTAACCACATGCCCGTATCTCGATTGACACAGTTTGAGGTCTAGGCAAAGCTTACTGTAGAATCTGAGAATTTTTTTCTCATTTTTTGCTCTAAGCAATTTTTTTTCTTTACAGTGATTCATAAACATCTTTTCTTCTCTTTTAATCGCTTGAGTAATGAAGCGTTTGTTGCCGTTATCGAAACGAGGGCAATCTCCGCCCTTTGTAGTATAAATAAGGATGAAGCTTACCAGCTCTCATAGTTGAAACAAGATGCAAATTAAAACTTTGGTAAGTCTTGTTTTGGTAACAGCTGGAAAATGATATCCAGACAAACATTTTACATTAGTTATTATATAATAATATATCTAGTAATATTTTATATCGACAGATTGTTTGCGTAGCGCTAGCCACCCTCTTGGTAGTAGCTCACTGTGCACCTGCTCAAAACAATGAAAATACTAATACCTTCATCCTCATCCCAGTGGAAGCTGTTCAGGAAAACGCCGATCAAGACACAGCAGAATCGAGAGATTTAGTGGCCTCGGCTGGACATCATAGTTACGATGTTCACGGACATTTAGATAAAGGTGCATATACAGGACATCACGGTTCTTTCGGATGGTATGCAGATTACCCAGTAGGAGGAGGGCATCATCATCACTTTTAAATGAAACCATTTAGATGTTGAGTAAATTCACGTCTATTGTATTGTATATAAATAGTTGGTGATGGTACTTTTCAGTTTATTTTTCCCGATATTTTTCAGTTGTAATTATTTAAAATTTTCTTAAATAAATTTCCGGCTCATAATATTTTCAAGGTATTTAGATAATGGTTTAAATTACCTATTCACTCGATACAGAAGACTTTATAAAATTATTTATTAAAATATTTTATTAATTTTGTTTTAATTTGTTAATTAATAATTATGTACTTATAAATTTACGAAAACTTAACTTCAAAGAAACTATGTTAAAACTTAATTTTGTAAATTACTTCCTTTTAATCTGATTTAAACAAATAAATTGTTCAGTTTTAATTATTTATAATTATTACTTTGTAATTTTTATATATTTTTCACATGTAAAAATTATTCTTAAAACTTCATTAAAAAATTAAAATTAAAAAATGCCCGTGTTCTATATTTTAACCATGTTTGATTTCTTATTCTGTGAGCTATTTAACGGTTGTCAAACAAAAAGTAGTCATCGTTTTCACCATCTGGTACCATATTTGGAACAATGACCTTTATTCAAAGTTTACTCTCAAAATATAAAACAATTACATACTTTTTACAATTAAGAAAAATTGGGTTGTATTTATGCATTAACTTTTTAAATTGTAATCATTTTCATTGTACCATTAAAAATTAATTAATTTAATAGCTTACTGTGAGGACCAAATAATACGTATTTTTAATATTTATTACGTAAATAATATTTATTGTTTTGTAAAAGTAATATAAAGCACTTTATATATTATCTTTGTATATATTATATAATTGTATAATTGCTTTAAATTTCTTAGAACCTTGAATTAATTTCATTCAACAAAATATTTAAGTTTTTAAATTTCAAACTTTTTTATGTAATCATACACAAAATAACTAAATAAATTTTTAGATAAGTAATGTTAATCTTTATTGAAAATATAATATTTAATCATCCTGAGATATAATATGTATCTGCATGATTCAATTTTTATGTAGAAACAATACATATAAAATACATGGAAATTAAAGAGTTATTAAAAAGGACAAATTCTGAAGAAAGATATGTGATGATTATATTTAATTTATTTTTTATTTTCGAAAGTAATAAAAGAATATATATTTATATATAATCATTAGACATTGAGTCTGTGTTGTTTGTTTGAAAATGACTTCTATTAATCATATCAATGATACAGTATTTTCTGTATTAGATTGAAAATACTGTATTGCTGATATGATTAATAGAAGAGAAAAAAATAATAAAGTTTAATAGAATTTGGTTTATTTGTTAATTTAAAACAGTTATTGTATAATTCTATTTATATTCATATTTCAACCATTTTTTAATGCTATTGTTTATTTTCTAAACTAATACATGTATTTAAAAATTAGAGCATTTAACATTCAATTTCTTAAATCTGCCGTCTTGATTTCTTAAGTGGACTCAGTTCAAGAAATATATTAGAAATGGCTTATTAACTCTATATCATTCCTGACAACAATACGAAATGTGGACGAGATAAACATGCAATGCTTTATATTGTAAATCAATATTAAAAACTTGTATCTCACACAAACACACAGAATAAAGATAAAAATGATCAGAGTTTCTTAAAATATTCGAACGATGATTTAAAATAATTATGCAATTTTAAAATGGAAAAAATGTGGATACAACGAGATACGAAATGCATGAATGATATAAACCGTATTGTTTTGAAAATTTAAGATATGATTGCATGAATATGATCAATTTTGTAATTGAGATCGTTTTCATTTGTTAAGTTATTTTTAATAATCGATGTTTAAACATGTTGAGCGATTTGAAGCGGAATTTTTCCATATATCATATATTTAAAACAAAATACAAAAAGGAAACTTTAACTAAACTGAGTAATTTGCAAAATTTCTTATAATTTTTTAATCAATAAATGATGCCAAAATGTATTGATTAAAAAGATTATTAAAATTAAAAGAAAACAGTTATTTTTATATTATATATATATCAATTTTTTGATTCTCGTGAATGTAGTATTTAAAACTGATAAAAATAACAAAATAACTATTCTTCATTACATATAAGTTATATCAAATAAAAGACTAATTAATTGATTCTATAGTATTTAGTCTATATATATATATATATATATATATATATATAGTATATTTAGTGTATATATATATTGCAAAATTTAATTAATATATAAAATATACATAATATTTAATTAAATTTCTTGAGAAGTACGAATATATTACGATTTGCTTAAATATATTATTTTAAAAAAGAGGGGAAAAGAACAAATTTAAATACCATTTCATATCTTAAGGTGCTATTCGCCGAATGCCGAATATTCGCTTTTGGTCAAACTATTTGCCGAATTGTTTGTCACTCGGCGAGCACACGTGTACACATATTCGATTATTTGCCGAGCATCGATTGGTTGCAGGTTCGAGATCTAGAAAATAGACAATTTTCAAACAATAATTTGTGCCGCTGCTTTTATAGTAATGAGTATTTCACATCTGTTAATAAAAAAAAACCTCCTGTCCTGAATACACGAATGTGTGGAGACGAATATTCGTGTCCTTTGATTCGGCATAATCGGGAAACGGCGAATGCTGAACATTAATCGCGAGTAAACCGTTTATACTACTCTGTTTTCACCTAATGTTTGCTCGGCATTCGGCAAATAGAGAATGCGTGAACGTGCCCTTATGCTATTATTAATAGTAAAAGGCAAAATATGTTATCGTATATAATATTACATTGTAATATAGAATAAATTAAATAAAATAATACAGAATATTGATTAATTATTATTGCTTTATTGTCCTTATTTCAATTCGTATTATATTTGTTAACTTTGTTAGCAAGTTAACAAATATAATACGAATACAGAATAACTAATGCTCTCACAATAACTAACACAGATTTACTAATGCCTCACTTACAGCTGCTCTCTGTAAGTGAGGCATTAGTAAAATAAATGAGTTCTTATCATTTTATAACGTTATTCGTATGAACTGATATGCTGAAATTCCTAGCATCTCCAACATAAGTAAAGTAGACCTGAGCTAGATCAATCAAATATACTAAAGTTATTTTTCACGTTTGATTTTCTTTTACTGATTGAGATTAAAACTTAAGAGTTTTACTACAGTAATAATAACCTAGTGACACAATACTTGAACTGCGTCGATAGGAAACTATTTTTATAGCATATTACTCACGTCAGTTTACGAGTGAATATGATTCGTAATGGAAACAGTTAACTGGAATAGGAAAGGAGAAAAACCTTCGATCCGAATTATTTATTGAAAATTATAAAGATTGATTTGAATTTAAATCATTCACAAAGATAGAGGACTTTCTTTTGCTAGGGTCTATATTTGACAAATCTTAAGAGAACAACGACCTCATTTGCCTTTCGCCGAATTCCAAATGCTGACCAGGTAATTCCTTGGTCCATATTCTATTAATAAATATTACAATATAAGACAAAGTAATGAGAAAATTATTACAGGATACGCCCGTATCAGAACATCCTTGTTCACTGCATAATTATCGAATATTGAACTTTTGTTAATAGAGACAATATTCTAAATAAATATTCTTAATAATCCATTTTTTATATTAACTATGTTGTAATGTAATTTTTTAATTCCAATCGTTTTATACGACAGAACATCAGAATGTTACATAAAAAATTTTTGAACTTAAAAGGAAATTTATTTTCATCTGATTCATTTTCTTTTTATCTTGTTTCCTTTTTTAAAATTCGCTTTACTTTTTGTTTCAATTATATCTAATTAACGTAAGGTTTTCTATTTTTAATTTTTACTCGAATTTCCTCGTCTTATTTGATGTGTGTTACTGTTTCATACGCGCTGAATCATTATTCCTTAATATGGGTATGCAAGATTGAAGCTCACATAGATAATCATCGGAATGTATGTATAAATAAAAAAAAAGTCAGATAGCAAAACAGCAATTAAAAGTAGGAAATGCTTAAGTAGTTTACATATTTTATGTGGTGATGTATTTTCATAAATTTTTCAAGTTAAAATTATTATAAGAAAATAAACGTATATAAGAATAAAATATTGGAACCAAATTTATTCATTTTTATTTGATTTTGAGTTATTTTTTTAATACTTGGGTTATATATTGGGAAAATAAGAATTATCGGCCTAATAAGGTTTATGCATTCAGTATTAATCTAATATTTATTGCATGAATAAATATTGAGAATTTAGATCATTTTCTCTGTAAACAATTATCATAAAATTTTTTAATTAATAAATTGAGTAAGATGTTAATTCACCTTCAAAATTCAAATAAAATAGTATAAATATTTATTATATTAGCTTGCAAGAATACAATAAAAACATTGTCAAATATAATCTAAGAATCAGAAATCTTTTCATTATTTCTACACGCATAATTTGAATGGTATATTTTTAATTATATTGCAGCTTTCTGTATTGTCGTGTATATGTTTTTATCAGGTTTAACGTTTCTAGACTTTTATATAGCGTATGTGGTATGACACAAGTAAAATAGAAGAAAATAGACACAATAACTATCCTATCCCACCTTCACAGTTGTCTTATATCTTAGACGAGTGGAGTGTACAGTATTTGTTGATTTTTTTTCCACGTGTATTTTTCATGTTATGAGCATTTGGAATGGAGATGTCAATTGTATAAGCGATCTTATTGCATTTGTCAATGATTTTATTATTTTTATTATTTAGTAATAAAAAAACAAAAAATTAGATAATTTTCTCAAAAAATTTATTTTATCTAATGTTATAATAAAAAAAATCAATAGATGTTAATTATAAAATATTATTTTCATTCTTGTTTTCCCGCTTTATAATATATATATCATAAATAAAAAGAGAAATTCTTATGGAAAATATTACAAATTAATATTATGTGCAAAATAAAATTAAAAAGAAAAAGTTGCAATGTTATAATTGTATAAATATTATATTCATATAACTAAACAAATACTTTTATTAGTAAGGTGATATGTAGAACTGAATTTAATTAATTTAAAATAAAATGTTTTGTTATATTGAAAACAGTGACATTGTGTACAAAAAATAGTTTTAATTTTAATTAAAGTTAAGAAGATAAAAACATAATTACGTTTTATTATTTATTTATTTAAAAAAATTATGATAAACTTAATAAAAACAAATTTATATTTAAATAGAGTAAAAAATATTATAAATTTAAATTTAGAAAACTGTAATTAAAACTTTTCATTTACTTTGTGCTTTACCAATGCGAAACGATAACTAAAATAGTGATCTTGTTTGTGGCGCCATCTGTCACTATTTTTCAAAATTAAAATAACTAATCAGAAAATATGAAATTCTATTTTTAAAATTTTTAATGCTGAAAATTTTATACCTAGTAGCTAATATGTTTTCTCATTAATATTATAATTTAATAATAATATATTCAAATCGTTATATCTAATTACTGTATTTAGTTATTTTAAACATTCTAAAGAATCTAAACAATTTTTTTATTTGAATTGTTAACGAGACAGTATTATTAGAAAAATATAAATACATAAGTGTATCTTAAATAATTTATTTATTATTAATATAAATGATTTTTCTTCTGAAAAAAAAAATTAGATTTACAATTAGATAATAATATTGTATTGTTTATCTTGTATGTCTCAACTTATAATCTGATAGTCAATTCAATTATATTATAACCTATGAAATCAATTATATAATAAATGATTGTATTTTATTTAAAGTTGATTTTTAACACATGAAATTAAAATTAAGTTTTCCTTCAGATTAATTATTAATTGTTTTTAATGGAAGAAGGCAAAGAAACACGGGAGCGATTGGCCAAGAAATATCTCCACTAATGACTTTTCTGTGGAAATTGGTCGCTTTTTACTGTAGGCATAAGACAAGTGAAGAAAACCTAGAAAGCTCCATATCATCAGTCCATTGGTTTTATCCCGCCGGCCACCGGTGGGTAAATCTTATATTAATTATAGACCTAATATATTTTTTTAAAGTATGATTTTAGTAACTAACAATTAAATTCATTTCAGATTGTGGAAGTAGATGCGAAATTATTTAAGAAAAATATTTATACGTCGAAGAATCAAAAATAATAGCGAGATTACGGCCGAAGTTTTCAACGAGAAAACGTGTACGTCGGACGTTCAGCGCCACCATCCTGTATGCCTATAAGTTTAACAATGGTGTTTGGAACGTCGAGCATGATTCCACTGACGTTCCAAACGCCATTGTCAAACTTCTACGCTTACAGGAAGACGGCGCTGAACGTCCGACGTACACGTTTTATCATTGAAAACGTCGGCCGCGACCTCGCTAATTCATTTATTTTTTTCTTTTTTCATAAGAAAAGTCCCGAAGGACAGTTGATATGCACAAATTAACAAACGAAAAAATAAAGTGAATACAGAAGATGAAGGTCATAAGTTTTACGAAGGAATACGTAAAAAAAAGGGCGATCATAATAAATAAAACTATTTAAAAAAATTAAAAATAAAGTAAGTGGTCAAAATATTTGATACGCTCATAAAACGAAGGCAAAACTTAGTCTAATTCAAACGAAGATAGGATTTCAAGTATATGGTAAGTTGCATAAATAAATCAAACGTTTCATGTTACCTATAAGCATCTGTAATTGCAAGAAGGCGCACATTCGAAACATATCAGCACTTGTTCGATATGTGGATTAGAACAAAAAAATTTCAAAGAATTGGAATGTATAGGTATGCGATGTCGAAATTTTCGAAAAAAAACGCACCACGAGAAGTGAATCAACATTAAATTCTGTGTCAAACTTGGAAAAAACTTTAGTGAAACATTTACTCTGCTTATAGGAAGATATATTAACACCATGTCGCGTACACAAACGTACGAATGCATTTTAAAGAAGACTGGATCAACAGAGGGAGTTCAATGAATAGACGATCTATCTATTGATTGCCTACGATCTCTTCGCGAATTCGGGAAATACTCCGACTGACCTATAATATGGTTGACTACCATAGGTGAAAAATAGAGAACAATGTTTCGACCTGCATTACCCATGATAAACTATGGAGGTCTGACCAAACTCGAATTGGATCTTTCACTGCGGTAAGCTAATATATTGCGGTGCTAATATATATTACAAATTTATAAAAGATGCAGATGAACAGCTATAGACTCCATATGAACCGCCATCTTAATAATCCATTTTTTATATTAACTATGTTGTAATGTAATTTTTTAATTCCAATCGTTTTATACGACAGAACATCAGAATGTTACATAAAAAATTTTTGAACTTAAAAGACAAAGACAAAGACAAAGATGCAGAATGATTGTTTCTTACCTAAGGATCACATAATGTACAGAATGGCCACAAAGCCTCTAGGCATGCAAATTAGAAGATATCCATAAACTCCCCTCTATTCTTTGCACAAATTTTTATTTTTTTATTTTTTCGTGTTCTTGGTCTCTTTCTCGTTGACGGTTGAAACGTTTAAAACAGTCCGTCATAACTGTTTTTAGGTCTTCGTTGTAAGACAGACTTGAGAAATTTTCTTTTTCACAATACACCTAAGCAAATTATCACGCGCTGTTGAATGTTCACTTTGAGAAAAATATACCTTATTTAATCACTACATTTTATCAAAAAATAATAATAAGAATAATAATAATAATTAACAGAGAACATAATCACACGCATAGGAATTTTGTTCCCATTACATTTAGATCTTAGATCATCATAGCATAAATTATATTTAATTTATTTTTCTGATTTATAATTGTTCATTTAGCAATTAGCAATGTTTAGCAATGTTCGCAATTTTCATTTATTCAAACTTTTAAAACAGGTAATTATCATCTTTAAATATTTATTTCCGCAATTCTCAACGTAATTATAAAAATTTATGATTTTTGGAATAAATCATTTTATTTATTGAATATATATAAGTAATTATTTAGTGAGATTTCTATTAAAAACACACAGAAAGAAAAGTAGCAACACAGTCAATCAGGAAAAAGAAATAAAATATTAAATTGCACATAATGACTGTTTATTACTTATCGCGTTAAATCTTGTGTTGATGTATGAATGTAAGAAAATAATAAATATGTATTGTATAATTAAAATATACTCACGCGTTTACATGCCAATATACAGCAAATAAATAATATATATAAATTTATTTTTCGTTATTAATTAATGCATAATATTATTGATTAGGGAAGTGATAAGTTTGAAGCCTCCAATTCAAAATAATTAAAAATATTATAAGTTAATAAGAAAATATTTTTGAACAAATACTATTTTGAAAACAATTTAAAACAAATATTTAATAAGAGCAATTATAGTAACTCTTCTCAGTCTATTTACTAAAATAATTTCTCCCATTTTCAAATTTTCCAAGTTACGTTTGAACTCGATTTTTACTGAAAATAGTTCAAAACGTTAAATAGTTTATTTTAAATATTTAAAGTTCCGAGTAAGCGAATAATGTGAATAAATTTTTACTGTTTTTAAATGATCGTAATTAATTATTAATGTAAAGGTTATTTGTAACTCATAAGATTAGCGATTTTAAGAACAGTTATAGAAATTATCAAAAAAAATAAAAATGTGATAAAATTTTATTTATTTATATATAATTTAGTAATTATATTTTAAAAGAATATTAAATTATAACAGCAATTACAATCGAAAAATTACTTTCAAAACTAATTATTCCTTTAGTTCCAGCAAGAGAGAATTAGAGTGATATTAGATTATTAAGTTTGAAAATATTTCTGACAAATTTTTTTTCATTATTGAATCATGAATACATAACAAATTAAATAATTAACATTTCTGCATTATACAGAGAAACGTAAACATATTTTCCTCGTTAACTTATGATAAATTATCTTTTTTTCTAAGCAGCATTGATAATAATAATATTCATATAAATGTGTTTTTGTGTAATTTAAGAGCCCTCTGTGATTAAATAATTCTTAGTAATAGAACATTATGTACAGCACAGATAGGGAAAATATGTATTTGTTAAGAATACGCTTATTCATAAGTTCTGTGACATTGAATACATTCATTAATTGAATTGCACCAACTTCTCCTGGAATTTAAACTTGATAACCTTGAATTTACAATGTCTTAGTAATCCTTTCGTAACCAATAAACATCCGCTTGCTTACTATATTACATAGGTCTATATCTTGCGTGATTAAAAACTATTCCAGAACAATAATGACAGAAAATAGATATATACTTAGCCTAATCATATTTTATATTTTTGTTCTTTCGACTGGCATTTCTACAACAATATGAAATAATATAATTATACGTTTCGGAGCATGTTAACAAAATTTAAATGAATCTAAATAATGTTTAATAATTTCTAATGTAGCATTTATTAATATAAAAAATGCTTAGACGAATACGCGTAATATTCAAATTTTTTATTTAAAATTTAACAATTACATATTTAATTATAATGCCAGCGTTGAATACTAATCATAAATATATCCAGACGTATCTTTAAAGGAAAATTTCGAATCAAAAGATAAATTTCATTTAGTTTTTCCTCGTAAAACGTCATAACATTAATATTATCAAAATTAACCAGTAAATGTAGGTGATAACTAGCTTTATCTGGTATTAAAACGCTTGTTTATAAATACGTTCGGTATATATAAATAAAATTATAAAAAATAAAATAAAATAACATATTTTAGTATATATCTAACACCTAGTAATCAGATAAATTTCTATTCAAGGTTATATTAATTTTGAATGTTGAAATTATATTCATTTTGACACCAGAATTTCGAAGAATTTGCTTACTACTGTAAGATGTACTACACACTTGATGTTCGCGACCGTAGTATTTAGGACAATACGAAGATAAAATGATTGTCGTAAAACATACTTTATGACGATAGAAAATGTATGACAATAAACCCTCCCACTCACGATTTCATTCTTAGTTTGATTACGAACATATTTCGAACTAAAGTAAATAGCTCCAAGGAACAGGCCAAGGATGAACTCACCACTTAATATTACGCACATATATATATTATTTGTTTTCACAGAAAATAAAAATAGGTGTTAATAGAACTTATGTCCTACTTTAATTACGGTTAAAGAATTTTTACAATAAAATTAAGTAGCCATAAATAAAACTGAATATAATTTCTAAGAACATAGTTCTACTTAAATATATTATTATATATTTATATTTAAAATCTAAACTTCGATAATTGTTATTCAAAAAATATTGATTTTAATTAGTTTGGTTTGTGGTCTCATAAAAGAATCCAGAGGAATAAGTTCTTGCATTAGCACATGGAAAGACAGTTAAAAATAGAATAAGTCAAACTTAATTTTAATAAGTTGCAAAACATTGAGTTTATAGATTAAAATACCATTAAATTACACCATTAAAATTTAAAAAGGTAAATTAGATTGTTATAGCTTTAATATTTCAAAAATAATTTGATTCTAGTTATTAGAGTATCATCTGTTTTTATGATTTAAATGTAATATTATTTGAAAATTTATATTGTGAAACAGAACAAATTAATCTTAAAAGTTGTTTCTTAAGCCATCACAACATAACATCAACACAGGCTATTTTACGTACACAAGCTGAAGTAAATAAGCGCGAAAATCTAATAGCATCACATATATTAATTTTGTAATTTAGCATATTTTATTAATTAAATAGGAATATATATAAAGAATAAATCGAAAAAAATAAACTTAAAAATAGTAATGATATACAAATAATTTATCAAAACAATTAGAATTTGTTAATTAGTTGCGTAACTATGTTCCATAGAACCCTGCAATCTGGGAGGGTCTCCGAAATAGGGGCCCTCTGTGTTAGATATTTAAAAAAATTTATATTAATATTTTACAAATTAGTATATTATTATTAAATAAATACCATAAAATAAGCTTCTATACAATATAAAAAAAAACTGTTGAAACCCAAAAGTTTTGTGCTGGGAGCCTCAAAATTATAGTTATGCCTCTTTGATTGATTGTTTTCTTTTTATAGTAGAAAAATTTCATTATTAAATTCTATTTCTCAAGAATTTGAATTTTATTCTTGTAAATAAGTTTTGAATAATTACTTTTTATATTGACAGAAATTTTTATTCAAATTACACATATATATAACAGATATAATGATGTACCGTACACTATAGTATTACACAATACGCAAGCAGAAAGAAATATGTCAAATCATTGTTCAGTAATCTCAAAACATATTTTAGTCAGAATCTCTTCTCTCAACACTATTCAATAGCATGCTAAGTATTATAACATCGTTTTATTTTAAAACTAATTCTTACGCAATGTTTTCCCTTGGGGAGAAATCCTATTTTTCTTCAATATAAATAAGCAACGAATTCGAGTAAAAAATTTATATTGCTGATCATTATTGATTTCCATAATATATAAATTATGTTAAAAATGCCCTTGAAGGAAAAGGAAATTTATTGCATCACCGAATGAACAAAACTGCACGTGTAAATTGTAAATTATTTCCTGCTTGGAGGTACTTTTATAACGTGATTTAAATATATATATTTTTGTTTATAGTTGTTTAAAAATTAGATAAAATTTAACAAATGCAAAGAAAAAAATTATAAATGATCGTTTAGTCATTCATTATATTTAAATTATCAATATAACCTTTAAAAGAAATGTTATAAATATTTTCTTATATACTGTATCTGTGCTATAATTATAAATAATTTAAAATTAAATTCAGAAACAAGAAAAGCATCTGATTAAGTAAAGAATTTGGGGGTGATATTAAACTTTTAAACAGGGAATTTCAGTATTGTACATTGATATATAATATAATATGAAAATTTCTTCAAATATTTCATTTCCTATTTAATTTGTAAATAAGCATTGATTTCTTTAAATATACACACACAATATATACACGGAAATATATATATATATAGGTTCTGTATATATACAGTACTTAACATTTAGATATGAATTTTATATTGATTAGGTAATAAAATACACGACAGTTAATCTATTTCAATAATGGCATTTTTTGCGAATATAATTTTTACTTGATAAAAACTCTTTAAAAAAGTAAAGATCTGATGGACTTCAAATTTTTTACCATAATATAAAACCTTTTAGCAATATACGAAACAAATAAATAACAAATTACACCTTCAAATAATGTTTCTTGCATATCGTTAAAATTTGTAAGTGATTAACCTTATCTTTTACATTATACATGTGACCTACTTAACAGTTTATGGACCTATATTCTCAAGTCTTAGAATAAGGCGTTTTATGGGAATTTTCTTAGCATTAAATAATCTTTTTAATTATTTATATAAATTGATTTTATATATTTAATGTCACAATTAAAAGAACCAATTTATTTTCAACACTCTAACGACGGCAATTACAAAAAAAGAAGTATTTCTACAGCTCTAATCAGTCTGATAACTAGGCTAGTTCTTAGAATACAATGTTTCTTACACAACTAACGGTTCTTGTGAAATACATTCCGTAAATTTTTAACGGAACAATTCTGTTCAGTAGCTCATTAGAGATCATTTTTTAAGACATCAAAAAGTCTTGCTTTTTTTGGCAAGACTTTTTGATGTCTTTTTTCGTTTTTAACTTCAGTTTATTATACAAAATAACCGGAAAATAATTTTTGAATCAAGTCTTACGTGAAATTTATAGGCTATTGTTAACTTAAATCAATATCACTTATAGCTATATCATTGTCAACGTATACGATACATACATTCAGTTCTTTAACTTATTTTTCAGAACAGTTAATGTCTTTTACATTATATGAATAAAATTAAAAGTTGCTGATTTATTATTCTTAATTAATAGTATAAATTATAAACATACTTCTATTATTTAACGTTATTTTTATGAAATTTTGAATCTATTAGTAGCTATATAATAATTAATTGTTTTCAAATGAATTTAAGAAGATATAAACGGGTTAATTATTTATATTTATTCCTTTTAAGTACAGTATTTACATGATAGTGATATTCATAGATTAAAGAATATTTATCTATAAACTGATAAAAGGTATATATATACATATATACTTTCTTAGATTATACCTTTGTCTTTCTAATTCTATCGAAAATTTAAATAACAAGGCATACGATTTTACTAGAATTGTTTAAATTGGGTCGGGGCCATAATAAAAATTAAAGTAATAATAATATGATATTGTATTTTTTTGAAAGTCACGTATGTTTTACACCATTGTATATTATTTTCCAACAAATTGTTTTGTTGTAAAGTATGTTTAACAACACTATAATAACCCATATTTATGTTACCTTAAGTGAAATTTATTCACAAATATATTAGGCTACCAAAAACTTTCTCTTGTTTCACCAAAGTTTTATTTATTATTATAGGTCTATTTTAAATTTTCGATAATAATTTAATATTTCAAAAATTAAATAGCACTCTTTCATGCCTATTTATGTCTATTGATAGTTCATTTTTTATATCTACTTTTATTTAATTTCGGAAATATCAAATTATAAAATAAAAAAATTAAATAAAAACACTATATTTTTTATATCGATAAAAATTTGCTTTAGTTTCAGACCGTTTTGTAAGAGCAATCGTTTGCTGAGTTTAGTCACAAGCGGATGTATGACGCTGGATGATTGATAATGACGTATGTTAAATAAATATCATCCTTAATCTTACTTAACCTGTAAATCATTTTAAGCTTCCCATCAATAAAAATGTTATGATGATAGATTAAAGCATAAATCCTAGGTTAAACAAAATAATAATCTCAAATATTTACCAGATGAGTTAATTTTGAAAATTCACAGTAATTTTACATTTACGAATTTATTTTGAAATTTACAGAGTTTATATTACGCATTTTATATCATAATACATCTACAATTTTCATATTTTATTGAATATGTTGATTTAATTAAAACATCTTATTTTTATTTGAGCCTTAAATCAAAGTTTAAAACGATCATTTAATATTAAATGAAAATAATATTGAAAGTTTTCTGTTGTTTACTTATTTTATATTTTTTATAGTTAAGTCATTTTGTGATATAAAATCCCCGACGATATAACGATATAACGTATAAAATTATACGATATGAACATAAACAATTCCAAGAGTTTTGCCGTTTTTGCTACATAATGATAACAAAACATTCAATGTGTTTTTAATACTCATTCTACAAAATCACGAAAATGAATATTTTACTTTTACTTAAATCAAAATAATGTTTCAAATCGAATTTTTTCTCCCTATTCATTTTTGCTTCGAGAAATGAAAAGAGAAAAAGTAAAAAGAAATAATAATAATAGTTAAATTTTCATATAAAAATATTGTTTATATTAAGTATTATCTGTATAGATTTGAGATAATCACTTCTCTTACTTTTCCAATATATTATTTATCATTGTCTAATTTCGAATTTGGGAGTAGAACTGACTGCGAACTTTACCTTTCTCCTCACCTATCAACTGATATGGAATTACTAATGCTCTTTAATGTATAGCATTTTTATTTTACTTTTTAAAAGTTTTTCTGTGTTATCTCCTAACAAATTGAAGTCACCTGAGTACTGTTATTAATTTTAGCTGATATTAAAATACTCTCCAATTTTAATATCAGCTATCATATATTCAACCTTATCATTTTTATGACGTGTTTGGTACTCGTATATAATTTAAACAGCTATCCTTGACTCGTTTCATTCTTTAATCTGAACTATTCTCTCTGAATTCATTCTAAGAAAAGATTCTAGTTCATTATAAAAATTCTTAGGATAATCAGTTGTTCTGACACTCCCATCAATTTCGCATAGTTGACACAGTGAAATCTTTGATTTATTCGATAAAGAGAGGTAAACGTGTTTCTAATATGCTTTTGAACTCTTCGTCACTTATCTGATATCCTTAAATAGTCACACACTTTCTTATCTGTAAGCATTTTGTAAGTAATCACTCCTTACATACTTTTATCTTTCACTCTTTGACTTTAAATTCGAGAAATATGCTTAGGATCTTATAAGTGAAATCTTGAAAATAAGTTAATTTAAATAATTAAATTCTATTCGTTAATAAAAATATCTGTTAATATTTAATAAGAAATCCTATAATAAGATAAAAATAAAGCGTGGATTAGAATAGTATAAGATGCATTTCGTAAGATCCAATTAATGAAAATTAATGAACAATTTTTTTCCAGACACTAATATAATTATTATCAATTAACACAATTTATATTTCTATAACATCGTGTATTAAATGTGAGAATGTATTATAGAAATATTTTAAAAGTTTTTAAATAATAAATACTAAATTTCTTAACAACGTCTACGGAAGTCTCATTTAAATCGTTTTAATAAAGTGCTGTTGATAAATAATATAAAAACATTTTGATTAACTATTTCAAGAGTTTCTTTGATAGAATGAAAAAGAGCGTGCTTTGAGTCGTTAAATCGTTAATTTAAGACTAAAACTGAATTTTAAATTCATAAAGGATTCTAATTTTGCATTCAGAGAATTTTAGATGAATAATTTATACTAGATAAAAAATAATTTACAATTCTCTAAACAAAAATCATTTTAAAATTAGTTATTATAAAAAATTAAATTATACTATCATTAAAAGGCTATTTTCATAGAGAGATGTTAACATTAAAGTTATGCTTAACATGAATAAAATATATTAATATGTCTGGTATGGAGGTAAAATACCTTAGGTGTGGCCTTATCATAGTACAAGTACCTTAAAAATTTAATTAACTTCGTCTCCGCACATTTCTTATTCATTCTCGACATTAAATGACTAAAATTATTTTTTCAATAAAAGAGGAATTTATAAAATTAAATTGTTTTATCATAGCTAGGAGTATAGAAGAACTTATTAGAACTTAATAGAAACCGCTGCGACTACAGGAAAGCTTGTAATTCTGAATTCTTCCTATATCGAAAAACTGATAATCCCCGTAAATGCAGTATACAACTATGGGATTTATTACGCCGCATAAAAAAACATATGTCAAAATCTTCTGGTAAAATTCTTTTTTGAATTCCGGCCACTGACGTTGCGGCAGACTACGTCGAAAATATCCGTTTGGGAAAAGATTGAGGACAACTACGATCATTGCTGTCTTCAATAATTACAGATATCAAATACACACGGAGTAATTGGACTACTTTTAAAGAAAATTGGTGGTATTTTTTGTCATCACTTTCGGTTGATAGTTTTGTGTGTTTATTGGATTATATTAACAGCAGCGTTAACAATAAGTGATTTCTGAATATTGGATTCATTTTCGACAGTCATGACGATGCGATAAAAGACATCTGGAAAATATTTGTCATAAAAACTCAAGCCTCAAAACACGTACTATACCTAACTAATACTATATATTGTTTTTCTGTGGTACCGCACACTATATTGTGGTACCATATGCAATATAATATTTCACATGATTTGCTCTATATGTCTTATGCTATTTGTAACGTTGTAACTGATCATTTCTTGTTATTCTCCATATACATCAAATTCCGTCCTCTCAAGTTTGTTAATTAGAAAATTTCCTGTAATTGTGTCAGTTTCTAATAATATTATTAATAGTATTATTGATAAAAAGTAAATAAACTTTTAAAAAATTGTAAAGCAGTCCCAACATATACTAGACCAGGCATGGGCAAGACATCGATCGCGATACACCGATGGATCGCGAGCGAATTTTGGGGTGACCGCCTGTAAGTTTTCAAAAGTTGTAATTATTATTATTAAGGCTGGTTTGCTTTTAGTCGTTAGGTGACCGCGTGACTTGGAATATATAATAGGAAGCCCTTATCTTACAAAAGTCTACCCATCCCTATAATAGGCTCTTGCTAATTCGATAATTTCGTACATAGACGAGTATCAGATTAGCGAAAGTGACGGATTACTGAGAATGTATAGACCTAAAGCCTATCTAAAAGCAATGAATGACGTGATTTGTCGCACTTCGGTCTGATTCATTTTGGAAGCAGACGGGCAAATAATAAATCACGTTGACATGCAATTCTGTATACACGCGGTAAATGAAATCCGAATAAACAGGAAAATAGAATCTGTGGCATGACTAACATTTTTACAGAAACGGAAGCGCATAGGCGATTACACTGGGGAATATGTCAGATAATTGAGAAGCCTGAGCAAGAGTGCGTTGTATAAGATTAGTTATAAATATATAACAATGAATTTATACAGATAAATACTTTGAAAGGTGAATCTGCGGGGATACTACATGAAAAAAATCTGTGTGAACGTATGATGATTTATTAATATTAACGAAGATACAACGGTGTTTCACAATTTGACATGCCAAGTGTTAATGTAACATTTATTCTCGCACTTAATCGGTGTATCGATCCATCGGTGTATCGCACTTCCGTTGCACCTGCTTATGATCCATGACAAGATGGAGTGATGCCATTAGAGGAGGTTCTCAAAGTAGCTCCCTTAGAATTGATACATTTTAAGTACGCTATAGTGCACCGTATGTAGTTCTTCGAAGTTAACCCTCGTTCTCTTTGATAACTGCGGCAACATTTCTTATCCGGACAATAAATTGATCACGGAAGTCTGTTTTTCTCTGTACCTCATCCTTCATTCAGCCCCACGTTCTGCAGAGCAGGATCTACGAAAAGGATCTCGGTATTTCTACTGACGATTGTACACTTTTCTAGGAAGCAGTTCATTTCCGGACACGAATTCTCATGGACATTTTTACTCCTCTTGAAGCGAGGAATATCCCAAAGTATTTATATTTCTTCCTAATACACCCTGTATATAGGCCCTATGTATTGCATATACACTACAAACCAAATTAACAACAGTAGGATATGAATTTTATAATAATGTATATTCTGAAGTTTCAAACAAATTTTAGATGCATTCGTTTTGTCAGAGTAATGCACACTTTTGCATCAATTTGACGTCATTTTACCCTTTCTCCAATACAAAAAGCAGTCGGAATGACGTCAAATTGATGTAAAATGCATCTATTAATGCATCTATTCTGACAAAACGAATGCATCTATTAATTCAAAGTTTATAGCTGATAACAAAACTTAATACAGGAAAATTTCGTATTTCTTCTATTTATTTGATTTTAAAATAAATTGTTGCACGTTTCACCATTAAAATATACAGAGATTAATTTTTAAAATATTTTTAAAGTCGTCAAATGAAAATTTATTGCAATTCGTTTTTATCTTCTTCAATGAAAATATATAAACTGTATTTATTCATTTCTCCTCGATAAATTCTTTAATTTTTCCCCTTCATAATATTTAGTTTCTGTATTGTTTTGTATTAATATTTATATCAACCAGTTAATAAGCTAGCATAAATTTCCCTCTCAGGCATAACATTTTGTTAATATTATTATTGTATTTGTTTACGGTTTTTATAACATATTCTAAATAGGCTATTGTTTTATTTATGGAATTTTAATCAATTTATAATTTTTTAACAGTGTGAAAATACATTGAATTTGTTACCTAACCAAAACAGTCTATTTTATATTGAAAAAAGAAACCATTAGAAATTTTCCTACAAAAACTCAAGAAATGACTGACGAACTTCTAATCTTGGACGTGAACAAAATACAAACTTCAACGGCTAATAAATATACTGAATCTTTTAAAATTTATTTACATTTTAAAATAAATCTACTCTTTCATCAGTTATCTCCCGGTTTAATAAATAAATATAACTACTTTATACAAAGAAATGGAATTAAATTGTTACATCGAAGAAGAGAATGGCAAATCTATGCAACATTTTTTGTTCAAGATTTTATTGTTAAAGAAGAATGCTTTGACGTTGTTCAAGAAGACTGTTTCTTGTTCAAGATTAGTAGCCTATGTTTACTAGAACGGCTGTTAATTGATGGTTCGAAGTAGACTGGAAAAATACCTTAACCTTAAAAATTTGTTACAAATATCTTATCACTAAAATTCTACTGATTTCAGTTCTGGAATTATCAATAAGATAATTTTTAGGCTAAATTACAGGTAAATGCCTATTATGCTTTTCTTAGAAATTCTTTAACTCAGATTCGTATCGATTGTTTTAATGCTAAAAAGATTCCATTCCATTGGTTTAAATATTAATATATGCTTATTTTTCAGATGAATATCAATTAATAAAACTGTCAGACTTTTAAAGGCTATCGACTATAAAAATAATGTTTTCTTTTATTTAATTATTATTAAATATGTTTGAATATTTTTGTTTTTTGTTATGAATTTGGTCTTTTCCAACACCTTAAAAGGTAGAGAAAAAGATTTTTGATTATTCAGTACATTATTTAAGACTCTTCGGTACTCATTAATGGCTTCAAGATTAAATTGATGCATCCTGTTTATTATCTACTTTTTTTTTACAGACTTTAATAAATCTTGTTTTCAAAATATTCAATAAAAAGATAGGAATTTTAATAATGATACAGTAATTAATTAATTTTAATTTCACATTAATAAATTATAATTTAAGTTACAAATATTAATGATGCATATGCGCCTATATTGTACGTAGAAAAACTCAAATTTATTAATTTTGTTAAATTTACGAAACATTATTAAATATGTTTTTTATGCCAGTAACTTATTAAATCTGTCTGCTTCTCAATTAAAATTAAAATTTATTATATAAATAAATACTTCTTAATAAAAAACAAATCGTTATATTGCTGAATATAAAGCGATCATAAAGATATTTTCATTCGTGTAACGATATATTAAATAGAATATTATAGAATTGATAACAAGTATTTTATTATATATATTTATAAGATAAAAAATATTATAAATTGTTATTTTTAAGATTTATATTCGTCTTAAATAATTAACTTACTTTTATGCTTATAATGAAATTAAATAACATATTTTACATTCATCTAATCGATTTAAAGTTTAGTGTTTACGTTATTTTCTTGTAAATTTAGTTTAAAATATTATAATCTGATAAAAAAATATTTAATAAAAATTTAAGATTGAACAACAGCCGTTAATCTAGTCATAAAACTATTGAATCACGTTTAATTTTGATTAATGTCGGAGATAAAACTTTATAGTATAATTCTTGATAACTGTGATTCTTTTCTTTCTAGTTATTATTACAAGATAGTTATTTCGATTCTTACATGTAGTGACATCGATAATTTGTGTGGGGTCCGAGATTAGTGTGGATCTCATGTTTTGAACAAGTGAAATACGTAGAGTGTTTCTTTATTAATAAAAAAACAGTTAAAGATTTTGTTTTTTGTTAGTAAAGATAACTTTATAAGATCTCTAAGTCTTCTCTAGGTCCAGGTAAAAATTCCCAGCTTCCCTCTCGATGGGTCAGCTTATATGTACGAGATTGTTCTTAATGAAATATAGTTTATTCAAAGTTTACTTTAAGAATGTTTGAAACATTCTTACATTTGATCTATTTATACATATACTGTACAGTACACATATATGGAACATTTTGTTTATCTAAAAAATTCAGTTAAAATTCAGGAGATTTAAATATTTATAATTGCAAGATATTTATTTTCGCATCCATGCATTAATTCAATTCAAAATTTTATTACATGTCTACAGTAATTTATTTTAAAATGGGAGTACTTCAAACTATACATTTTGTTTAAGTGACGAATAACTTAGATCGTAATTAGATAATTATAATAGTTTGAGTGTATTTAATAATGATCCAGTTGACCGAGATAAGAAATGTGAATACATACTTTTGCGAAAATATTTCGAAAAACTTTCAAGAATGATAACAAGTGCTTTGACAAACTTTGCATTTATTAAAATAATATAGCATTAAATTGCTTTTAAAGTAGCTGTATTTACATTTATATTAGTTTATTGACTGCTTTATTAAAATAAGGAAAGAAATTTTATTTATTTACTTATTTGTCATCTGTTTCCCATTACATAAAAGTTTTTTTAATTTATAAATTTATTTGTTATAATTATTCATCTAATATTACATTAATTATTTATAATCAGATGTTGTCTTTAATGGATTTAGTAAATAGAAAAATATTGGAGACTTTTCAAATTTAAGTTTATTTTAAATTCTAATTATTATTATCGAATCTTTAACCAATTTTACTCATTTTGAATAAGATAAGATGTGAATATCTCTTTTTTATTTACATAAGATAAGAAAAATCCATGTTTCGTTTTTGCCAAATCAGACATTGGCCCACATATTAAATACTGTTATTTGACACGACAGTGCAAATATATTCTTTGCTTGAAATTCCAAGAATTTCTGAATCTCAATACATTTTTTTCTGGTATCGGAATTTTTACTGTCTTAACTGCTCAAAAACAAAGACTGTAGCGTTTTTACTTCATTGGAGTCATAACAAATTCTAATTTTAATAAATTATCATTAAATGTTAGAAAAAATAATGTAAGTTAATAAAGTAAAATTTATAGTTTTTTAAGATTAGGATTAGATTAGATAGAACCACATTAAGTTTATGTTCTTTTTAAACAGATTGTGCAGTATTATAGCAAAAATGTAGTCTTAAAGACATTAAACAAATATTTTTGCACAAACTGAACAATACAATACTATGTTAAACTCAAATATATTATCCGAATTTAAATTAAAATAACGTTAATGAATTTATAAATATTTTGAGTAAGCAAAATTCAGATGACAGCCTCATGTTTTGCGCTCTTGATTTAGGTGATGAGCGTGTGAAGTTGTCTTAATTCAGAAAAAAAAAACTTTTAATATTTAGGTTACTTTTGCCCCACTTTTTACTCACTGTGAGTTATGACTTATCAAGATTTATGAAAATTCAAAGAATGTATTTATACTCATTTAGATTTAATAATATTACTTCCATTTTAAACAATTTTAAAAATAAAAAATACTTTATTAATTGATCTCAAACTATATATTCCACCGAATATATTTGAATTTTGCTCTCTATTAGATAAAATGCTTCATTAATTAAACACAATGATATACACGTAAACAATGCACTAAAAATTTCCAGACTTTTATGAATCATTTCCTAACCATATGTTCTTAAATAATAGTTATTCAAAATTGAGTAAGGCTATTTCCGGATTAGTTATAAATATTGTAAGGTTATATTAATTAAAAAGTAATAGCTCGCTCGTCGACTGCAAGAAAAATATACATTTTTAAAATTTTTAATAAAATAAATAAACCTTTTAATATCTATAACAATATCTTTAACGTTTGTCTTTTCTCATAATGATTAATTGAAATATTTTTAAGATTAATTAGATATAAAAATATATTCTAAATAAAACTTATTGTGTTATAATCGCCAGCTTAGAACAAGTGACATTACTCCAAAATTGTCAATTTTGAGTTTGAGTTTTACTGTAAGTAATGAGAGTCTTATTACTTACAGTAAAATGTATCTGTCCTGTCATTATTCCATCACAAAATCTTCAAAACCTATTCAAATTTTAATGCTTTAGTGACTTTAGTGACTTAATAGTTCACAATAAAAATAAATAAGATAGTATTATAAAAGTTTGAAGCTGTAACCAGCATCCAGTAGTGGATAAAAACGTTCTAACGTCCTGGACACTGAAAATTGAGGCTCTCTACATAATTTTACATCATGAACTAATAACATGTAGTTGTATCTATAGAATTATTTATAAATTAAGATATATAATTTTAACAGGAAAATTGGTTTTATATTTTCCAATGTTAGTGCTCTCAAGACTCGGGACTCGTAGGTATATGCCTTCCTTGCTTAGTGGGCAATCCGGCACTACCGTATCAGTAAGAAATCACTAAATATGACATTAAAATTCTCGACAAAAAAACTAAAGAATTTATTTTTCTGTGAACTGAAGAAAATTAAATGTTATCAATTTAACTTGTTTGTTTATCAATTTTATCTTTACCAAAAGATTTATAATGTTTTAAGGAAATAAAAAAGCCTTGTGTCATCGACATAACTTGCGTGCAATCATTGAGAAATTTTTAAATCAAGTGAGACGGAAAAACATTTTATTCCAGAAAGTAAAATTTTTATATTTAGATTTTTAGACTAGATTAACAACATTAATCGTTCGTGTATTCAAGAGAGTCCATAAATTAACATAAACAAGAAAGTATATTTAAACTCTGGACATGTAAAAATGTATACTTTTTTATATATTTATTCAAATTATCTACAGATAATCACCGTGTTTATGCTCGAATTTCTAATTATTATCTTTATGAGATGTAGTTTTTTTCGTTGTTGATATAAATTTGAAACTGTATTTGAATTTTACAACGTAAATTCTTTCTAAAATAAGGATTTTTTAAAGAAAGAATTTAATCGTTTAATCTGTATGATAGAATTAATAAGATTGCTCGATATTACTTTTTTTCGTATTCACATGCCAAAACCTTTTTAGAGAAGATGAAATATCCTACTAGGATTCCTATATTGTTCCAAAATGTTATGCACTACTTATAATACACGACAAGAGATCTATAGCTATCTAACCTACTTCCATGTTATCAGAAAGGCATGCAATCTTTTCTGTTTCTGGCGTATTTTCAGAAAACAAAAGAACAACCCAACTAATAAACCGAATAGTTGAACAAATCCGTTTAATTCATTCGAATTTCTCATTTTTAAAGCCAATTCAAAGGAATAAAGTTTAAAGAACTTTGAATTTTTTTAAAAAAATTCTTTTCACTGAGTTTCTATTAAAGTGGGATATTATATTTAGTTATTAAAACCTATCAGTTTAAAATACTATTTATATTTATTTAAATATAATATTTATTACAGCTTTATTTATGTTTTTCCGGGTTGTGTTATACACCTTACGTTATAGTAACACTATCCAGGGCATATCATGTTTATTTCTTTTGCAATGACAATAAATTTTGGATAAATGATGTCTTGGTGAGGTAGGAATGTAGGTTTTTGTGTTTTCATGCTGCGAAGATACTATATACAATAGTTACTTTCTTATTAATTTTTATTCGTATTAATTATAACTTACATATTCAATTTTATTTTATACTAATAAAAATTTATATAAAAAATAAATTATAAATTCGTATAAAAATGAAGCTTAAAACAAATTGAAAATTAAATTTGACATTTAATTTACATTAACTAACTAACTTTTTATTTAAATTCAATTAAAAGTATAAACATGTAGTAAAGTGCGTATATCCTATATGATTTCTAACCATCTATATTCTATAATAAATTACTCACTATTAAAATAATTATACAAAATATCAAAGTCAAATATAATTATATAAATAAACTTAAAGTTTTAATATTTAATCATTAACATATGATTAAACTATACATGAGATAATACTCATAAGCTACAAAATAACAGAACAAACACATCGCAGCAGAATAAGCAACGTATGACTTGGTTTATAAATAATAATATCTAAATATAAAATTTATTGAAGTAGGAATATGTAAGTAAAGAGATAACTAGATATACTGTAACTATCGTGCTCGTCATATTCTCTTATACACCTACGTTCAGGGTCATACTAAAATCGGTCATATTGATTGTTGGTTAGGTTGTTTCTGGGTGGGTTGTTCAGAACCCACGTTACACCAAGTTATTCTGCTTTCCTCCCAGAATCTTCAGACGTCCATGATTACAAGAACTTGTTTTTTTTCTACTTAAGATGTTTTCCATATTTTAAAAATAAACATTAGCGATGTCGCTGTCTGAAAACAAACTATTATATAAGTGTATAACTAATTAAAATGAATGCCAAAAAAGTTTAGGATCATTACTTTTATAATGAGTTATAAATATTTAATTATTTTAAATTTGCGTTTAAGTATATAATTTGTAATGAATTGAAGTTTAATATTATCATATTTTAAACAGATAAGATATGTCTTATTTAAATATAAATTAAAGTTTTCGTTGACCCGTTTTCAGAATTGTCCACATCACAAAGAGAAGAATTTTATAATGTTACTTTACGATCCTATAAAGTAATTATATTGCTTGACTTAATTTATAAATAAAATTTTTAAAAAATATATAAGTTTTAGGCAATTTTTTAAAATATAGAATTTTAGTAAAGTATGCAACTGGAAATATATTCATTTTAATATTCGCCCTTTTGACTCGAACTGTAGGCCTGAACTTCATCGAATCAGCCCAAGACAGTCCAAATTTGGAGAACAGGTGGTCGGATGACAGGGGCATCAATACACGTGGGCATAGAACGCCTAAAGCGCATGCTCTGCGGGAACCAAGGGCGCAACAACAGACACACATGTGACTCGAGACTAGAAACGAGAATTCGTCGAGCAGACGACATCAGAGGTTGGAAACTATCGTCGACGTCTGTCTGTCTCCGAGTTCGGCGACAAAATGTGATTACTCTATAATCTAAGGCGCATTTTTACGCGGGGTAATGTGATTGACATGGCTACTTCAGAACCCTCTCGTCTTCGCAGGATTTATAATGTCCAGGAAGCAGGTAATCGGAAGAGGAGGTCAGGGACGTCAAAGGTTCGTAAACGCCAATTATGTGACGTCATGGGACTCTCGTTATTGACATCGCAACGTCCAAAATGTCATCTTTCTAATCGGCCGGTTTATCGACCAGTCAAGTGGAAAAGTTTAGAAGTTCTAGTCAGAGTGCCCGACGGCAGTGTTAGAAAGGTTTGACACTTTATGTATTAAGCTATTCATATTATTATTAATCCGGTTTAAACAATGACATTGAGTGAAACGATGTTCTTTCTTCTAACAGATGTTTAGAATTCAAGTTTAAAAGTTATAGTTTAACGATACGGTTGTAATAACGCTCTTATCAGTAAAACATGTTTCTGCCATCCCCTCTTTAATACTTCGTGAGTTGAATGGGTACTGTATTTAGTAAATTCTTGTTTTATTTCTTGATAATAAGCAATATTATTATTCCGAACATAAACAAATAAATACATTACATTGATAAATAATTTTTTCTAAGTATTTAATACTTTACTTAATATAGAAATTTAATTGGCATATTTTATCTAAAAATATTAAAACAATTCGTAATTTTTATTCGTTGATTATATAAAATAGATCTCGAAATAAACGATAAGTATTAATCGATAAAGAAAATTTCAATTGAATCATAAAATAAATTACATAAAAATTTGCTGTTTCCTCTTTTTAATTTCGATCTCGACGATAAAAAAAAATAGAATATGTATTGATGTATTGGATTCCAAGAATTTAATAATTGCTATTTCCATGCATTCTGCGATTAAGTAAATAATGTGCTGCTGAATAAATATGCTGACTAGCGTAGGACATTAGCATCATTTTATTATTGAAGACACATTCGAGTTAAACGCATCAAATTTTATCTATCTAAAGAGGACAATTTTGTAAAACACTCTTTAAAATGTTGACATAATCAAAGTATTCTACGATAAGAACTCCACATGTAGGCTATTTAGCAATGCTGTGCATTTATATTAAATAATTGTTAAATTTTACATTTTCAAATTGTAATAATAACGAGAAAATAAGTATAGATTTTATGTTTTATTTAATTGGCATTTTATTACAGATTTTATGATCCGAAAATACATTATTTTCTGCAAAGAAAAAGTTTTATTTTCTTAAAAGGGATTTGTGTTATTTTCAAATTTTTTGAAATTCATTATGGTAGAACATAATGACTTTGAAATTAGCTGCTGTATGAAAGTAAACAATGAATAATAAAATTATTCGACGACATTTTATTATAAACAACTTATATATAAAATGAATAGTATTTTCATAAAATAATTATGAAAAAAACAAAACACATACTTTTCACTTTAATTATTAGGTAATGATTGGAAAAACAGATGTGAATTCCTTTTTTCAATAACTCTCTTCAGAGACTAAAATATCTAATTTTATCCTAGAATATATAAATAAATTACATTTTAAAATAGTATAAACAGGTTTTGTAATAAGAACTATCAACTTTTAAAAAAAATCTGAAAGCATCCTTCTGTAAAAGAAAGGAAATTTTCATTGTTTTTATGATTTCCTAAACTTTCACTTTATAATTTTAAATATATTCGTAAAAGGAATTATTAAGCTTTTATTAATGTAATTCTTAATTTAAAACATCTCGTATTTCATATACGAGAAGTTTTAAACCTGTTGATTACGCTTATGAAATTATTAGTTAACTTTTTTTGTGTATTTAATTATAAGAAATGACTTCGTTATTAATAATATGAATGATGAAATCATCAGTATTTCATCATTAAGTGTAAAATATTAGTTCTGGAATATAATTATATAGATCATACTTAATTAGTATTAAATAAAAATGGCTGATTCCAAAACTTTTGAAAAATTTGTCTCAATCAATTCGTTACAATCTAAAATCTACAATTTCTAGTGGAATAATAAAATAATAATAATAATAATAGTAATTAATATCATTATTATGGATTAAAGGTTTAAGATTGATCTAATATGATCAAATATAAAGAAAATAATCTTATAATGCCGATTAACTTCGTTTTACTTAATTAAATAAATAGGATTCTGTCTGCAATTTTCAGAAAAAGAAAAGAAAAACTGTTTTGTTGTTTTGATTATAAGATAGAAAAAGAAATTATCGTAAATTTGAGTTTATTCTTCATTTTTCTGAAATTTTCACATTTCGGTGGATGACCCGCTAACAATGTTGCATGTAGGAAGCGAAAGATGTGTCAATACCAATCTTCCTCTTCCTGCAGATCAATGTGAAATAGGCTAGAGCGAGGAAAACAGAGGCATTGTACTTGAACGAACTTTATTCGTACTCTACTCCCACATTCATAGCTTTTTTATGCTCAGAGACACATTAGTTAAAACTGAAATATGCGTAGGCATACATAGGTCAGTGATTTCTAAGTACCTGAGTGCTTGCTAATCAAGTGCATGCCACTTAGTAGTAGTAGGTGTACCACAGTAAACGAACACAGTATGGTTGTAGAACCACTATAATAATATTTAAATCGGTCGACTATATATATATATATATATATATATATATATATGTGTGTGTGTGTGTGTAATACAGTATATTTATATAATCGACAATAATATCTTAATGAATTGTCTTAAAATGTATAATACTTTAGGCCCTAGGCCTATATATAATTAAGAATTTTTATTAATTTGGAATTTTATTCTATTATAAAAATCTATTTAGTTAGTAGAATTTAATTGTTAAAAAGTTATAGGCCTATGTAATGAAAATAAGAAAAAGTAATAAACATTTTTGAAATTATTTATATTTATCTTTGCGACATTTATAATTTTAGATGTTACTGAACTCTTCATATAAAAATTGTCATTGTTTTCTGAATAGAGCTTATTATTTAAATAAATATGGATTAAATAAAAATTTATATTTAAGTTCTATTTAATAAATTAATAACTTTTGTTTTGAATTTTTCGATAAATAGCATTGTACAAATTTATGTGAAAATTATAAAATTGAAGGAAAGTTTATGTATGAAGAGAGCAACATTAATTTTAAAGTAAAAATACCATTAAAATGTTTTATATGAGATTTATAAATATTCAAGTTTTAAAATTATTATTTATCATATATTTAATTAGTCTATAAATCTATACTGTTTCAATAACATTTTTTAAACTAAAATGAAGTGAAATTGCTATTCAGTTAATGATTTAAAGTTACATTATATCTTTTATATATCTTCATATATCTTTTATTACGTTTTTATAATAATAAGCATATATAAACTATGCTATTACTCCACTCATATTCTCCTATTATTTATTTATTTAGGCAAAAAATAGTTTTATTCCTTTCTCCTTTTAAACTATAGCAAAATGCTTTCATGAAAAATAGACATAATTTTGTGTTGAACTTTATTATTATTAAATTAAGTAATTAATTAAAGTAACAACACGAAATCATTGACAAAGTTATCGGTTTTGAGATTAAACATTACTTTAATAAGAATATTTCTACACAAAATGTGGATAAGAAGTTTTTAAAAATTAATTCGAAGTTATTAAACTACTGTGTTTTCATTTAATTAATTCTTTCTATTGTGAAATATTTGAGAGATAAAAAAGTTAAGTAAATAATGATAGAAATTTTATATTTTATATCAATATTAATAACTTTTTTTATTGTTTGAATCACAGTCATATTTAATCTTTTAATATTTAGATCAAAAGATGTATGATGTTAATAAGAAATATTAAGACGAAAATATGATTTTCTAGTGTCTTAATTAATAAAAGTATTATAAAACAAAAATGGTAACAAGAAACGATTTTTAAATTTAATTACCAATTAATTAATTTGCATAAAAATTAAAGCTTGAAGTTTTCATTACTTTAAATATTTTAGAGAGTGATACGGAGTCTTTTTGACTTAGGTTCCAAGCATATCAAATTCTTCATATACTGAATAAGGATGAAAGACATTTGAGACTGGCTTATAGAAAAGAAATGATTGGTCAAAATTCTTTATGATTCATCATAAAATATTCAATTTACTTCCTAAAGCTTTTGGAGATTGATTTGTTACCTTCCTTTTTGTGAATTTAGGTTCTTCAAAAGCGCATAGATAGATGTTTTAATTAGGCTTATTGGAATAACAGAAGCCTATTAAGAATATATCTATATTTAAACTGATTATACAAAAATGAAATCTTCATTTATTTAACTTAGTAAAAACTTGATATAATCAACTAATCAAATTATTCAAAATGGGTATTTGTTTCAGTATTAATATTTTCAAAAAAACTTTTATTGTCGAATGTAAAACTAATACCATTGATCAGGTAAGTTTAATTAGACATATTATATGATTATATAAGATGTAATTAACAATACTTTTATGATACTCGTGAAGTAGGTTAGTCATTAATTTGTTAAATTCCGAATGCTTTATTCACTATTAAAATAGACTAACCTAGATTTTGAAACTTTCAAGTTAATATTTTTATAATTTTGGTAATTTACCTTAAAGAAACGTTCTTTAATATTATTTTGCTTTTAATGTATTTTTAAAGAAAACTTTAGCGTTTTTCTAAATATATAAATAAATTTATGCATTTTTATCTATAAGCACTTAAAGTAAATAATTTGGATTGAAAAATAAATCATTAAATCTAAATAAATTTCATTTAAATTTCTTTTGTTTTATACCTGTGGTTTAATTGCCAGTAATAATATATTCTTACGTAATTCTACTGTAAATCCTATCTATTGTTTTTATTAATCTGTTTTTTAACTTTCATTTTCTTCCTGAAATTTATTATATTTACATATAAAGCCTTGATAACAGTAAATGTAACTGAATTTTTCTCTTGATAGAGTCATTTATTATACATGCAACAAAGCAAATCGATTTTACACCTACGATAAACCATAGTTTATAAAGTTCTTTTCCTAAGAGAATCATTATCATTTATTATACACTAAATTCAGT
Source organism: Centruroides vittatus (assembly GCF_030686945.1). Taxonomy (NCBI): domain Eukaryota; kingdom Metazoa; phylum Arthropoda; class Arachnida; order Scorpiones; family Buthidae; genus Centruroides; species Centruroides vittatus. Next base: position 7,247,012 of record NW_027122706.1, on the reverse strand, counting down.
TAGTACAATACGAAAAAAACGTGGCGTGACCTTTGGAATATACTTAATGATGCATGAAGAAAACTTTTTTTTTGTTTAGATTCATTAGGACCTTGTGAATTAGAATACTACCTTAAGAAATGGCATAATTAATTATCATTCTTCTTCTGCAGGACTTTCCCCTTAGAAAGATGAGGATAATTAATCAGGCGATATGTTTGCTCTTCATGAAATCAAAGACAGGTGCATAAAAATTTCAGCTGTACGATAACTCGTATAATTCGATGATTAGTGGTTAGAATGAATGAAAATTGCGATTTTACGTGTGGAGGCATATTTATTTTCATTCACTTTGGCCTAGTGCCAAACACGAAACACTTAAAAATCGTATTGCCGAAATTTATTTCGTATTTTTTTTCCTTTTAACCTTGTCATATATCTTTTTTTTCTTCAAATATTTAAATTTAAGATAATATTAAATACATTACGTCACTGTTCTGTTTGTTATTTACTATGTAGAACAAATACAACTGTGGTGTAAAGTCTCTTTATTAAATAGAAGAAATAAATTTGTTAAAAAATTAAGTTTTTATACACCATTACATACAGCAATTGTTTTTATCTTCATATATATTTTTTAATTTATAAAATTAAATTTAAAACAAAATTAGGTTACTGCTGAAATTATAACTCTGTCAAGAAGTTATTTTAAATAGTTATAAATGAAACAACATTGAATAGGAACAACATAATATGCTAAAGAATCATTATTTCAGAGTTTATTGCATCATTCGACTGATAAAAATTTTATGCTTGTTAATTATAAAGTCACTGAACGTAATGAGATTTTTTAATGCTGTTGCCATTTGGTATAATAATTACAAAGTCTTTAACACAGTTAACAGAACGTGTTTAAAAATGAAATTTTTTTTCTGTATTGTTAATAAACCTTTGCTTGAAATATATAAATTATATCAAAATTTATTTTCATATAAAGCATTTTAAAAACGTAGAATTAAAATATATAAATAGTTTTAGCATTTTGATGTTTAAAGAATACTTTGATAACTCGAACATGAAACTAATATATAACTATACGTATGCATATGTAGTCTGTTATAATTTTAAAAGAAATGAAGAGAAAAAATAAAAGATTTTTTGTATACGTCCTTGAAAATCTTTACCATTTAAGTTGATTTTGTATTCAGTAACAGAAATCCAATTTGAAAACAACTGCCCAAGGCAACCATGCCAAAATGATAGTGAAATGGAATGTGGAGAAGATTGTAAACAGATGTTTCTCCCAAGTGTTGTTGCCAAGGTTATATCACCTTATTGTCCACACCCTATCAAGGACTGCTCGTGTAAGACATGAATGAAAATGCAATCAAATGTTGTAAACTTTCAAACAGACATTTATTATATAAATACTCTTTGTATTCTTACACAAATATTCTTTATTTTCTTTACTTTCCTTCAGCTTCTTATGAAAGAATAATTTTATTAGTTTTTTTTTTTTACTCTATAAAATTGTTTGCTTGTTTCAACATAAAAAATAAATATTACAGACAATTAAATAAATTTTCGTTAAAATTAAAATAATCTTTGCTGAAAATGTAAGTATAATTATATATAGGTTACCTAAATAAAGTGAAATCGTAACCGGAAGGCTTGTTGCTTCAGAGTTAAACTGCAAGTAGATTATAAAAGTATTTAAAAATTGTGTTCAAGTTACGTACCAAATGCTTCTAGAATAATTTATATTTTAAAGTGAATTTATTTTGTTACTGACTTTCTCTCTAGATTGTATCTAGACAATAAACAATCGCTGCCTATCAGATCTGGATTTTATCCATTACTATCATACCTGATTAGCAATAAATTCAGTCAGCAAGTAGGCGTGAATAAGGAATAGTATGCAGGTCTGTCGAGAAGGAAGCTGAGGATTTTTTCTCCGAGCCAGGAGAAAACTTAGGGATCCATAATGGTTCCTACCCGTATAAATTAATGTTATTTATACGGGTAGGAACAGAAAATAAAATCTTTAGGATTGCTTTTTGTTAATGAAGAAACATTTTACATATTTCATTCTAAGTGACTAAAGGGGCTTGCTAAAAAGCAAACATGATCCCAATATACGCCGGGCCCCGTACAAGCTCTCGACGGTTCTGATAGTTTGAAGCTGATGGAAAATATCCATGATAAAAGCGCCATATTTAAATCATATTTTATTCTGAGATCTTCGTGAAGGTTTCAAATAATTACTGATGTACAGTACAATAAACGTACAGAATCTCTAAATTAGTAATGAACAACCCGCGGCTTGCGGGCTGCATGCGGCCCGCGAGATCTTAATTTGTGACCTCCCGGGTTTTAGCAACGTAATTTTATTTTCCTGTTTTCTGCCTTACGCCATTATGCAATTCTAATTAAGATGATATTCGTGATGAAGAATATTCAAACCAAACTTGACTAGTGAAATGATAATAAACTACAGGCTATATTACTAGTTTACATATCATTACCATATATTATTTTAGTACCTAGTGTGCTGACAGTTATGGACTATGTTGGTACTCTGCAAGCTTAAAGCCTGCAACTCCGTAAGAAAAAATTACATGCATGCCGCCGGAAGCCTACGAAATTAACTTGCAGCCTCCATACAGAAAAAGTTGTTCATCACTGGTCTAGAAAATTTACTTAATCTTAAAATTAAGTTCTTTTAACGAGTTTTGAAATGAATAAAAATGTCAAAACTCGTTTAAAAAACTTAAAAATTTTTATTATTAGATTCTTTAATTTGTTAACGCAATGTTAATCATAACAAACAGTTTAAAATTTTAAAAAATTGCAGCCTAAAAATTAAATTTCATCTTTATAAAACATTAATTATCCTGATAAGCATTATATATTTAATTATGTTAAAAGTTAATTAAGTAATTATGATATTATTTTAAAAATTTATGTCAAAAATTAATGTAAATTGTTTTAATCTAATTAATAATTTATATAAAGAAAATTATTTATATTCTGTCCTTGTGGATTAATTATTTAAGCGTGAACAAAAATATCACGTATAAGTATCGACGTGATTTTGATTTTGTAATAATTAAATATTCATTAATAATTTAATAACCTTGATAAAATTTTTGTAGAGATTTTTAGATATAAAATTTTCCTCTTATTTTCGGTAAAAATAGCCATGACCTTCTTTAAAATTCACTTTCATGCAATACCAGTACACTCAAGATCACAAAACAATCTGAAGGTTTTTATAACACTATCGTTTTCCTTCACATCCGTCTATTGTTATTCAAGAGTAACAATCTTACATTACAAGTTTCTCTTAAAAGGAATATTGCAAGAACAGAAACACAAACATACATATTTACTTATAAGGATAAAGAATTTAATTAAACCAGAAGTAAATAATTTCCCATTTTTGAATGTTATTTTTTTAATCTTGCGATGATTTTACTTTTAAGATATGACAGCTTCATAGTTAATATGAATTAATAAGAAATTCTAAACCATAGTAAGCTATTATCTTTCGATTATGTGTATAATTATAATAGAGACATATTTATTTATTTTCTTCTAATAAAAGGAAAACTTATATTGATGGATTGAGGACCGATGGATTACGTTCCTATTACTAAATTCTTCAATATTTTAAATAATTATTTAATTGTATAATAATTAGTTTATAATTGAGAATTTTTTACTCTACTAACGTTTATTACACTTTCTACACAATGATTTCATAATCATTAACAATTTCAACACTAATAAAATTTCTATTCAAGTTGTTCAAGGTTTTTCTTACATTCCAAGATTAATTAGTAATAACTTTATCTTTATATAAACAACAATAGAAAGTTTTATATATATATATTAACTATATTTAATAGACTTTCTTAATTAGGTAGTAGTAATAACAAACTATATATAAATATAATTTTATAGTCCTTCTTCATTCTATAACCAATTTCTATTACTATTAGTATTCAGAGTAACTGATATATAATAATAAAACATATGTAAACTTTTTAAGATTAATATTTTCTATTTTTCGAAAATGAAACATAAAAAATAACATCAAACATCACTGTTCAACGAATATCTAGAGGAGATTTTAATATTGGCGCCACAATATTTATCTCCAAATATGATAACATTCTTTTGAAAAAGCAGTTTTAAATTTTACATTAATTTATGTCCGTTGTTATTAAAAATTTTAATTTCTGAATCTTTGATTATATCGTTCACACCTAGTCTCCAAACTTGTTTTTTACAGCCCATATGACCCTGCTTAGAAAAAGGGGAGAGATCATTGCCATAGAAAGCCCTACCAGAAGGAGTCGCTCCTTTGCAGATCGCCCATGTGTTGCTTTGCTTCATCCCATCATTCCAATCCAATCTGTAGTCTCATGTTGTCTTTACTCCGTTCTCTATGAATAGAGGCAGGTAGAGAGAAGGATTAAAAGATTTTCTTCATCTGTTTCTAATTCCATTTCTTTACGTTCTGAATTTCTCTAATCTTATATATACATATACATATCTTATGCATATATGCATATATCTTACATATATAGGCTATATAATACTTACTAATTAATTATAAAAAGTTATTTTAATTTAACTCTTGAAAAGATTTTTCTTCATTCTCGACGATCTTATTTTGATATTTAATACTATTCTCGAAAATTATCTGACGTCAGCCCATGCTCTGGAGGTCCCGGGATCGAATCCGGCGGTCGAAAAATCCCAGAAATTTTTCATGGATGGGATATGTCGGGCCCCGTCCCTGGCCACCCGGTCGCCCCCATTGTGGCCTGGCTGAACTCATAACGAATCTGGAAAAACCCTCTTAGTGTCGACGGGGCGAAAAAATACTAAAACCGCGGGATACGTGTAGGAATATCAAGCAAGCTCGACCCATATAAAAATATCAAAAATACTCAAACAGGATTAAAAGATCTTAACTATTCTAATTAATCATACTTTTCATTTAAACCTTTTAAAATCTATTTACTCCAGTTTTTCAATATGAATGACAGTATAAGATTTAATTAATATTATCGCTTATAATAAGAATATGAATAAGCTTACTGTTTTAAAAATCTGTTTCGATCAATCTGACTTTAAATGAGCGGTTGTCTCCTTCCTATCCATTCAATTCAATGCATTTCTTTTATACCATGTCAAAAAATTTATCTAACCACTTAGTACCCTTCAAACTTTCTGAACGTCCTTGAAAAAGCATTAGTGGTGGCAATGCACTTGCAGTTTCAGTTATCACATCGGCATAGGTAATTCTTTTTTTCTTTGTGAATCCGACCTATAATTTTATAAACACACTCCTCTTAAAGTTACCGTTTCTCGTTCGGTATAAGCTAATTCCGTCTATCCTCATTTCGATTTATACATGTAATTTATACATTTTATAATATAAAACAAATAAATTATAAATCGATTTATCTTTCTCCTCTTTACACAGAATAATTTTAATGAAATATTTAGTGTATACGGAATATTCCTTATACCAGAAATCATGCATTTTAGAACATTTTTAAAGCTTTTACATTATTTTATAACTTAAAAATATTATAAACAAGGCATATATATTTCCGTGTACGATATTTTGGTAATTCCACTTTCAATTATAGAATGATCGCCCACTTCAACTTCCTCTAATCTGTCCTAATTATAATTTATTCCTATAAATAATAATAGAAATGTCATGTTCCAATCAAACAACCGAACGTATATTTTTACAATAGTTTACAATGTTATAATAAAAATTACGGCCATAACGTCTGTGTTAATAAAGATAATGATTGCTGCATCAACAACTTCACTATAATATATTAAAATCCTAAAGAATATTCAGTTATTCTGATCAATGTATATAATTTTATTCGTCGTTCCAAGCGTAATTCGTGTGTTTGGCTATCTTATGTTATCCTCTTTATGTAGTATATGCGTGTAAAATTATTTTTATTCGTATATTATTATAATTGAGGGCATAATCTCTATAAAATTTTAATTGAAGATTGTAAAAATAGCAATTATTGTAAATATACTAACTATTTCGGACTAAATCTGAGGATAATAAGTATGATAATACGTTATGGTAAATTAAAAGGATATGTACTGTACGTAGAATACACATATTGATTGCTTATTTTTAAAATATTTTCATTTTAACTTAGATTTTATCAATTCTTGGATTAGTTATTTTGTCAATTCTTACATTAACAGTATACTACTCTAGATGTTTTTTCTTCAATCATTATATTAAATACAAATGAAAAATTTATGGGAAATAAAATCAAATGAATAATAGAGAAATATGGGAAACCCGGTAAGATAAATAAATAAAGATAAAGATAAGATAAATAAATTAAAGATAAAATAAATATTTTAAAATATAGGCTATTTTTTTAATAAATTTTTATATTGTTTTATTGAAAACAATTGTGTTACTTTTAAACTTACCAGTAACATATCTAAAATAATCTACATTAGAATGGAAGAATTGAGAAAATAAATACAGTTTAAGAGGAAAATTGAGATTTATTTGCTTAAGAAAAAATTTGTTTACAATTGCTTTGCTGTAAATAAATAACGACTAACCCGTTACAAAGCTATACATCCACGAGCCGAATTATCGGGCTAGAGTTGGCTATAATAAATAAATAATTAATAAGACAATTTGGCACTAGAGCTTGGCGTTAGGCGCCATCTCTTACTAAACTTAATAATTATAATTATATTGTCTTATTAATTATTTATTTATTATAGCCAACTCTAGCCCGATAATTCGGCTCTTGTGTATGCTTTGCTGTATTTTAGATGATTGTTAAAAAGTTATAGTATTATTGTTACTTAGTCATAGAGAAACAGGTGATTTTTATATTTAGATTATAAGAACTTCTAAATACGTAAGTGAAATAATACATTGCCAATACACCTACATAAGTGAAATAATATAATTTTTAATATAATAAAAATTATATATTTAAAATACGAATAGACGCATACAAAAAATAGATGTATGAAAGGGCACGTGATATTTAATGCTATAATTTCGACATTATTTATCAATTTATAAATTCTTATTTATTTTCATTTTATAAGCGCTTATCTTTAATCTTGTCTGTAAATTATGATTTAGATACGCATATTTAGTATATCACTCATAATTTATTATTTATATTTCAGTATTTAAATATAAATAAAGTATATTTAAGTACTCGAATATTAAAATTTTATATATAAATATTTGCATTCAGGACAATTTGAATCACCTGTAAACTTTTTTCTTCTAACTCCTTTGGTATGAATGCAAATCATTCTTAACCCACATTCTAGGTTTAATATGTGGGTTAGAACGTCAATGTAAAGAGAGACATAGGAGATGCACGCACGCGATTATTTTAGATCTCATACTCACTGGGTGGTCCCGGTTTTGTTTACTATGACATAAAGAACTCATCAAGTTCAAACAGATTCGAATTTTTTTTTCCTTCTTGTCTAGTTTCTACTCTGATGAATACATTCAACAATAAGTTTAACGTTATGCACCGACTTGATCAATAAGGACGTGCAGCTCAAAGAAACGATGTCAAATATAGGGAGGAGAAAGGACATCAAGTAAGTTGAGTGCAACAGACATGTGGATGACATACTAATCTGACATTTATGTACTTTTGTCGGCGAGTTCGATGACATTGTTAACTGGTGTAACCTTCCTCTTTAAACTGATATCTCTTCGTATCTGTCAACGTAAAATTTTAAGTTGCCACAAATAATATTTTATAAAAACATGATTTATAAATTATAATTTTTAATAATAATTGATATCAAAATATTTTTTTTTTAAATATGCGCGACCTTTTTTTTGCGGCTTGCTTCGATAAACTTGAAATTCTTTTGATGTACAGTAGGAATATAAACACATATTTTTAAAAGTTTTCGAAGAATTATTTTAAAAATAAATAAAAATTTATTTTTATCTTCATTTTGTTTAGTAATTTTTAAATATTTATTGTTAAACAACAAAGGAAATCGCAATAATTTGAAGAGAAAAAGAAAAAATTAAGGATCAGTATTGATGAATTTGAGATTAATTAATTAACCTTATTGGGTTGCAATTTAAAACAAAATGTAGACCTATTATTATAAATTATTGAAAATGCTATTTTTTAACATTGAGAACTATACATTGTTTACTGTATTTCAATAAAGGTAAATCATGAAGGGAATTTTTCCTTGTTGATATCTATAAAAATTAAACTAAAGTATTTTAACTGTTGTTATAAGTAAAATTTAATTAGCTAACAAAATTTACAATTTCTCTATTTTTAATATAATAAATTTAATTAAAATTGTCTTAATTAAACTTTTTACATTAGATAAATTTAATAAAAATAAATGAAAAAATATAAGCAATATTTTTAGTAGTCGATATCAAAAGTTTCATTATTTTGTCAACAGATGGAACTGCAAGCCTTCTCTAATTCATTATTATTTCAGTAATTTCTGTACACTCGTATATATACAAAAATATTATTTCTATGAAGAAAATTGAAACGAGACATTGGTTGATATACACTTTTAAAAATATTCTTTTTAAAAAAAATGATTATTTTTTGAGCTAAAAACTAAACGTCTTTAATATTAAATACATGTATAATAATTTTAAAATGTTATAAAAAATAAAAAGTTTTATCAGAAATTCGTCTAGTAATGGGACGAGATTTATTAATTTTCGAAATAATCTAATTTTGTAAACGGAAATTATTGGCATTTTATCTATCAATACAATCGCTTCCGTGTCGCCAATTCTTTGCATTCACGTTTCTTTTTTATATTTTGTATTTTTTTTTTTTTTTAAATATATTCAACATTTGCTATCTGAAAAACATTTAAAATTATATTCATTTTTTGCGTTAAATTTGACGTTTTTCTCATTGTAAAACTAAAATAATGACGTCAAATTGACGTAAAAATGTGCATTACTCCAACCAATCTAATAGAGACCTATTATTTGATGATTATTTCTTTAAATAGCTATCAGTCAAATTATCTGCAAAAGTTATATTATAAAATATTATGAAAATATATATGGAGGTTTCTTTATTAGAAGATTGATGATTAAATTTTGGTAATTAAAGTTCGAGAAGTGGGGTGATAAAAGGGGTCGTGTGTATCTCCAGTACGGTCGGACTTAATGACGATTTTACTCGTTATTAGCATTTACAATTTTTTTTATGGACCTCATCCTACCCAGCCTTTTGCCATTTTATAGTACAGTAGAGCGTCGATAAGTGGAACCAATTGGGGACTGGGGTCCTTCCAGTTAATGATTTGTTTCAGTTTCCGACTTTGTACGAAAAAATACATTAACCTGTCCGATGTTCAAATTTTTCTCCGTTGCGTATCGCTTCCTGTTGAATTTTTCTCCGTTGCGTGTCGCTTCGTGTTGAATTTTCGTCGATTTTAAGCCTAACGAAAATTTTTATAATAATCATATCGTATCGTTAAAAATTATTTCTGCATTTTGTACAAACAAAATAAATATATTAAAGAATATAAAACACATGAAAATTATACTTTAGAAGTAAATTTAGTATCAAAAACATTCGATTCAGCACGACACAGTCCGACTGAAAATCGTTCCACTTTCCGGCCATTCCACTTACCGACGTTCCACTTATCGATGCTCTACTGTAGTTAAAAATATAAAACTTTTTAAATAAAACATCATAACAAATGGCGCCACCAAACGTTGCCGGAAAAGTTAAGCAACTCGTTGCTGGATTTTTTTAAAGTAGCACTAGAAAAACTGACACTTGTTCATGTAGCTTACATACGGACTTATCATTTTCTCTAAATATATTCTGTAAATGATAAATATTTTCTGTAGATATTAATAAGAAAAGCATTCTTTAGTAATGACAATCCAGAAAAAAAATAGAAACTAAATTGTGAATATTTGAAAGTAAATACAAATGAAAAATATTATATAAAGATTCCATAATTAATTTATAAGTATTTTGCTATTAACTTGCAAATATTTAAGTAAAACTTTTAAAATTTTTGTAATGATTTTAAGAATAATACAATATCAGATTTAATTAAATTATCTTAAATTATTTAATTATATTACATTATCTCCATTCAAATAAAGACAATAACTAAAAAATCTGAGTAACAATTTATTTTAAAAACAGTCGCAATTTATTTTGAGTTATTTCCTTTAATTAATACTTCAATCGAATATGAGTCGCATTCTAGTCAAACAATATAATAGAAATTAACGGATGTCGCTACTTACTTCTCTTGTATTGTGAAACACTGCGATCGATCTTCGTGATAAAAATAAATTGTTATCTAAACACTGGGGATACAAGATCGAAATGCATTACAATTGTTTTTAAAATTATTATTTTTTTAAACTGCTGTTTATATTCTTCCTTTGATTGTGAATAATATTCAAGAAGTTAGTACAACTAAGAAAAAGGAAACTTCTTAAAGTCATTATCAAGTAATGAGAAGAGGAGAAAATCGCTTTAATTTTGAAATTTTACGCTAAAAAATGATCATTAGTCACGAATTTTACTGAACAAAAATAGCCATTTTAATCTAAAATCTTTTAACAATTGAATGTATGTAACCTTCATCTATATTAAGGAATATCTTACTGTTTTTCAAATAAGTAAAATAAATAAATTATTAGTTTTGCTAAAAAGAATAGAATAATTTACAAAGTAGGAATAAAGAGATATTCCATTAAGGTACAACAGATAGTTTGCTTTTAAAAAAAAGGAATGGAAATGGGCGAGACATATTACCGAGCCCAAAGATGAAAGATAGACATATCTGATTTAAGGAAAAAAAATTTTAAAACAAAGAAAAATAATGTAATATAAATAAATAGACAACTATAATTAAGTATAAAAAGAAAGAAAATTTTCTGGTTTGTAACAATCAAGCAATTGTATGTAAAGTCCTATGAATATTGGAAAACATATTTCTTTTAAAATTTTCTTTATTTTAGATTGGAATCATAAGATATGAAATGTCTTTTAAAAATTAATAAATTAAGCACGTTATGCAGGTTTTTAAAGAAAACTGTAATAAGCATAATTATGTACTAAGGGAAAATTTTTCTAAAACACGTTAAAATAATTAATTAATAATTAACACTTTTATACCAGTATATACAGGGTGGGCCAGCGAAAACGAAACGGCAGAGTGTTCGTTTTCGGCCAAGCAAAGCGCTCGGACAGGTCGATTTTACTCTCGAGGGGACATCTTTTGCAATAAAGTTTTTGCGATTCTGAATATTAACTAAACAAACATTTTTTTTCGAAATAAATGTTTGTTTAGTTAATACAAAATAAATGAGTTTTTAAAATTTTTTGTTTTCTGTTGTATTCAGAATCGCAAAAACTTTATTGCAAAAGATGTCCCCTCGAGAGTAAAATCGACCTGTCCGAGCGCTTTGCTTGGACGAATACGAACACTCTGCCGTTTCGTTTTCGCTGGCCCACCCTGTATATTAAATCCCAACAGTTGATTAAATTTACATGAGGGCTTTGCTGAAAAGAAAGAGGGCTTTGCAAAAAAGAAAAAGGATTTTTTTTCTTTTTTGCAAAGCGATCATGAAGGATTTTTTTTTCTTTTGTGACCTTTACCAATACAGGATATTTTTTTTAAAATGTTACAAGTTGATTTTTACACAGCATATTACGAAATCTTCTGACACAAGATTGCTCATAATTTGTCGGGTTTAAAAATCAACTTGTAACATTTTAAAGAATATATTGGTAAAAGTCAGAAGGTCATCCCTAAGTATTCGAAGGTTAGGTGACCTCAGAATAAGGTGCAGTTTGTGTTCGAACATAATATATATTTACCTCGTTCATAGCTTATAAACGTGAGCTTTTAATGCGTAAAACTTTTTCTTTGACATTTGAATTATGTTTTATACTTTATACAATAATAATAATAATAATACGAAAATATATTTAAAGAAACATGTAAGTGAAGCGAAAGAATGTTTTATTAGGGTTTCTCAAACGGGATTCCGGGATCCCTGTTGTCTTTTTAACCCGGGAAATATCCCGGGAAATCTCGCAAATTTCTTAGAAATTCACTTTTTTCTTATTTTACGTTAAGGTTGAGGAAATTTTGCAAATAGAAAGTATAATTAACTCATGAACTGTCAGAATACATTTGTATTTATTAATTTTAAACCTACTTATTAGTTTTTTTTTTATTTTTGCTCGTTATGGCACGTCACAAATGGTCAATAATCAATACGTAGCTTATTTGTGGCAGGACTCTCAAAATTCTTTACCAGTAATATCTGGAATAATTGTGCTTATGCTGTCTTAATTTTTAACCATGCCCAGTAGCTTCAATGACTGCGTAACGCCAAGTTGTGCAAATTGGGCAAGGATACAAACGAATATGAAGTCAGCAAGTATGAAGTTTTTCTTCATAATCTGATTATTAAAGACAAACGAACTGCCGAATTATTGGGCTATGATGTTTCTATTAAAGCAGTCGAGGTAGACAAATCAAGAATACTAGAGAACAAAAGAAGTACTACAATCTCAAAAACGAACTAGAAATCTTTCAGGATACAGGTGAAAAACACATAATATTTGTCTTCTCTTAAATGCATTAAACACGATTCCAATCACATCAATTTAATCGGAAAAGGCATTCTCGGTAGCAAGATTTTTCATTACTAAAATAAGAATTAGATTGAGTGATCGGAGTATCGACCATCTTTGCTTTTTAAAATCTTATAAAAAATTTACAATATTTTGTATTATATTTTATTTAAAAAATCAAAAATTACCTTCTAAGTTAGAAGTTTGATCTAAATTCATTTTTCTTTAAATTTTCAACTCAATTCAAACCATTTTGTTGTTGTTGTTGTTGTGTTGTTGTTGTTGTTGTTTGTTGTTGTTGTTGTTGTTGTTGTTGTTGTTGTTGTTGTTGTATGCAGTTTCCAGCAAACTTTAAAAGTCAAATTTTTTCTATTTGTGAAAATTTCTACATAATTCAAAGGTAATTTTTAATATATATCTTACACAGCATTATTAATATGATTTTGGAGGTTGCAGAACGTATTAAATTACTTTAAAAAACGAAAAATAATTATATCATTTGATTTCATGATATTTTGTATATCTTAAAAATAATTAATTTTGTCCCGGAATTTCCCGGGATCCCGGGAAACAGTTCACTTTTATCCCGGAATCCCGAGACAAGCAAAAGATCGGGAAATGAGAAACCCTAGTTTTTATATATGATGCAAACACTTTTGGCAATTTTTAATAATTTTTCCAATTTTTTATGATTTATTAATATTCTCTTAATAATTTTTAAATAAATATAGTAAATTTAACATTAGACATATAAATATTATGAGATTGATATTTATTATTATATCTGAACAATCTATAAAACTTACGTAAGGGACTTTGAGATGAATTGAACGTCGTATTTTTTAAAAAAGATAAAAGTTATTTTACGAACTTAGTACTATGACTATACAGGCATGACGTAATTCTCGCACACCCTTAGGCACCTACTTGAAAAGAGAGAAGATGGCCTGTCAAGGTCGAAATAGATTTTTTTTTTCTATTGTACACCTCGCCCAATTCAACGAAATAGCTTTGGATTCATGTAAAAAAAAATTCGAACGTGTATAATTTGCATTCTTGGCCTTGAAAACGAAAGATGCGTTACTGTTCATTATACTCCTAAGAATAAAAAAAAAAAATAAAGCATCCAACCCCTTATCAAAGGATGCTTTTAGTCAGGAAAACATTTCTACACTGATAGTGCATAATAAAGCTGTAATATAGCATTTGTTATGAATTGAATTTTTCCTACTGTTTTTTTTTTTTTTTTTAATAAACACAAGTTTTGTAATTGATCCGAAATTTAGTATCTTTTAAAAATGAAAATAATTTCAAAGGATTTTAAATCTACATCAAGTAAGAAATTTCGAGGGAATTAGAAGACAAGTATTTGCATTTCCAAATTCTTTCAAAGCTTTACTTCTCAAAATAAATTCTGTAGATAAGTGCATATCGTTATGTTTTGAAAATATAAAGACTATTTACTGAAACAAAACAGTTAATTTTCAGTTTAAATATTAGCAAAAAAATAATAATAATAATAATAAGTCTGTTAACGTGTAGCGTGGTTTTAGTTCACTAGAACTAAAACTAACGTATATAACAACTAAAACTAAAATTTAGACTCCGGAACGTGATTAGAATAACGTTATTAACTTGTATATAATGGAAGAAAAGTTTTAATAACTTAACTAACATAGCTATGAAAGTACTTTATTTTATGAAACTTTAATGTAATATAAAAGAATTTAAAAACCTGTAAATTTTGTTTATTAAATATATTGAGTTGAACAAAATTTAATAATGCCCTAATCATTATCAAATTTTGCATCCTAAACATTGTAATAAAATTTGATAATGCGAAATAGTTGAAAGATAAACATCTTCGACTTTTTAATCAAATCAAATGCACTTTAACACAATAAAAGAAAAAATTAATATTATTTTTACGATGTTTTCTATTTATTTTTACTTACTTTTACAGCTTTTCAACCAGGCTTTACAAAATTACCTTACACATTAATTGAGCCATCAAACTTGTATGCTACAGTATCAAAGTTCAATGTCATAATAAAAAGCTTTACTATTTCTTATCGGTTGGTTATCAGAGGCATCTATAATAATTCTAGTAGTCTCTACTATTTAAAACTTGCCAAGCTTTTGTTCAACAGATAAAAGAGTTTATCTCTCTCTCTCTCTCTCTCGCCCTCTCTCTCAAAAAGAAGAAGGGGGAAAAAACAATTAGTTCCTGTATCACTAGTCTTAGAAAATATAAGGTTACCATTTATGTTGATAAAGAAGTTACTAATTAACATGCTCAACTCTATCCTTTGGATAGAGAAACTAGAGCTGTTGCCTTAGGTTCTGAGTGCTTGAGGGTCCTGTGCGTCGAGCCGCGACCCTCAAACACAAATAAGTCTTATGTTTTTAAATAAATGATACTGATACTTTAATGACTCGTGATATGCTAATAATATTACATCATTTAATGTTTTCACGATTAAAAAATGTACTTTTTTGATAAATGATACATAAAATATGGCAATTTTTTATTATTATTTCTACTGTAAAAGTGATAGTCTAGCTGAAAAAATAAATACCTTACCTAAAGGTATCAATATTATATGTATATATGTATATATAATATGAAATTGCGAATACTACAGTAGTTGGAATACTGATTTCTTGACAGTTATATAGACTATTTTATAATATCTTATTAACATTGAATTAGGAATTATTATACAAATTATTAAAACTTAAAAAATTGTAAGAACTTTAAATTGTTGTATGAAATTTTTAAAATTTAAATGAAATACTCTGAAACTCTAAAAATGAATACTTTTTGACTTATCAATATTTATAAATAATTTTTTAAGAGACATTATAAATTATTTATAAATATTGAAGTTATCAATTATTCAAAGAAATTCTACAGCTATATAATTTTATTTTCTTTAAATCGACTTTGATATTTTATTTTAAATAAGTAGTTTAAATTCAATTGTAAAAACGCATTTTTAAGATTTATTTTTATTAAATTTTTTTCATTTTGGATAAGGTAAAGAAAAAAAAAATTTACTTGACATCAGTTAATTCAATGTTGAACGTCATCAATAACCTCCTGGAAGGTACCCAGGGGACCCGGATCCTCCTTACCTTTGTAAGTAAATAAATGAAGAAAAATCAAATAAGTATAGGAAAAATATTTGAATGTGACAAAGGCGTTTTGTACAAATATATAATTTATATAATACCTAAAAGTTTACTCTCCATTCACAGCGCTAGAAGTTATTGATACAACCACAATGGTACAGGAATGAATGTAAATTTGCACGTTCTAATTCGGGCCTACAAATGTCGATTCTAGTTATACTACTGATTTATAAAAAAAAGCAAAAAGGTTACAATTCTGACGTACACCATTAAGTTATCATCATCAACGGATAAAAATTATCGAAAATACTGTACTAACATTAATAATCATCAATAATGTTTTATTTACTGTAAAATTCCAGAACAGAATTTGAGTTGTAAAATTCTCTGAATGTTGAAAATAATTTTTACAAGATAAAATATTTTAGCTTGTCGCTAACTCGATAAATCGATTTGTCGGTTTGAAAATTATTAACACTAACTTTGAAATCGTTTAGTAATGCACTGTTAGAAATTTCGGGATAAATTTGTAGGCTTATGACTAGCAATTATACGCTGTCATAGGACCACGAGACAACAGAAGGTTGTAAAAATTACTGACTGTCAATGTACTGCTTTAAACGTTATATAATTTTCTTCCTTAAAAGTACTGCTGAGACCGTGGTTAGTCAGTTATTTCCTTTACAGTTATGACTGTAATTCGTACAGATTTAAGAAATTGTTTCTAATCAATATCATTATCCTCTTATTAGTTGTTTACATTTTCTCTTTTTATTTAGATGCATACTTTTCGCATCAACTGATTGCTGTTTCTTTAGCTCCTGTAATGTAATTAGAATACAGCAAATTTTTGTTACCTCGACGCTAGGTCCTGTAGCGTGTCAATGCATCACTGGGGTTCTTTTCTGCTACGGAGTAGATGTACCAATTACTTTTGGGAATTGTACTTGAATTATTTTACATTTGTTGAAAATATGACTGTTCGACATATCTTTTTTTATAGGTAAGAGATTATGTTTGCATGATTACAGATATAGCTTTGTACTTTAGCCATTTTTTAAACGGTTTACTTATCACTTGAATCGAAATCTCAAACAATTCTGTAACTAATGAAAGTGAAAATACGCTATGTTTGATATTATTACGGGATGACCATATGCCCCGGTATGTTGATTGCTCCACTGCCCAAGAATATCAATAACACAAAAAAAATTACAATTACGGTCGTAATTCGACAAGGATTTTAGAATTTTTTCCTTAATATTATTTTTAATTATTAACATTTATCCATATTGTAATTATTGTAAAACGTCTAACAGTATTTAGGTTTTCAATGAGAATGTTAACTTATTGAGAATTTTCCGATGATACTCTTCTACGTGAAATTTTCAATACCTACCTAGTAATCGTAACTTTTATTTCCCTAAAACCTGTAAGTTCTCTTCGACAAGACTATATGGAAATTAATGCTAAATATTTTTTTTATATATATAGATTAAACTATTAAACTATTATTCGCATGAGATCTTTCATGTATTAGTAAAAAGTGATTATTTTTAAAATTTATTTTTAACAAATAAAGCAAGCTAATTGCTTAAAATATTCTTTGTTATAGTGTATGAAAGAGTTTCGGTTTTATGGATAAAGTTTGAGAGAGATTAATTCAAACGAGTGTTTGTAATGACAAATATAATTTCAGAGAACTCGTTTAGTTCATTTCTTCTGTGAAAGTACGATTGTGTGAATCTTTCACTAAAAATCTGATATTTGTCAATTTTGTCTGGAATTCCGGAACACCCATGGCCTACATTAAACGTACGGAAATATTTTTTTTCTCAAAAACTTTTTATTTCTTATGACGGCACCAATTATAAGTTTGCGGTATTAACAACTATATTCTATTGGTATTTTAAACGTATTTTTAGATATATGTCTTGTGACAATAATTTTTTTTTTTACCGAAGTTTACGTTTTATAACGCTATGCCATATCATAAAACATTTTTGCTTGAGATTTCTTTTGAAACTGAATAATTTTCTGCGCTCTTGTTGTTATAAAAAATTCCATCAATGAGTTGCGTAACTTTCCCGGCGAACAGTTTTTATATCTTTAATTATTATAAAATGACAACAAGCTTAATTTTGAGGGTAGGGATGAGTTTCATTTAAAAAAAATTGTAAATGCTAATAACGAGTAAAATCTTCATTAAGTCCGACCCCACTCGAAATATGATATGTGACTCCTTTATCTTTCCACCTCTTTGTCTTTAAATGCCAAAATTTAATACATCAATCCTCTAATACAGAGACTTTCTTACAAAATTTAAGAAATTTTCGGCAAAAGGCACGGGAGTTATTAAGCTTCAAAATGGGGGGAAAATAGTGTCTCCCACACATACACTAACAACATCCATACATACAGAAAAACATCCAGATTTTTTGCATTTCTTGATGTTTCAAGATCTCTTGAGTCAAAAATGTGAAAATCTTAAAGAATGATTTTTTGACCGATAGCTGTTCTTTCCTTCTATTATATATAACATAGTCAATAACATCAGTTATTATAATACATTAATATATTATATATATACACACTATACACTATACCTACATATAGTGTGAATACCAGCGCTTGCGTAAAGCATCAACACCTTATAGCCTATAAAACCGGGTTCAATTTACGCCCACTGTGAGCGAGGCGTAACCTATAATGAAGGTCTCCAGTATGAATAAGAAAAAAAAACGACTCCGATTCAAATTTAACATTGTGGGAGTTAACCAGATTGATACTGTGAATTCAATTCTGAGTCTCCTATATCGAAACGTCTGGTCGTTCAAATTCATGCCTAAACATTTTCAGAATGCATTAATAACACATTATATATTTCAAATACAACATGAAAAGCTACAACATGTGAAATAGTATTAATTTTATAAAAAGTATTATTTAAACTTTCGTAAAAGTAAAAAATACTAAACGATAAATTTATTTTGCTCCATTATTATTTTAAGATTCCTTGAAAGCAGTTTCAACAAGAACATAAAAAAGCATGTGAAATTCATTTGGTATGAAATTCTAATAGTTGAAATAATCTTAAGCTTTAAGTATAAATATTAACTTTTAGAGAATAAATACAAGACTCAAGACGATATTATTTTATAGACGAAAAATACTATAAACTATTAATGCCTTGACTAAAATTCAAGAATCTCGTTAAAAACAAACACACCAGATAACGATTGGAAGATATAAGTAATATTCATTTAAACAATTTGCGAGGTTGAGGCCGAAGTTTTAAACGCGAAAACGTGTACGTCGGACGTTCAGCGCCGCTTTCCTGTAAGCCTAGAAGTTTGACAATGGCGTTTGGAAAGTCGAGCACGATTCATGCTCCACATTCCAAACGCCATCGTCAAACTTCTGGGCTTACAGAAAATGTACGTCGGCGCCGAACGTCCGACGTACACGTTTTCGCGTTTAAAACTTCGGCCTCAACCTCGCTATTATTTTGTAAATGATACCTGAGCAGACGTTATTGATTATCTGTCATATAAAATAAACAATAAGTGAATTATTACTTTGCTAATCACATCAAATTCTAAAATGTTTATGTACAAAAACTGCGTTTACATCGCAATGCAACCTGCTGGTTTCTGTGTAAATACACTTTACAGCGGTTTGATTGTAATTCCGAGCGACAGTTGCCGACCGTAAAATTTATAGGCATATTCGATAGTTTTTTCGCCATTTTTTTCTAACAGTGTATTGTTTATAATTCTGAAAACAGTAAACGTCTGATTTATTTTATATCATTATTTGTTTGAGCCATAATTAGAAAAAATGATAATGTTATAGCAGGATATATCCAGATAAAAATACTTGAATGCTGTTCCTATTTTTTTACATTAATATATCAAAATTTTATTATTTTGGTTAATGTTTCATTGTGTTATTTAAATCATGAGTTCGGAAAAAATTAATTTGAGGAAAGTGTTGTTTCTAGCCTATTTTATTTTAGACATTGAAAATAAAACTCAAATACATTTTTTCCACCTTAGAAACGCTTACTATTAAATTTGGTTCCTACAATAAGTTGGCATAATAAAAAAGGAGGACAAACAAAGGAGTAATTAAAGTATTAAAAATACAACTGGGAATATTATCTGATACTGTCCAGCGACATATTTTTCCTACTCAGCTTAATTTATTAAATTAAAATTAAAATACAATTGGATTTTTAATTGATATATCATGTACTACCCTGAAAATTAATATTATGTAGGTTATTTTTCAATAATTAAATCGTTTTAAAAATATTGCCTATTAAAAATGTTACTGATAAAATACATTAATTTCCTTTTCGGTAATTTATTATAAAAATATAACCGAATAAAATATATTTTATACGTTAATAATTATTTTGTGCTATTTGTGTTCAGTTAATATTTTATAGCGGTTTTTAGCGAATAATTTTACGCTAGATAATTTATTCTATCCAGTGATACTGATTCAATAATAATTAAATAAAAAATATAGTTATTATTGTAAGTAAAATATACTTGTGTCTTCATTTCACCAAATTTTAAAAAATGACGTTTAATTCCGCAATTTTTTTAAATTTGATGAAATAAAACATTTTATATTGCTTAACATATTTTACGACATAAGACACACTCCCATATTTCAGCAGAGAATATTTAGAAAAAAGTATTTAGTGTGTACAGTATACCCTATACCGCGCCTTTGGCACTCGCCCTGAATTTTTTTCTTTTTACTTTAGTCTGTTTTTTTTTTTTTTTTAAATAGGCCTAAGTAAAAGAATGCCCACTTATTTATCAGTGTAAAAGAGGAATTTAAAATATGCAATTGACAATTAAATATTACCATTAAAATATTCAACATGAACACATGCAAAGGCAGATCAGCTATAGCAGACAGTAATAATAATAATATGTTTAATTAAACAAGAACATTTTTATTCAAGAGTTGGGCTAGGTAGAGGTTACCTGCAGTCTACGGAAGGTCGTCTGGGGAATTCATTAGTTTATGAGAGTCGCGGGGCAATTTTTGAGCCTTTTTTGGGAGGGCAAGAGTTGCATTGTAAACCATAAAGCATGGCAGTTTGTCCCGATTGATAATAATAAACAATTTATAGTATACATTCTATCATTTGTAATAAAAAGTATCATTTCTAAGTTGCATTATTATAAATTTTTAAAAAATTATGAAAGCGTAAATATTTTTTATTCGTTTCTATTTTTTAAAAAAATGTAGTTTAACGATGTTTAATTATTGTGAATGAAATAATTTCCTTTGTAGTAATTTTTTATAAACTCATGTCTTTTAATATGTAATAATTTATTTCAGAAAAGACTAAAAGAAATATATTATGAAAGTGAAAAAGAATTTCCAAAACACGCAATAACTTTGAGCGAATAGAGGATAAAAAATACAACTCGTAAAAATGAAGAACGACTTGAATATGAATGTGATTTGTAATAAATCAAGTCATAAGCTATCATATAACAAATGAAAAATTGTACGGTCATCCTCATAAATATAAGACCAAGACGTATTGTGAAATTTTTGGTGACATATCCATTAAATATAAATATAATTTTACCTAAATACGATTAAGAATAATGAAGAATCTGTTATGGAACTTATTAAATGCTGGCCATCTAAATATAAGTTACCTACGTTCTGTGTAATTAGGAAAAAAAGTTGAAAAATATCATACGAAGTAAATAAGGAGATTTGCTTAATTAGCATTTAATTAACAACAATTTTTATATTTAAAAAACAATTTTAAAATATCCGACATTAGCGTGTGTTATACAAATATTATTGAATATCAAAATTTAATTTAACGATATTAAACGACAATAACAAATTTATAAGAAAATTTTCGTGTAAAAAAATATTATTGATTTTGTAATAACAGCGAATAGAGAGTAATTTACATATTTAAACTTTTCGACGAAAATATAAGTTATAATTAAGTATATTATAGTTAATAGAAAATGCTGTCACGATTCGTCGTCTAATCTTCATTTTTTCTCCTATATTATTTATTATATGAGCAGTTATTATAACTCAATCCTTGTCTAGAATAAGTCCTTTGTTTATGTATAATAGTTACAGACAATTTTAGTATCGGTTTTCTCATCCTTATATTTAAAGTCATATTCTCTCGATAATAAAGATTAAAGATATAGATTTATATATACGTTATAAACAGATTTTTTTTTATCTGATGTATATTTTTATTAAGTTTTACATCATAGACAGTAAGAAATTAATTACTTTTTAATTAATATTTACGCTATATGAATACAATTAAAATAATAATAGAAATTAATTAATTTCCATAATTATTTTTAGTTCTATTTGAGATTTACTCGTTTATATTTTTATCATTATTAAAATTTCAGAAAGGTATAATCACTGCTTGCATTGCAAGAATAGTTCAAAGCTAATTTTTTTACGTAAAAATATTATTTAGACTTGAATTAAACTGTAAATCATTTAGAAAAAATAAAATAAATCTGCAAGAAATTGGCAAATTACAATGTTAAAATAAAAGTTATACCTACTTTTTAACATTTCAGGAAAATTACCGTATAATAAATATTTGCATAAAGCAATTATTTTTTCACATTAAATAAGTATATTAAAATCTCAAGGATTAAAAAATAATTTTGCAAAAAGAATACTTGTAAATTGAAACATTATCATGACTATAGAAATGTAATTAGAGTGAAAGTTATTTTCTGTCAACATTTATTCATCCATTTTCTTTGTTAAATTACAAAAGAATCTCTTAAGTTTTGTTTGGTGGATGCAGTTATTTCTCAAATTACTTTCAAAGGTGACAATTATAAAAGAGTACTTGACCGGGAGACAGATCAAGGTCTAGGTGTATCGTAAGCTAACAGTGGCAGACGGATATGAAGGGCGGTTTTCTGACGAGTCGTTCGCGTGGCAAAGATGATTACCATAAAGAGCCTATCCCACAACTGGAGATGGTGTCTGGACAGTGAGGTCACCGGTAAGAGCGGAAATTGAGGTCAGTTTACTGTCAGGTAAAGGTCGAAAGAAAGTTTATGTAAATGTAGTGTAAGAAGTGCTAGATAAGGAAATGAATACATATTAGAAAAAGATAGTATCAAATTTTCATTTTGATGACACTAAAACGAAGGTATTTCCTTTCTACTTTCTTAAAAAGAACAGGTTATTTGGGTGTATTTTACTTTTGAGTTATACCAAAACTCGTCTTAACCCCTTTATTTTTCGTATGTGCTGTGTATGTGAATGCTCTATAAATTAATCCTAGTTCGGGTTTATATAAGAGCAATTACAACCTGAAATTTAAGCGATTTACTTTTATTCTATAATATATAATATCTAACGTTTATGATCGGATCGAATAATTCAGAATTAATATATATTAAATATTCAAATTTTTAATTTAAAACTAGTTATTTAATTGCAAAATTGTTTGGTATATGTTTTTTACCTTAAAATGTTATAAATATTAATATATAAAATTATTTGTTATTAGTTTTCTTTATTTTCAAATTGTTTTTCCTTTGAAAATAAAATAAATCTGTCCAGAAAATTTATCAGAAATTAAGCGAGAAAGTTAAAATTTTCGAAAATTATTCTGGACAATATTAAAGAATTTTGCTTTACGTTGCTTTTCTACTGTATTATCGAAAGCTTTTACCATTAGCAAGTGATAATTTAGAAGTGATTAAAAGTGAAATAGTTCGTGACATCATAGACGATGCACGCAATAAATGTATGATATAATCTAAAGCAATTAACAATAAATAAATTACGTCAGAAGTTACGTATACGCGCGCATTCATGCTACACTCGCGCGCGTAGGTATGCATAAATAAACTTTTTGATTTACATATACAAGTTTATACCATATACGGTATATTTATTTATACGGTAAAATATAGTCACAAATTTGAAATGCTTCCTGTTAGTTTTTTTACTCCCTTATCAGACCTTTTTTTTATAACTTTATATCGGTGAATCGGTTTAACTGTAAAAGGTAGATCGTATAATGTATTTTTAATAAAATTTATTAAAATATTTTATTTACAGTTGTCTTTTCTATTATTATTTTACTCCGAAGTCAATCCATCTTGTTTTTAGAAAGTCAATTCCTACAATTTTCTATTATCACTTTATGTGATAAGTTTTATTTTCCTTCTTCTTCTTTTTCTGCTTATTTTTTATTCTGGATTATAGATTCATAAAATATTTATAAAAGTTTCATACTTAAGTTGTTTAAGTATCATTTAAACATAAACATAAATGGCAAGTGAATAAATTATAAATCTACGTATCATATGTTACGAACATTAATAAACCGAATTAACATGAAATAATGTCTAAATTACAATATATTTTTATATTTTTTTCTTTAATACTTAATATTATACTGTAATTAGCATTTAAAATAATAAATGAAGACATCATTCGAATACGTGTTTGCAATTTAGGTTCGATTTAATAACTTTAGATTTTTATCAAAATTTTAAAAATTTTAAGAATTTATCAGTTAAATCACATTTAACATTCATACAAGCAATATTTTTAAAATATTTTAAATAATGTCTTATACAGTAAAAAGAATAATAAATAAATAAATTTAAGCAGATCAACTGTCTTCACTAGTCTCGTGATAAATGTGTTTAATCTCATTAGATGTGCAAGTCCAATGGTTGATGACATCATTTCCACATAAGCTTATTGCATAAAGAAATATATGATTCGTCTTTAAACCATAATTTCCAAGAGTTCAAGTAGTTAAGCAGAAGTATATCGGAACATAATGACAGCATGTCAGAAAAGAATAATGTTCTTGCCATTGATGGTAGAAATCATTTCGTAACTAGTTAGATATCGTCATTTGTTTGAAAATGCACGGTAAATTATCGTTATTTTATAGCCATTAAAAGATACTTTAAAAAATATTTCAAAAAAAGATATTAGCTATATTTTTTATACAGCTGAATAAGTAAAGATCTAATAATTATATTATTTCGAATATGTTTTAACGAAATCGAGAAGCGCAAATAAACTCTAATTTTTAGTAAAATATAATTTAATCATTGATATTTTATTATAAATTATTTTTATTAATTTATGTGGTTGATTTTGAATATCTTAGGTCTTCTAGGAACGTATTTTTTGGCTCATTTCGTAAATCTATTTACAAATAGAAATGAATTAGTTGCGCTTCGTAGTACTTCCTGTTTCGGCTTATGTAACGTCATTGGACCGTTTCTGATCTATATTCATCATTTTAGACTATTTTAATCTTTAAAGATTTATAAAGATTGGGTAATGATATAAAAATAGTTATTTGGAAATAATGATTGGTATGCCAAGTGAGCATATCTATGATACAAAAAGAAATATATTATTTGAAAATATATCTGTATGATCATCTTCGGTAGACTGATACTATCTGTTTTTTAGATCTAAAAGCTGTAAGCTAGGATTTTTTAAAACTCTTTCCTACCCGTGAGCACTAAGAGAACATTTATCTATGTCATGAGTTTTGTAAAGCCCACTGTACACTGAATAGTGAGAAACAGGGCCCGATATATCCTACTCATGAAAATTTCTGAGTCGATCTATATTCGAATCCAGATCAGCTAGTTGAAGTCTTGGCTATCCTGCGTCAAGCAAACTAGGTTTTGTAGATAATTAAATATATATATAGACTTTTTAAAAATTAATTCTAGTGCTATTTGAATATTAAATTGTATAATTAGAAAACGAAATAATAATTTAAGTTTTATTCTACATTTGGTACAGTGTGTATTTGTACATTTTAATGAAATAAAATAATTAAAATGTAGTATAAAATACCTATGTTAACACTGAAAAATTTTAAAATATTTGCGTGCCGTTTTTATCATAAACAGCTTGGGATTAATTGATTTGTAACGTTAAATTTGCAGAAAATAATTATAGTAAATAGTAATATATTTTATAACTATAAATATTTATCTAAACAATAACAAAATTTATTTTTCTATCCATTCATGTCCATCCATTATTTATATGTACTATTCAAAAAAATTTAGCACTGAATAAACAGAGTAAAGATTTATGTTTAATTACAGATAGAATAAACTTACGATAAAATCTGAAATTTTAGTATAAAACCATTATTTTTACGCTAATATGAAATAGGTTCTTTAACATAGTCTGAAAACAAAATCTAATACAAAAAAATATATATACATTTCGTGCAGAGAAAGTGAATCATTTTAAATATCCGACTCATTTGTCACTCTAATCACGTACTGGAGATTTAATGTTGCAATTGTTCTTTTTTTCTTGTGATAATGTTTTGTCTATAAATTGCTGTTTTAAGTGTGGTAATGTCAGATTTCTTTAGATAACATCTAAGAATGGGACTATATTTTAAATGACGAATTTTGAAAAATAGAAATGAGACATTCCGTAATATGTTCATTGGAACTTACGCAATAAATATTGGATGAAGGAAATTTAGAAGAAATAATGCTTATTTATTTAATTTTTATTCGAAAAATTGTAAAGTAACACGAAATATTACGTTTTATTGTCGCGATGCTGGATTATAAATTGCTTATGATGTAATATTATTTTCAAGTATAAATCTTATAAAATTTCCTATATAAAAACTTATGTATGTATAGTTGAACACCAATAACGACCACCTCTAAATACCGATAATTTTTTCCAGAAACGTTTCTTCTTGAAATGTATACAAAATAACCATTGATAGGCACATAAAAATGTTCCCATCAATGGCCGTTATTCGGAGGTTTGACAGTATTTTAAAACAGTAAATCGATTTATAATAAAATTATAAATTCAATATAAATCTATTAATGTTTTAGCAGAGATTTAAAAATACTTTACAGTACAGCGTAATTTTTCTTTCATGGAATAAATGTATACTTACCTTTTCTATATTAGTAAATGTTTAATTCATTCATTTTCTGTTATTATTACATAGAACCTTTATTATCATAAACGTTTGGGGAATTATTATATCTATAAATAATTATGAACTTTTTAAAATAGTCATGCGAGTAATTTCCTACTTTATGAAATTTTGAAGTATTTCTAAATTTTTAATGGTGAAAAATAGATTAGAGTATTAAATAAGATCACAATAAGAATAAAGTAATCACATATTTTACTAACATAACGTGTATATTTATATAATAGACTTTAATTCTTCTCTATGTATTGAGAAAAAATGTTGTAAATATAAATATAAAAAATATTTTTATTTAAAAAATCTGATGTATTAAAAAATTATGTAATGTTTTCTTACGTAAATAAAAATTATACAATTTATAACAGTAGATTTAAAAACTGAAATACACGTCGAAAATAAATCGCATATTCAGAGGGAAGAATGGAAGAATAGAAGTAGATTTGTAACAAAATTGATTTAAATGCTTATTTTGTATTTTGTCTAATAACTTTTGTATACACATTATAAACCAAGACAACGTGAACAATAATAAAATATGTATTTAATACTTAATTTTTGAATTTTTCTAATTTCTTCTCTAGAAATAAATCGCGACAGCTGCACAAATTGCAAAAATTCTGCTGATTAGTAATACTAACTTGCAAATAAAATGAATTATTCTACTTTAATCTTTGAATAAATTTATTTGATTTGATACATTCAGCTTCATAATATAAATATTTTCGTTATCGTGTAATATAAAAATGCCAATGTCCTGCTTCATTGTTATCAGCTTTATCTTTTACTTTTTACTTTTGGCATTTTATTAAAGTACTTTTCGACATTTTAATCGCTTTTAAAGATAACTTCTCTAGAATATTTGTATAGATTGATTGATTTTTTTACATAATTATTTATGTATTTTGTATTTTTGATTGAGCTTTAACTTGTGTATTGTGATTGATATTGTCTTTTGATAACGTTTTAAATAAAATAAGCAAATTTAAAAGTTTTCTGGAGAAAATATCAATATAATATGTCTAGAAGATGAATCTTTTATTATACACCATAAATATTTATGGACTTATCTTTATGATTAGATTTAATTCACTTGTTTCAGGAAGATGTGACATGCCAAGAGGATAAGTCGAAACAACTGTTGAAATTAAGTTAAATCTTTTCGATGTTTTCATAGCAACAACTCATTTTAAATATAATAGTGAAATAAAAAGAGAAAGTACACATTTATAGTATTAAAATATGCACTTAAAAGTTATTGTAATCAAATTCAGAAATCTATTCTTATATGCAACATCAAACAGAAAAGAGAGAGAAAAGATTTTAAAACTCTAAACTATTTGCATAATGTATATAAAATCTAAAATTTATTCAAATCTAATCAAAATTCATTAAAGTAAAACTGAAAGACCCATTATTTTCAACAAAAAGGAGCAGAAAATAAGATTGTCAACTTTTATTTTTGCAAATTAAAATATATTTAGAAATTTTAAAGTTCCTAATTTCATAAATCTAGAAAAAATCCATTTATACAAACGAACATTCGGATAGAAGAATTTCAAAAATTTTATAAGAATATTTAAAATTCACATAAAATTTATGATGTAAAGATACTGATATTTTACTTGTATCTATGATTATTTGAATAATATAGCATTAACAAAACATTTATTCAAACTTTACATGGATTCAATAAATGAAATTTTAAACATATAAAATTCCAAGGGTCAAAATACGATATTCATTTTTTACTTTATACTTTTCTTTAATATATGAACTGTATTTTAACAAGTTTTATTCTAAACTGCGATTTAATTATGCAAATTTTTCCATTTATATGAATGCAACCGGATGTGGAAACAGTAAACAACCAACTTGGAATGGTTTATTTTGAAAGAAAGATAAAAGCAATGTAAAATAATTTTAAATGTAGAATTTACTATTAAAATATGCTTAAAAATACGAAAACGTGAAATCGTGTTTAAAAAATATTGTAAAAAGTAAGTCAGTTATCAACATTTTCCATAAATATTGTATGTACTTGGCGCATTCAGGAAAGAGCATATCAATCAATTGTGCGCTTTTATCATTCATAATACTTTTTTATTTAACTATTATTATCTGTTGATTACATTTAGGCATTCTTAAATTACAGTTTTTTCTTCGTCACAAAAGTACGACATCTTAAATGCTATAATTTCCTCTTCATATCTTTTCAAGGTCTATTCTTAAACAGGCCGCTACGATTTGTGATTAAATATCTTTACCAAAGAATTTAAAATGTCTCTAAAGATTTGTGGTTTCGTATCTTTATTAAGTAAATGTTTGGAGGGCAAATATTATATAATTTATAAATACAAAAATTACATTTTTCTATCAATTATAAGCAAAATATAATAATTATAGCTAATTAATTAGAAATATAATTTAATTTGTAACCAGAAGCAAAATTATCTGAATAATTTAGAATTTTATGATGACTTTTCTCATAAATTTATATAAACTATCAGAGAATTAATAAACTTTAGAAAATTTTTAAATTTAAAAACTCTCAGGAGTATTTAAATAAGCTCAAGAACATCTTGTATACTTTATTTATTAAGATTTGTTAAACATTAAATCTTAAAATAAATATTATTTCTTTTTTAGTATTTGGAAACTTGGGATAAGTTCTAATTGAAATTTTCATTCATTATCTCATCAGATGCAATATATAATTGAAGACTAATTTACATAACTTTATTTTCTCATGAATTGAATTATAAAAATTATACATTTCAAATTTTAATTTAAGAATTTATTTAAAATAAAATTTAATATGTGATAATCATCCGGAGATCTTATAATTTTTTTCAAATTTTAACACATAATAATTTTCCTTTTTATTTTATATTAACATTTATTTTCATGAAGGATCATTAATTTACATTTATTCAAATTTTACTAATTTGAATATAAATTATAATATGTATATAAAAATTAATTAGTCCAGAAATATATCGAAAATTTAAAAACTAAAAAACGTATTTTTTGAATTCCGATGTGAACAGTCACATTTCTTCTGACTGACAAGGACTAAGCAGACAAGAATATCATCCAATATATTTTAATACCACTTTCTTTAATAAGAATAACTTTAAAAAATAGAAGATGCATAATTTAAAAGAATTACTTTTACCAGTATTAATACACTGTGCATACAATTGTGTTTGATAAAAGTAGCATATCAACTATAAACTATTCAATGATGATATGTTGGAGATAAAATTGGCTTAATACGATCGAACGGGGGATAGAGGATAAATACACGCTTGCTTGTTCTTTTCTCTTTATTTAGATTATAATTATATTTACAATTAAATTCCTGTCAGGGTCCTGTAGGCTTACTCACGATATCGCATCTCTCAGATAACGGCATGCATTTATATAAAACTTTCCACAAGTTGCAGCCAATGAACGTTTAGACCATCTTCTCGACCTATTTTTGTTCAAATTCCTTTAAACGTTGCATCTTTTATATGTTCATACAAACTTTTTAATTTATTTATTTTTTCTATTTTCCAAGGTTAATATATTCATTAACGGTTCACCCTATTATTATGAAGCGTAGTCTTTTTTATCAGTCCTGAAGAAGACAGAGAACCTTCTATTTAATTATAATTGTTATATTAAAAATTACTGGTTACAGTTATTATTATTTTTAAAGAATAAAAATTATGTTTAATTGTACGTTAAACTTTGATTTCTCATTTATTCATAAAATGTTTTATTCTTAAAAAATTGTGATGAATGAAAGTAATTGTACAGTTCCATTATTTTAAATTATATTTGTATTATATCTTAAAATAATGGTTAAAAATGGTTATTTAAAATGATTTTGTACAGTATATTTACATTAAATTATAGTAATTTTAATACAGTTATTGTACTGCATATGTTAACATTGCTTATATTTATTATACCGTTTCATTTGTTGAAATATTTTATATGAGAAATATTGAGCTTGGTTTCTAACCATTGATAATTTTGCTTACCTAATATTTAATTTAAATGTTATTCTTTTATGTTATATGAAAAATGAATTCAATAAAATATTTGTTTATTATAAATCTAAACTTTTATAAAATGCATTTAAAATAATTTTATACTGATTTTTTTTAATACGTACTGTACCTTTAACTGATGGTAAATCAAGTTTTAATACGAAATATATGTCTAAATTATATACAGTTTACAATAGACTTTAGTAAATTTAAAGTTGGAAACATCTTTTGCCAATAATATAATATTTAAAATAACTATTATTTGAGATTACAGGTCTCAATTAAGTCTTCTTAATTCATATTATTAAGCCAAAATTTCTACTTTTAAAGTCTAGCTCTTTATTTCTATTCTTGTTGTTAACTTTGGAAATATTTAAGAGAGATGCCATAATAAAACTCTGGTAATTCTGAAGAAGTGTAGATTTATATTAATTTATTTCTTTCTATTCTTTTCTCTTCTGTAAATATTTTTTAGTAATATTATCTATATCCAGTATATACTTATACTTAGTTTACAACTTTCATATATGTAATTTACTGCACTTAATTCAAATATTGTACTTAAGAAAATTAAATGAATTTATAAAATGATATTTTATAAGTAATGGTTTTAATTAATTTTATAATTAATTAACTATAATTATTATAAGTTCTCGCATAAATTTTATGCTAAATGTAGTCAACGGTAAGCTAAAATACAAACAAGTTTGAGTAAATTGTACGTAAGTAATGAGAGTAATTGGAGCAGTGCAATAGAAGAAAATTGTAATACGAGGCAAGAATATTAAATGTGAATAATTATTTTTGATTTCAGAAATTATTCATAAAAGTATTAATTCAAATAATAGAAACGTTAATTTTTTATATTATTTTGTAGTTTTTCCATCTCTATTTAAAATGAAATGTTAAAATGAATCTTTTTTTTTATAGATAGGATTCATTTTAAATTGTAAAAAATTTTCAAGTTTTTATCTCTAAAATTTTGTCAATAGTATATATTATTATCACCATTTTATTATTTAAATCATAAATTTTTGTCTAAATAAAGTATGTTCAATGCATTGTTATGTGAAAATGATTTAAGCTATGTATTTGTTCGAGTTATAAATAAATGCAAATAATAATAATTTTTATCAGAGATATTTGCATATTTTCAAAAGTAAAGATATTGAAGAAATATGTACTGAAAACCACATAGAAAGATATGAATTTTATTTATATGCGAAGTACTATACAGTACATAAATATATAAAAACACTTATTATTTTTGCATAGAATTATCATTTTGAGCTGTCAACAAATATTTTTGTAATTGTATAAAAATGATTAAATCATTAACAACTCATCTAAAAAATATAATTATAATGATGCGAATGTGCATTTTAAAATTTAGTTTTGATTTTCGAGGCTGTTATGTATAACAGAGGGATTGTATGGCGATCGGTCAAAAATGACCCCTCAAGATTTTTACATTTTTGAACTCAGGGACATAGAAATGTCGAGAAATTTAAAAACAAAACTTTGGAGGGTTTTTTTTGTGTGGATTTTAGTGTGTGTAGGGGGAACGATTTTGTTCGCTCTCTTTGATGCTTAATAACTCTTGTACTTTTTGATTGATGTGTGTTAAACGCACGGCTCGATAACGACCATATTGAATGAAACTCCGAAACTGTAAATGGGAATTATGTGTGACATATTTAGTGTTAGAATTTCACAAGGAATTGATTGCTAAAAGATTTTACTGACCTACTTCAAACCTACCTCAATTTATGAACGATACCTGATGTACTCAATGTACAGAACATTCTTTGGGTACATTCTATATTCTGTAGCGGGGGTGTTAGATGACTTTCTTTCCCACCCTGTATTTTAAAAAACATGTTTCGTCATTCATAATAGGTTAGTCACACGCAAACAACAGAACGTATCTTCTTAAACTTAATACAACAGTTCCTACATAAAATCCTTATACTGAACTAAGTGAAAGAAGCTAAATTTAAAACAGAATATTTGTGTTGTAATTAATAAAAGGTTAGTTTAAATTGAATTAAATTTGAACAAATTATCAATTAAAGTTCATCTAATTTCATTTTTATGTTAAAATATGTATGTAGTGCCGCCCCAATAAACTCTGAAGAATCTATTTATCTATTCTAATATCCTCTTTTCATTAAAAAAAAAAAAAAAAAAAAAAAAAAAAAAAAAATATTGTGTTTGCAACTAAGTAGACTAATTGGATTAAAATAAAATTATTCTACGTGAATTGTTTGTTATACGTTTTTTTATCATCAGAAACGAGCATTAATAAAAGATTAAATGATGATCTGTAATTTATAAAATAAGCTTACGTCTCATTAAATATAATAACATTAAAATTTAAAATCTTTGAAAAGTTAAGTTTAATATTTTATAACAATAATGATTATGATTAAATCGTTGTGCTGTTTATTAAGTGAAATGTTAAAACAAACATAAATACTGTAACAGTACTATTAATTGATGAGCTAAAATATTGAGAACTTTAAATATGTTTAAATATATTAAATATCGTTTAAATTACTAACGTGTCGTTTCATTCCGTTTCTGAGAGATTTAATATTGGATAGAAATTTTATAAATTTAATGTTTCAAATACATTTTCTGAGATCTTAATTTATTTTTTTAAAAAGTCAATTTGTACATTCATTATAGATAGGATAGATTTTTAAAAGAAAATTTAGAGGATTTGATGAATTTCTGTCAATAATTCATTTTTCTATTATAGAATTGAAAATATCTAATTTTATAAACATTTAGAAAATTATATATTATTTGATATAATTTTTTATAAAAATTTATAAACTTTAAAGTTTTAAAATTATTTAATTATTTTATAAATCTTGAAAAGTTTATTTCCATTTGATTTACATTTTTAAAACGTTTAGATTCCAGATAACTTAAGATTCGTAATGTAAAAATAAGCAATAAATTTGGTTCTTATGAATTTAAATAATGAAAGATATATTTTAAAACAGCATTTTTTTATCGCTTGTAGGCTTAAATTTTGTATAAACCTATATTTAAAGTTTTCTCTACGATGCAAATTCATTTGTTTTCTTTTTATTTATTCCATTATATTGATAACTGCATAAAAAAGGAAATTATTGAGAAAAAAACTTAAAAGTGTACATAGAAATTTTATGTGAACAGTAGATTAATAAATTACAAATAACGAAAATACTTTATTCAAACAATAGTAAAGCAGTATATTATTTTGTCTAGACTTCTTGTTTCTCAGTTATTTATCGCATCCGGATATATAACATTGTTCTCGTAAACGTATTAATAAATTATTCTATAGGATTCTATAAGATATGTCAATGTCACATTTTCAAATTTAGTTTGGAATTAAAATAGACTATTGTGAAATTTTTCATTTTGTCTGTTGCGGAGTTTAGAAATCTTCAATAAAAGAAACAAAAACGTTTTCTAAATGACAATGACTTGTTAGTATTCGATTCATACTGTTAATGTAAGACGAATGTTTAATCATATCGTCACGTTTCTGTATCATTATAAATTCTATAGACGATGAGGTATGATAAAAAGACAAAGCCATGATAGCAGCTAGCTGCCTAAAGCTAAATTACTTATCCGGTTATTAAAAGACCCAGAAGCATTTTTCCTTCGAAAATTCGTTCCAGTGAATTTATCTTTAATCTGATATAATCGTAACTCTTTTATCGCTGAAGAATCCAGGAAGTAGTTTTCGTTTCTCATGAGTATTATAATAAATCTTTATATTTAAGTATAGATTTTTGTTTTTATACCTTTCCAAAAATGACCTTCCAAACGACCTTGTATTCTTTACCTTTTTTTTTTCCTTTTTTTTGTCGTAAACATTAACATTTCACTATTCATAGAGCTCGTCTATTCGTGAAAAGAGGAATTTTATCTTTAAAAAGTTGATCTTATCGCAACTTAAATTAAATGATATCAAATTAATGTTTTGAGATAAAAATAAAAAAATAGGAATTTATTAAAATTTTCCATAAAATTGTTTAAATCTCTACGAAATTAAATTTCTGGGAGAGTAATGCTAAGATATATTATCATTTGTTTTTACAAAATAATAAAGAAATTTAAGAAAAAAAAAAAATGAAAAATTAAGATTTTTCTTTGTGATCTTATTAGTTTCATTTATTCATTTTCTGTGACAGAAATATAATTACAGTCATTTATTACTGTTCGGTCTTTGTTTGGATAAATAAGAGTAATCATTTACTTTAACAAAGTTGACATCTTGAAACCTCTTATGAAAATGAATGAATGAAATCCTTCCATATATACTCACAAACGATTGAAATAAACAGTGATATTTAATTATTATAACTAGTTGCACATCTTGAAATTAATAAAAGAAAATGTGATAATGGTTTTATATATTTTATTTTAATATATGGCTTTATTATTTATTAAATTTAATATGTTGTCGATTTGTATTATTAAAATATCCCGCGATCATAAATTAAGATAAAACAATTATATAGACTAAAATGATTTTTGTTATTTAATATTATAATTTGATAATAATTAAAATATAATAAATAAAATTAATTCCACAGATATTTAAATTATATACACTTTATACACTACACTACGCTTCTAGGGGGAAAAAAATCAAAGTATAACTTAAAAATAACTTTTTAAAAGTTTATAACATTTCTTATTCAGATTTATTTTTACGTGTCAAATTATTCATTTAAAATATATCTATTTTAAACGGGGACGGCTAGTCTTTAGGGCCACAGAGGGACCCGGCCTCAACAATAATTTTATCAGACAAATCGAATTATTTACTAACGAAAAGCATCTGATTAAAAAAATTATTTAGGTCTTTTTAAAAAACTAAATTATTGTTATAAAAATGCAAAACTACAAGACATATTCTATACGATCCCATAAGTAAATAGCGGGAGAATATACACAATGCTGCTAGTTGCCTCACTAGTGGAATATGCGGAATTTATGCAGCATTGCTCGTACACTGAGAATGGGAACCGCACGGGAACCTGGTCCCCGTTTCCATTATACTCCTAATTGTTTAATTGTGGGAGTTGGCTTCACTCCATTGATTCTAAACAAAATCATTACCAAATTTTTGGCAACCTGAAAATAAATATATGAAGTTTAGAAAGAGAATAACCTTCTTCGGGTATAAGTGAAATTTCAAAAAAAAAAAAATGATTTCATTTATTTATTTATTTATTTATTTATTTTTAATGTTCTAATCGAAACATTTATAAGAAATGGCAACTATTTGATAATGTTAAATACAACAACGAATGTTCTGTGAGCTTTCATTGTTATTCAAATTGCATGTATGACGAAGGGCAATGGACGCTGAATAAGAGAGTATGAGGATTAACATACATTGACTTCTCTGTTGGATCGATAGAAATTTAAACTCGAGACACGTTTAGCATGGCAGAGATTCGTGATAATTTTCACTATACAAAATGAAATACAGATCTATTAATGTAAATTATATTTTTATAGATTTACTTTTTAAAGTTAAAAAAGTGTTCGAATAAAGAAATCATAAAATATTATCTCATTTATTTATTATACTATATATATTAATATTTCTTTTTTAAATATATATATATATTAAATATTAATTTCATTAAATATTTTAATGAGATAAATAGGAATGATTGCAAGAATCATTTTAATTTTATCATTTAATTATAATTACATTTAATTTTTAAATTATATAATTTGATTTAAAGTGTATAATTTTTAAAATAATGCAATTTATCCTATATTTTCATCTCGCAATTTAAATTAAGTATTATTTTCACTAGATTTTTATAGGCCTACTCCTAATACTCTTAATTACCTTTATTTTATATTCGCTAACTGCACAATTGAGAAATAAATACAGCTAGTTTCTTTTAAAAAGTACATTGTTTTAATATCTTCTAAAATAAATCGAGAAACGGCATATTTGTTTATCACTTTTTAAATAAATTATATGAAGAAGCCATTATTTGATTTTATATAAATATTAAATACATTTAATTACACTTTGGAGAAAAAGCTATAGCGAAAAGGATTTATAAAATTTTCTCTGAATTAAAATTAAAAGTTTATTTTAATAAATAGTCATTAGTATCATAACTAGTTTTATATGTAATTAATTTTATAGAAACAATTAATAAATAGTTAATTAGTTTATTCGATTGTTTATTTATTGATTAAAGAACTCGAACATTATATCGACATTGGCTATTCGAAGTCGTGGATGAAAGTGTAATTCAGTAGTTGGTTGAATGACCCTCTTTCAACTTATTGTATACGATGATCTATCACAATTAAATATTTATATCCGGAATAAATAAAAAGTGGAATGACCCGATTTGTTTTGATTCGGAATATAATAAAACTTACATAATTTTTATTATCGAAAACAAGTTTTCTTGAAGAAAAATAGCTTACTTAACCAGAAAAAGTAGTGAAAAATTATCTTTAACTATTGATACTATCCACTCTCAAACAGTTTTAGTTTTTATGTTTTTCATATTAAAAGAGCATTTTATTGCAAACGTTTCGAAAGCAATCTTTATAATCTTTTAAATATTTTTGATAGTAACAATTAAATTTACGTATTATCAACGCCTGTTTCCATCGCTCAAAGATAATATCAAATTAAGTCATGCTTCTTCTTGATCTTGATTTAGAAATGAATCAATTTTTATATTTTAACAAGTTTAGAAAATAAACATTTTGGAATAGGGAAATTGAAGCTTAAACATTTTATTATTCAGAATGTTTTCATTTTATGTTAAGTTTAAAGCTAATTATAAAAGTGTAAAAAAAATCTATAAAATGTCCGTAAAAATTCATTTAATGAAAATATAAAATCTGTAGATATAAATTATATAAATGAAAATTTATATTAACTACTAATTAATTCAAAATTCTCTTAAAAGTGACTAAAAGAATTTAATAATATTACTGTATTATAATATAATATTACTAAATAAAATTTGGTAATAATAATGGTATTTTTATTACTTTTATTACCAAATGACGTTTCCAAATTTCTAAAATTTAAAATGAAAAGAGGCAAACCAGAAAACAAAAAACAAATAGGCATCAAGCAAAGATAATCTCAAGTTCTATTCTAAACTTCATTTTGAAATAACTCCTAAGAACTTTTTTCCATTGGGAATAGACTTCATTAAAATTTATCAAATTAGAAAGAAGATCCATTAGGAAATTTACATTGCTTGAATTCCATTAGGCATTTTGTTTTCTTGTAGACTTAAAAAGAAATAGAATGTCTTTCGAATAAATCAAATAAATTTCATTTCATGCTCGTGAAAGAATTTTTTTTTTTTTCTTTTGGAGTGCTCTTAATTCAATTGTTTGTTCCACACTCACATTTATATTTACTCGTTTACGATTCTTATAGATAATTCTATACAATATAACAGATTCAAAAATATTAAACTAAATATAGAAGCGTAATAAGTTTACTAATCTTAAAATTCCATTTAATTAATCTGAAAACTTAATTTCAATCTCTAAATTCAAAAACGGTTATATTTCTTCATCGAGGAATTGAAAATTCATTATATTTCGTACATCTTTTATTATACATTTTACATTAATTTTGAATTTAAAGTAGTAATTAAAATATCTTTGCATATAATGTTAATAATTTCCATAATTAATCGATAAATTAATTATTAAACTTATTTTTGGATTTTATCATAAATTCATATTTTTCTAAATAACTTCTTTTTATTCAATTAAAAATCAATACTGGACTTTAGTAAGCATTATTGAATGAAAGATATAAATGATATCAATTATTTCATATATATTTCCTTATAATTATACTTTAAACTTTTATAGTAAATAGATTAATACTAAATGGATACTTTATCAATTATTTTGCAAAAAATATTCATATTAAAACAGAAATTAATTGATTAAATTTTTTAGGCTAATTTTTAATGCTTGCTCTTGATGTGATCTCAGGGCTTCCATAATGGAAAAAATTTTATTATGAGCACCGAACTTCAAATGGGAAGCGAGGCTGAGGAATGTGAACAAAGAACCAATTCAACAGTCTATAAAATTCGCTATAGTTTCAATCAAAAATTGGATACAATTTTGTTTTCAGAAATAAATACTTAAATAGTTAAATTATAAAAATATAAATAGTTTAGAACAGATAGTTTCTGTATTCTAAACATAGAGAACAGTTCCTAGTTTTGCTATAAATTTTTTTTTGTCTATTATTATTTCAAGTTTTTAAATTACAAAGCAAACATTTGTATTTAAAATAATATATATTTCACATAAAAGTGATAAAAGTTGAAATTATCACTATCACTGAATAATAATTATATTATATATTAATGGAATACTTAATAAAGCTAATAATATAAACAACTGTTATATATAGAAAAATAACTTAAAATGTAAATGAATTAAATTTTAAATTATTCTCTAAATGAAATCCAATATTAATGAATTTTTATAGCATACACGATTTTAAAAACTATTATATAGTTTTTGATAAAACTATTGAATGTCTTTCATTTTCAAAATTCCATTCACAAATCTGTAAATTTGTACACAAAGTTTCGTTGTTTCTCTTCTTTTCCATATTTGCTCAAATAGCTTCATTTTTGTTCATCACTAGCTTCTGTAAACAACTTTCCTTGCTGCTGTGTTTAACATGTTTTAAATCTATTTTAATTTTTATCGGTCTCTCGGTGTTTTTGATTTCTGAATTCTATTCTTTAAAACTTAAATTTTAAAGGTGGTTTCTTATTAACTTCGATTCATACATTTCGAAAATCAGCAAGAAAATGTCACATGATGTCAGTTTTCAGGTATTGAAGCCTGAACATGTTTACCAAAGTAGATGATGTAACAGCGTAAAATTTAGAAATGAATACCACCGGAAGCACTTTCAGTAAAGTAAATCAAGCAGCTGAAACGTGAAGCTGATATTCGTGTTACTAAACTGAATGTATTGTTTAAAATACTTTAAACCAGAACTTTGCTTCGTTGTTAGGTTTTGAAACAATTTGTTGAAATTTTTCCGACAGATGATATTCGAATAAAATAAATCTTCATTTACACTCAACAAGTTAAATTGATCTTCACAATTTTATAAGAATCTATAGCAACTGAAATCGGACAGAAAAAAGTAATTCCTTCTATTTGAAAGTAAGGTATAATCGGCCTAAAATAGGAATCCGTCTTTATTGATTTGTTAATGATCTAAAAGAAAAGTAGTGCATCTTTTAATTTATTTTTTTATTTTCTGTTTTTATTTTACCGCATATTATAAAACTTTACTACAAAATAAATATTTATATCATATTCAGTTTGTAGAACTGCCATTTTTTGGCGCAAAGCTTTTGATATCCTGCTGTCTCTCCACAGAAATGTAGATTTCATCCTGATTTATTTTCCACTGTTCAAAACAATGTAAATAATGAAACAAAACCAATCAGAATGATTTTGACGAGTACATATGCTAGTCTATACGTGTACCATGTACAAAGATGTCTATATATTTTGATTCATGCTTAATAGGAAAATCTGAAACTGATTTTTAAAATCAGAAAGGTTTTTTAGAATCACCTATTTTAATGCCATTTTAATTCTATAAGTTCAAAGTGCTCGGAGATGTTCATAATATCTACGAATTAGAAAAAATTTTAATGAAAAGTTCAAAATACGTTTTATTTATTTTATACATTACAATAGTTTATTTTATTATATATATATATACGCACTGTACATATATATTACAGTATATCTTATAATAATTATATAGACATCAATCATTACTATACTAAAAGAAAGTTTGTTTTTAATATGTAAAACATGGATAGACAAGAATTCATTAATGTATTAAAATGCTAGCACGCAATGTACGCTAGCTTTACAGTGAAGAAAAGTCAATATGTAGTAACTCCATTAACTTTTTTTCTTTCTTTTTTCCTCCTTACATTTTAACAAGAAGAATCTTATTCAAAAAGCTTAACAATAGAAACTCCATTTCTTTACGTTCCTCTCTATTCTGCTACAAAATAATTATTATTTTTAAATTTTTTTCCTTACAAGCTACTGTAGAGAAATAAATGCATACTTACATGCTAATATTTTACTTGAAACTCAGCTGAAAAGAAATCATAATTTAAGGTGGCATATTTCTTTATGTTTGATTATTATAAACTGAATGAATGACGTATCAAAAATCTTTTTGTATAGTTTTTTTATTATGTATAACTTTTCAATGTTTGTAATGATATAAAAATATAATGTAATAAAAATAAATTTAAAAATATAATACATAATTAATATTATTACCTAAAAATTTCATAACAGTGTTTCGTTGTATTTGAAGTATTTAATTGATATAATATTTAAATCTTTCTATTTATGCAACATTTTATAATTACATTTTATTCTTTATATAATTAATATTTAATAGATGATGATAAAAAATTCGAAAAGTTTGTTTATTTTTTATACGCTGTTTAGTCAGATTAATTTTTATCATTTCAATGCCATGAGTATATAAAGAGTTGTGATGAGTCATCATGATTTACTCATCGAAAAATATTTATATGGATATATGATCTTTAATTATTCTTAGTGTTTTAACCTGATTTATAGTCATGTACTTATTTTCGGTTTATTCCATGAAAAATTTAAAAATGTTAACTTATAAATCTGAATTTACTAATACAAAACTTCAAAACTTTGTCTCCTTATTACAATAAATTGAATTTTGAATTGAATTGAATACAAAATATAGGAATTTACAAATATAGGAATAAATAATTTACATAAATACATTTTGCTTTTATTTAAAATAAATCCTATTTAATACTCTTATAGGATTTTAAAACTTAACTTAGGTCTATACAGGTTTAATTATTTATTTAATTTATTTTTATATCAGTAATGATTTAAACTTAAATAAATGAATATATTTAATTAATTATATATTTTCGATTATTTACAATTTGTTTGTCGTGCTATTGATAAATACGTACTACAAGTATTCATTAATTAATAAACAGATTAAAAAATGGTATTACAGTAACTTTGTACAAATTATTTATTTATTTTTATCTGAATTAAATCATAGATTACAACTTTACTAATTTATTAAAGAATATTATTGGCCATGTAATTACATTATAAGGCGAGATATCTTGTTTCCTTTTCCAAAGAAGTACTTAGAGCGGTCGCGTGTACTTCTATACAAAGATCCATTATTCTTTCGATAAAAGCACATTGTTTTTATCATCAAAATTGTATACTACATAATATAGACTTTCAATTCATTTTAAAAAATTCATTCTCTCAACACTCTATTAAAAAAAGTGTGAATAAACGAAAAGTATAAACTAAATAATTTATCTTATAAGAAGATAAACAGCCAAATAAATTGAGTACGGTATTAAATCACTTCAATTATAAGCTAAATAGTTTTAACAATATAGTTACTTTCTAATTTTATAATTTGAACTGTAGGTAAGATAGATCGTTATGATGAACACTGACCTAATTTAGACATCAAACTAATGCTATTAAGATAATAAGCTAATGTTACGCTAGATAAATACTGTATAACGTTATCGTAATTAGTTG
The DNA here is from genome assembly GCF_030686945.1 of Centruroides vittatus. Lineage (NCBI taxonomy): Eukaryota > Metazoa > Arthropoda > Arachnida > Scorpiones > Buthidae > Centruroides > Centruroides vittatus. The sequence continues at coordinate 7,204,455 of NW_027122706.1, read as the reverse complement.
TAATATAAGGTTAATCTATCGTTGAGATGCATGACTCAACACCAATCGGATAAATCCCACGGGTTCAAACTGTTTTTTTTAAATATATATATCTTCTGAGAAAACGGAAAAAGTGACCAGTTCAGATAAATTGTGTGTGACTTGCCTTAGGGATATGTTACATTTTCACTGTTTTTTTCAACAAGTAGTTTTACTTCCCTTAAAAATCTCGTAACAAACTGCTATCGTTTAGTTGCGGTATAAAAACTATACATTTTCCAGCATGAGTGAAAATCAAGTGATCAGATAGAGTATTTCTTAATGAATAATTTAATATGTATATTTGTTATTCATATTGTCTGAATCTAACAGTTTATCATAAACATATTCGAAATAATTTTGTTTAATTTGTAAAATACATTGACGCCTAAATATATATATTTACAACATTTATATAAATAATATAATAAAAGTACTTTCTAATTTAACTGAAAATAGTTACATTGAACCTTCAAGGGTAAAATTTAATTACAGTAAACAAAATCTTTAAAGTGTTATTTATAAAAATTCATATTTCAAAATAGTTTTATTGAATGGGCTTCTGTTTACAATTCGTGTTTCCTAAAATTTGGGTCCATGACCCAATCGAAGTGTATAATGACCGAACAATTCAAATGATGCAAATACTAACAATGATTTCCATACCATATATGGTGCCTGATACATGTGTAATAACATAGTCAGCCAAGCTTACATGATTAATGATAAATCGAATGTAAGTCCATCAGTTAACATTAAGTAGCGCTGTTTGGGAAGAAGTAGAAAAGAAATTTGTCACTGGACACTGATCACGATGATCTCTTGCTAATCCTTTACTATATTTTCTTACTCACGGAATTGTTTTCCTGGAATTGTCTAAAATTGATTTCATAAAATTATTCATAAAAGCACGAAGACTGTGTGGTAACTCATCCATGGAAGAATATTATTTACATTCTTGCGTTGATTGTACTTTTTTCTTAATATTGATTCTGAATTTCATGTAATTTTTAAAATATATTTCTTTCGAAATTCTTTAATATAATTCTTTTATGAATTTAAATATAATATTTTAATAGTAACTATTTACATATTAAATAAAAATGTACGCTATTCATTGGTGATTTTCGATTTGATTTTATTCATGGGGAAAAACACGGAAAGAATATATTTGGCTAAGTAAATATTTTTTAAAAATGTCTTCTATTTTTTTTAATTATTATTATTACAAACAACTTTCTTTACAAATTCATATTTTTAAATCGAATATTTTATTTGTAATATTCGATTTAAAATATTTTATGTAAAAAAATTCAAATATATTCTTATACAAACTAGCCTATTTCTCTGTGTACTTTTAAAATTAATTAAATGTAAGGCCAATAAAAGAAAATAATGAACTTAAGTTCTTATTGTTTTCATTTGTGTTTTTTATATCTCTTGTCTTAATTGTCAATAATTATCCATTCTTATTTTATTCTATAGTTCATAAATCTTATTTTGTGACTTTTGTTAAGTTAATATAATTAAAAATTTTTATCCTCATCTTTTAAAAAGTTTCAATATTTTAGTTAACAAATTAATTAATGTACTAAATCTTTAACTGAATTTTATTTTAATTTATTTTTTCCTGTTAGTTTAAGCTTCCTTGTTTACGAATTATAAAGCTATCTTTTTTGTGATTTCTAGCGTGTTTTATTAGTTAACCTGAATAAATCGTAGAATTTTCTTGCAATAAGCTTAATACAGAAAAGAGCTTAATTTAATTTATTTATTCCTGTTTTGGTAAGAATGTACGAAAAAGAATCTGTGATTTTGCAATTAAGTTATTGTGTGGTCGAACTAGTTGTTTTGTAGAGTGGCATTTACCTGTTTGCGACAGATAAAATCTTTCTAAGAAAAACGAGAACCGAACTATCCGAAAAACCAATACGAACTTGAGGAATAGTCAAGTAAGGCGTCATTGAGTCGCTGACACAAGTAACGTGGGTGTTCTCGAACAGACCATGCGACTCTGTGCAGATGAATCAGGCAAAGCTCTCTCCGTCTTTCCGTGGCACAGTTCCAGTTAGGATTAGTAAGAGCCTGGAGGCATTCTAGCGAGGTTCGTGAACTCATTCGCTCGGCCGTTCGTCGTCATTCGGTCTCCGGTTGTGGATACGTCAAGTTTCCCGTTCTCTCTGTCGCTTCTGTTTCGGATTACAGCTTCCATGTCGTGACTCTGTGTGTTGTTGTGTCGTCCATCTGAGGATTTACTTCAATACATGAAGCTGCAGGAATGTAGTCTCTCCCTTCTCTAACATAGTTAGTGTTTAAATTTATAAATTTATTATTATTTTCTTTCCTTTATTCTTTTAATCTAATCTATTTTAATTTAATTATGTAGAAAAATTTAATATAGACTTATTCCGATTATTTTTTAACGCGTTATAGGAATTAACTATTTGCTAAAAATGATTTATATTAAAATAGAGTGTTGTTTCCCCAATTGCTAAGTTTTAAACAGATTAGACCCGCTTGTTTGTATCAATAAAGCAAAGTTTTCGGAAACTGTCACAATCTTGAATAAATTTCTAGAAGTAAAAACTCATTTATCTTCTTTTTCCTAGTTAATGTAAAGTTAAGAAAAAGAAAAAGATACAAATTAAACTGCGTGTTTACAGCGTGCCCTCTTATTCACTGTAAGATGTGACATAAATTATCAAACCTGTTTCCTTACGGATGCCCAATATATATAGCAACATGTCCCACAACTGTATACACGGCTTATTATGTCGACGAGATATGCTTGATTGACTTCACTAACCAGTTTTTGAACTGTTAAGTTTATGCAACGGTGTATGACATGCACGCTGTCGCTATCTCAAGCCGTATGGTGCACTTCTTATTCTTTCCTTTCTTTTTCACTCCTTTTTTGCGTTCGTTTTGTTTCTTCCTAAGAAAAATAGACAATGATAAACGTTTCTTTATATAATATTCTTGTAAATATCAACATTTAGCATTGAACTCTCTACTAAGATTAATCAACTTTAAAGAATGACAATCTATTAAGAACATCTTCAATCACTTGGCCATATTTTAGTTATAAATTAAATTATCATTTATTTACGGATTCTAATCAAGAAAATTAATTAAGATATAACCATATTAATTGTTAATATATAAATATTTCCAGTTAGATATAAATAAATAAAGTTTAATAGACATGTAATGTTAAACAAATAGTATTTCTAAGTGAACTTTATACGATAATGAAATATTTAATTCTTATAATGGCGCAACATTGTCATGAGTGAGTATTGTATGGATCTCTATTATAGATTAATAGAGAAGTAAAGGATTCCACTTGTCGGAAGCGAGTTACAAAACGGGAGAATCAATGTTAGTCACGATGTGGACAAGTGTTCACCGAGTCTCCTTGATGTGTCCGCTAATGGTGCATTGTCTTCTTTCAGCCAAACACCTTCGTTTCTAGTGATACCTGTAAATTATACAATGTCACGAGAATAGTCCAAAAATCTGGAACATATTCATTAAATTTCATGCTAATGTGTTTCTTTTTGTAACTGATAAATACAAAATGTTTGAAAGTTAAGCAAAATTCTTTCTTCAAATGAAAGGTTTATGATTTTTATAATTGTGAATACTTTAATGGTTCCTGTTTCTTACCAGTTTTTACTATTTTTTAAACTAAGTATTACAAAGAAAAGTTTTTAAATTTAAAAATCTTAATCAATTGCACGAGATTCAATAGTTAAACATTATGTGATAGATTTTAATCGTTTATTATAATTAAATTAATTAAAAGTTAAAAAATAAAAATCAAAATAGAAAAAGTTTATTACTTCTTTCATCAATAATAATTAATAAAAATTGAATACTTTTCCTGAAGTGTTATTTTCCTTTAAAAAATTATAATTTTTTCTTGAATAACTTTATTTTTAACTGATTATAGAGAAAATATCTTTAAAGATCTAAATAGGTCTTTATAAATGAAAACAAATAATATTTGCTATTTATGAATAAGCGTATTTTAAAATAGCTTTAATCCGTAAAATATGTGTTAAATGGGCCACGAATAAATATTTTAAACGCATTATATTTTATTTTGAAAAATATATAAAGCAATAATTATTTTAGAAAATTATAATAGCAGTTTAACATTTAGTTTTTAGCTAAAAAAAGTAGCGATTATAGATGTTGTAACTCACATAATTATTATATTTTTTGCATATTTAATTTAATATTCTCAAACGAAATTAAAAATAGCTTTAATAAATACTGTTTAAGTATATTTCTTTTAATATAATTCTGGATAAATTCAATTTATTTAATTGAAACATCAAGGATAATTTATAATTCTCGAATGAATGAAAAATAGAACATTTTATTCTTCTTCATTCGAAATAAACAATATTTAAAAGATTATACTATAAT